>NW_026892549.1:38085000-39285000 GCF_033815535.1 Pezoporus flaviventris
TTCTTTGCAGATGATATGGTAGCACAGGGGAAAAGAGGAGATAAAAGATACTTAAGATAAATGATACTCTAAAAGTGATTGTTGTTCTTTGAGATGTTATGTTTAGAATGGATTCCAGAATCTACTTCCCAGTTCATTAGGATGTAGGTGGTAAGGGAAACCTGGGAGATTTTGGCTTTCCAGAGTTTTGCATCCTTACAAGGTAGCAGAAACTGGCACTGGGTACTTTTGTGTGCCTAAGTTGCTGTTCTGGGGTCTCCAAGCTTGCTCAGATGAGGGACAGAGGTCCTGTATAATAGAAGTCATCTTGGCAGCAAGATCTTCAAGCACTACAGCTTTTCTAATGTAAAGATGATAAAAAATGTGGTGCACGAGGCAACCTGTTTTCAAGAGGAAAATGTGATAGAAATTATCTACCATAAGAAAGGCAAATACAGCATCTAGTGATTTAACAGTAGTAGAAGACAATGATGCACCTGAAAACTTCATTCTGTATTTGACCACTTATTACTGAAGGAACCCAAGTATAGAGAAAAACTGTAAATGGGTTTCAGATTTTGTTTGCTTTGCCAGAGACATTCTGAATAGTAAAGACCTGATGCAGCAAATATCCTCTCAAAGGTCGTGCAAGGATAGATTTAATGATGTTTGCATGATAGCTCGATATTAAAATAAGGTTAAAAATAGAGAAGAATAATAGGTGCTCTTTAAAAAAATTCATTTAGTGTGCCAAGTGTGTCTAAACCCATGTGTAGTGCTGAAACATTTGCTTTCTTATAGGTGTCTATGAATAAATGAGGTACAACTTTCACAAAACAATGTCAGTGTTAAGCTTTCCTAAGGAAATAACTAACTCCATCTTACGTTGTGGGTTGTTTTCAAATTCTTTTTTCAAACCAAGTTCAAGTGGAAGGACATTAAAACTGTAGTTGCAATATTTCTGTGACCGTAAAGGCAGTCAGCGTGTTAGGGTGAAGCAAGTTGTATGTTAAGTCTGAACAGATCTGTGGCCAAGGACACTCCAGGCAGAGCTAAAATCTAAACCCAGACAGCTATTTTGTTGACAACAATAATCCCAGATTACACCTGTCTGTTCAAAGTTATACAGGAAAACTTAACAGATGTGAGGCCTGTGAAAAAATATGGTTTTGAAAACTCATTCTGTTTCTGATCTTTCAAGATGATAAATGCACTGCTTTGAGTTTCAGTAAGGAGATTTTAGTGTTTCATTAAGGGCAAGGATGAACTCACAGGGGAATATTTTAAATGAACAACATTCCAATATGATTTTTTAAGACAAATGTTGATTTTTCATTTTATGAATACTTTCTTTCTAGAAGTTTATACCAACTTCATACATACAGAGGCTGGGAAAGGTAGTATTACTTGGGAAACATTTATAGATGAAACTTCTCTTAATAGGTACCAAGTTATTGCAGTATGTTATGCGAAGGTTCTCAAATTCAAATGCAAACCCACAGACAGAAGACAGGAGGACTTACAAAACCAAATTGAGGTACTGTACCACTATTTCACTCATCTAGGTAGGCTGAATGTGTAAACCCCTTTATATTTAGGGTCAGTAATGTATTTACTGAAGTGTGGTTCTAGATTTTCTGTTTCAAAGGTTTCTGTTTTTGCTCCTTTTGCTAGACATCTCAAAACAGGAGCATCAGTATCAGAAAACCGATCAATAAATCACCTTTACAGAGCAAACACAGAAATACTGGAGGAAGTAAACTTAGGGATAAACTCCTCCATTTTTCCAGATATTAGAGAAATATTTTTATTTGTGCCATTTACAGGCAATCTTGTTACTATGCAAGCTGCTGGAATTGACTGTAATCATTGTGCTATTGTATAAAGGCAGGGAATAATTTTTTCTTTGATGAATGAAAAGCAGCAGTTAGAGGGAAAATTGTTCTCTTTTCACAGGATGTTATTGACAAAGCCAAGGAAACAACAACTCTTAGGCCATGAAAGTGAATTTTTTAGGTTTGGAAGATTAATGATAAGACAAGGAATCCCAAAGCACTTCACACAGGAAGAGAGAATATTGCCTACTCTCAAAACATTCTTATTCTATGGATTTCCCTGAAAGCTCCTTTTAAATCATTATTCAAGTGACCAGAACGCAATAATTCTAGGAAAACAGGGACAAAAATCCTAGGCATGTTGTCAAAATACTAAAAAAACACAGAGCAAAGATGAGTTGGATGCACTGTTTTATCCTAAGCAATGTGTTGATAGAGAAAATATTTCATTATGTCAAAATGGAATACAGTAATAATTGTAAAAATATAAATATATGCATAAATGTACTAGGGAGTCTTGTAAACATCAAGAAGCGCACCCATTTTTTGTCACTGGAAAGAGCCTTCTACATTTTTATTATCTTTCAGTCAGGTTGTTAAGAAATATATAACACTAAGTGTTTGCAGTTTGAAAACCAAATCATAGAATCATAGAATAGTTAGGGTTGAAATGGACCTTAAGATCATCTAGTTCCAACCTCCATACCACGGGCAGGGACACCTCTCCCTAAACCATGTCACCCAAGACTCTGTCCAACCCGGCCTTGAGCATCACCAGGAATGGGGAATCATACCAAATTGTTTCAATAATGAAAACTGTAGGTGCATCGAACCCAAAAGTTGCATCAGTAAAGGTGCTTAAGCATATTTTGAACGGAACTTTGCATTTCGGAGTATGAAAACCTGTGCAAAAGCACTTAGAACAAAAAAATGTAGGAGATTCCTATGGACTCTTAGCTTTAGGTTACTTTTCTCCCCATTTATCTTGAGAACGGGGCTGCTGGCTAGAGGTGTGAAGCAGGCCCCGCCTCTTCCCGCTTCTACAATAGTTTGTTGTTTTTTTTTCTCTTTTGTGAAGTTTTAACATGCCATTTCGGTCTAAGTAAATCGCACCAAGAACAAGAGGTGAGACTTTTTTCAAATGCCTGTGTCTTTAACAAATCCTACCGTGTTTTTAGAAATGCCACATTCAGTGATAGCTTTTTTCTTGTTTTGTTGTTTGTTTTTTTTTTTTCGTCAGATTGTTTATTGCTTTCTGTTGCAAGGGGAATTATGCAAGTCTGTGAGGATAAACATAAGTTTAAATCACATATGTCATATATTCTCCTAGGCAGCTGTAGCTGCATTTCATAACCTGATTTTAGGTTTGAGTATGAAGCATCATAGGTGGTCTCAAGGCTACAGAATTCACCCAGGTCCTGGACAAGCACTTTCACTGATTAAGATGTTGCAAATTTTTGTTTCTTTTCAAGCCTGTACTTCTCACTGTGCTGATCTCTGGCTTGTTAAGGTTCAGCTTTACCCTGTCTTCTCTGTACAGATATATTACGCAAATTAAGAGAGAGCGTGCCATCTCTGTCTAGCTGGTAGGTCCACATCTCGTGCAAAAACCTTATCAGTTTATAGCAACTTAGAACA
This sequence comes from Pezoporus flaviventris, assembly GCF_033815535.1. Classification (NCBI taxonomy): domain Eukaryota; kingdom Metazoa; phylum Chordata; class Aves; order Psittaciformes; family Psittacidae; genus Pezoporus; species Pezoporus flaviventris. Next base: position 38,088,453 of record NW_026892549.1, read on the forward strand.
TCAGTGCGGGTTTCTACTTTTTGTCATTGTCTACATTTGTCTCTTCTCAGTGGGGTGAGTGATAAGGTCTTAATTTTTCTACTGTACATCTTTCTACAATTTCCATGCTATCAAGGATTTTTTCCCCTTGGCTCCCCCAAAAATGACAATACCCATTAACTTTCATTGAGCCAGGAAATCTTTGAAGAAATCCTTGTAGGATATGTGTTAGGAATCCAAGCTGATGGAACAGAATCCAATAGAACATCATGAAAAGGCCTACAACACTTGATTTTTCTGTGCTTCAGAATAGTCAGTAATTTGGGACTGAATCAGCCCTCTAATTGACACAAACTGCATATATTCCAGTATTAAAGTAGAAATAAGCTAATACTATGTTTAAGACACTAATTTGGGAAATCCTTTAGTCACTCCCATGAATTTTAATACACAGTTCTTGTTAATGCATTTTCTGTAATTAATTTTGACAACGGGTGCTAAAAAGAACAGAATTACTAATTAATTTCAAAATATGTATGAGCAAATCCTGAAATTTCTTTAATTGTAGGAGTTCTAATATGGGTCCGTTATTGATGAATAATGTATGAACAGTAGAAAAAATGTTATTTATGGTAGAGAATGTTTATTTAATTTTGTCATTAATGAAAAATTTACATGATTTTGAACTTTTTTCTCCCCTGAAACCTGTGTACTCATATGGAATCTTAAACTCTGTTATGGTGAAAAAGAATCCATGCTCTCTATGTAATATTTGAATTAATTTTAAGCCGATTATGGTAAGAAAGCATGATGTAGCTTTACTTTTAAGAACCTTGTTGCAACTGGAATGCAGTTATGACTGACAGCAAAATCTGGTATTTGTGCTTCTGTGAATGTAAGGAACCATTTAAATGCACACTAGAATTTAAAAAATACTATTAATTAAAGTTTTAAAGATTTATGATTATGGGCCTTATAACTTGAAAATAACACTATAAAATGTAAATAATTAATTAAAATGCTCAAATATTTCACAAGGTTAAAAATTTATTTGTTTCTGTTCCTGCTAGCCAAATTGGTATCTAGTAGTACTCCATACAATCGCATTCTGAAATGTTTCCCCCACGCATAACATTACATTACCATTCCTTAATATTCCTTATTTTTCTGATCCTTTTATCCATCTGGTTACCTAGATATTAACGTTTTGTTCTGACTACAAATTGCTTTTTTGTTCCAAAAAATAGACTTAGTCTGGCACTATTTCTCCTAAGTTACACCATTGTACCACCATATTTAGCTTTATCTTTGTTCTTTTGCCAAAAGAAGTGCGTAACAGGATGTGCAATCTTTGAACATCGATGCTTGTAGTATGGATGATTTAACATCAACATTCCAGGAGAACTAAGGAAACATACTATCTTTGTTTGAAATGCTTATATCACAGCTACAGAAATGTTCCATAAGCCAACACATACGAATGATGCCAAACATGCTGCAGCTTTCAGTTTCCATTGCCAAGAGTACATTTTGATCTGGCCAAGATCAAGTGGGTTTCTTTTTATTTCTGACAACATAGTGTGCTGGAAAAGTTGTGTACAGCTTTTTTGAAAGAATACAGCTGCAAATCATAAAATGTTTATGATTATTTGATTAAACTAATGCACTGAATATTGTCATCACTTTCCAGCCCTCTGAAAAATTTGGGCTCCACCAAAGATTATTTATTGTTAGGAAGGAAATTAGTAAATACAGTCATTGAGTATTTTATTCACTTTAAAAACAGGCTTTCTATTATCAAAAGTGATGCACAGCGTGCTGCTCACAGGGCTGGCATGACATCTCGAGGGCTCCTCGAAACCAAGTAGTTTCAACCTCCAGACGCTCATTTCTTTTTCCATTGTTTCAAGAACTCAGAGCAAAATTCCTTTCCCCATGTAGTTTTACTGAAACCATTTGTGTTACTGTAGTGATGAACTAAGTACTATGTCTCTACCCCTTTCTCTTACATTTTCAATCCTTTGGAACAGATTTTCTTTTTATCTAATGTTGCTATGTCTGTCTCCATTGACCCGAGTAAGGGGTGCTCATTACTTTTATCTAGGTGAAGAGCAAAATAAGAAAAGGGGGGGGACGGACGGACACAACCCTTGCAGTATTGTGTTGGAAATTGTTTTTTTGATGTGTGTAGTCCAGATAACTCTTCCATGCATGTCAGATGCCATCGTGAGTTAACATGGAGACACCTCAGCTTGTGAAAAGGGCAGCCTTGACCTTCTAGTTCCAGCAACAGCATATTTTACCTCCCATCGGCTTCCAGGCTGAGCAGGGCTGCAGCCTGGCTGACTCTACAACTAAATGGCTGCTTTAGATATGTGTGGGCAGCTGCTGAGCGAGGTGATTGTACCTTCTCTTCCCAGATTTGCGTGGCAGTGCAGTGAGTCTGACTGAGTCAGCCAAAAATTGTTTGGTTCGTTTGTTGGTGGGTTTTTGTTTGTTTTTTTGTTTGTTTTTTTTGTTTGTTTTTTTTTTTTTTGCTAGGTTATGTTTATTATCCATGGATTAATCCATGATATATATTGTTCAATTGCCTGGCTGTGCAAATGCTAGCCCAGTGATGCAGAGCTGGCCATGAGTAGAGGGAGCAATGGGAATCACACCTCAGTGAGGGACTGTGCTCAAATCTTATACAGGTGACTCTACATCTGCAGCTGAATTGCAGCATCTTGTCTTGACAAACAAAAGGAAGAAGGGCAGATGAGGTGATCTGCTGTTAACTGACATGAAGCTATCCCATATTTCCCATACACATGGGAAGTTCACAGTGAATTCAACTTCTTACTGGCGTAGGTAGAACTGAAACACACCTAGCTGTCCTTTTTCTGATGTGAGAGCAACTGAATCAATTTCTGTCATGTTTCTCCCTTTTGCCCAAATGTATGAAGTTAAATTAGTGATTTTTGTTAAATAAAGGAGGTAGAACAATAATGGATCAGACTAGAAGGATTACAATGACAGAAATGTTCACATTCAGAAAGAGGCAGAAAGCAATTCTAATGTTGAGAAAGAGATAAAGGGGCAGAAAATGGAAACAGCACAGCGTATCTATAAATAACTTCCGACTGAATATGCCATATATGGATCAGATGAAAACATTTTTACTCATACAGAGCTCCTAACCTATTCTCTAGGCAGAATGAGTGCTCAGATAACAGATACTCAATATTTCAGGTCAGGATTTCTAGTAAGCTGCAGATGATGGAGTTCTTATAATCTGTCTCTCTACAAACTTTTTAAGTTCATAAAAAAAGGCATCAAAAGGGATACAGAAATCAGAAGGAATTGTAGAAAAGAATAACAAAAATTGAGAAATAAAAGAATAAACTCAGGCATTGACAAAAGAGCATTAAAGTAATTACAAGAGGAACAGTCCCAAAGTAAATCCATAATATGTATTGTGGGTTAATCTCTGTTGTAAATGACTAGTGTACATTATAGAGTATAATGCCACTACTAAAAGCTAAAGAACGTATTATAGAGCGTATTAAAAATACTACTGTGGCAGCTGTTGAGACAAATACATTAACACTAGCAGGTCAAAGGAGGTGATTTTCCCTCTCTGCTCTCCTGAGACCGCACCTGCAGTACTGCATTCAGTTCTGGTGCCCCCAATGTAAGAACAACATGGAGCTGTTGGAGCAAGTCCAGAGGAGGGCCATGAGGATGATCAAGGAGCTTGAGCACCTCTCCTATGAAAACAGGCTGAGAGAGTTGCGCTTGCTCAGCCTGGAGAAGAGAAGGCTCCAGGGAGACCTCATAGCAGCCTTCCAGTACCTAAAGGGGCCTACAAGAAATCTGGAGAGGGAGTTTAAAAAAAAAAAAAAGTAAAATAATGCTTAGCTTTTAAAAGTAAATAATACATAAGTATGACTGGTTTGCAATAAGGGTGTTTTAATGTAATTACAAGTAATTGTTTTCATAAGTACAGCACGTGTCCAACATGATTTGTAGAAGTGCTGAACTTTTGCTGTTTTTTTGGTAATATTTCTTTTTTGTAGGGTACAGGTGCCTGTGATCACAGCCTGTGTAACTTGAGTACTCCAGTAGAAAAAGTGTGACACCAGTAACCCTCTTGGTTTTGTTCCTGTTTTATCCAACTCCTAACCCTGATGCTCTTGTTCCCACAGAGATCCAATATGCCTCTGCAGAACTCCTGCTGTTGGCTCTTCCCCATACAGATAAATACTAGAGTGACATTTCTTAACCCCTCTACAGATGGCGACAACATTCACAAGACTGTTAAATGACTGAGTAACACAACAAACAAACAAACAAACAAGAGTGATACTATTAATATTTAATATTGGCTGTGGTACACAAACTTCCCATTTTCCCATAACCTGGCCACTCAGAAATGAGAGACAAAATTTGAAGTAGTGGCAGAATCCTGTTGTTTATGGGAGACTGTTTGCTGCTTGTGCAGAGCTCATGTCTATTAGCTCTACAATTTCAGTTCAACTTCCTTAAAACTTGAATCTGTCTTTTATTATGATGCCGCAGCAGCAAGAACAGGGCAGAAAACATACTCTGAATTCCCACATTACAGAAATGAGAATTTTCTCAATAAATAATATATCAAAACCTGGAGAACTGGATGAAACAGAAAACTTGAAACTATGCTCTTGCAGAGTTTAAAATAGCATGAGCTCATACTTGGTACACAATTATTATAATTTTTTTATGATGCTGTCATGGGAGGCTGTAGAGGGTGCAGCCATTCACTGGAGCATGGGTCCTCACTTGCTAAGTGGTCCAACATGAAAATACTTCCTACTTTTTCAAGGAAGTGTATATTCTAATAGGTGGCTTATTCTGTCTCATACCAAAATCATTTCAAGGCAGTAGTCACAGTAGTGTGCTGTAATGATTCGATTCAAACTAGATTTAAACTATCACTACAAGGACAGAAAATGTCTGCGTGGATGCAAATAAGACACTGTCTGCTATCATCATTATGATTGTGTCAGAGCTTCCTGATACACTATGGATGAGCTACTTTCCCCCTTAAATGAGCTAAACTTTGTTGAAAGAAATGTCAAAGTTTGAAAAGATAGCTGAGAATAGAGTTCAATACTGCACTGTCTTGGAGAGGCTATGACCCAGCATTGTAAAAACATGTATTTGTTCAATCCCTTTACAGAGTTCACAACATTACTAATAACCGTAGCCTACCATTAAGACTACGGTGAGGTTTCTTGCTATGTTAAAGTCTCTTGGAAAGCAGAAGTCCAATGGGGAAACAGCCTTTCTGCCAATTTAGTATTTGAAATAAGCATCAAAAGTGTACACAGCCCTTACACAATTTATAACTTGTTCCAAAATTATCAGAACACCCTAATTTGCTTAATCTAGAGAAAGGTCTTGGTTTTTACAGTACAAAATGGAAAAACGTCATAAAATGAAAACCATTAAGTCATAACTTTAACCTGTGGATATTTGCCTGTGATTCAGGAGCCTTCTCTTTTGTTTTTTTTAAATGGTTATTAATTAGGAAAAAAATAATCTTGTTCTGATTTTTGCTTCCTGGAGGCAAGAGGAGAAAAACAGCTTCTGTCAGCTGACAGCCTCATGTGAGCAGTCATAAAGGTGACCTAGTTAGGTGGTCATGACACAGCCTGACTCTCATCTCTTCTACAGTGGAATGCCAAAAAGTATTTCTGAAGTTTCTTTTTGGCGCGGTTGCTTGCATAGCCTGAACGCTAGAGAAAAAAAACAAGAATGCTAAAGAAATTGTCCTTGTCTCAGTAAGGATGCTTTCTCCCCTCTTGATACAGACTATGAGCCTGGTCTAGCTTAGCTGTGTTTTAAGCAACATCTTAATCATTTGGGTTCTCAACAGAGCTGATTAAAAGCTTTTTGTCAAAATATTTTTCAGGAAGATATTATATGCTCATCATTATCAAAATCTCTCAGTCAATAGATACTTGCAAAATATTGTTTATAAAACCCCAAACTGATGCTTCCTGAAATTTCAGTTTAGGATTTAACTACTACAACTAGGAATATGTCCTAATCTGACATTTAAAAAGGGACAAACAAAATACTGTATATTCTTTGTTTTGAAACAGCTTTTTTGAATGAACATTGTGAAGTCATAAAGAGGATCAAAATCCTTTTGACTTTACTGATAGAAAATTATTTGATTAAACCCAGAGGATTTTGGTGGGGATAAGGATTCATTCAATTAAATATTTCAGAATGCCTTGTTTTCCATTTCGGACCTGAAAAATTTAAGTAGTTGATTTTCAAAGTAGCTAATTTCTAATGAAATAGAAAATCTGATTCCTCTTTATTTAAACTTTAGCTCAGTGTTAAATGTAGCTAAGTTGCAGTTCAAACTAGAATTAATTACTGGCTTTATCAGCTAAATATAACACATTTATATTGATAGTTTAGACAAGAAGATATCTGAATACATATGAAACCCGCTGTTTCTGCAGTTTGGGGATGAATCAGTGGGAGGACTGAACAAAGAAAGATAGTACAGTCAGTCTTCACCTGACAGAACAAATGGAAATTCATAGCTCTACCAGAATACTGTGCAACGTAAATCACAAGAGAGAAAATAAATACGAAAGACCAAATAAAAGAGAGGCAGCACACTGAGGTGCATGTACAACTGAAGAAATGAAAGGGAACTGAAAGCTACGTATCACACCAGTGTAATGGCAGAAAGCAAATTATGCAAACAATCTGCAGAAAGATTTGGAACACTGGAATATACCAACAGGTTTGTCTTTGCCACAGAAGCAAAACCTTGGAACTGGTTCATACCGTTTATAGCAGTTTCAAGCATTCTGTAACACATCTTCCATGGCCTTTTGCAGAACGTAAAAATTGCTGTATTTTGGAATTTTAAAAATCCCCCTAATCTGTGTGAATTATGAGCTGAGTGTCTGTGGAAACTTAAGAACACCAACGTTTTATTTTCTCCATAGTGAATTTTACGTTCTTTCAAAGGCACTAATCTGATGATAGCGGTATGCTGTTTATCCACTGAATGAACTGTCACACTCTACCAGCATGCCTAAAATCTGGAACTGGAGGAATCAATTCTAATGCAAATGCGAGCAGTTTGGTTTCCCTGAATACTGAAGTAAGTCCTTGCATCTGCTGAGACTGACAACATGGTTGCCATCTGTCCAGCTAGGAATGTGGCAGCGAGAAGCAACACAGTAAAATCCCCAACCTGCTAGCTCCCTAGCTGTTCTCTTCTCAAGGCACTCTGGGTCTCATTATCAGGAGGTGAAATGCTCTACACTTCAGCCAGCACAGTCATCTTCAGAAGCCTGCAATGCTGCTTGCGTTTCATTTCGTATATTAGAATGAATATAAGGAATGTTTTTCAGGTGAGCTGCAAATGTTCTGCTGCAAATGAAAGCAGTAAGAGGCTGACCTCCTTTACAATGACATTGAGTCAGTAGTGTGTATGAAACTCTTGCCCCATAAGTGCATATGAGGCATAATCCGTACTTGTGGATATTGTGACCTTACAGAAAAGTTAAATTCTCATCGTTCTTCCGTGCGTTGAACTCGAACACTGGCTCTCACAACAGCATGGGTATCTGTTAGCTTTCACCACATGTGGGATTCAGGAATTCCATTATGTGAATCAGAAATGCTGTGAGTCTGCCTTGCCATGTGAGGGAGTGTGTCTTCTAGCAGGGCAGTGTTTGGAAGAGTGCCCATGGCTGCAAAGTTGCACTGGCCTCTTTCACCCTGGAAGCTGATGTGGTTGACAGATCACAGATAAAACTGCTGACTTGGGCGTATAGGATCTTGGTGCAGGACTTACTATGAATGGGTGGTATTCATAACCCACTGCAGAAGGCGTGAGAAGAACGAAATGGGAGAGGCTTAGTCTATGACATTTCATATAAAGGTCTCAAGAAAAGAGCAGCAACTGCTTGAACAACTGTAGTTGATTTTCTTTATTCTTTCCCCTTTTTCAAATTCTGAGTGGATCTTTTTCCCCTCCAACTTTTTTTTTTTTTTTTCCCATAGGATTTGTCCACTTATCTGTTAACTTCCCACAAGTTTCAGTGGGGGTAGTGAGTCTAAAGAGAAGGTTGCAGTTAACATCTAGTCGTTGTCCTTTCTGACCAGTAAAAATAATAACAGATTCTGGAACTCAGAACAATAAAGAGCCTCTTAGCCAAAATATTAGTATTTGGAATTTAGTTGCTTTAGTGGTGCATTTTTTCCTAATAGAAAAACATGCTGAGATGCAAAAAATCTTGGAAAAAAATAATGCTCTGCTCTGGCTAGTGAAAATGGATTCAGCGTGTTATAGAAACGTATGGTTTCTTCCCAGAAATAGCTGATTTTCCTTGCTAGGTTTAAAAGATAATGCTATTAACTTTCACCAACAGGAAGATATTTTAGAGAAGTTTTTGGTCTATTTCAGTTTGGTAGCGGCTGGAGTTCGTGTTCTAACAGACTTGCAGCTCTTAAAGGAGTTGTGTGCATTAACAAATGGGGTAGAGACAACACTTACTCATAAGTTAATGTAATAATGTAGTAGAGGAACAAACTGTTAAGGAGAGCTCATAAGAGAACCAAGCATGTACTGCTGCTAATATGCCTGAAGGGGAAATTGCAATACAGGAAGAGCACACAGGCTACTGTCAATAGTCATCATTTCATCTCGAGGAGACAGTGTTGAGTTAATAAGAATGTCAGATCAAAACATGTTTGCCCATCAAAAGCATGGAGACAGCTCATTTCTAGCAAGACTAAACAGAATTACCTCACCAAAACCACGTTCTGAACAAAAGACAAGTGATTGTTCTCACTGTTGCAGGAAGAACTATGTGAAAAAACAAAGTAGCTACATCAAGTACTTAGGATTAAAGAGTTAGTAAATAAATGCCTTGATAACAAGATTACAGTGACCTCTTCATAACCTATGACTTTCTAATATGATTCACTTTAAAGCTACATTTCATGGTTCCAATTTGATTTCTAGTTGCAAGCATTTTGTCTACTTGAGAATACAGGACCCCCTCAATTTCATCTAATACTGGATGAAGCTCCTAAGTTTTTTCAACATTAGATGTGCAACAAAACTATTGTCTATGCATGTTCTGTGGAATTTAGGATACCAAATGTGCTGGGGGGGGGGGGGGGGGGGTTGGAAGTTTATTCTCTTCTTTGCTATAGTGTTTATTAGGTTTGTGATCTTACAGACTCCTCTAATAGCATCCTTATCAGCATTAACTGCATTCTCTCTCTACTCTGTGCTCCCAAGAGAGAATATTGAAGTAAGGCTTTGAAAGGGTGTTCAACTGTGCTACCACACAAAATCAAGAAAGCCATGGTGAGGTGGCTTAGATACCTGAAATGACTGCCACGTAGCCAGTTTCATGGCAACCTCTCAGTAGAAAATGTCAGTTTTCAGTTTGCCTTTCTTTCCTATACGGACAGCAAATATTATAGACCTTTTTAAGCCTTGTACTTGACTTGTATTACCAAAACCCCAGTGTACATACAAACCTATCATCCCTAATGTTCAGTATGTCCAAGTCAGACTCCTGAATTAGAATTCTATTTGATGGAGCATCTGTTGTATGTTTTATTCACTGTGTATTTGCCAAAACTTTTCTATACTATCTTGTAGTGCAAGATATATGGAATTTGAGTTATAATTCTGATATAAGAATGAAATTCAGGTTTGTACTGTGGTTATAATTGTGTAGCTGAGTATCAGGGCCATTCCTGTTCGCCTGCGCAGCGCAGTCATCAAATTCCCACACTGGTCCAGGAACTTCCCAATTAGTCTCTGTAGACATGAGCCCAGAGAAAGACAAAGGAATTCACCGAACACCCAGCTGTCTTCGCAGCAAAACATTTGACTAATCGTTGCAGGAGGTGTACAAGTGGGGATTTCAGACACTTCTGGAGACTCCCAAAAGCAGCCCCTGCTGTGCATAAGGCACTTGGTAGACACTGTATTAATACTTAAGGTTGTTAATTAATGCCCTGGGTAGACAATCTGTCAGTCTGAAGGTGTCCCCCAAACAATTTCTGCAGCATTTTCCTGGAGATGCAGGAACGGTAACACAAGACAGTGTTTTGTATGTAATTAAGATATTAGGAGATGGTTTGTGCATAGTTTAAGGTGGTTGACAGAAACAATCATGCATAGGCCGGGATGGTCAGTTAGAACCCTCTTCAAAAGATTCCAATAAATTAGCTTTTGTCTGTTAACAAATACTCAATGAGTATCTGTGCAACACTAGTAAATGTGCGGAGATGGACTGAGTTGTTTCGGGGAGACACTTTCATTTTTCAAACTACTCGTTTAGCATGCAGCCATGTTCTGCTCAGCAGCTGCTTCTGAGGGTAGGATTCACTGTCAAGTGACAAAGATGAACAAATCCCAAGTCTAGAACTTACAATATCTGTATAACTTTTCACGCTGCTTCTATCAGGAAAAAGGTGTTTTTTACTTCTAAGAGAAAACTCAGAGTAGATTTGGGGAGTTTTTGACAAAGAACAAAGTAAAAAAGAACATCTGTCAAAGGAATTAATTGCCAAATTTTGGAAAGGAAATGAAGTGAGTTGCTGGAAATATCTAGAAATACTTTTTGAGCAGCATTTGTATGCAAACTTCAGAGTTGTACTTTTACATTTGATTTTCATGTCTTATTGTGCATTAAAGGAAATTACTTATGCCTGTCATTGAACATGATAAAAGGATACCTTCTTCTAATTAATCTGCCTTTAATTTTAAATACAAGTTTGTTGAGTTAGCAAATACACAGTCTTAATTCAAACATTATAGTTATCCTTTCAGGAAATATTTGATGGTACTGATAATGATGTGCTGCAAGTTACCATATTTATGAATTAAGGTATGTGGACCTACTATGATTTATCTGTGATATCTCCTTTTCAGGGTGTGGTGGAGGTTTGCTGGTGATGAGAGAAGCCACCTTAGGTTTAATTCATGGTAAGAGGGAAAGTGCTAAATACCATCCTCACCCTGCTGAAGGATACTTTGTACTAACAGGCTTAAAAGGAAAGGTAGTGGTGTGCAATCTCTGTGAGACAGATGAAATATCTGACAGAGTAAGAGGGTTTAAATGGCTGTGTGACTGGAGATGTAAAATCCAAGGAGCAGTACTTTCAGATGGATTCTTTTGCGTGTGCATATATTTCAAATCCTTAGAATTCCTTATTCAAAAAGCATGCATAAAACCCAAGCTATCTGTTTGGAACAAAAATAATACAATCACCTTTTTTCTTTAAATTATTGTTTGCACACCAAAGGGCATGAAATATTTCTGAAATTCTACAGAGCACTATGTGGATACTCATTATTTATCTATGAATAGTCATTCCATCAGGAGACATTTCAATTTAGAATCTTATCTGAAGGACTTTCCACTACTTCTCTCTACATATTGATGTCCTTTCCTGTCACTTGATTTTGTAAAAATAGTTGTGTTTGGCTTTAGTTCACACAAAAACTTCATTACTGGTTACAGTTGAGTCTTTGTTTTCAGTGCATCACAGAAACAAAATGAATTGCTGAGATAAAAATATACTGGTTCAAATGTTAAGGTAGGGAGAAATAAATTTGATTTGCAAGAGTATTTTAAGTCTCTTTGCCTTTGCTAGCATCAATGTAAAATATTTTTTAGTACTGTCCCTCAGTAAAGAAGATATTAGGTATTCCTCTCATTCCTATCTAGATGTGTATATAGGTAATATAATTTTGATTAACTGAATTTAGAGAGAGCTGGAACTTTCTAGCATCTTCAAGAATCAGCACTGCAAAGGTTTTTCACTACTGGCTTATGTCAGACTAATTGCATAAATCACTTTGGCATCAAGTTTGAAAATATTTCAGAAGTGTCTCATTTTTAATGTTAGAAGTTACTACAGGAATCAGCTGCAGATATTGCACAAAGAAGAAAAGGCATTTGGCAGGATGACTTACAGACCAAACTCAAGATATTCTGGGTCTTGAACATAAAACTGAAATTTAGAAACTGAAGATCTACAGTTTGTATTGTTTGTGCAGCTGTTAATGGCACTGAATCATGACTACATCAGAACTTTATGATGCGTTGTGTGATATACGGTAGATAGAACAAATAGTGAAAGATCATAAATAAAACTACTTCCAACAACCTAGCATAAATGGTCAGGGATGGATCTTAAATAATGTGACTCCCCTTCACAACTAGCGAATAATTTGTGCCTCAGTGAGTTTCAGTTGGCAGGAAAATAGAATTCCTATAAAAATATAGGGACAAAGCAGCAACTCCGAGTATGCTCCAGTACTGTTTTCTTGCCAGCTTCGGAGGGGTACTCTGGTTTTACTAGTTGCAATTCAGGTATTCATGTTTTGGTTATGTTATTGCTGAGACTGTGCTGATGTGGCCACAGTGAGGCCCACAGCTTACTATTTCATTCTCTCTTCCCATTTACAAAACACAAATTTGTGGTTTGTAAAAGGAGAGAGTACCTGGCTGTTAGAGTAAAGCAAACTGCCACCACAGCCATTCTCTGTCTCTTTCATGGCAAAAAAACCCATACTGTTGTAGATGGAAATAGCCTTGTAGGCCACAGCACACTGCCGATTCAGGGAACAAAGATGCAGGCACAGGGCAGAGGGTACAACAGGAATGACATACAGTATGTTCCCGTTGAAATAAATACTGTGTTATAAGTACTGCAAGCTAATGGTGTGTAGCTTTTCCACTGAGTCTTTCCCGAGCCACAGAAATCTTGTTCAGACTTACCAGCAGAATAAAAAGAAGTACAAGTATGCAGGACATAGGATATAATTTAGGATCTCTGCAAGAATGTCTTTGATCTTCTTTCTGATTCTCCAGAATCTGCAGCCTCTGTGTGCCAGCATGGAAAGATGACACCACATGGTTAATTGGTACTAGTGAAATGTCACAAAGGGCTCTTTCCTTTGCAAAGTCTTCCCTTGACAGAGGAACAAGATGACTGGCTCCCTGGTTTGATCTGTATTTCTCCAAGTAATTATGCTTATGTCAGTTTAGGATTCTGAATTACCTGAAGGTGTTCTCTAAATGTTGGTTTCTTTTTACAGTTGTGATAGGATATATCTTCAAACGATATGATCAAAGATACAGGACAAGCTGAAATAGCTTTGAAGATCATAAACAGACTTCTGGGAGGTAAAATCTACATGAAAATTATTTAGTCAGATTAAGATGCAGAATTTGAGATGGCTCTAATATTTCTGGTACAAGGATGACAAATATAAGGGCAGAGATGAGTAAGAGTTTAGGGACCTATATTCTGCATGGCTTCTGGAATTTATTGCAATGAAATAAAGCCAAATTTGTAAGCAGCAGCTACTTCAGAATTCAAATGCCTTTTTTATTACACTCGAAGGTGAATAACTTCAGGGAACTTTTCCTGGAGTCTGACATTTAGGTATATATACTAAGTACTCTCTCACTTCGTCCTGGGAAAATCAGTTACCCACTGGTAAGGAATCTGTAATCTAGCTCTAATGGCTTTTTGGTTTTGGGTTTGGTTTGGTGAGGTTTTTTTTTTTTAATTTCACAGGGTTTTGTTTGCATTTGCCATGTTAAAATGTGTTGTAAATATTTAAGTGATCATTTTGAGGTGACATAACTAAGGTACATAATGACTCCTGAGATTAGACTCCGACTAAATTGTTAGATTCATGCTAAAAGAAGCCTCTAATTTCAGGTCAAACACATTCAGAATCGTAGATACCTATTTTAGGCATACTCTGGTGCAGTTCTTCATGCAAGGCAAGTCTTATCCTCATGTAGGAAATCCCTTCATCATTGTTATACCTGCGTGTTATCATCAAAACTAAAAAAGTTTTTCCTGGGACCTTCTTAATTCCCTACTATTCAACTCTAACAGTAGGTCCTTCCTCTTTTGTCAGGAGAAGTACTTAGATGGCAACAGATAATACTACCACAGAGAAGAGGTACGAGCTAACTCAAGCTGATGTAATCTCAGTTAATAAGAAATGAAAATTTTGCAACTATTGAAGAAACGTGTTGCCATATAAAATACTGAGATCTAATTACTGGTTTTAAAGTCTTAACAGATAATTTGACCATTTGCTGTGGTGTTGTTTTGGTTTTTTTTGTCCTCTAAACATTCCATGTTGCAGGTGAATTCATTTCACATCATGGAAAACCAATTATACCTTTGCAGTTAATGTCTTGAGACATTTTAATTTCATTGAGGCTCAGAAGGCAGGAAAAAGAGTACAGAAGAAAAACAGCTTGGGGAAAGCAGTTGGGCCTGACAAAGGCAGCAAGGGATAGAGTTGGAACTGCGAATCTGAGACCTGATGATTAGTGCTTTTTTAAGGATGTCTTCTGGTTAGTCTTTGAAGCTACATATAGGGGCCTGGCCCTCTTCGCTGCCAGCTGCTTACAATGATGAGTATAGTTCTTGTGCCCTTGACACATGATTGTAGTCAGCATCCACCTTGCTGCACCCGCAGGACTGAAAGGATTTTGCTGCTAGTATATAATTTGCTAAAGTCTCCATGTAAACCTGAGCATTATCATTAAACATCCTAGACAGTTATGAAGTACACATATTAAATAACTCACAGAGAAATATTCAGTCTGTTTATGAAAGATTCTTGCAGAATTTTGAAGCGAGAATTTGAGCAGATTTTTTTCAGTACAGGTCTGGAATACAGTCACAAAGTTTGGGATCTTCTAGCTGCCCAGGTGACAAAGTGGTCTTATCACATCAACTATGAGGTAGTGGAAATGTTGGTTCACAACAAAACCAATTAATATTTTACTCCAAATTACATCACATGATGGAATGTAGAAACCACCTTTATTGCATCATGTAGCAATAGTTAAAAAGACCTACAGACCCTCTGACAAAAAAATACAGAACAGCCTTACATCTGAAAAGAAGATCATTAAAACCTGGAAAGCAACTCAATTGCTTCACTGTCCAAAATCCCGCTTGGTTTTCTTTAGTAGCAATGCATCACATGCTACTACCCAGGTGATGCCTCTCCAGATTATTCACAGTGTTAAAGGAGGAATGCTTTAGGCCACAGGGGAAACACAAATTATTAAAACCTCCCTCTGCACTGGTTCACTGAAAGCTCCCTCTTCACAGGTAAAGGGAAAGAAACTGGAGCAGGGATAGGAGAATTTTAAGTCAGTGCTGCATTTCTGTTTCTCAGTAGGCACTACTGTATCTTTCAGTTTGCAAGGGAGCTCTGAACAGCAAAATATGTTGGAAAAGATGTTGTCAGAGACAGGGGATTTCCTGCACTGGTCGAACTGCAGCCATTTCTGTTGTAATTGCAGTCACAGAACTGTTCTGGTTCCCCTTTCTACTGAGATTTGGTTTGGTCATTCCACAGCATTATCGTAAAGCCTCTGGTTATTTGGTGATGCATCAGTGCCAAGATTTGATAACTTATTTTAAAACTCTAGCTTACATGGCTGTGTGCTAGCAGCCGGATTTGATAACCCATTTCAAAGCAGCTTGAAATAGTACCATCTGTCCATTAGCATTTCCAAGGCAAGTATTGTGCACTAGGCCTAGGAAAGGCTGCAGGTCACCAATGTGTTCTACTTTTGACAGATCTTCATGGGCTGTTTTTCTGAGATTGAGTTTGTACTTTTATTTCCTCCTGTGGAAGCCTATTTATTTTTCACTGATTTCCATTAAAGTAAGAAGAGCACTGATCCAGAAACAGTTCATGAATTGCATTATCCAGTTTAATTAGGGTGAACAGAAAGTTTCTCCACAGACATGAGAGTCAGCATTCAGCCTAAAATACAACTTCAAACAGTAATGGCTGAGGCTGGCAATGAACTGGTCACAGCCAGTACCAATTACTCCTTTTACTCATTATAGAGTACGTTAAGAAGGATGCTACATGTTCTCTTTTTCAGTATTTCATAATACATAGTGAACATGTCTGTTTAATTTTTTCTTAATTCTAAACTATGTCAGAATCAGTCCAATAATGACTTTGAATTGTTTATGTTTTAAGTCAAATTCTTGGTTTGCTTTTTCTGTTTGTCTTAAAAATATTTTTATATCAAGCCAATTAAACATTTATAGCAACAAAGAGCTGATAACGCTGTTGTTACCTTGCTGCTGCAATAGTTTTATGGACAGTACGTGAAATTTTGAAGTTCAGTGATAAATCTGTATTTGGGTACACACCAGCTGTGATCTGTGCCAGGGAAGTTAAGGGAAAAAGAGCAGATAGAAGCTCCCAGACCATGTAAGCTTAGATTCTGTAAATGTAGCATGAGGATACCCTCATGCAAGAGCTGAAATCATATCAGGTGAAGGCAGATGTCATACAAGTAGTTCTCGGATTCAGGCAGTAACTGCCTTGTGTCTCATTCTCAATAGAGATATATGGTTAGGGAGGACAAGGCTTGACAGAGTCAGGCCATCCTGGGAAATGTCATAGCTCAGTTTCACCATATTGATACTATATGATCATAAAATTCAAAATAAAAATATCAAGAGATTCAAAATACCCTAGGGAACTAGTCTTTATAGCTTGAAATGGTGGGAAAACTGCTATATGGTTAGAGGGTATGAGGGTATGGCCAAGGACAACTTAGGCTCAACAGATCACAACTTGATTATTGGGTCACAGACTGCACTGGTGAATTAGACCTAGCATTTACTAATCTTTGGTTTTTTACACATAATGCCTACAGAACCCATAAATCATACTCTGGATTTGCTGCTAAAGTCTGTGTCTTACCTTTGTAAAACGGAATCCTTGTTTCACAGAATGGAATGAAATACCAAAAAGTCAGCGTGTACAGTGGGACATAGAAACTAAGTGCTTCTCAACACAAGAGAGAATTTCTGACAGTTTGCTCCTCAACAAGGAGGACTAAAACAAGCATAGTTGTAACTTTGGTACACTAGCTAGCTAAAAACCCGTCACTGTGGCCACTGCCAGCTTTAAAGTATGCTTGTTTGGGTTGTCTCTTTCACCTGAGAATTGAGCTGAAAACTTTTCTAGTCATTAATCACATATGATAAACCCATCAAAAGTACTGAGAGCGCTATATTACATTTACTTACTTTACTGTATGAGTAAAGACAAAACAAATATGCAGGATTCTGGTGACCTGAAATGTAGTTTCTTCCAGCAGGCATTGCACAGAAAGTTCAGCGTGACCTGGCCATTTGCATTATGGACTCCCACATAGATTGTGCATCCCCCCTAAAGTTCTTTCCTGCAGCAGGTGCAGTCAGTGTTTGAACTGTCAAGTACAAAGTTACTCCAGCTACAGTCAGAGTACACAGGAGGACATGAGAGGTCAGGGGCAGGATAAAAATGGAGCTGCTAGTGAATAGGTTGCTTTACATTATTTCCATTGGTAAGCATGTAATTTTAAAATAGAATTGGCACAGCTTAAAAGGCTAGACTCAAATCCAGCACTCCAGTCTCCTTTGTTACGCAAATCTGGCCAGTGAAGTCAGTGACAGCAAGGTAGTAACATCCTTCTGCATGGAAAGAATCCATGGCTGGAAAGGAGGTGGCACAAACAAACCTCTCCACAGGTAGTATTATTTTTCCAACGGAAATGCAATGCTGGTGCCTCTGTCCCATTCCAGGACAATATACTGCAGGCAAAGCTAGTTGACATATCTGCTGATCTGCTACCTCCAGCATGTGTGGTCCAGGATCAGGATAGGAGCTCCTTAGAAAAATACATGCCACGCTACCACCATAGCCAAGGAGCATGAAACTGGGCAGGAGGTGGAAAAGTGGGTTTGTACTAAACGAATGAGACCTAGCAGGCATGAGAAATGAAATCCAAATAAACTGAAGTAGAATGGATGGATTAAAAAGAAAATTGATAGTTTTTCTTAGTACATAGTCTGTGTAGAAATTAAAAAATCATAAGGTCATAAGGTATTCAGTATGTCACATTAGAAGACCATTCTTGTCTCTTTTACAGCAACTCATCATAGTTTCTTTCTTAAAAGAAAACCCCACCACATTTTTATCTTTTCAAATACAAGTTGCTCACATTCATAATATACACTGTGTGCTTAGTTTTCACATAGTGTTTTTGCTGGTGAGAGTTTTTTTCTTCGAATTCAATAACACTTTCTTAATTTGGAAATAAATCTAGTTTTAAATATTTTCAAACAGAAAAATATAGTTCATTTACATGATTGTTCTCCCTATGAATCATGTAATATACACTGAGAATCTGCTCTGGGGGAAAACTGTTTTCTCTTTTCTTTTGTGCACTATAATATAGGAGTTTCTGCAGCAATAATTTAAAATCCCTAAATGTGGCTAACAAAATCCTCTATTATTGCAGTTCTGGGAAAGAGACCTTTAAATACATAGTTTCTGAAATGTATGGACTTAGGAAACGTTAAAAAAGGTGGCATTGAACTCTGGGAGAAGCAGTATTAAAAAAGAATATTGCACATGAATTCTGCATGGTTTTTTTTTGTTGTTGTTTGGGTTTTTTTTTTGTCACTAAATGCTCCTGAGATGCACATCTTCTCTTAGATGTGGTGACATTCTCATAAGCAAAAAGATGTCCAAAACTATCCAGTCTTTGCGGTCGCAAATATATCCTTGTTTTACTTATTCAGTTGACATTTCTACTTCTCCTAGCACTGGACATCTAGAGGCAGTGTAAATAAAGCAGATATTTAAGCACAGGTAGGTCTGAGAGGCCTATGTGCCTGGCTAAGATGCACATACTGCTGCTGGGTGCAGTGCAGTAATACTTTGAGTGGTTAAGAGGTACCTTACGGTCTGCAACTAGAGCATGGTGGTTACATGCTCAAGGTTAATCAATAATCACAGTTAGGAGAAGTTGCTACCACGGAATCTGACAGGCAGGAGCTCTTGATTTTCATTTGCCTCCTTTTATCACATGTGGCATGGTCTCTCTCTCAGTCACTTGAGCACTTTTAACAAGTAACATCCCTTCTACTCTAGACACAGGACATGTTGGATACCTTTTGCTCTCTTCCTATGCCACATAACAGTTTTCAAGGATTTGTGTGTTTTCAGTAAGTATTTAAGTTTGTTTAGTAACAAAGTATCTCTAGGGAGAGAGAGGTATTTTTGTTTGATGATGTACAGGAAGATGGAAAAAAGAGCAACTGCTCTTGGCAATGTAATTAGGTAATTGTCTGAAGTCTAGGGAAGATTATTTCTTTACCTTGATGGTCCCATGAATAACAAGAATTAGGTATTCTTGTAGAATTCGGCATGTAGTTGAATGGAAAACGTATCTGCTGTTCAAACTAGCATTGTACGTGTACCTAAACCTAACATTTTTCTAAACTATTCATTTTCTGTACTCCATCATCATTGGTTCCTTTGTTGAGGTACTAAAGGCTGTCCCTGGCCTGGTATTGTGCATAGATAAGTACCTTCTCTCAAGGAAATGACACTGGTATTGCGATGGCATTCCTTTGCAAAAAAAAAACCTTTGTCATTTTCTAGTTATATGTAAACAATTTTATAAATTTCTTGTCTTTATTTTGCTGTAAAATGCTTTCTCAGGGATGTCCAAATTTATTTCCACTTAATAATATTTCTACCTAATAATAAGCTGGCTTATTTTCCTACCAGAAAAACCTGGTACAGTAAGACATACTAGTAAGCACAGCTGTCTGTTCCTCCCTTACATACAGCCTTTTTACATAAGTGTTAAAGAATATACATTTGAATACTCGGAAAAATAGCACTTACGACATTACAGTTCAAGTATGCACAGTTTTGTAAGAATCAGCTAGTGTTTTTTTCTTACAAAAATACTAGAAGTTTTGTAAGAGAATCTCAGGACACAGGAAAACTTTAAACAATTAAAGTCCCTTTGTCACATTCTTCTGTGAATTGCAAATACACTGCACATATAGTGGAACTGGCCATTGTGAATTCACACGTCACTTGAAAAACCATTCTAACACCAGTTATTAAAAACATCTCTGAAATATTGTCTTGAAAAGCTGAAGACCAAAGTTCAAGTCCCTGAAATATATGGAAGGAAGAACAGTCAGATTAGGTATCTCTAATTGTGCTGTGGCTGCAGGGTTGTAGCTGGAAGGCCTAGAAATGAACCTGGAAAACTATTCCCCCCCCCAAATATCCACCATTGGAAACCCAATATATAATAACTGATGATCAAATAGTTCTCCCATCTTTAGTATAATTGGTTCATGAGCTGAAATACACACACCATGTAAACATCACACATACTCAAGACTGCCTCACAAAACTGCCATAGTAACTGACTCATTCTGGCCAGTATATTCAAGACTGTCTGTCCTGGGTTCAGCAGTAGCAGTCATGTTTCTCCTCCTTGGTAGCTGGTGCAGTGCTGTGTTTTGACTTTCTGCCTGGGAACAGAACTGATAGAGATGTTTTGGTTTGGCCAAGGACTTTGTGAGCCTCATGCTCTGCCAGGGAGGAGGGGAAGCTGGGAGGAAGCAGAGACAGGACACCTGACCCAAACTGACCAAAGAGCTATTCCATACCACAGCACGTCATGCCCAGGATGTAACTGGGAGTTAGCCGGAAGGGCTGGGAGACTGCAGGGTTGGAGGAGGTATCGGTCGGAGCTTGGTCGGGCTTGGGGGGTGAGTTATCGGTCAGCGGGTGGTGAGGTGTTGTATTCTGTTCCCTTGTTATTTCCTTTATCATTATTATCATTGGTGGTAGCAGTAGTGATTTGTGTTATACCTTAGTTACTAAACTGTTCTTATCTCAACCCGTGGGAGTTGCATTCTTTTCGATTCTCCTCTCCGTCCCTCCGGGAGTAGGGGGAGGGCAAGTAGGGGGGGGTGAGCGAACGAATTACCTGACTGGGTTTAAACCACGACACTGTCAAGAATGCCTTCTCTTTACCAGACTTCCCAGTCAGTGTCTAATGTGTCAGGAAAACATCAGTGATAAAACAGATTCTAAGTGGGAAAATTCCTGACTGAATTTTAAATTCTGTTCATTGCCAGTGAGAAACCCATAGAATCTCATTCAACAGTAATGGGCACTGGGCCTAGAGGGAAAGTAAAGATAAAAAAGAATTAACTTGTCTGTATCTAGTCAAGGATAGAAAATAATTTTTTTCCTTACATTAATTCTACTATACACGGTGCATATGGCAAGTATAATGGAAAGTGAAGGAAAAATAATATTAGTTTGCATAGCATCTTCTAAATATAGAAAAGAGTGAAATGCTGTTTTATCTAATTGTTGAAGACATTGCTAAAAGATGATGATTAGCCAATGCAGTGTGGTGAGAGCAAAACAAAGTAGGTTAATCATCAGAAGCTCTTGCAAGCCATATTAGCCTCTAGTTAGTCTTTTCCCTAAGGTATAAACATAATTTGAATTTCAAAAAAAGAGCTTAACAGAACATAGTCCCTTCTTTTCTGTTAAATAAGATCTGGACCATAAAGAAATCAACTTTACCTTTTCTAAATTTCTTTTAATCATCTGATCTGAGCTAGCCAGTAGCCTAAAATTGGGTAGTGTGAATATTCCCATGAGCTCCAGAGAAGATGATGGTAAAGCTTCTACCAACTTTTGAGTCCTTGGTCCAAGATAATAAGTACTTTGAAATTCCCCTGCAGATAGATCATCTCTGCTGAGAAAGCTTTTATGCTGTGCTGTGTTACATGTATATGCTTTCCATTCCATGGGGATATAAATCCATACGACATCAGTGAAGTCAGTGTAGCTAATTTATATGACCTGGGCATTTGACACAAAAAATAGCTACCAAATGATTTCCCAAATGTAATATTAATAGAGATGAAAAGCAAACCTAAGAGGAAAAAGCACCATAATTCAACCCATGACTGCGTGTATGGAAAAGTAGCACATTTTTATTATTTTTCTTTTAACTTCTAGATTTTAAACATTCTAAACCTCGTTTTTTTCCTCTCACAATTGTTAATAAAATCTGTTATTGTAGGACTGAAGAGCTGAAGTTTAGTAAGGAATAATAAGCTACGTTAAATTTATTTGATCTTAGTCCAGCCATAAAGGGTAGTCATAACAATGAGAATTTTACCTTAAAAATGCTGAGGATGGGGGAATATTCTCTCCCAACTCCTCTTCCCAGCACTCTTCGCATTTAAAAAACATCTGCCTTGCTGAGAATATTACGTAATTCAGATGGAAATAAAAAAGAGCCTATTTATTTTAAAAATGTGTATTATTGTAGTTGTTTGTAAGCCCAGCATGATTTTTATTAGTTTTCATGGCTTCAATAACTACCGTTTTTGTAAATTTTTAGTAGTAAAGAAGACCTTGAACTCACATGAGCTTCTTGAGCCAAAATATTTGTCTTGCAGCTTCTGTTCCTCAAAATCATACTCAACAAAAATGATAAAAAATCTAATCATAATTGAACAAAAAGTCTCATTATTATTCTACTACTGAAACAAAATTGCTAAAAAAAAAAAAAAAGTTAAGAAAATCTACTTTTTTATGCTTGCCTATTAAATTCCTTCATCAAAACAATTAAGTTTGGGTAGTAATTCAGAGGGCTTTTGATCTACTAACTGGAGTTCTTGCTAATGAAAATCAAACATAAAGAAGTTACATAGCTGTTGAAGCTTCTGGATGTGGAGATTAAAGGGCTGGGCATCTTAGAAGTATAAAAAAGATGCTAGACAGAGAATTGTATACATATTGAAGTTAACATTAGAGATTTTCAGGAGGATATGGGGGGAAAAGGTAGGGCAGCAAAATTCTGATAGGAAAACACCTGTACCTCACAAAGATGAGCACACCACCTGTACAAATGAATTTTACTTGCCTTAGAGTGCATTTGAGGCACAGAGATTAACTAATTGGAATTCCTACCAGTAAGCAACTAAATTAGTAATAGATACTGGTATTTCTCAAATACTTGGCAATAATTAATATAAGATAATAAAAGACATAGAAATCAAGTAAGGATGTTTTTAAAAGTATGTCAGCATAATGAGTTAAAAATAATAAGACCCTCTTAACAGAAATATCAAATTATACATTTGAGCGAGTTTTGCAGATGTATGCTGATCACATAATATGCAGGGTAAAAAGAAAATATACACTACACAGTAATTAGCAGATTAGTTAAATACAATAAGAACTGTATTAAAGCCCATGACTAACAAGAAATTTCCCAGCTCAAGCAGCCAATGAATATGATCAGTTTTCACATCAAACTAGAGTATTTCTGGGGCACTGATTAGCATCAGGATGAAATCAGTAGTGCTACAATAGTAAAAGAGGCACAGAACCAGGACCCCTTTTTATACAAAGGATTATGAAAGGAGTAAAAAAATCATGGAAAAGTGTAAGCATATGTAATTGTTTAATTGAGCTAAAAGAGGTTTAAAGGATTAAGAATAACTACTTTTTTCAATCAGAAAAGCATCAGATGTTATTTATTCCTTCATCTGGAAACTGGAGACCAGTTGTTTGGATGTCAGCTTTAGAAAAAATCATTGTATGATAGTTAAAATGCCCACTGGAAAAGCACAGTTCAATTAAGCATAGTCTGCACAGATCAGTCAGAGAAGGTCATAGTTTAGTGACGCGCAGGAGTACTGTGAAGATGTTATTGCGAAGACTGATGAGAGGAATTCAGTAGATTTATGATACCCTGATTTGACAGTGCCCTGCCTTCAGAAATTAATGTATATAGGACAGTGTTAGGACATAAGGGGTAACTCAAACTGCTACTTAAAAATAAGAGGTGGAAAAAATAGATTTAAAAGCTTGCTTTTTCACGTTGTCATGGAAAGAATTATGTAGGCCTAAATAGAATGTCTACTACACCCCTATTATTTGGTATAGGACAAGGATACTGATTTTTTCCTTTTAAATCGCAAATTAATTTCAAGGTTGTCATATTATCTATATGAATCAGTGGATGACAACCAAAGTTTAGTTTACTCAAAAGTAAACCCATATGAAGAATCTAGCATGCATATACCTTGCATAAGTAGTGCCATTCAGAAATAAGGTGTGAAAAATCCCTGAGCAGTGCCCTTCTGTGTATTGCTAAGGAGAATATCACATACTACCCAAATTTTGAAACACAATGCACATTACCACCTGGGCAACCAGTCCTAACAGGAAAATAATACAACTTTGTGCCATGCCAAAACATGAGGTCTTTACCAAGCCTTTGTTTGGACAAATTTGTTGCGTAGGCCTACATTCAGCAGCTTTTTCAATGCTTACCTGGAAGATACAGCAGTGTAAAATTATTTTCCATAAATTCTGTTGGTGCCTCCTATGGATCAAAAAGCTTCCTATACAAATATTAAGCTATCCAACACAACTTAGAAGAAGAGATCTAGAACAGAATAGATACAAGTTTTTGGTTATCACAGGGAAGGTGTCACCTTCTGTGAAATGCAGCGAATTCTCAGTGTAATTGCTGAGGACCTCTACCAGATCCACATTTGAAGTTCTTTTAAGATTTCCCTGTAACTGAAACTTGTGTCATCACTGAAGTATTTAAGTTACATTAAAAAGAAAATTGACTTTTTCCTAGATGAGATTTGAGACAGTATAAAGTAATCAGAATTATGAAAAATAGTGTAAAAGACCAAGTAAAACTGAGTCAAAATTCTCATTCTGAGAATCAGAAATTATGGGTGCAAGAGATAAGCCTGATGGGCCAGTATCACAAGATTCTTAGAATGAATTAAAACCTTCATTTGTTTTTTTTTTCTGAACTTTTATTTCCCCTTGATCTGGCCCAAAGGAAATTTTTTTCCCTAGATTTGTGAAAAGCATTTTCTAGAAGAGAGACAGTCTGCCTGTTCTGGTTCATTCCTTAAAAGATGCTGTGGTCCTTGGAGCTTTCAGCCCTGCTGTAGGTACTGTACGCACAGAGGGATCCTTCCCCAGTGAACTCGAGATTTCAGACCCTAACATGCTTTACTCTGCTTCACTGCATGTAATGTATAAACACTAGTCAGTACCCTGAATGCTATGTGCTTCTGAAAACTGAGATTTACAGATGGTAAAGAAACTGATCTGGCTTAGTTAGTGAGACAGTCTTGTAGAAGCTAAAGGAACCAGCACAGGTGGAGTGACACCCCATCTGATTATTTTTGAACAATGGGAAAGATGTAGTTCAGGCGTGGACAATCACTCCAGCTCATTATTATTTTAACCAAGCCATTTTTATGTAAGGGTATTAAAACAGAACCAAGTTACCATGGAAACTGATTGAAGCAGAGACTTACTGTAAATTCTTTTCTAGACAAGGGTAACAGGACTGACAGGTGGGCTGTAAAAGGAATATGAGTGTAATATAGAGTTAGGCATGATAGCCTGTTTTCTCTTCCTAAAAGTGTGTCTTTACAGCTCTGTTTTATCTCTACTATTTTCTACGGTGATATACTGAACGTATTTTGAAAGAAGCTCCACCCAAATGAACGTTTTATTTTGTCATAATCCTTTTTGCAAGGGGATGTACATGCCCTGGGGAAAAGAGCTGAAGGGCAGGGCACTCCACTTACTTTCCCAAACTATTATGTCTTGCCAGAATCATCAGGGAGGAAGAGCTATCACTCAGGAAACGCATTTGCATGAGGTGCCCTTTGCTGCCAATGTTTATATTTTGCCTCTGAAAAATGCTCTAGGTACATTCACACCGTAGCACAGTGCTCTTCTTGTATGATATGAAAGAAAGTAGCCAGGGAATAAAGTCTTTTTAGTGAAGAAATGCCCCATTTCCCTTTCTCAAAAATGTAGAAAATATACCTATTTGCTGCAATCCTATTCAAAGTCAAAATGATTTAACTCTGTAAATAACTTTCTTAGTCTGATGGATATCGGTAAGAATAACAGAGATTAGAGTACACAGCTCCCAAAATACAGTGCCAGAGATGTAAGAAGGGAAATGGGCAGAGAACGAATGACACCAGAGCATGTACCTTTTCCACTTGGAATAGTTAGCTGTCAGCACTGGAAAACATTTCAGAATATGAATATGCAGTATTTTTTTTACATCTGTGCCGGATGTTTCTACCTGCTGTGCTTAATTTCAGAATCTTATGTTATCATTAGAGAAAAATAGTTCTCTTTTCCAGTATAATTTTCTACCAAAAGGAAGGCGGGAGAATTGGGGGGGATCCTTACTTGAACTCATCCCGATATTCTTCTAGCCTGAAGTTTCTGCTTCTTGGTTCCAGCTTCCAGCTGGAGCTGTGTTTGTACATGCCCTCCTGACATAAGCCATAAAGCAGTTTTCCTCTGGATTTTAAGAGGTTTGCTTGTCATCAACAATCATAGTTGGTCCCAGTGCACTAGAATCACAATAGGTAGTCACCTTTTCCAGCATGTTTGCCTTACAGCTAAAGGTAATGGCAACAGCTGGTTTTGTTGACAAAAGTAAATATACTTCTCACCTTCAGTTTCTGCCTTCCTCAGCAATGTGGGGGTGGGCACATGACAGATGGTTCTTCCTAGCTAATCACAGTGTCTGGTGTTTGGCATGAATTTCCAGGCAAATAGAATGCTTTTCATTTAATATCCTCCCTGTGAAAAGCTGGACACACTCATAAAATGTGGTATGCTCTAAGGAAACACATACTACATGTTAAAGCATATAAAGACGTGACCAGTCACAGAAATCTGCAGTAAATAATGCACAACCTAACTGGTACTTGTCATAATTTTAATGACTGTGCTTATATGTAACACTTTTAGCCAGCGAGACAAAGAGAAACATGGGGCCAAATTCTGCTCGTTTTAGCCTAAGTTCATCTTGGATTCAAGGCTCTGTCCACCATACTTTGTGTGTCTGAGCCACTGAAGGCTGCCAGTCCAGGTTCAGTGGCAGGCAGGCTTCTGCAGAGGCTTGTGCAGTTCTTGGGATTGAACACTCAAGATCTCCATGGTAGAGATAGGGTAGAACCATTTTCATCATTTAAAAGAAGCCACTTTAAGTATTTCTATGCTTTTTGTCTTCATTCTGACATAAATCCTACTACAAAAGGGCTAACAAATAGGGCTGTTGTGTTTCTCAAGCAAATAAATTCCCCAGGAATGTAGAAATCAATTTAAAGATAATGGCTTTCATTTTAGAAAATACGTCCCAAGAGTCTACAGTTGAGTTCAGTTAAAATTCATTAGTACCATTATACATTCCCAAATTTTGATTGTTTTTCATACCTGCTTGTATGACAAAATTATGTCTTTTCATCATCATCATGATCAAATTCCCCATACAGGCATTTATAACTATAATGGACTTAATTAAGGAAGTCAGAGGATTACAAATGAGAATGTTAGGAATAGCTAAGTTCATAAAAGAGAACAATATAGTTTTTATTTACAAACTCATGCCTAAAGACATGATTGTTCAAAAGCAAAGGTGCAAAAAAGAGGCACAAGAGCTGGAGAAGGGACTGTTAAGAGTTGGGGAAAAGCCAGGAAATAGGTTCTGGAATTAAAACAAGAAAAAACAACAAAAAAACCAAAACCAAAACAACCGAACAACCCATGAAAGAGTGACAAAAGAGAAAAGGAAACAGACAAACCTCCTTTAGATTGCAATTCAGAAAACTGCCATTTACAGTATAGGGGAATTTCTTGTAAGCCTGATCAGAATTCTGTGAAAATCACTGAACGCTGCAGTGTCTCTGATAGATACCTTGTTATAAACTTCAAGATCAGCTCTAAAAGAAAACAGATAAATGCTGCAACTAGTTTTTGGCACTTCTAAACATGGCTGGTCACTCTGAAGGTTTTGCTTGGGTTTCTAAAGGACAACGTGCCAAACACTAGTAGTTTCTGTTTCTCATAAGCCCACGTTTTGTGTTTTAAGACACATTATTTCTATGTGTTTGTATTGCCACATTCTTTTCAGAAAAAAAAAATAATTACATGAATGGATTATGTGCATGGATTTAAGTGGTTACCAATATAAAAATAAGGCTGCAAACTTATTACATCAGAACTTGACCCCAGGTCTCTTATTGTTCTTTCTCTGTTTTCATTGAAGACAAAAAGAAGAGTAATAAATGTTTTTTGTTTACCCATCTGTAACTCTCAGGTATTTGTCAATGCAGGTTTATCAATATACAGTCGCACTGGTTTCGTATGTGACAAGGAGGCAAGAAAACAGTGGAGAATGGCAGTAGAGATGATGCAGATAAGCAAGAAAGAAAAATTAAGGACAAAAAGTTTCTGAAATATCAGGTAAGGAATTCAGGTGATTCTGTATAAAGTGTGAGATGTGTAAAGACTCATGTAGAATAGCTTATGCTTACCTTGCCCCTCCCTACTGTTTCTGAGAATTACCGCTTTGTGTGTCTATGAACATATGTATGCACACACACATACCCTACTCCTACCCACTCACACAATAAATCTCCTTTTTGAGCAAAATTGCCATTACCGTCAGTGCAGATATTTACTACACTGGTATTTGACATATCTTTGAATGAAATCCATTTTCTGTATTTCATTTTGTTTAAATAAAATATTGTACTATTTCTTAAGAGAAAACCAAACAAGCAATACTTTTCCAAAGGAGTAAAAGACAGTTGTGCTATGTGGTTTACTGTTCTTTCTCAACAAATCAGTTCTAAGTTCTCAAACCTGACATTATCATAGCCTGGTGCTGATCTCTTGGGGCATTACACACGCGCTGCAGAAAAGTATCATGTGTTATGACCTGCCTCTTCCGTCTTAGATTGGTGACAGATGGAAAGGTCATTTGGAGCTTCAGCACACTTCTATTTCCTAAGCCTGGGTAGAGAAGAGTAAAAATGAATTTACTAAAGAGCAAATCTGGAAGAACAGTGAGCAACAATTCATCCTTTGCTCCTCTCCTCTGCTGCTTTGGTGAAAAGTTGCTGTACCACTTGTAGTGACATAGTGAGAGCAGTAAATGCAATGGGGACTCTATGTTCCCTGCAGCCTAAAACAAGCTGAGAAGCTAAGCTAACTGTATGTTACATGATGCAATTGCTCACGAGAGAAACATTTCCTTAATTCCTTAGGTAGACTTACTTCTAGAATAGACTGAATTGTATTTTTGCCACAAGCATAAGATGGAAAGAAATACTCTTACTTAGAAATTGCATATCTGTCATTTGCCTGTCTGTCTGTTTAATACTTGCCTCTCCTTCCACTCATAAAACTAAAGCTAATGCGAGATGCTCCTATACCAACACACGTCAACTGGTAAGAAATGCCGGCTTTCGCATTCCTATGTAATATCAGGTTATCACATCCATTTTGTACATATACAAATGAAAATCCCTTTAGAATTTAGCATTGTAGGCATACGTTTATAGAACCCATCTACAAACCTATGTTATGCTTATTTTTTAACTTTCATGGAACGGTATCTAATGCTTCCACACAGCATAGTTCAGATGATTGACTCCAAACCTGTAGAAATCCACTGCTGAAATAACACATTCTATGTATCCCCAGGACCGATACAGACATTAAAAACAAACAAACAACAAACTCATTATTACTGTTACATTGTATCAGTTATATATTGCGCAAGTCATGATAATGTAATATTGTGTTTATGCTAACTTTCTGAAGTTTGGTAAGCTTAGCACATTGAGGCATTCTGCCTGTTCCTTTGTAGGTTGTTGATTCTTGCAAAATGACGGCTGCTGCATTTATGTTAAAAAAAGGCTCAGAATGTCAGTAAGGATGCTTCTAATGGAAGCAGCAGAATAGTACAGCTAGAGTTTCTCTAGGACATGCCATATTCATCAGTTACAAACTTGGGAATGTCATTTTGTAAAAGCTGCATGATAAAAGATGCTGCGTGGTGTACAGCTGACTCTATTTGCCATATGGCATGTTATTATTTTGTGTTACCTTGGGGAGTGCTCTCGAAGTGAAAGAATAGAACACACACAAGGCATATAGAATAATAAACACAAATTGTATAGTTTTTAATTATAGCAATAAGGTCTGTAACTAAAATGGAGATGGAACTAAATATAAGAGTCGAATATGTGCTGTACTGCTCTCCAGCTACCAAAAAGCAATAAACTCCTATCAGGAATATTTAAAGAGAAGGAAGTTGCCAGCCAATTGCCAACCCTCAAAGTAGGTTGATTCAAAAGTTGGCAAATGCTATGTGCAGTGCTACACACATTACCATAATATGGGTTTACATCAAAAACACAGTTTTACATGGGGTAGGCTGGAGAAAACTTTTATATCAGTAATCTTTAAAAATGAAAATCCAGATGTACAGCTGTAATAAAACCATCAAATGAATAATTAGAACAATAAAGTGGGGGTACTATTTGCTAAAATCAACTAAAGAATCCTAAATTACTTGTGTCAATTTGATAGAGGATAAGTGAGCCGTTGACAGGGACTAAGAAATCCCAAATCAAGCAACATCTCCAAATTTACAAAAGCTTTACTTTTACAATACATCAGAATTGACAAGCAGATTGTTATTAATACAGCCAGAACTTAGCCAAGATTTAAGGAAAGTAGGTGCAATGGAAAAGTACTCTTTCATTGTGGCAATATTTGGCTGCACATTCAATTCTTCCCATGCCAGCAAACAGCTTCACCCCTTCCACCCTGTAGTGCCATCTTTGGAGGTGTAGCCTAACTCTTAAGCAAAGCTCAGCCAAAGTTAGATCATTCTTTGGGATCTATTATTCAGTCACAACTTAAATTTTAAATGACAAATTTTGTCATACCAAATGATAGAAATGTACAGACTTGCTGGTTTTGGGAATAGCTTGGCTCTAAGCTTCTCAGTCCATTAGATGAGGCATTTCATGATCTGTTACAGGAACAGAATATTTTAAAATTATTCATACTAATTGTGTAATACTTCAGATGACATCTTCAAAACTATCATCTACTCAAGTGTTCAGTTTGAGCAGCCAAAAAGTAGATCATTCCCTTTAGCCAGATCTTCAGCAGAAATAAATCAGAGAAAGTCCAGTAACTCTCAGCATTTCCTATTAATGGTTATGCATTTTACTTTTCTGTTCGTTTTTACCCGCTATTAGGATGATAATTTCCTTTTTTTTTTCTTTTTCTGTAAGACATCCAAGTGACTCAAAGTCATTTAAAGACAGCAGAACCTCACAGTAAAATGAGAAGAGGATCACAGCTGTGATCACAGCTTCACCCTCCTTGCACTCACTACCCAAACCCACTGGGTACAGTTTACCAGTCTCAAGGTTTGACAGTGCACTAGTTTACATTTGTAAATACTTGCAGCTCAGTGATGGCAGAACAGGTCAAACTGTTGTGCATTGCAAATTACTGCATCCGTTTTCATTTCTCAGCTAATGTTAATACCAACTCATGATTTGTTTTCCACTTTTATTATCAAAATCTATGAAGATTTCACACATTTCAGTTTAAATGCCACTCATGCTTATTCCACACCTAACATTCTCTTCAAGCCATAAAAAAGGCTGATGCAAAATGACTGATGTCACTAGATGAAAGTTATTATTTAATGAGAGATAAGAAGTAGGATAGAAGGGAGAAGTAGGGTGGGGTGGGGGAAGTCAGTTCTCGCTATCATACTCAAGGGTATCCTTCTCTTTTAAGTTAGCAGGAATCTTGAATATGTGTTAACTGACATCTCAAGTTTAAAGACTCTATGTTGTAAACATACCTGCTGAATTAGCAAACATTTGTCTATTACTATCTTCTTTAAAGGAAAGGTATTACTAGGGTAATATTTGTATACTTTTTTTTTCCTTCTGCGAATGTATTTAGTTCCATAATCATAGAACCATAGAATAGTTAGGGTTGGAAAGGACCTTAAGATCATCTAGTTCCAACACCCCCTGCCATGGGCAGGGACACCTCACACTAAACCATGCCACCCAAGGCTTCATCCAGCCTGGCCTTGAACACTGTCAGGGATGGAGCATTCACAACCTCCCTGGGCAGCCCATTCCAGTGCCTCACCACCCTAACAGTAAAGAATTTCTTCCTTATATCCAATCTAAACTTCCCCTGTTCAAGTTTGAACACTTTACACCTTGTCCTGTCACTGCAGTCCCTAATGAACAGTCCATCCCCAGGATCCTTATAGGCCCCCTTCAGACACTGGAAGGCTGCTATGAGGTCTCCACGCAGCCTTCTCTTCTCCAGGCTGAACAGCCCCAACTTTCTCAGCCTGTCTTCATACGGGAGGTGCTCCAGTCCCCTGATCATCCTCGTGGCCCTCCTCTGGACTTGTTCCAACAGTTCCATGTCCTTTTTATGTTGAGGACACCAGAACTGTACACAGTACTCCAGGTGAGGTCTCACAAGAGCAAAGTAGAGGGGCAGGATCACCTTTCATGATGAAAGATAAGCAGCATCTGACAGAACTAGTGTTTACCTTACCCTAATAAATCAAGAATTTACAACTACATTTTTAATACTTTGATTTCTGTTATTCTGATTAACTCTGTTACCTCAATAACAAAAACAAATGAATGCACTATTGCATGATAAATTTCAGGTGGAGCATTTTAATGGAAAAATAACCTTTTTAAATACTTAGTGATTTCTTATGAAAAGATAGACATGTTTAATTAAATGCCAGAAATGGATTTTCAGTATCAGTTCTTCAACCTCAAATCTGATTGTAACATGGTAAT
Source organism: Pezoporus flaviventris (assembly GCF_033815535.1). Taxonomy (NCBI): domain Eukaryota; kingdom Metazoa; phylum Chordata; class Aves; order Psittaciformes; family Psittacidae; genus Pezoporus; species Pezoporus flaviventris. The sequence goes on from NW_026892549.1 coordinate 38,121,111, forward strand.
TATTTCTAATCAATTTTCTAAATATTTTCTAATAAATTTATAAACTAGTCAAGTCGCACATCGAACAACTCAGGAAAACATCAAGAAAATAATAAATGGAAGGGCTTAAGAGTTGAATTTGGGGAAAGAATTGTGTTCCAAAGTTTTCTCATGAAAGACAAAAGGTTTTTTTCTGCTAGTTCAATTCATTTATGCAGTTGTTGTTTGTTTTTTTTTTATTAATCGATCATGACAGTTCTATAGTATAGTATTGATTACGTTAGACATGTACACATTTAAAGTCTTCAATTAGTTCAAGAAAATGCAGATAGGCCAAAAATTTGCTATGCTTCAGAGGAAGAATGTTCAATTGCATTTAGCAGGAAAATCACCAGTAAAGTACTTTTATCTAACCACAGTTTTTAAGTAACCAAAGGGTGAATGGCGACAATAGCTTAAGAGAATCCTTATATCAGAAAGAACAGAATCCCAAAGGCATGACTTCCTCAAGTAGTACATTGTGCATGATAGAACCATACTGTCAGCTACGCACCCCAGTTTTAGTGAAATTGCAGGATTTAAAAATTTGGAGCACTGGTTACATAAACTGAAAATTGTTAATATGGGCAACCTCTGACTTTCACTTCCAGAGGCACTAACATACTCAATTTTGTAAGTATACGTTTACTTGCAAACTTGAAAAACAAGCAGTTGCCCTGTGCTTTGGAGGTGCACGACTTTTGTGTCTATTTCAGGGTTTCTTTTGATAAGTATTCAACTGTCATTTCTCATACATCTCTTCTGTAAAGATACTCTGCTGGATATTTGCAGTATATTGTGAACAGATGTTATTCCTGCTCTGCTGATTCATGTTAGGGGGCTTGTGTCTTTGATGGGTTGTGAAGGGTGGATGAAACCGTAAGTGAAAAACACAGAATAATAAAGAAAATATTTAGGATTTCACTGCTTTTTCTAAATGAGGTTATTCACAGCAAATTATAAACTGGTGATTCCACACTATTCTAAATCTAAATCTTATTATGCCATCAAAAGCTGACAGACTTTCAGTGGAAATGACTTGTGAAGTCTGAATCCTCATCACCCAGCATGATCTGTTTCTGCTGTAGTCTGGAAACAGCCTCAGTACCATTTAAGAGTAAGGACCGCAATCTGCCCTTTATGGTCCAACAGTGTGATCTGTAATACCAGGAATTTTCAAGGTGTGGTAAGCAAATCCCATTTCGCAAGCATGGCTTTTTAACTGCAATGCATGTTTGGGCAATCGGGTCAGTAGTAAACTACTGTGTTTAGCTATCATTTTGTTCCCAAAGATGTACATGTATGTTCTTGATACACTGTATAGGTTCCAAAAAATAAGAGAAAACAATTATTTGAAGTAAACAACAGAATCTTAAAAATTAACAAGATTAAAAATGTTCTGAGTTGCGTTCATTTTATTTGAATGCTCAGGTACCACAGTGAAGGCTATGCTACCCTTATTTACACCTCATCTCCAAGAACACTTCATCTTCTACTCAAGCCTGCATCCTAAAAGTAACGTTAAGTGCTTTCCTGGAACAGACTAGTGAACTACATGCTCAGATGATCTCTAAAATTTCTTACTGTTAAAGCCATGTGACTGCAGTAACATCGTGCAACAAATTATAATTTGTACATAACTGCATAGAAATAAACCTGCAAGGTATCTTAAGTCTTGTTTGAAATAGAAAAAGGTGATAGGGTTTTTTTTTTTGTACTGGAAAGTACAAGACTGAACATTGTGTTTAGATTGAAAATAGCCTTTTCCAATTCCTTGCTTACCTCAAAAGGACCATCTGATTTCTATGAAGTGAGTTAAAACATAAGAGCTATAAATTCTTTTCTGCTGTTTAGAATATTATTGAATTTTTTTTGCTATCACAAATGACAGTAAATGTGATTAATGGCTGCTGATAATTGGAGTTTCATTCCAGTGGTTATTGCTTGTCAGTAACAATTAATAGTTCCACAAAAAACCCATTCATTTCACAGTATTAAAGAATGATGGCTTGTGGGAATTATGCTAAACTAGCAATTTCAATTAGATTTTGAATTTTATAGTATATTGAATAACAGTTTATGGTTTTATAATAGCAGTGATGGTTTATTGTTGTGTGGTAATGACTCTCATTACATGTATGTTTATCTGGAGAATTACAATTTTTATAGTCGTCATATTAAAAATAAAGTGCATGTTACCATTTCTTTAAAAGTAGAGAGTGTTTTGGTCTTTATCAGTAATGATGATTTTGATTGTCGATTACATAGGTTTTGTCCCAGTATTTGATAGTCAAGATGTGATGTATAAGGGATGAAAAAATGTCTTAAGATGATCAGTATCAAGCACCAGCTGGTATGGCATGTGGCACAGTCACCCAGTTGCAAGTCTCTTGACTGCAGTTGGCTGGGCTGTAGATGTAAGGCAGTAACTGTCTCATCTGATCATTTCCAGAACTACAGGAAGAGAGGAGGGGAAATCTTCAATAAAGGGAAAGATACTGATTTTGGAGACTCATTGAGAAGCATCCTCACCTTTGGCCCTTTCTCCAGTAGATAACTGCCTGCAGTCAGAATTAAAAAAAAACCCAACAACAAACAAACAAACAAACAAAAAAAACAACAGAAAGGGAGAAGGAATCAAGTACTGGCATAGAGAAGCATACAGGGAAGAGAGCAAAAGTTGTGTAAGATACAGCTGATTGAAGACATCGTCTAGATCAGCACAAAATGGTGAATAGAGTTTGATGTGAGAGACTGGAAGGGACATAGTTTCTTTCTGTTGACAGCATTAAACCTAATAGAGCAAATTTTTTAAGTTTCTTAACTGAGAAACAAGCAGGCTCTGAAGTTTAGCACACTTACAAGACATTGAAAATATAAGTATACTAACAAAAATTCTGGCCCTCAGGAGCTCCGTGTATTTCTAACATTGACATCTGTATTGTCAGGATCTGAGTCATAGATCATCTGTTAAAGTTCAACAAAGTGAAAAAGGGAACAGTGTGGAGAAAGAGCTTTATAAAGTTAACTTCATTAACACGGCCCATGCTGATTTCACTTGCATGAGTGCTTTTGCCTAGGACTTTCATTGGCTTCAATTTTTTGTTGCAGATAACACAATTTCTGTGAGAATATTCTAAATAAATGGTTCTTCTGCTTTGTCTTTAATTTAATATTGTCTTAAATTTTACTGATAATTTGGATTACTTTCTGAACTTAATCTTACTCACAGAAATTATCTAATGAATCTCCCAAATGAAGAAAATTCTAGTAATTCAGTCTTGTAATATTCTTCCAGACACTGAAACTTGTAAAACAAGGTAAGATGAGAAACTGTCCCACAGAGCACAAGCAAATTAGGTTAAGGAAAAAGACAATAAAAATAACTGTGATAATTCTAACAAAATTCCAAGTCAAAACTGTAGCACACTGCAAGTTCTATTTAAGATAATAATTCTCCATCCTCTAATTACCATTTCTGAGTCAGTGCCAAACCCTGATTGAAGTCAATGAGAACAGGAGCAAGACCTTTATTATAATTTGATTAATTTGTGCAAGTTTACAAAAGCAGAAAATAACTGTTGGTGATAGGGGAACCTCAAAAGATGTGCTCCTTTGTTTCATGGGAAAAATCATAATGCAGAATTTTGGATGAATATACAGAGATATGTAAATCTTTTAGATTTATTTCAATCCTGGCCTTCAGACCACCTGTTCAGAAATATTTTGGTTACAGTTTCATGATACTAATATTAGTTATTTGGTCTATATTAGCATCTAACAGCCCTAATTACTATTTGTTCTTCTGAAACAGGTGCTGTACAGACCATGGTGAAATCAAGTGCAGAATAAAGATGAGAGTAAATACAAAAGAAAGTAGCTTATGGGACTCAATAAAAAAAAAAAATAATTAGCTTTGCAATTCCCAAGGTAAATTTGGGCTAAGTGTAGTTTAGGAGTTATTTTAGAACAGTTGTTTTTCTTACAATTTTGTTTCAGTTTCCAAATGTTTATTTGGGAAATGAAACACACCAAAAAAAGTGCTATTGAATAAATTCACAATTAGGATGCAAAACATCATGATTAAAGAGAACAAAGTATGCAGTGCTTATGTCGGTAATCTGATACCAAAGTACAACAGAGTTCAAAACCACATTTCAGTTCTGTTCTTTGATCTAATCTAATAAACCTTTAAACTTTCTGTTGTAGAACACAAATTCATGTATTGCAACACTGTAAATACAGCTCTAATCTCTTATTCAGACAATTATTTCCACTTCTCAGTAACTCAGGTTTGATAACGCCAACAAAAAGAGTCCCGCAATGTATGTCCCTTGTCCACACCAAATTTATGGGTTGGGGATTACTTATTTTGCTACTGAAGAATTTCTCTTGCAAGAGAAAAATCAAGATTTGTCTTCTTTATTTTCTGAATGCTTAAACATTGAACTTTTATTCCTTTTCCCCAAAATCCACAATTCTTATTCTTTCTGTGACATTCTTAATAATTTTTTTAACAGCAGTGGTAAAATACATTTTGCCGCTCAGTGTCTTGAAGCCACAATGATATTCAGCATTCCCTGGAAGAGAGACCTTTTCACTTGCACTCTGTTTTTAATTCAGTTCAGCTACAATACAGGAAAATTGAGCAATAAACCATAAAGTCAAGAATAGGCTTCTTTTTCCATGCATATGTAAAGATAATGTTACTTTAAGTCAGTAAAAGCAGTGGCTACTCAGGACCTGAGAAGACTAGATATTGCTAAGATTCTCCAGCCAAAAATCTCAAGGTCAGTTAAATATAAGTTAAGATTTCTTAAAATGGCTGTACCCTCAATTTCTTTTGCACAGTATTACTACGAGTGTCCCAGTACTGTATCATATGAGGAAGTTGACCCCCCAGCGCACACATACATGTTTCCATATACACACACTATGTATAGTCTGCTGGTGGCTGGACAGAAATCCAGATTATTTTAATAAACGGTACTTCCTCAAATGTTATGCTTCTTCCAGACATTCAGTGTATTTGGTAGCAGAAGTTAACTTTTCCTTGACATCCCTCTCTCATACCATTTCAAATGTTGGATACAGGGCCATTTCAAAGACTTAGATTTTCTGAATTATGATGCATAGGAACACGTTCTTAATTAGTTCTGATGTTCTGGGTACAAATGGTTCTTAACAGAGAAGTGTGCTGCAAAATCCACGTTGCTAATTCAGTTACTGTTTCAAAATGCAGTATTTTATAAAGCACTTCAGGGAACCTGACATTTCCTCTAAGAAAACTCCAGGGGAATGGGAAATCCAGTACATCTGGGCAGAACAGGGAATGTCAGAGTTATCCATTTTGGGGTTTAGATTCTAGCTTTTGCATGCCTTTCTAGTTCTCAAGAACCCAACAGTTCTAGTGTGCCTTGGGTCATCAGATAATTGTGCATACATTTAATATGCAAAAATTTAGAAGCAGAGACCCTGCTGTTTGCTGCTTTGAAGAATAGTTTCTTTTGTTTCTTTTTTTTTTTTTACTATGATACTGCGAAGAGCACCTCTAAGTTTTAAGAGCTATAAACAGAAAGGAGGAACAAGCCACACAAATACTCTTCTGTTAGAATGAAGTTGAGGTTGTGCAAGTATGTTTTCTAACCTCAGCCAGAACTTCTGCTGGAAAGTCTCTCACTAAAGCATTAAATACTCCATCTTTTCAGGGGATGTTGCGTACTTACTAATTGTATATGTAGTTATGACAGTAGTGCTAGAGACTTTAATCTGATTAATAGAGGAAATAAAAAATTTAACATTTTACTGCTGCTATATTTATGCACTTAATGACTTCATTCCTGAATTTAAGGACAAGCAGGATTGGTTTAGTCTACACTATTAAAAATTCTCTCTCTTCTACTCCTGCCTTACTCACAAAAAAAAAATCAACTCAAATAAGAGTTTGGCCACAATTTTCAATGGAAGGCTCATCAGTATTTGCTACCATTTCATGACAAGACAGGCCACATAAGTATATGAATAAGTTTCCTACAGAGTTCTACATCAGAGCATCTATATTTACATCACTGTTATGCTTATCAGGTGCATGGATTTCAGGCATTTGCCTTCTCTGACTCTTCCTCCTTACCTTCTATAACTTACATCTAATAAGCAGGTAGAAGCTCCTCTGAGCCTTACTAGCAGGAGATAATAGTTCCATACTCTCCACAGTTTTCTCTCCAGCACTATAATGTACATCAGTTGCTAATGGTTAATTACTTTGTGCTCTTGCAGTTCAGTCTCCTGAGGAGTGAAATTAAATTTCGTGGTTTTAGCCTAGGAGAACATGGATGCAAAACACACACACTTAAAAGTTTTTCTGAACATTAGTCAAAGCACTTCCTTGGCACATGAAACAAAGAGTTGCAGGCCTGACTTTTATTCCAGGTGGCACTTGACTTGTTGTTCACAGATAGCAGCAGTGGCCAGAACTATTTCTTTGCACGTTGGTGAGTGTACCCTTTCTTCTCTATGAAAGCCTGCTTATTCACTCCTGCAAGAGGCTGTACATACCACTATAACTGAATAAATAATTCAATAAATTACTCATTCTATCTGTATTTTGCTTACATTTGCCTGAAACTAACTATCTTGGCAAGAGGCAGCTAACCAGCCTAGGAGCACTGTCAGTGCTGGGAATGAAACACTTGAATTCATTCGTCCTGGAAAGTTAAGGAGTGCACTGTCGTTCTTTGCCCAGACTTAATTGGGCAGCTAGTATTTAAATGTGTGCACTGAGGAGAGCAATTGCATTTTGCCCATTTTTACTAGAAATATTACTGATCCCTCTGCACTGTGTAAATTATGCCCAGCTATCTTTGGAAAACAGAACCATTTGGAAATATTCCAGTGAAAAGGTTTTCTCAAGAAGATCTATCTTCATAAACTGGAAATATTTTCCTGCAGCATTTTGTATTTAATAAATTTTCATTGAATGAAAATCAGATTCATAGGATCGCTTGTCTGGACTCCTGACAGTTTGTCCCAACAGATCCAGAAATTTTCAAGGTTTTTTTTAGCTCTGAATAAATACAATGTTTTGAGAAAAACATGGATCAGTTCTTGCAAAATGGAAATCCTCTTTTCATAAGCTGTTGAAGGCATATTATTTTCTCTTTTCATGTAAGGTTCTCAAAGTATCTTAGAGGATGACCTCTAAGAGGTACTTTAAGTTTTGGGAGTTGATGGTAACCACTTGGAGCCTTTATAATACTGCAGTTATGTAGTTATGTCAGCATACAACAAAAAACTACAAACAAACAAAAGAAATCCCATAACCCCATATGCCTTTTCAGACACAGAACTAGTGCAGCTTTCAACAAATAATTTTTGCCAGTTTTTTGTCTGCTTTGCTAAGTTTACCTGGTAAGCCTCAGTGAGTTATAAATTGTTTTTACTAGAGAGTAGGCTTTATCTTACGATTTATATGACTATCAGTAATGATTAAAACCCAGCAGAATAAAAGGCTTTTTTTCTAATGCTAGATACGGAGCTTAATTAGCATTAATTTAATTCTGAGAGCAACTGTCACTTTGGCTCCCTTATTTCATAGAAGAGCTGCTGCTGAGATATTTTGCATCTTTTTTTGTTCCTAGAGGATCCTTGACCTCCTCTTCCTTTCTTTTTCAGTACAAACAGTTTGTATGAAATATTTATATCGTTCTGAGGTTTTTAAAAAGAAAAAACAAAGCAAACAAACCGAAAAAAAACCCTTTTTTATAATTCATTTGGATTTGACTTTGATGAAGGCTCTTCCTCTTCAATTCACAAGGAAACAAGCTGGCTCAAAATTTATTTCCCTTATAAAAGAAGCAAGTAAAGAGCAACCCTCAACCCTGGGGAGAAAAAAACAACAAAACCCAAACCCAAAGGACATTGGTGGTTTGGTTTGGGTTGGTCTTTTTTTCAGTTAAGAGGAGGGTATGTTTGAGGGAAATAGACAAGTTCTGAATTTAATCAAGGATTTATTAGCCAGCTGTAATTAAAGACCTGTTTTCTAACATTTTTCCATATATTCAAAGCAAAATTCTGTATTTTCTCCAATGCTAGGTTGCAAATATCAGGAGAAGAGCCACACGGTAATTTATCAGTGCCTAGAAACACCTGAGTTTGCCATATGGTTTTCCTGTAGACAGAGGTCTGAGTTTCAGCTGTGCAACATATCAGAGTGAGCTACATCAATTTACATTACAGGGCTATCTGAGATTTCCCCTCAGATAGTTTTAGTAGGACTAGGCATCCTAGACAACATATGCATAAACCTTGGGCTACAACAAGACAAGAATTCCTCATACATGTGCATTTCTCAGAATCACCAGCTTTAAATTAGTCATTTAAGAATAAGGTTGGCTGCATTAAGTTCTTTCAGCCTATAAACAACTGAGCTGAGCTTACTCCACTGACAGGTGGGGAAGGTGCACTACAGTTCAACAGAATAACACATGGGAGAATTGTACAACAAAAAGCTATCTACTCTGCCTGGCATCCCACTTCTTTGGGGGCCCTAAACACACTTGAACTGATACTGTATAAAAAAGCATAACATTAAGTACCGGTTGTCTTTGCTTATTTCCTCTTGGAAACGAGAATTAGAAAAGAAGCCCTTTAACACTAACTTACTACTTTGAAAGAACAATTTCTTTCTGCTAAACCTCTCCTGCAAATATTATCAGATACACCTATTTCTTTGTATTTTTCTACTGTGGCTACTTTAGAAAGGGCAGTATTCTGATATTTTCTGCAATTATTACACCCATTCTGCACAAGTAAAATATCCTGTAAGCTTAGAGCTTGAATGTCTATTAAAGTGATGTAATAAATTATGCAGAACATGATGAGAAATGATTAAATGGGAAAAAAGATCTGGAAACTGTGTGAATTTGCACCAAATTCTAAACATTTCCACTGACATTTTTATTATTTAATATAGGAGCCTTTGTTTCTTTTGTTTCTTTGAGAGGGAAGAAGCGTATATTGCTTGGATCACCACTTATTTTACATTTAGAGTCAGTAGTCTTAAATTTTAAGAATTCATTTTATCATAGAACCATAGAATAGTTAGGGTTGCAAAGGACCTTAAGATCATCTAGTTCCAGCCCCTGTGCTGGAAGGGGGACACCTTACCCTAGACCATTTCACCCAAGGTTCTGTCCAACCTGGCCCTGAACACTGTCAGGGATGGAGCATTTTCTAGAACATTTATAAAGATTCAGCTTCCGACATACTTCAAGTTACTGTTTATAACAATATAGCTGGCAAAGTGCTGGCTTCTGTGCTTGGACCACAGCAACCCCATGCAATCGTATAGGCTTGGGGAAGAGTGGCTGGAAAGGTGCCTATGTAAAATGACTTGTGGGTGCTGATTGAGGGAGCTGAACATGAGCCAGCTTGTGCCAAGGTGTTCAAGAAGGCAAACAGCATCCTCGCCAGTATCAGAAATAGCATAGCCAGCAGGGCAAGGGCAGTGACAGCACCATGCCCCCACACACACTCGGCACTGGTGAGCCCACACCTCCAATTCTGTGTTTTGTTGGCCTCTCATGATGACAGAGACATTGAGATGCTGGAGCAGGTCCAGAGAAGAGCAGCACAGCTGGTGAAGGGCCTGGAGCAGAAGTCTGATGAAAAACAGCTGAGGGAACTGGAGGTATTTGGCCTGGAGTAAAGGAGGGTCAGGGGAGACCTTATTGCTTGCTCCCTACAACAACTTGAAAGGAGGTTGTAGTGAGGTCAGTGTCAGTCTCTTCTCCAAAGAAGCAACACAGTGAAATAAAATGGCTGCAAGTTGCACAAGGAGAGGTCTAGACTAGATATTAGGAAAAGTTTCTTCATGGAAAAAGTTGTCAGGCATTGGGATAGACTACACAGGGAAGGGGTGACCTGAAGGTACTTAAAACACTGTAGATGTGCTTGAGACATGGTTTAGTGGTAGACTTGGCAATGGTAGGTTAACAGTTGGACTTGATGATCTTAAAGATCTTTTCCAACCTGAATGGCTTTTGATTCTATGATATAACTTCTGCAGTAAAAAAATGCTTTTATGTTTCAAAAAGAAACCATCAGAAATGCAGTGATGTGTACAGCAGGCATCTCTGCTCCTATGTATTTTACTTGAAAGGTAATGGAAAAATCTAAAATTTTGAGATAAATAAAATACACATCAGTGTATTTATGTCCTAAACTGCCCTTTACTAAGAAAGAAAAGCCTTCCTCAGTGTCTTGGTTAGTTAACTTGGTAGTTAACTAATGACTCTGTATGAAGTTACTATATTAATAAATTATTTGTTAGGTCAAATTACTGAAAGAAAATTCTCTAATGAGGGCTAAATACTGGGACTTCAAATGGAGATCAGTTCTTTTACTATCTGTGTTATGGTGTTCAGGTGTATGTAAGTATACATATCAGATATGTAAGTTTTTCCTGGTTCAAAAAACCATAATCTTCAAAGCTCTGTGTTTCATTAATTCCTTATTGTGCTTTATTCTGCAGTATAGTTTACTTACAAGTTAAATTCTGTGAAGGAAATCCAAAGTTGTTCATGAGGTCTGCAATAAAATAGTGCTGGGTTGGGTTTTTTTGTATGAGCCAACAGTTTTCATGTCAATAGGGCCATTATAAAACATATTTTAACACTCCTGTAGATTAATAACATGTTAGCAGAAAAAGACATGTTGAGCTTGGCTCAGTTATCCTTCCATCCCAATTATACTGTGACATTAAATCTTGTGACATTTAATAAGAAAGGCCATTTCACCCATGGCTGCCTCAACTGCTGACAATTTATGCAACAGTATTCCCTCCTAAGAAACTATTCTGAAAGAAGAAGGTTTTCTCATATGCTGATACATCTAACTGCCCATATAAATTAAATAATATGCAGCCAAATATATAAAATTGTTCATCTTACAATTATGTGGTTCCTTTGACAATAGAAAGAAGAATTAACTAGCCTGGCTGTTGTGGTTTAACTCCAGCCGGCAACTAAGTACCACACAGCTGCTTGCTCACTCCCCTAACCCCAATGGGATGGAAAGGAGAACTGGAAAAAGGTAAAACCTGTAGGTTGGCATCAGAACTGTTTAATAACTTAACGTAAAATCTAATAATAACAACAACAGTAGTTGTAATGGAAAGAGAGATAAAAAGAAAGGCATAAAACACAAGAAACACAAGTGATGCACAATACAGTTGCTTACCACTTGCTGTCTGATACCCAGCCCATCCCAAAGCAGCCTCTCGCAACCGGCTCTTCTCAGTTTGTGTACTGAGCATGATGTCTTGTAGTATGGAATATCCACTGGATCTTCTCCAGTGAGTCCAGAGGAGGGCCACGAAGATGCTCACAGGGCTAGAGCACCTCTCCTATGAAGACAGGCAAAGAGTGTGGCTTGTTCAGCCTTGAGAAGAGAAGGCTGCATGGATACCTAATAGCAGCCTTCCAGTGCCTAAGGGGACCTGTAAGAAATCTGGAGAGGGACTTTTAGAAGGGCATGAAGTGATAGAAGAAGGAGGAATGGCTTTAAGCTGAAAGAGGGTAGATTTACCCTCTTAACTCATATCTAGATACCTAATCTCTTACCTAATATCTATTTACCTAATATCTAGATTAGATATTAGGAAAAAAATTCTTCGTTATGAGCGTGGTGAGACACTGGAACAGTTTGCCCAGGGAAGTTGTGGCTGCCCCGTCACTGGAAGTGTTTAAGACCAGGTTGGATGGGGCTTTGAGGAATGCGTTCTTAGTGGAAGGTGTCCCTGCCCCTGGCAGGAGAGATGGAACTAGATGGTTAACTTTAAGGTCCCTTCCAACCCAAATTATTCTGTGATTCTATGATCCTTTGGGATCACAGTTTGGATCAGGTGTCCTGGCAGTGCTCTGTCCTGGCTTCTTGTGCACCTCCTCGCTGGCAGATCATGAGAGACTGAAAATCCCTTGACTTAGGATAAGCACGACTGGCAACAAATAAAACATTGGTATGTTATCAGCATTATTCTCAGACTAAGGCCAAGCACTGCATCAGCTACTGGGAAGAAAATCAACTCTACCGTAGCTGAAACCAAGCCACTGGCATAAATTCTTTTTGCCACCGCTGTACTATTCATGGACTAAAATAAGAACAAACCAGGGTAAAAAAATAACAAAGTATTTGCATGTAGATATCTCTCATTTCCTTATAGTACTTCACATTTGTGAATAGGAATTCACAGATTTAAGTATCTTCAATTTTTTATTAAAAAATAAAGCGCCATTAAGCGAAACTTTTAGTGGCACCACTGAATAAGCCAATGGTATAACCTTAGTGCTGTCTTCCTCAAGGCAGAGCTGAGTGACAAGCTTTAGGACCAGCTCAAGATTCCTTCCAGGGCAAAAAGCATGCACTCTTTATTATAGAATGCAAGCAAAGAAATCACAGCTAGCTTCTCATCTGGCTCCAAAAGTGGAAGATGCTTAGCTTGGTTTGTACTGGAAATCACTAGCCTTGCTGATAAGCAACAGGATTTGATCTAGAATCTCCATGCAGCATCAAGCAACAATGTATGAATACATCAGCTGTTTCTGTAGGCATCTTGAGGATTTTTGCAGCAAGTCCTGCTGAGTGGGAGTGTAAAACAATGCTCAAACCATTTCAGTTAACTTCTGCCTCTAAAAGTTACAAGTATATTGTCAGGTGCATTTAAGACCATCATTTCCATATTTTCAGATAACTGTGGAGTCACACACTTCAGTAAATGGCTTGGCTTTCAGAGAGTCTGAGTTCTCAAAGCAATTTATTTTACTCCATTATTTAATAGAATTTTATGGTAACATGGCACATCTGTTCTATTGTTTAGGTAGAACAGATGTTTCAAATCAAATATCCAAGCATTGAAGAGCAGGCTAATTGCTGCAGGTGAAATCTCCATGAAAGTCAGAAGGACTAAAGGATTGCGTCCTGCCTGATTAAGACTGGGTAAATGAATTGATGCTCATGCTCATGATAGAAATGGGGAGTTTGAGGTTTTCTAAGGTATTTTGTGGGTTTGGATTTTTTTGTTTGGCTTTGGGGTGGGTTTTGAGGTGTTTTTTTTTTGTTTGTTTTTTAGTTGTTTGTTTGTTTTTTCCCCCATGGATCTAATCTGCCCAGCAATCCCTGTTTTGCCTTTTCCTACTAAATTACAACATAAAGTATAGGAAATTCAGGTAACAAAAATCAAAATCAAAAGCTTAATCATGTCAATCTTTTCAAAGGGTAAGAAAAAAGCAGCTAAACTTTTAACTGCTCCATACTATGAAAATCACATGCTTTTACAGATTTGTGGCTAGAGAGAACAATATGTACTTTCATGTATATTGACAAAAGTTAATCCTGCTGCTCCAGCTTCAGGGCATACCACAAACTGCTGTGCAGGATGGATAAATGAATGAATCATTGAGCTGTGATCTTCATCCTTCTTTGAAAACCATAGTTATTTTCCCTACCAAGATATGTCGATGGGGTTTTGTTGGTTGGTTTTAGGGTTTGTTTTTTGGATTTTTTTTTTTTTATTACTACAAAATGCCTATGGAGGAATAAGCACTATACAAAGTCCACTGAAATTATGCATTATAGAAAACACAGTGCTTTCACTGAAGATGCCCCTGGCAAGGACTTTATACTAGTATCAGATTTCATGCACCTTTTCAGTAAGATCTCTATAAAGCATTCAGCCTAATACAGAAGACAGTGTTTACACTTGTAGCAGAGTAGATAAAACTACAACCAGCAAAACACATTAACCAAACAAAAAACGGAGGAGGGAAACCAAAACAATGAAACTAAGGTCTGCCTCTTAACTATGGTAGTTCTAAAGACAAGAGAGAAGGAAGAGAAACATTCCAAAGCCCAAAGCCATTTTTCTCTTTTCCATTTCTTACGGATAAATTCATGTTTATAGGAAGAGTCAGATTTTACTGCACATAGAGTACTGAAGCTAAATGCCACCAAAACTCGTTGGCACAGCTCTAATTTCTTTAGAAACCAAATGCTAACACTTGTGAGCATTTTAATGACAAGATGAATAGATTTGCAAAGTTTCATAGTGTAAAAAAGCCACAGGGACAGGGCTAGCTGTTGGCACAGAGCAGTCAGCTCACTTGAAAGCTTGTCGCCTTTGTGTGTGCTGGTAAAACAAATGCTGGCTTTGAACACTTGCTCGCTACTTGCACATCCCTCTCCTGCCTGCTGACATTCTGGGCCCTTGTGTCCTTTCAGCAAGAAGGATCCAGAGTTACCTGTGGGACACAGGTACTGTCCCTACCTCCCTCTTCTCTTGGCATTGGTGGCAGAAGTAGAAAGCCCTGCCTTCTCACCATGCTCTCTGGTCTCTTCACTCCTGCACCCCACAGGGGCAGCCTGGGCACAGAGAATGGAGCCCTTAGGAATGGATTTCATCATGGCATTTTGTCATTTTCTGCTACAGCATAAAGTTGATGAAGGTTCTCAGGTTTGTGCTAACACCTGTAGCAACTAAGCCTGACTCATGCTAACTGCTGCAGGGTGAGATCCAGCCTGCCTGGGGAGGAGGAAGACATTCTCAGAAACAAGGCAGGATTCAGTCTCTGCACAGAGAAGGGGAAGCCATACCAATCAGGCCACTTTCACCTCTCACTGACCTCTCGTAGCCAATTCCTCGGATCTTTGCTTCCCTTCCAAGCCTTCCCCCCTCCCCTCACTGACTGAGCATGGCTCTGCCAGTGTTGTGGAACTGACCTTTGTCACTCCAAGACAACAGCCTGTTTTCCTCCATTGCTGAAGAGCCTCAGGTTGCTTTTGGCTGTGTTTCTCCATCGCATATGTGCACATTAGAAAGCTATTTTCAGAATACTACTAGTATTCAGAATATTTCAGAATACTACTACTAGTGAAGACCAGTTTGAGGGTTTGGGGGTGGTTTGTTGTGTTTTTTTTCTTTTGCCTGTATACTATTGCTCCTTCAGTAATTACACCAGTAATAAAGACAAAAAAAACCCCCACATAGATGCCCCTTTACATCACCAACCTTTCTCCTGCTACATAGGAAAACAGGGCATAAGGATTAGCTACTTAATGTTTATGCATCTAGAGGTGTAACAGAATCTCCACTCCAGAAAGGTTCAGAAAACAAGTAGAAACTGTTTGGAGCCTTGGCATAGTATATTTGAGTCCCTGCAGATAAATAGCAACCTTTACTGAGAAATACCAACACTGACATGTTGTTGGTGGGGCCTTTGAACAAGGGCAGAAAAATATTTTTATTTTTGAATGCATTTTGAGCAAGTATTTGATTAAAATGAGAGTTCGGGATTTGATTCTACCTCTGCACAAGCCCCCTGAGAAATTTCCGTGCAATTTTCTGTTTTGCAGTTATAGCTCTGACTTCTGTTTTGGCTTCTAGATGTCCAGAATGGGTTCATTAATTATATTCCAGAATTATAACAGACTCTCCAGATGCCACATTTTGTTAAATTCTGCTTACTTTTCAAAAGTTACTCATCCTCTGTGATCAGAAGTGATTTTTACAGTAGGATTATAGAATAATTTATGAAACTCAAAAACAAAATCTGTCATTTTTCCTGTTCTGCATGGAAATTAATGTAACAGATTGTTTAATTTGAATGAGCACATAAGCACAGTGTTGATGAATGGCTTTAACTATCAACATGACTGGGAGATAGTAATAAAACATGCAACTATCAACAATGCAATTTTTGGAATGGATGATGATTACCTGTGGATATAAAGGAAATTCCATCTCCACTATGCAGCAACCTGAAAATGTACATTTATTTTCATTAGTGCTATAGCTGAAGAATGAAAACTTTGAGGTAGGTGCTCTAAAAACTCAAAACCCCATAGTTCTGGCATGCACAGTATAAAATGAAATTACCGGTCTTGATAAGAAAATAATTGTAATTACTTTGATTAGCCTTGCATTACTCTTCTGTTCACTAAAACATAATTACTAATAAATAACTTGAAGTCCATTTTCTCCTCACTGTAGCTGAGTTACATTAGTGGAATTATGGGTCTGAATTTGCTTCTTACAAAGTCTGTGGCAGCTTGTCAGCTTGTGTTTGAATTCTAATCCCTAGAAAACTTTTCTCTTGATATCTAGCATGGTGTCTCTTAATATATCCCTATTATTATCAGTCTAATAACATGACATAAGGAATGCTCAGAGTCAAAACACTACTCTTTGCTATAAATTAACGTACACTGCTGGGACTTCCCCTTATCAAACACTGAGATGTGAGTGACATAAAAGTGAGGCAAAGTTTGTAGAGTGTTGCCACATTCTGCATGTGACATAGCTGGGGAAAAAAAAAAAAAAAGAAAAAAGAATAATCAGCAAACCTAGAAGACTTTCTGTTCACCAAAGCACATCTGTTTTATCTGCCGTAACAGCTGGTTTTAGCAAAGTACACTATCTCCCTATAACCTCGCCTTCTTGGACTGCCACAGGTAAAATGCAACCACTACAAATATTTTCAGGTAGGGATGATGCCATGGCAACATGCATAAATATTTTTTTCTTTTGCCTATATTAAGGCAACATTCATCTACTTGAGAGGGTTGAGAGATTATTCAGGAAGCAAGCAAGTGCCTGTAAATACTAGTGCTGTGCTCAATCCCCCTGCAAAATTTTCCTATTTTACATTTATAGATAGTAATTAAAGTTATCTATCTTGTTTAACACAAAGAAAACAGGATTTTATTCACCATACGTGAGAACTGGGGAATAAGGTACACTGAGTGCTGTCAAGAGCTTACAGAGAACAAACCCACTTTAACCCCATTCATCTATTATAATCTTAGATGATGAACATGAGGCTTCCTTATGTGAAAATGATGTGAAGAATACAAGGAACTGGATTTTAAATGGCTGGAGTAGTATAAAGCAACTGGAATAACAGAAAGGGTACACATTCTGAGACTTAACTTTAATTGGTAGTTTCCTTTAAGTAGCTTTTTTTCCTAGAGAGTGAAATAGACTCCCAAAAGTATTGCAGAACAACTTTCCATAGCCCTTCCCTATGGGTTTACAGTCCCATTCCAGCAGCAGTAGAACTTGCCATAGGCTTACTATTTCCATAAACATTAGTAAGTGGTTTCTTTTCACATACAAATAAAGCACAAGTGATTTCAGTAGCCTTCAGCTATGCGAGCAAACAGCAATTTGTCACATGCAGGAGGCCCCCTTTTGTGTGGAAACGGGCAGGCGGCTACAACAGTCACACTATCCTTTGAAAACGTTCCTTAAAGCTTCAGAAGAAGCAATGGTGATCATAATTATGAATGTTTCAAGATAATGCTAAACAGAGTTCTGAGGCTATGACGATGAAGAAATAATCCACTATAAACATAATTTCTCAATCCTAATGCCTGGAGTCGGAAAATGCTTATGACAAAGTATAGCTAAGGTCTGATTCCACTGCCATTAAAATTGACGGGAATTTTACCCCTAGCTTCTATGGTAGCAGTTCATAAAAATGTATTTACTGGGGAAAGCAGAAGTAATTCATATGTATGACTGCATGATGCTTATACATATGCATACAGATATTATAGCTGAGTACATTCCTTTTTTTCAAAGTCAGGGTACTTGGAAAAAAACCCAACTCTGTCCTTTGTCTAATTTTATGTTCTTACATTCTTATATTTTAGTATCATGTCTTCATGTTTCCCATAAGCTTTCATTTATGTCTAAAAACACACCAGTAATAATATCTCCAAGTTCTTCTATTTCTGCTGTGGATTAAATTTATATACATACATTATGGCCAAGTTTCTGTTAAAAAAAAAACAACAACAAAACATTATCTTTGAAATAGGATTTGGATTTCCTTACCCTATTTAAATGCCTTACTCTATTTTAATGCAGTAATTACAATACAGAACTTTCGTGCAATTTCTTCGGCTTTTTAAAACCAAGAACTAGAAGTTTGATAGCAAACTCAAATGAACATATTACATGGTTTATCTGAAAACGCAGAGTCAGATTCAATTAAATGTAATTAACCTCAAAAACTGCCACCACTTCTGAGGGGGAATAATATTCCTCCCAGCAGCTGAAACTTCATGCAATGAGAGAGTCTCTCAAACAGGCAATGTATGTCCTTCAGCCCAGAGGGACTGACTCTGCTGAGCTCTTAAATGCCCACATTGTCCAGTTAGCATCACTCCAGGTAATTTGTGCAAACAAAGCACAAATGAAGGACTCTTCATCTTTATAAGAGTTTCTTGTGCATGACAGGTAGAGGAATAGAAGGACCAGTGAACTGGTAAATTTTGTCAGACTGATTAGCTGTATCTGGGAATAAGGAGGCAAGAGATGCAGACTAACTACTTTGGTACAAACATGGTAATTGTAGAACAATTTACCTTTGAAAAAGATGAAATTTTTGTCTCTACAAAGATAAAATTAACAAATCCAAGAGCTCAATCAGCTGGAAGATCTTGATAGAATTTGATGAGATCTGAAATGATAAAACTTTATAGAAATCATAGAATAGTTAGGGTTGGAAAGGACCTTAAGATCATCCAGTTCCAACCCCCTTGCCATGGGCAGGAACACCTCACACATGTCACCCAATGCTCTGTCCAGCCTGGCCTTGAACACTGCCAGGGATGAGGCATTTACCATGTCTTCGGGCAACCTGTTCCAGTGCCTCACCACCCTTACAGCAGAGAACTTCTTCCTTACTTCAAACCTGAACTGTACCTTGCTGAGCCAGTACTCTGCTCTTGCTATGTCTTGCTGCATTAAGAGTGAGCACAGGCACTTCAGATTAGCATCAACTAGCTCCACTTCCTCTACTATTCTGAAAAGTCTGTATTAAGAGACTGGAAAATCATTTGAATATAGGGAATTTTTTTTTTTTGTCCTATATTAAGGAAAACTGAAGGTTGTGGCTGTTCCATGAGATGGCCTTTTCTGATCAAATACAAGAGTAAAAGGGTAAATTATCTATGCTCACATGAGGCTTAGTCCAAGTTACAATGCAACATGTTGTGCAAGGCATTGCTCCAGCACCTTTTCTTGGTACTGTATTGTTTTTTATTGCACTGGACTGGGGTGTTATAGTGCATTATTGTACCTCATTAGAAGCAAATATTGCTGTCCTGACTAAAATACTTTGTTAATTACAGGCCTCTGTGAGTTACGATAGCGCTTGCTATATAGTACTTGCAATGCATATGCAAATGGAGTACAAACAGCACACAACAACATCTAAACTTCCCCCCTGATATGTAAAGAGGCATTCTTTGGTGGTGATACTTTTAAGACATTATTTATTTCAACTGACAGGAAGACACTTCAATAGGGTTTAAAGGTGCAGTGTATAAATTCTACATTTAGATTCTAAACTGCTGCAGGATAACCAAAATCTAAAGCACTTTACTTAAATACATTTTTATGATAATATCTAGGCCTCCAAAACTGTACACTGGTGAAGAAAGAAAAAAAAAAAATCTATTACCCAGCAACTTTTCTGCAAGTGTTTTCTAAATAAATAGCAGCTACATGCGTGATAAATTATGCTTTATCACCAAAATGTTGCATTTCTGTGTTGATACTAACTACTATAAAGCATTTTTATTTAATTATAATAACAAAAGTTGTTTGTATAGTCTTGTATTGAGTAGCAAAGACTAAAAAAAAAAAAGAACATAGAAGAGACACAATAACTCACAGTTTAAGGAAATGGAAAAAGGCCAAGAAAGGACAATATTGGGAGTGGCAAAGAGGAAGAATTCGCAGAATAGTATATTTAGTACGCAGGAAATTAATTCCGTTAAGATATAAGGAAAAGCATTAATGAAGACATCATTTGTCTAGTTTGGAGAAATGGAGGCTGAGGGCTGACCTCATCATTCTCTTCATCTTCCTGAGGAGGGGAAGTGAAGAGGGAGGTGCTGATCTCTGTATCCAGTGATAGGATGCATTAGAATGGTTCAGACCTGCACCAGGGGAGGTTTAGACTGAACATTAGGAAGCAATTTTTTTTTTACTGAGAGGGTGGTCAAACACTGTAATAGGCTTCCTAGAGAGGTGGCTGTTGCCCCAAGGCTGTCAGTGTTTAAGAGGCATTTGGATAATGCCCTTAATAACATGCTTTAACTTTGTCCAATGCTTTAACACTGGACAATGCCCTTAATAACATTCTTTAACTTTTGGTCAGCCCTGCCTGAATCAATCAAGCAGTTGGACTAGATGATTGTTGTAAGTCACTCCCAACTGAAGTAGACTTCTACTCTATTCTGAAATGAGAGAAAATGGAAAAAATCAAGGAAGCAGGAACGAGTGAGAACTGTCAAGCAGCGAGAAGGGTAGGAGAGGAAAACTAAGGCAAATACAACTGTTCAAGACAGGTATTATGTGGTGATGGGAGGGAATTAGAAAAGAGCTAGATCTTCAAGAAGTCAGAGAGGATATAAGTGAGAACAGTAAGAAAAGGAGGTTTCATTAATAGGAGAAAAAAAAAAGGAAGATAAAACATTATGGAAACTGCCCTTTCACCACAGGTCAGCAGAAAGCACAGGATAGCCAGCAGCAGACCTGGAAATAAGAACTAGCAGCAAAGCAGGAGGAAGAGAGAATTAAATTTAGTTTGCAGTGTGATTATGGTAGGACATAGAGAAAAAATGTGCAGGGAAAATAGCTGGAGTGAGGGATCAACAAAGAAGTGTTGGGGAGCCACATGTCATCACCTTTTGTTGCAGCATTGTAACTAATTAAGATGTCAGTCTCCTGTGGGATAAGGCATTGTTTTCCGAAACTGAGCTGGACATGACATCTGACAGGGCTATGTGGATGTTCTGCACTGTACAGCACACAGACATAACCTCCTGCACCCCGTGAAATCAGTATCTTTCATTTACTGAAACAAAGGTTCTTGTAATCCTTTGACAGTCCTGCCCCCCCACCCCCATCTCATTTCTCAGTCAATGGGTGGGTGTCCTTCAACAAGTCATCTCTTGTTCTGCTACTATAACTGCGATTCACAGAAAAACTGGATTACACTATAAGTAACCATGTCTTTTTGGATGTGTATTTTAATGGATAATTTGAGTTTAACATAAGGTTAAATTCAGGAACACATTAATTGAATATGGAGCTCAAGAAAGAAAAAACAGCAAACAAGCTTCACATTCAAACTAGAGTTTGCTTCCTAACACTGCAGAGAGGGTTCCCTACTTCAATATGAAATACAAGAATCATTTCTCAGAGTTTGTTTCTGCCCAGGATAAACAGACCTGCCTCTCTATTTGCTAATTTGGACACCAACAGCATATTTCTCATGGGGATGTACTTGGTAAAATACAGCTACTTAGACAGAAGACATCCCTCCTGGATAGGAATACCAAGATGTGTTGAGAGGCTCCTCCCACATCTCCTTCTCCTGGTGGTTATACAGCCTTTTCATTTATCTGTGGGGTTAGCAGGAAAAAAGTACTTTTTGTGTTTGCTAAAGTTTCACACAGGCCTCCATATGCTGCACTCATGCTTGTACCCAAGGCAAACTCCCTGAAACCCTAGCTAAATAGGGGAGGGGGAGGCCATGAGCCGCATAGAAGAGCTCATATCATTCTTAGCTTCCCAGTGCTGGTGACCTCACCCATCATCAGGCCCTAGGGAGGGGGCCAAATGAGATCAGAGAGCACCTAACATGGCAGATTTCTATGGGCTGTTGATAACTCAATGCCTTTTTCTGCCATGCAGTGTAGCTACAGCATTCATCCAAGGAATGAGAAAGAACAACCTTCCAAAAAGTACCCTAAATATAAATAAGTAAAGGTGCAACATTTATCCAGGAAAGGGATTGGAATTTTGGGTCTCTAGTGACATGTGAAGCAGAGATAATATCATCTAGGGAAGAAAAAGGCTCAAAGCAAAGATGCTCTTAATGATACACAAAATTCTAATTAAAATGTCTCAGCAAGCATTGAAATGTATTTGCCACTGATATTATGACATGCATACTGGATTTAATGTGCAATCAGTGCTAATCTATTCCAAGCCTTGCAGTATCAGCAACATTTAAGGCAGACCACAACTGAAATTACACAAATAATGAGGACAGCTCAGAAAGATAGTGTAGAAAGTTCCTCTAAATATCATTCAAGGCAACAGTGAGATTACAAGAAATTCTGTGACCTCAGAAAACTGTCTCATTTCTTTTCTTTCTTATTGTGATTCAGGACTAATGGAGATCTCTGCAGCTGGGTGCAGTATCTGTTCCTTTCAACAAAATGTCAATATTGAGGAAATATGTGTCAACACAACTGCTATAATTCTTTAAATCTCAACAATAAAGACTATTCCTGCCTACAGTCCAGACCAAGACTTGTGTGATGGTAGAAGTCTAATTCAACTGTCCTACTGGAAAAGAGAACATACATATTTTTAAAGGATTTTTTGACCTACCTTAGTCCTTTTGCTTCATTTATTCCTTATAAACAGATATACATGTACATGTTTTAAGATCTCTTAGGATGAATACTTTAGTGGATTTAGGATGAATTGTTTAATATGATCATTTGCTTATAGTTTAATTGATGCTTTTCTGCTGAAAAGACAAAATAGAATCATCTACAATCATTTATAACGATCTAGCTTGAAATGACTTATTGTTACTCATGTGGCTTTACTTTAAAAAATAAATCTCAGTAGCTTTATTAAGGATCATGGGACCAAGATGGGCAACCACTTAATGATCTTTCATACTTTTAAATTATGTAGTGTCTGCTGGACCAAAACCTGTTTCCCAAAGAGCATAAGGCCTGACTATGACTGGAAAATAAATCTGAAGTTGCAATCATGAAAACTATAATTTCTTCCTTTTCTACAAAAAGCTTGCCAAGAAAATCCAATGAAATTCAGAAATATGTAGGGCCACCACTGTTAAATTACTTGGAAATCTGAATATACAAACCTCTTCGTCATCTTCTTCCAAAGTATTCTAAAATCCAAGTCAAGTGTATTGTACTGTTGCACCAGTGCAGACCTGCTTGCTTCTCTAAAAGGCCACCAAAATGCCACTGAAGTTAAAATGGATGAGTTAACCTTTTGAGAAGTACTCACAGCACCACAATTATTCTGACCTTTGACTGTACAATCCTTTAACTTTGCTAGCTATTCATTTAATGCCCATTTGTATTTTTTAAAATTATTACTACATGATTGAAAACATTTGTTTGCCAATCCATCAGCTTGACATGTAGCAGTTTGCAATAACAAAGTATTTTGGTACAGGCAGTTTTAATTATTTAACCAATAATAAGTAAGGCAAGGACCTACATGTGGGGGAGGCAAAAACTGTAGGAGGAGCAGAAGCCCACAGAGAATTGGCATGAATTATTTTTGCAGCCATCTTAATGCGTAAATCTGTTTTGATGGATAGATAGGTGTTGAGATGAAATAAAGAAACCCAAAACACCTCCCCCTCAAAAATAAAGATGATGCTGGTTATAGCTTATCCTTCAGCAAGAAGCAGAGAAGAAAGGCTCATCTCCACAGCCATGGAGCCTTCACTTCAGCTGTGAGTGGAGGGAGACAAGCCATATCCTGCTAAATCCTGTCGCACTAAGGTAGAACGGGGATTCTGACCTTGACTCTGTTCATAACAAAAAGGTACTTGCATTGCCTAGAAGTAAAATGTTGCCAGCAGTCATGTTACAGAGTAGCATGTAGAGAGTCCAGCGCAGGGCAACTAAGATGGTTAAGGGGGTGGAGCATCTCCCTTACGAGAAAAGACTGAGGGAGCTGGGTCTCTATAGCTTGGAGAAGAGGAGACTGAGGGGTGACCTTATTAGTGTATATATATATATAAAGGGGGAGTGTCACGAGGATGGAGCCAGGCTCTACTCAGTGGCAAACAATGATAGGACAAGGGGTAATGGGTACAAACTGGAACACAAGAGGTTCCACTTAAACTTGAGAAGAAACTTCTTCTCAGTGAGGGTGACGGAACACTGGAACAGGCTGCCCAGGGAGGTTGTGGAGTCTCCTTCCCTGAAGACATTCAAAACCCGCCTGGACACATTCCTGTGTAACATTATCTAGGTGTTCCTGCTCCGGCAGGGAGATTGGACTAGATGATCTTTTGAGGTCCCTTCCAATCTCTAGCATACTGTGATACTGTGATACAGTCTATCCCCAAACTCCTTCCAAGTTTGGTGACAAGGCTTACCAGTAGCCTGTCTCCATTGATAAGAATTAACCTGTTGATCACAATCAGCAGCATACAAGTTGAACCACTGGTGACAGTACATTAAAGCCAGCAAAGTGACTTCACAGCCCAAGTGATCTCTTGGGCACTTGTGCATGTCCAGAACAGTTTTTCTACACATCCCACCTCTCTAAGTCTGGGGCATCTAAGTTAGTAACACCATTTCAGAGAGAAAACATCCAGTCCAGAAAGTTGAGAAAGTTAGAATACAGATCTGCTGAAACATACTTGAAGTGGGAGAAGAAACAGACTTTGATGCCTAAAGGAAATATAAAAATCAGATATGAAATTATCAGATTCAGTAGAAAAGCATAATAGCAGCAACAAAACAAAACTAGTACTTATATTAAGTTCCACTAGCCATGGCAGTACTTTTTAACCTATTTTCCTTCTCAATAGCAACCAGTGTGCAATCAATGTAAGGTCTTAAAAGTCACCCAGGTGTATTGATAAATATAAAGGCCAGATG
The DNA here is from genome assembly GCF_033815535.1 of Pezoporus flaviventris. Classification (NCBI taxonomy): domain Eukaryota; kingdom Metazoa; phylum Chordata; class Aves; order Psittaciformes; family Psittacidae; genus Pezoporus; species Pezoporus flaviventris. The sequence goes on from NW_026892549.1 coordinate 38,145,873, forward strand.
GCAAAAGCATCCAGAACTCCTCAGTTCAGTTGGGCACTTCCTTATCAACTGGAAATTTTTTCTGCCATTTGAAAGAGCAAAATGGAGAGGTGTCAGTTTGAAAAGAATGCAAAGTAGACAACTTAAGGAAAATAAGACAGAAAATGTATCACAGGACAACTCCTAACTGTTGAGTAGGTCAGTAACTGGTACAATGCACCAACCCTGAAGGCAATAAAAACTCATTTTAAACCACAACCAGTGCATGTAGCTCTGTTTAAGGAAGTACAGTATTGAAAATACACCTTTTGATTAATAATGTTATTTTAATTGTTTTGTAGGAATTTTAGAATATCTCACAATGTCTCTTACAGCCAGCTGAAAGGATAGTATTATAGCCTGACCTTCCTATACTAAAGAGGTCTGTACATCATATATTTTTCTGCTACTGTATTATTTACTGCAAGTGTAATATCTTTCATTTATCTAAATTTCTCAAGATATGTATTAACAAAGAAGTCTGTTGGCAGTGACTATCATTGCAGCATTGATGATTCTTTTAGCACACAAGAACTGTGACAAGTCAGTCTTGCGTTTATACCTTGAGGAGATTTTAATGAGTAAAGCAGCATGATGACTTACACAAGAGGAAAAAAATCTTGGAAATAAGAAGTTTTAATGAAAGAGAAAATGTCGTCACTGAAGTTTCTGAAGAGGTGAAGAAAATGACATGTTAGCAGGTTTAAATCACAGAGGGAAAAGTAAATATCAAAAGAGAAATGCTGATTGCTGCACTCCCAGTGGAAATGCCTTAAATTAAAGCAGAGATATGCAACAGTGAGATCTTACAAAACTAACCTTTTGAGATCATGTCTGCATTGCAAAACTATTCACAAAGGATAAATAAACCTTCATCCTCCTGTCTCATCCTGTGTACAGGTCCCTCAGAAGTAAAGGCTAGATACTGAAACTATCCCTTCTCTGGCTGGTCTCATAGTTTGAACAGCATGAATCTAATGCAGCCATTCGTGAACAGGAAAGGCTTGACTGGAAAGTGATTATGTTAGGACAAAAAAATGTTCATAAGGACTTCCATTAGATATGTTATTAAATTATCAGATTAAATATGCAAAGGCATAGCTATAACATTAAATATCATATCTTGTGAACTTAAGTCACAGCATTTTCCTTTTAATGTGTCAATTATATGCCCATATCTTATTCATCCAATTGACAAGTTGGCTTGCTGGTGATTTTATACTTTTCAAGCAGAAATGGCAAACCTGGAAATATACAGGGCTGCAGAACACTACAACCATTCTGTCCCATGAAATCATATCAAATAAAACAGAGAGAAAGAGCACCACCAAAAAAAAAGAAAAAAAAAAACCAAAAAAAAACAAACCAAGAAAGAAAAAAACCAAAATCATGAGATTTTGCTAATTGTGAAAAATCAAGCCATGATGTAGAGAACTGAATGATTTCAATAAAATAACAGCAGAATCCAAAAGCAGAACTCCAGTGGAAGCTAAGAGAATGAGCCTCTCAAAAGAAGTCTGCCTGGTTCTCTGTCATTTATCCTCTTAGCCAGCAACTTGCTGAAGGCTAAAATGTAGAAACTTGCACAGTCTGAAACATGCAGGTGTTGTACACCTCCTGTTCATCTCTTCAGACAGTTTATCAAGCACAAGCCTGAATAGCTTAATTCTAACAGTACTGCAATTAAGAATACCCAAAGTATAATATTTCCAAAATTAAAGAAGGTCTTCAGATCTCTCACACTGTCTAGATTTGAGTTAGGCCACTGAAAACCCATTTCCAAAACTAAAATCATACATTCCTACAGTTTCATTGGGTACAACTAAATGGCAGTGGTAACACTGGAAGGGGCATCACCATTTCACTTGGGAAGTAACTGCTAATTAGGTAGCTGGACCTTACATACAGAGACATAATAATGGAAACATAGGTAATTACCAATATCCAGTACGAAGAGATCATGTAGGTTTCTATAACTACAATTCAATAAAACTTGGCATTTTGATGTTACTACTTGTCTAAAATAATGCTTGCCTATTCGTCACAAAGCTGGGTAAACTGTTCAGTTTATTCAGAAGCAAGGATAACTGTCTCAAAGCAGGAATTGAATTCTCTAGCTGCTAAGATCAGTGCCAGAAATTTAAGATTGCATCTCAAGATTTTCTGATAAACTACCAAGAGATGTTTATTTAACTTTACATCTAATATCTGTTTGGTGACTGAGGAAAAAAGGTACAAAGTTCAAACACCTTGTCTCTGTTCAGTGTAGGAACGTTATGGTTCCATTGGTACCATTACCAGGTAAGAAGTGAAAAGCCATGCACTCCAGACGTCAGTTTCTGTAACACACAACTGAAAAGCTTTAATCTCATTCTGTGTTGTGATCAAAAGAGGCAACTGCTTCTCCTGCTCACTAACGTTGCTGTGGCTCCAGGGTTTAGTTAAAAATACATTAAATTGAAGCCCTTCTTTTCCTGGCCATACGTATTTAAAAGCACAGAATTTACAGTTGACTGTTTATACATTCTATGTATATTGCAGAACCTGTTCTTGTAATGAACATTACATGTACTATGTTTTCATGCACAAGCTTTTCCATTAGAAGAAAGGAATTTTGATCACAGTCCATTGTGACGTTTTTCAGGGACAGAATTCTAGTTTGCTAATACCAACATGCATCCTTCCTATCAAACACCAAATTCAAGCATCCCTAACTGACTCTCACTGGCATAATAGCAGAAATAATGTACAATAATGTAAAATAAGATTAAACCACAACAAAGTAATACTGCTATTTATTTCCTAAACAGTGTAGACACACAAAACCCAAAGCATTAGACATGGAACACAGTCAGCTAGGAATCAAAAGTGTCTTTATCTTAAATGTGGGAAGATACAAAAATAAAATGCATAAGGAAACATTACAGAAAGCCTTTTGGGGGCTGGAATGGAATAAATGTTCTAGAAGTGGAGAAAATCTGTTCTCAAGGACATGTGGTAAACTATCATTTATCACTCTCTCTAAATGTATGATATAGATGTATGGTTAATAACATTTTACTCTCAATAGTTTACAAACTAGGGTCTGAAAGTAATACAGTAATTTGTAAAACCAGCATATGTTCTTGTGATAAGTGGGAAGGAATATCCTCCCAAAACTGCATTTTTGCTTTCCTGGATATAAACCTGAGAGGAAACATCTAAAATCTGCCAGTTGTTGATAAGCACTGGCAAATTTATAGACTCTTGTACAAACTAAACATTCGATAAATTTCCAAAGGAATGTTATTTTACTATTTATTCTTTTTTAAAAAGCTCCAGTTCCTGGAAAGGTTATTCCAGTAAGACATTTTGGAAATAATTTCTTGATCAACTTTTTCAGTGAAAAAAACCCAGCATTTTAGTTCTGTATGTGCAATGGTTTTCAAACCCTGATTTGGATCTGGTACCAAAGGATCCACCAAAGATAGTTTACTGGATATTACCAGCACTGTAATCCAGCAGCAGGATTTACCCCTCTGGCATAAAAGACCAACTGCATTTAAAGTAGAATCTCCTGTCCCTGGAGTTACCCAGCAGCCATCTGAACACAGTCCTGGGCAAACAGCTAGAGGTGGCCCTACTTGAGATGAGAGGTTGGACTAGATGACCTTCAGAGGTCCCTTCCAACCTCAACCATTTTGTGAATATGGGAGTTGTAAGCCCATGTTAAAGCACACCGAAACATGCAGCTACACACGCTGTTATTACTAGAAATGAATATATCATGCTATGTAGTACTTCAAAAATGGGCACTCGGGACATGTTCTTCCCATTTGTTAGCTGTGACTAGCCAGCTTGTCCCAAATACCTACCTGTGGTCTAACCAAGGATCCAGCAGACACTTGGTTATATGCTTGCTTTCAGATAGATGAATGGTCTAGCAGAGTCAACCCTCACTTTTATATGCTTGAAGGCAAATATGCCCATAAATGCCTTTACATGTGGTAGCCTTTAGTAGAGTAATATGGTGCTTAGAATTTATGATTTACAGTGTTTATTAGTCCTTTGAGCACTATCCATATTTTGAACTCGGAACCAGTCATGTTAAAATAACACAAAACCAGTGAGAAATCACATACCTGCTCTGAGTCATTTCAAAGTCAGCGCATGATCTCTCAACAGTAGATTTGTGGAAATGATTAATAATTTACTTGCCATTCATAATTTAGTTGACAGGTTTTGCCTGTTTTTAGTTACTAATGAAATGCCTGTGAGTGGATCACAATTTTCTCATATTTATTATTCATTACAACTATTTGCTGAATAATTTCTGCAAACAGTTCCTCTTTTGTAGCTCAATCCCATTGTGAATGTTTATTATTCAAAATTTAGTCTGTGAAACTAATTACCTATGCCATATATTAGATTCTGTTCAGTGTTTGCCTGAACATTGTTCTTCTAACCAGTATATGTTCTCCAAACACTCTTTCCTCCAGTATAAATTGTATTCTTCTGTGAGCACTCCTTTTGTAAAGTTATTTGTTGGACTGTTCATAAAAAGCAAACACTGTGAAACAATTGAATTTTAAAATCTGTACAAATATTGGAGGATATTTTTTCTTCAGGACCAACTAAATCTACTGATAAAAGACAGCGCCATCTCAGTTATTGGCCAGTTACTTGAATGGCCAAACATGATGATCCTGTTCTCCTCCTTGTAGTGAAAACAGGAACATTGTAGCATCAAAACTAGATGCCTTTTCATTTCCACATTTCTTGTAGCCAGTTTTAACAAGTATTGCAAGCATTGCGTAAAGCAATATGGCAATCACCGAAGTGCTACTTCATTGCAGGGTGACTGTAAAACTGCTAAGGTTTTACTGGGAAGGTGAAGAGTAAAAAAGAAATACACGAAATGAAAGTACACACATCACACACCTCTCCTATAGCCCCCAAAATTTCACATAACTGTCCTTCAAGTGTTTATGGAGATTCCCCTCACATGCCAAGCCCTTAAAGCCTTCTAGTTTTGTTTTTTCTGGTTTTATTGGATTTCAGATTTTTCAGACTTGGCATTCATTTCTTCATGTTTTCAGATTCCTTTCAGTAACCCTTAGTACCCAGCAATTTTTTTGAGACTGATTTAGCAGCAAGGACTTTAAGGAAAACACCAACTATTGTGAGGTGTGTAATAAATCTGAGAGACCTGACACTGCTGAAAGGCAGTAGTGTTGCAGAGCGCTTTTACAAATTTGAGAGAAGTGGAATATTTGCCCAACTTCACACAGCTACCCAGCAACCCACATCAAGCTACTGCTCAATGCTATCATAAGAATTAGAACTGAAATAAGATTTAAGTGTCACACAAACTCACAAAGGCCTTTCTGCAGAGGGATGAATTTTACACTGACTCACCTGTCAAAGGTTACTAAGTTCATCTGAACTCAGAGGCACTCATACTATTAATACTAGCAAAAATTTGATTCAGCATTCAATGATTGTTGCAATTAATTGTTCCACTGGATTCTAATGAAATCATGTAGAATTTGACTCTTCAGGAAACAATTCTAGAAAATGGTACAAATGTAAAACAGTTCCGAAAAATCTGTCTCCATTTCCACCAGTGGGTGCTAAGACAATTCAGCCCTATCTTTCTTTCAAAGATGTCACATATTATTCATGGAATTATTACTTACATTCTCTTACCAGTGTGCTTTGATCTTTGTGCTGGTGCTGCTTGTATTTACAAAATGGGAATGGTGCAATGGGAGGAGTGCTTTAGAATGAAAAAGCATTTGGAGCACAAGACTGATTCAGGATAGTAGAAAAATGCAGTAATTTGGATGTATTTTAATCTGACAAAATATCAAGAGAGAAGGGTTGGATTTTTTCCTTGTCAGAAACTCTTTTGAGAGCTTTTTGTATTCCTTTCACAAATTCTACATATTCCCTAGCTATTATCTCTACAAGTTATTGCCCCCAATAATATGGATAATTATTCCAAGATCATCACTCCTCATAAGTCTCCTAAAGGTTAATGCTTTTTTCCAGCTGGAAATCTATTCAGTGGTTACATTTCTCATTATCTCTTCAGAGGTACATTGCCTGTAGACAATTGTGGGTCTTTCTGCTCCCAGGTTAGGAGCTGAGATTTTCCCTTTATTATGCAGTGTCTTGGTGTGGATGAATACCATGTATAGCACTCCCATAGGCATGTGTAATGCATTTCATGTCACAGAGCCAGCCACAGTTAAGAAACCATATACTGCCAGCTACATTACGAAGTATTCCAAGCACTAACTGCTGTATTTTCTGAAAATTCAATTTTTTTTACAGCTCCAGCAAGAAACCTTGCTTATCTAACCCAGGTATTTTTAACTCAGCTTTAATGTTAGCTCCAAAGTCATAGCAAGGTACCACAGCTAGCACTGGCCACAGCAAATTACTGCAGAAGTTATATCATAGAATCAAAGAATCATTCAGGTTGGAAAAGACCTTTAAGATCATCAAATCCAAATTAGCTCTAGATTCTGCCATCATCACTTTTAGAGTCTATACCACTTTTTTTTTTAAGATGTTGTGAATGCTAATGAATCCTGTAACAAACTCCTGAGATTCTTCCAGGAGGCACGTAGCTGTTTCATTATTTAAGCAAGAAAAAGTTCTAGTGAGTGCCTGCATAAGGTCAAGAAATGTTTTCTTAAAGTACTCTGTCCTGGGTTCAGCAGTAGCAGTCATGTTTCTCCTCCTTGGTAGCTGGTGCAGTGCAGTGTTTTGACTTTCGGCTCGGGAACAGAGCTGATAGAGATGTTTTGGTTTGGCCAAGGACTTTGTGAGCCTCATGCTCTGCCAGGGAGGAGGGGAAGCCGGGAGGAAGCAGAGACAGGACACCTGACCCAAACTGACCAAAGAGCTATTCCATACCACAGCACGTCATGCCTAGGATGTTACTGGGAGTTAGCCGGAAGGGCTGGGAGACTGCAGGGTTGGAGGAGGTATCGGTCGGAGCTTGGTCGGGCCTGGGGGGCGAGTTATCGGTCAGCGGGTGGTGAGGTGTTGTATTCTGTTCCCTTGTTATTTCCTTTATCATTATTATCATTGGTGGTAGCAGTAGTGATTTGTGTTATACCTTAGTTACTAAACTGTTCTTATCTCAACCCGTGGGAGTTGCATTCTTTTGATTTTCCTCTCCGTCCCTCCGAGAGCAGGGGGAGGGCAAGAAAGGGGGGGAAGTGAGCGAACGAATTACCTGACTGGGTTTAAACCACGACATACTCTAATGTGGTTACCCTTTAAATTAAAAAGGAAAAAAACAACCAATTAAAAAAAACACCTACAAAAAAAAAAAAGCCCATACTTCTAGGACAGATGTAGTTGTTTGGTACAAGATGTCAGGAATTTGCATCTCCTTCCCAAATAAAATATATACTATGTGTACCTGATGGCCTACTACCTTAGTTGCCTTCAGATCCCTTAGCTGGTACCATCATAGCAGTGGAGATAAAAACATACTGAAAACTAAATACATACGCTGGGATTCTTCCCTTTTTTCCCATTTATGATTCCCTTTAGAAATGCAGGAGTTATCTGTGAAAACTGACACTAATATCATCTTTGAAATGAATTCTAAAGGTCCAGCAAATTAAACCTCGTTGAGGTGTGTTTTCCTCTGTGTTACCAGGATAGGTTCATCAGGACAATCTAAATCTGCCAATGGTCCTTCAAAAACCTTTTAGCAAGCCTGAAGTAACACTGCCATAGAGACACAGATAAATGACATTGATACAGAAAGAAAATTATACTGAGCTTACTTCTAATTGCTTGCAAAGAATACACACAGTATGCATGTGCATGCTTCACTGGAAGAAAGAATTATATTTTAAGAACCTCAAAGACAATTTGGGATTTTAATCGTACAGGACAATTATTTTTCCTTGGGTTATCAAAATACAGAATAATTTTGCAGCCAATTACATGTTTTCAATTTTGCAGTCTTCTTTCTTCAGCATTAAAGCAAGCTTCCATGAACTTAACAGAATTTAATAATATCTTAACTAGCTGACAGTGCTGTAGGTCTATAATTGCGTGTCACCTTGCAACACTAGTTTGTATAAATGATTTCTTTTTCCTTTCAGCAATCTACTGAATAATTTCAAACACTGCTGATGAAGGATTACTTCTAGACAAATATTTCTTAGTGAAATATCACACAGAAAATAAAATTCCTTATTCAGATGTAGACAGCATTTCCTGGAAAGCATTTAATATTAATTTAGAACCTTTTTACTGACAGCTGCTCAGCAGGACAAAATCTCTTCATTTGATTGGAGTCTTGAGGCAGTCTCATGAAGGCTGTTACTGCAAGAGAGTCATTAGGGTTCTCTCTTTTTCACCTTCAGACACGGGTATATTGAAATGTGCAAGGAGGTTTCCTTTTGATTGCTTAAAATAAACATATGTATTTATTATGAGTATGTTTATATCCATGTAAAAGCTGACTAAGGATTAACACAAAATAAAAATGCAAAGTTTTATAAAACTAAGTTGTTGCATAAGAATGTAAAATATTGGAAATTTTGAGTGATGAACTGAAAAACTGTCACTAAAACAGTTGCTTGAGGGTGCAGTTTGGTATGGTATTCTGGTTTATTTGCTATATCACTGTCTCTATTTAGCTGTAATAAACCACAGATTATAATTCTGCCAATTAAAGAATAAGGGAAAATTGTTCGTTTCGCCTAACACTTGAGGTTTTTCTGATCGTTGCTTCCTACTAATATTTAATGTTTAGAACTTCCTTTGAACTTATTTAACGTTCTCCTTTCCCCAGTGACCTAGAGGTGAATTAATCAGACCTAAAAGATGGCAAAGGCTTTAAGAGGTATAATGATATCAAATTAGCCACTCAAATTCCAAAAAAGAATTTTTTTTTTCTAAAAAAAATCCAAAAAAACAACACCCCCCCAAAAAAAATAACAAAAAAAAAAACAACAACCCAATCAATCAAAAATAGGGTAACTCTGAAGTCTTTTTTTCCATCCACTGTGCCCACCTATAAGTAACGAAATGTCAGGTTCTAAGGAGACATGCCTCAATTTACCTGCACAATACTGACAATCTGTTCATCACCATGGTCATGCCTCCCTGTGCTATTGTGTTTCATAATGAAGTCAGTGGAGGACGCAGGCTCCTTTCAGGACACTTTCAAAGGTGAATTAGATGTACACTATGGAGATTTATAAAAAACAAAACACACACAAAACTAGTTTGCTCAGTTTTATCCCCAGGATCAGATTTCTCTTCAGCTGGATTACAGCTGACCATATACCCGTATGATCCCAATAACTGTGAAAAATTCTTCATTCTGTTCTTGATACTTACTCTCCTGAAGCTGAATTTAAGTTAACATAATGTCTTGGTTATGCTTGTCTTTTATGTTCCTAACTGTACATGTCCTTAATCTAATACACCTTTCTGCTGGGGAAAAAAGAAAAAAAGAAAAAAAAACCCAACCCTTATAAACCCCCCCAACAGCAAACTGCCTTACTGCCCGTGAATTTATTCACTGCCTGATCTCTGCCCTCTCCACTTCATGCATGAAAGCTGAGCAATATAGCTCAGTTTTGCCGCCATAAACACAGTTCCCATGTAAGTGGATTTGGGGAAGACAAAATGTTAATCCTGACCTGAACTAACAGCATTTATAACTAACTACACAGGTAGACAGGATTTAGGATGTTAATTGGGTGTCATACTGCAATGTTTAACTCATAATTCCACAATCAACGGACTTCAGTGAAAAGCTGGCGTAAGCAGTTACTGACTTTCCTTTCTAGCACCATAACTGCTTTGTGAAACGGTGCTATAAATCATGCCACAAACTGATCTGGAACAAAAATAACTCCAGAACTTGGAAAAGACCGTTTTCCCAAGTTAGTATGCTATGCCGTAATAATACACAGTTGAACCAATACAGTTGAGAGAGCTATCTTTCACCACATGGGGGCAGGGCCATACGGTCAGGTGTGATTAAACCAGCCTGAGCACGAAAGCCACTGTATGCTGACTTTTAGCGCCCCGAGTGGGCTCGTCCGGGGTAGCACCTTAGAAGGGAAGCCCTTGGCTCTAATCTCCAAGAGTGGCTGCTCACATTATGTTATTTTCTTTTTAAGCAGTTGCATTCACCATCTCCACCCTGTTCCCAGCAATGTCTGTCAGTAGTTATCTCCGAAAACAACTTCTAACATAATGACATTGAAGAAGACACCTGTCTGAAAATCTGGCCTTAAAAGAAAGGCATAAAAAAGTCAATTTATTCTGGAATTCCTAGCTTCTAGTATCAAATCACTTTTTCAGTAAAGAAATCACCAGAAAGAATTCTGAAATGTGTTATTAAGTCAAGCCAGTGTATCTCACTGTGGACCTGAAATACTGATAGAAATATAAAATAAACAGTGGTATTGGCTGCACCACACAGATCCCAAACATGTGCATTTTGCAAGTGACAGGAGTAAAAATGTCAGTGGGGGTTTTAAGCTAAGCTCAAGAGCAAAGACTGTGACAGAGACCTAAATACCGTGTAAATAAGACAACTTCTTTTATGGGCATAAGAGAAAAAAAAGAAACATAATTTAACGTATGTCTTGCTAACTCCTGCTTATCTGTGAAATATTAAGCATCAGCATTTTTTTAATTTAAAAGGAAAATTAAAAAAGAAAATCTTGTCACTGCAGTGCACAGGAAAGATGATGTTCAGAGGATGAAAGCCAGCTGTGTAGAGAATGACCTTGATGTTTGTAAACCCACTTCTGTTACAGATATTGAAAGGATGATCAGGTGTTATGCTAGAGAGACTGGAGGACTGAATTTTCTTCCTAGTTCTACCACTGATTCTTGCATGATCTCAGGCAAATTGCTTCAGTCAAAACTTTTACAAGCAGCTGCTGTGTATTCCATATGGTCTAGCGTGAAGTGTCCCTGCCCATGGCAGGGGAGGTCTTTCCAACCCAAACTATTCTATGATTGTGAGCTGTGGGTCTGACACACCAAGGATTAAGTCTGCAGAAGTGTTAATAATTCACAGCTACAAGCGAAGTGAATTGATTTGCTTGTTTTACAACTCCAGTTCTGGACAACTATTAAAAACTATGTACTTTCAAAAGTAAAGTCATGACCATTTCATTAGATACCCCAACTGGTCTGTGCTTTGAGGATGTATCACTGTGCCATAGTTCCATGTTGTAAAACGGAGACAATAATAACCACTTATTTCACAAGAGCATTACAAAATGGAGACACTAACATTTGGGAACTCAAATCTCAATACTGTCGTTTCAGTAGAGCCCATCACTCTTATGAGGAAATCAAAAGTATTGTATTCAGAGAAAGATTTGAAGATTGCAGCAATGAAGGGAGCCACAAACTGAATGAAGCACATTTTTAAATGATATATAGGAAAACTGCCCGTTAAATATGTGGTATCCATCTTGTGACCTGACTGAGGCAGGCTGGGAGTCAGCTGGAGAAGGGTACTGGGATCTCATGTAGTTAAGGGCTCTATTGTAATGCAAACCCACATTTCAGCCCAAATACTTTAAAAGTTTGGTTAAGCTCCTAGCAATGGATTTCAAACTCTTAGAATGAAAAGTTCTGGGAAGCTTAAATATAGTCTTGTTTTCTGTGTCACATATAACACACACTTATTAGCAAAGTCCTCATGAAAAGAAACATTTGGCAAACTAACACAAGAACAATTTGGAATAGCATTCCAGTGCTGGGAGATCAAATCTTTCAAAAGGCTTTATGTTAAAAGAACTTGTAAGACAGAAATTCTCTTTGGAAGGAGCAAGTTTCTTAGCTAGCTTTATGCAAAAAGTCTTATTTGGACAGGATCTGTTTATGAATTGAGTCTAGTTATAATCACTCAGATTATGATCTCAGAGTCTGTCCTATTTAATTAGTATTTAAGTACATGTACTGTAGCTACATTTAATTACATTCCTAGATTTCTATCTATTATCTGACAGACGATTACTACTATTTGGCATTCAAACAGCTTCCAAAAGATAGGAAGTGAAAAACCTAATATGAATAACAATCAGCAATACAGCATGCTGTTACCCAAAACAAGCCTACAATAAATGCTAGATCATAGGCACAAAAAAAGTAGTTGCCAAATCATTATAATCAAAGTATTACAGCAAAAGAAGGCCCTAAACTAAGATGTTCTTTTCTTTCTCCAGTGGTGTTTTATTTTTGTTTAGATTCTGTTTCTACATTTAGTCCTACAGATCACAAGCTTGTGTGGTGGTGCCCATTAGACCCTAATATCAAAACTATCAAAGATGGGGACAGTGATATTTGCAAATTAGAAAGTAATACTGCAGTTGAGTTATTCTTACCTCCAACTTAACATGCATATATTTTTCCAAACTTAGAATCACAGAACCATAGAATAGTTAGGGTTGGAAAGGACCTTAAGATCATCTAGTTCCAACCCCCCTGCCATGAGCAGGGACACCTCACACTAAACCATGCCACCCAAGGCTCTGTCTAACTTGGCCCTGAACACCACCAGGGATGGAGCATTCACAAGTTCCCTGGGCAACCCATTCCAGTGCCTCACCACCCTAACAGGAAAGAATTTCTTCCTTATAGCCAATCTAAAATTCCCCTGTTTAAGTTTTAACCCGTTACCCCTGGTCCTGTCACTACAGTCCCTAATGAAGAGTACCTCCCCAGCATCCCTGTAGGCCCCCTTCAGATACTGGAAGGCTGCTATGAGGTCTCCACGCAGCCTTCTCTTCTCCAGGCTGAACAGCCCCAACTTTCTCAGCTTATCTTCATACAGGAGGTGCTCCAGTCCCCTGATCATCCTCTTGGCCCTCCTCTGGACTTGTTCCAATAATATACTAGGAGATGTTAAGCTTTCCCTGTGTACCCTCTGTGTTTGAGCCACATGGTCATGGATTGGCCACAAAAAGGAAACAGAGGTAGTCCACGTCTGCCTGAGAAACACTAAATAAACATAGTCCACAGCTTCCACAAATCTCCAGCTTTGCAGCCTTCACAAAAAATGGAGTTTTATATTCTGCAAAGCAATGACACTTTCTTCCCAGCAAATCAGAAAGTAAACCCAAGTAGCTACATAGCCATACCCTCTTTTCTCTCCATCTGGCAAAATATTAAAACTTTTAAAATATGGAAAGTTACATCTCAAGCCTGGACTTTAAATAATGTTGTATGCTGAAATACCATTATTTCTTTAACCCATTACCCCTTGTCCTGTCACTACAGCCCCTAATGAAAAGTCCCTCCCCAGCATCCCTATAGGCCCCCTTCAGATACTGGAAGGCTGCTATGATGTCTCCACACAGCCTCCTCTTCTCCAGGCTGAACAGCCCCAACTTTCTCATCCTGTCTTCGTATGGGAAGTGCTTCAGTCCCCTGATCATCCTCTTGGCCCTCCTCTGGACTTGTTCCAACAGTTCTATTCAAAGATCTCAGTTCCTCCAAACGCTGTTCATTTTGTCCACATAGGGACCAGTAGGGAAAAGAAAAAAGGTATGAATAATGCATAGTAAAGCTTGCTGAATTTCTTCTCATTTAAAATTGTTCTTTAAGCTAAGTTTCCTAAATACCTTTAAGATAGACTTTGTTAAGTGAAATAATAATTGAGCTCCTGAATGAGACTAAGGTTACTGCTGCATATATGAGCAATGTGAAAAGGATTTATAGGGACAGAAAGTGGGAAGATTAAACAAAAGTGGACAGCTAATTCAGCTCATGGACTTAAACAGACAAAAGCTAACTTCTTCCCATGCAACACTAGTGCTAAAATCACAGCACAGCTCAGTAATATGAAAATCTTGACTTAGCCTATGCACACAAAGGCCTTTTATTTTCAACTATCTAAATGATTTTTGAGTCCCTTTGCTGACAGGATTACACTCCTGTGCATTACAAGTGAATACAAGATTAGACTGGGCTGTTCTTTACTTAAGATGTTTCCCAATTCAGGATTTCTGACCCAGAAATTTGTGTTTTAATTTAGTTATCCATTGACTGTTTTGTTATTTTACAACTAGAGAATCAGTGAGCACTGCAGTACCCTTAAAACTCCTGTGTCATTTCACTGGTTCTTTGAACAGATTGTAACTACAGCATACAGCGATGGTTCTGCTGTAAGACAAAATTCCACAGGATTTTGCCTAACATTCTGGAAAAGGAATTAAAAAGGATAAATACGCAAGCAGTGATCTAGCGCTCCTAAAGATCTGATTGCTATCGCTTAAGGGCATGCTGATTTACCTCACTACTGGGAATGTGTTTGTTGGATTTTTCTCCATCCTCTCACATGACACTATCTGTTTTTAATGTTGGCACATTTACATTTTAAAACAACCCAGAGACCCAGCTTTGCATATTTATCTTGCTAAATGTGAATGAAATTCAAACTGAAATGCATCAACTAATTCTGCAGACACCCAAGGTATCTGTTCCTTTCCCTGACTTCTCCATAATCCTTTACTTGATCTATAAATCCTGTAGCTTGTTTGGTGTAACAGATTGTATTGTCATCATAAGTTCAATTCTGTTAAAAATCTCACAATATTTTATGAGGTATTTGTCTTAGGTTTTCAGGTCCTTCAATCAAAACTTTTTACAAGCAAGTCTTAATCTCTTTTGCTTGCAAATTAAAACTGCACTTTTAGGTGTTACAGGGCTTAAAGATTACCTTTCTAAAGCCCCCAAATACCTAAAATTATAAAGAACTCCATGAATAAACAACATTAACAGGGAGCACCAGAGATTGACAGACCATTTTACAGCAGTAATCAAAGTGTTAAGTCTAGCTTCTGCTGAAATTGTCGTCAAAGTCTGCTCAACTTCCCATTTTGTTTATTAGATGGAATATCTAGTTATGATTATCCTTAATTCAGAACTGGAGAAATCATGAAATGTAGGAGCTAAAGCAATAGAGTATTGCCAAGTAAGGAAGCTAAGCAAGCAAAACCAAAAGGGGAATTGTACTCCAAGTGAGAGATCTAGGAGTAAGAGCAGGAATCAGGCTAAAGAGCAGGGCTAAAGAGCAAGCCACAAGAGAAGGATGAGCTGAAGTATGAGCAAACGCAAAAGCAACTTACTGAGTGTTCTAGAGGAAAAACCTATGCCAGATGGGTAAGCAGCTATTGGTCAGGCTAAGAGACCACTCTTCAGTCCTGGTAGACAAATTACAGCCAGGTGGCTGCTGATTCGAGTCTCAAAAAAGACACCACATACATCCAATTGAATTTTGTAAACATAGGACAATTTCCATCCACAAATATAACACAAATGATTAAAATATATTAAATACTGCTACAGACAGTATGTAATAAGCGACCTGATAGATCATTGTGAACTTTGAGTTGCCAGCGATCTCAGCTCACTGTTGCTTTCTGGTTTCTATCTTGGCCTTCATTTTAGAGACAGATTTTAATGAGATCCTCAACTTTCTCCATATATGTAGGTATTTTTCTTAAAACAGGCAGTACTATATATGTGTGAAAGCAAACGTACATGGCTGTAGACAGATTATTTTATATGCTGTAGCAGAAAAAATGTCTGCAATGCCTGTGTGAACCCCCCAGCATAGAGGTAGACATAGTGAAGAGAGTAGTAGTGTATTATGCTCCATCTGCAGCTGAAAACTCTGTCAGTTGCCAGAAAAGGGGAAGAGGGATATAGGGGAACACAGACAGGTGACAAATACAAAGAGACAGAAGTTTAATAGCAAGTATACCAGAAAAAAGGGCATGAAATAATTTGATACAGGTGGAAGTTGTCAGCGTATTGCTTTTTATTTATAGACCTGCACAGATGTGTATAGCACTTTGTCATATAAAAATTAAATTGATGCAGATAGCTGAAGGAGTAGAGATGTGAAATCAGAATTGGTATGAAGAGAATATTAAAATGAACTAAATTATCAGGGAATGGGAACCACTTTATCCTCTGGTCACTGCAATAAATATGCAATGAATTATTCTGAAAAAATACTAAGTACCTTCCTAATTAGGCCTGTGGTGTCAACTGTACAATGTAAGGTGCTCAGACAGGAATAAGTGATAAGCAGATAAGCCTTCCATAATAAAAAGAGGTGTAAGAGTACAAAACACATTATAGCAAAAGCCACACCACACATAGACATATCCAAAGAAGAGGTCTGATATCCTAAGCAGAGATTATTTCCTGGATGGGAGTTCTCTCAAAAACCAACCTTTTCTAGAAACTACAGGAACACCACACCAATAGAACTGCTTGTAAAGTCCACGAGAAACCTGTTATTTTCTGCTCCCAAAATCACAGAATGATTTGGGTTGGAAGGGACCTTAAAGATCAACTCATTCCAACCCACCTGCCAGTGGCAGGGGCACTTTCCACTAGAAAAGGTTGCTGAAAGCCCCATTCAACCTGGTCTGGAACACTTCTAGCGATGGGGCATCCACAACTTCTCTGGGCAACCTGTGCCAGTGCCTCACTACCCCCATAGTGAAAAATTTCTGAAAGTGTCAGAGTCCAGAAACATTGTCTCAGAATGCATCTTTCATATTTGTACACTCTTACTTGTTCTGAGTAATGCAAGACTTTGATTTATTCCATTAATACTTGAATTCTTGGAGGGAAGTGAGTGGGGGAAGGATTTCAAAAGAGCCAAGAGCTATCAAAGACACTGATTGAGATCCACAATAATACTCAGCTAGGGCCAGTTTCTCACATTCTGATGCAAAAATGAGAGCATATTATAATAGTTACGGATTACCCACCAGCAAGTGCCATTTGGGGTGCCATCACCTATGGTCTTCTTCGTAGAAAGGAAGTAACTTGCATTAAGGTTGAAGTAACAGAATGAATCTGATTAGTTTTCTTTAAAGTTAATTATAGCATCATTACTTGTTTTCTTTGTTTTCTCTAAAATGAGCACAGTGAGGAGAACAGATAGATACATGTATTGTATTATACATATAAATTCCCATTCGTATTGGGTAAGTCACTGTAAAAATGCTTTAAAGTTAACAAACCTTCTCAATTCAATACAGATAAAAATACTGCATTCCTGCTTTTAATATGAAATGAATAAATTATTAGTTGTGTAAACAACTTTTGAATTTCATGTCTGGTACTGCAGAAGCAGTATCATTTCTTTTCATACGTGTGAGATGTATAAAGATAAGCCGCCAACACTCGCTCTTCAAAAAGTCCCCAGACTGTTTTTAACCACTTTTTGAATTTTTTAAAATGAAGACTGAAGAACATTCATTTTTATAACACACAGCAGAGCTTATTTTTATTTCTAGTGCTGTGAAACACTAATGGTTTATTATTCAGTACTTGATAGGAAGATGAGTGTTATTTACAACTATAATGATTTTGATTTTTGAAAATCTTTGATTCGGTTTCACAAAACAGCAAAATGATATTTTAGATTAGATTCATGAGAGAATAAGAACTTGCTGGAAAACAGTCGACTCGAGCATATTTCTAAGGAGAGAAAGAATAAAACACATTTTCCTAAAGGACAGGGAGTTATTTTTATCTGTCTTTCTTATGTTTAAGTGCTTTCTTTCTCTTCTTTTAATGAAAGTGCTATGGCAGACAATTCATGTTTTGGTTGAATACAGAGCAAGCAGCAAGCTAAATTATATACTCAATAAAAGTCTCATGCAATAATGATGAAATAAGTGTAAAATGACTGTAACCAAAGTAGACGCTTTATGAACTAAAGTCTTGTCTAAATTCAGTATGTGTAGGCTATATAAAGAAAATGGAAATGCATTCAAAAAAAGATGAAATCGTAGACCAGACTGGCCAAAAGTTTTAATGAGATTGTAAAATATTATGATAAGCCTCTTTTTAAAATATACTCGGCCTTTGTCACTGCAGTATAAAGCAGACAAAAACCTAGCGAGATGTCAGAAAACATAATTAGAAGTCAAGCTGGCATGGAATTATGGTCCTCAACAAACACAAGGAGCCAATTCTGAGCCCCTGGCCTGTGATGAGAAGTTCTGCTGAATTCAGCACAAAGAAAGAAATAACTCAAATAATTGTGGGCTGCAGGACTAGACCTTGGTCATTATTTAATCTAAATACTGTAGAGCTTCAGTCTAGTGACGGTGGCATGAACTTTGCAATGAACGGCTATTCAACAAAGGGGTCAAAAGTCTGCTGCTGCTACTAAAGAAGCAACCTCTTAATTTCAGGCAGCATACAGATACCCTGCTTCCAATATATAGAAATCATTACAAAAGAAGTGGATATTTATAGTCAAATTTATCATCCTTACATTGTCATATACAGGCAGACACACACATTACTCTTTTATTAGATTGCATTAACTTCAGGTTTGGTTTTTTTCTAACTCTGAGGCTGTATTTTAATAGAGGCATTTCACAAAAGGTTTAATGTTTAGAATTGGGTAAATTCCACTCAGCTTAGCAAGGATAAAATTTGCATAATAGGGCTGCAATTAAAGATCTTCTAGGAATAAAATTTCTCCTAAAATATCTTACATTTATAAATGAAAATACCATCAGAACAAATCAGTGCTTGAGGTTCAATTCTAGGTTTACAGAAATAGCTATAGAAAATAAGAATGAGAAAATATTTCATTGTGAAATATGATAGTTTTCTGCATAGCCAGGGGTTTCTATTTTTTCATCAACAGTTCATCAGTCTTTAGCTTAGAGTACATCAAGTATGATAATGGTCATAACTGTTTTCTGCTCACTTAAAAATATTAGTAGTGAAACTTACTGAACTACTCCAGCTTGATTAAATGCATAGCAAAAGTCAAGCACTGGAATGCTTATTTTCCTATGCCAGGGCATACAGTGACGTATGTTCTACACCTTTCCTTTCAGATGGAGTCAAGGGAATAAGGTAGCACAATGCCTGTGAAAGATAGCCAGCATGAAATAAGTCATACCCACATGGTGATAAATGCTTTAGTGAGCTGGATGTCTAGGGGGAAAAAAGGAGGGCTGAGGAAAATGAATGTGCCTTAAACATGATCTTCATTGTTCTAATGAGTTATTTAGTTACACATCCCTCTCCCATTGCTAAGTAGGGGAGTATATCATGATAGCCATTCGGCAGAACATTCATCATCAGAAAATCAGGTACCTTACACAATCCTGTCTGCTTAACACCTTCTTATTTGTTCATGTACCCAGTATTTTGCATTTGTACGTGTCTGAGGAAGTTCTACATATACAAATTTTAAAAGTATGCAAGACAAAAAAAAAAGAAAAAGAAAAAAAAAGAAAAAAATTTTGCTAAAATATGGTTGCCCTGAGTTACCAGAAATTCAGAACTGGATATTTTTTAAATTATCTAATTCACAGGTGGTCCTATACTAACCATATATAAACAACAAGATGCGTTGATTCCTGTTTCTATAACTTAAAATTATTAATACTCAACTGTTAGAACTAAGCACTCAAAAAAAGATTTCCAAAGTCCCCATCCTTTTTTTTCTTCAGTGTTCTAGAAATCATTTTGGATGCTGCCGCCACTTTCCACTCTCCCCCCCCCCAAAAAAAACCAAAACGCTTGATATCGCATGCTTTACGTAAACTTCCAAATTAATTGCAGTAATTTTTCATGTGACTATTTAGTAAGAATTAAAAACTAAAAAAAAAAAAGGGGGGGAGGGGAAGGCTTATTTAAAAAGGGCGTGGAAAAAAGAACAGTTAAATAACAAAGAATAGTTCATACGGGTAAATAAGGATCTTCAGTATACTGAAAGATTCCTTTTTTTTTTTACAGAAGATTCATGTTCATACCTAAACATTTTTGAGACTTCTGTGCATTGTTTGTTGCATTCTGCAGTAACAAACTCACTGCTAGAAGAACTTAAAGCCACATAAATACTCTCTTTGGGGGCGGTGGAAAAAAAACAGCATTCAGTTTCTAGGTCAGTTAGTGAGCAGCAGCTCATAGCCACAGTGCTCAGACCTCACAGGAATACATTTCCCATATTCTTACTGCATAGATACATGGACCAAAACCCTCTGCATCTCATATGGCAATTTAAACCATACAATTTTATTGATTTTACCACAATTTCTCCTGAAGGCATCTAGCTGGTTTGCTTGGGAAAGAAGCTTCAAGTCAACAGGATATCTGAGGTGTGGGGGACCATGGAGTCAGTCTGGACAAAATATTGACAGATAGGTTTTCTGAAGATAACACAGGTTTTCTAAAGGTAACACCTTTCTCTTTCTTAGTCCCAGCACTTTTACACTTGCACTTTCCCTATTTTCTTGCTCTGTGTTCCTCTATTTTTTTTTTTGCTATCATATTTCTTCAAGTTTTATTTCTAAATAATCACTTTTGTGATTATAAGATGTTTTTTAATGGTGTATCTCCAGTCTTTAAGCTCCTTCATACCTTCATTCAGTCTTTTCTTCTTCATATTATTTGCTGTTTCTGTTTCTCATTGTATGATCCTAACCACCTCCCTTACAATCACTTAAGCCTTTACCAACTGATCTAAACTGGCTTTAGCCATGGTTTAAAAATGTTAAAACCTGCCTCAAGCCTTTATACTTCTGTCTTCCCCTTCATAAAAAAGAGATTGCAACTTCTGTAAGAACAATCAGTGTCAGTGCTTGTCCAGGGCCCTTCCATTTTTTTTTTTTTTTTAAATATTGTAGAATAAGTAACTAAGAATAGTAGGTAAGAATCCCGAGATACAAGCAGAAATGGTGCTAACAACCGCCAGTTACAGTGAGCTTTAAGTTTCTTCTTTAATGCACTACTTAACAGTGAAACAGCAAGACAGAGCCCAAGGTTCTTACTAATCACTATTTTGAGCTCCAAAATTAAGCAGAGACATATTCAGAACAATTCAGTAGTAACATTTTTGTGCAAGGACACACATGGGGTGAAAATAATGTTACTTACAGACTAAATTCATCTGTGGTGAAAATAAGAATAATAAGGGGAGGGGGGTGGGGAGGTTGGTTGGTGCTGGTACCACAACACCTAGTGTGCTGGAATTACTTTCTACCAGTAAAAGTATTAAGGCTTTCTGACTACTGGCTAACATAGTTCTGGAGAATGGCTGAAATGCCCACAGCGATCTTCCAGTAGCCAGTCACACCTGTATGGAGGCACACAAAGTTGAAGTGGGGATTCTGAACTCCAGGCCTCCCAAACTCTTCCTAGCATGTTCTTTTGCCAGTTACACAGGTTATACTATTGTCTCCATAATCCACTCTCTCATCTGTAGTAATTTGCATTGTTGAAATGAAACCAAACTGAAATAATTCATTTGAAAGGTTTTTTGTTTTCTGAAATAATTATAGCTATAGCTTAAATTTAGGATTCCAATTTCATATACAGAATGGAATCTGTTGTATGGTTGATATTAGCAACTAATCCATTAGACTAATTCATATGTCTCATATGCATATACCTGAAGAACAGAATACACGTGTTTCAACTTGCAGCTTAGATGATGAAGCTCAACTCATTTGCAAACAATTGTCTGACTGACAAAAATACAGAGAGAAACAATCCCTTGGTAAGAGTAATTTCCTGTATAGGAATCGTGTTGCATAATCAGCTCTTAGCAGATACTCCAAAAGCAGCGAATATACTGTGCATTTATTCCTACTTGCACAGAAGATTGTGACCTTTTCTTTGACATGTATTCCCCACAGCTGTTTCACAGTCATATCAGTTTAATAAGATAATATGTATGGACTCTCTCTCCAAGGAGAATAGTGGAACCAAAACCACAGTGATGATAGCTCCAGGAAGCATTTAAACTAGCACACCATCTTTTGTAGTGGGTAGAAACAAGACCATGCACTTGAGTCCTGACCACTTCTGAATGATTTTCCTCTTTGCTTCAACTTAGACTAGCCTTAGCACTTGGGTAACAGTCTTCAGTACATAATAGCTGAAAACTGCCAGGAAATTTTTTAAACAAAGAACCCTCTTCTCTGCAGTGCATGCATGTACTTTTTCTCTCCACAACAGGGCAAGAAGCCCCAGATTTGGTGATCAGCAAGAGCCTCGTACAAGATTGCTCTCTTTTCTAAAAGCATTCCTCTAGGGAATTAAAAGTGATCAAGCAGTCTGAAAAAGGGCAATCTTAGCCTGGGCTGAATACAGATCAAACTTATAAATGAAGCTGCACATCAGTTGGACTTGATGCTGATAAATATTGACAGCAGCATGGCCTTTCCCCTTTCCTTGGACCATCTTCTCTTCAAGTCTAACTTATATAGATCAAAATAATTATACTGCTCTGTACTGGGTTCAGCAGTAGCAGTCATTTTTCTCCTTAGTAGCTGGTGCAGTGCTGAGGTTCTGACTTTCAGCCTGGGAACAGCACTGATAACACCAATGTTTTTAGTTGTTGCTCAGTAATGTTTACTCTAACCAAGGACTGTCTGAGTCTCATGCTCTGCCAGGGAGGAGGGGAAGCCAGGAGGAAGCAGAGACAGGACACCTGACCCAAACTAGCCAAAGGGGTATTCCATAACACAGCATGTCATGACCGGTATATAAACTGGGGGCAGTTACCCAGAAGGGGGAGATCACTGCTTGGGTTGGGCTGGGTATCGGTCGGAGGGTGGTGAGCGGTTGTATTCTCTTCCCTTGTTATTTCCTTTATCATCATTATTATTGGTGGTAGCAGCAGTGGTTTGTGTTATACCTTAGTTACTGGACTGCTCTTATCTCAACCCGTGGGAGTTACATTATTCCAATTCTCCTCATCCCTCCTGGACTTGGGGGGAGGAAGGAGAGGGAGTGAGCAAGCGGCTATGTGGTTCTGAGTTACTGGCTGGGCTTAAACCATGACATGCTCTTCTGTACTACTGTCAAGATGTTCCTGACACTACATGCTGCCAGGTTTCAACAGGATTAAATTTTACCAATTAGGGAAGACTTATTAGTGGGCATTACTTTTAACAGGGATTTAAGAGTGGCTGCTTTATGTGTTGCAATCTTGTTTGTTTTCAAAAGAAATGTAGTAACAGATAGTAAATTCCTGTCTTAGTTTGAATTCCACAGCAATTTTATGCTTTCAAAATGGTTGTTATAATTCCTTTCTATCTTTTAGGTACAAAAATTAGAAAGAGTTCCTCACTGTTTTGACCCTGTTTAAGATTTTAAACTCTCTTTTTCAGATAGATGGCTTAAGAAAGTTGTATAGTTTATCTCTGACCTGCTTACAGGAAACATTTCATATCTATTTTATTCCAAACTCAAGGTGGAAAAGAAACGACTGGTGGGGGAGAGGAAGAAGTTAATGACTATGGAGCTAGGGAATTTTGTAAGAAGTCCCGGGGGGGGGGGGGGGGGGGGGGCGGGGAAGTGGCAGTTTCATTGATGTTTCTGCATCTGAAAACAAACACCAGATTTGATTTAAGGTTCATTACAAAAGTACTGAGCCTAACCCTAAAATTTAGTATTGTTTAATTAGAAAATTATTTTGAAAAAATTAAGACAATTTTTTTTTTATCCAAAGTATTCATAGTAAAATTTAAAAGCAATTGGGATAAAAATCTTACAGCCAATTCTAAGATATTTGAGTTACAGTCTTTTTCATACTTTTGCTTTGCTGTACTATGCAAGGCCTCTATGCAAGAAAACTTCCTGATATAAACTCAACAAGAATAAGAGCAGTTCCATATTCTGACTTATATTTCTTCATTTCTCAAATATTCTGTATACTAGTGTGATTTCTATTTGTATTGTACAATTCTGAAAGTTTCCTAATTGCAAGACATCCTAAAATAGATGTAAATTGTCTGGATGGGCATAATCCAATTTCTTATGGGCAGGTGTTCATATAAAAGTCAGCAACAAGTGGGCAGTTACTGGTGAGGGGTGTTAGGAAATTATTTGGCTCAGAGCTGAACTTCCTATTTAACCACAGGGATGACCAAATTAAGTCAGGGTCAAGTATGTGACAGAGCAGCTGTGCCATGCAGCAGATAAGGACTTCTGGTATATAAATAGTAAATTTGTTTTCATTTTCTAATCCACTATTCGTGCCTTGCAATTCAAGGCTGCTGCAGGAGAGATAGTGGCTTTCTGCACTCAGCCTTTAATTTAGGCTTTCCAGTTTCAGCTCCTTCCCAGGCTGCTTGAAGCCTTTATGGTGGAGCAAGACCCTAACACTCAGTGCATCACTTCAATAGCTCACCTCTGGTTTACAAGGAGAGCTTTACTAGGAGAGCTTTACAGCTGTCAAATATGGCAGAATAACCAGCTAATGTTCCCCCCTCCAGAATAATAGAGATGCTTCAATCTCCCTAACAGAATGAAATGACTGAACGGAGAGTGAGCTTCTTGCCTGCAGAAGATTTTACTCTCAGATGTAACACATCTAGAACGCCTGGTAATCACTATAAATATGCTTTTAACATAGAGTGGGTTTGGGTTCTGTAATGCTTTGGCTGAATAATCTATAATTTTCTGTTTCAGTAAATGAAAATAAATTGATTTATGGCGGTTAATGTACAGGTACTGAAAATGGTGACTGATTTTTTGGTACCCATCAGTCATCTTACTCCATCTGTTTCCTTCACTCATTACACTGGAATCCTGCTTCACAAAATGGAATCCAAACTCTATCTACAACACAGTGTAAGTTACCTAGTTACCCAGCTGAAAGACATTTTCAAAATAAATCACTTTCCTTGTACTCTGTAGAAGGCGACATCGATTTCGTTGTTAATATATGTATGTCTGAGGAATCCTTCTTTCAACAAAATATACAACTGTCAGTAAATTTCCTTTAATTTCAGATTGTGCACTTCAAAAGAATACCATAAAGGCTCATCATTTTAATCAATTATTGATTACACCTTGGGGACTTTCCATCGATTCCACTCGATGCTGCTTTTAAAATGGTAAGTACCTACATAACTGTATGATATTATAAACTGGTTTAGATTTTTATGGCTAATACAATAGTATAAATGCATAGTACTGTATGATTTAATTGGATAGTATAGCTTT
Source organism: Pezoporus flaviventris (assembly GCF_033815535.1). Taxonomy (NCBI): domain Eukaryota; kingdom Metazoa; phylum Chordata; class Aves; order Psittaciformes; family Psittacidae; genus Pezoporus; species Pezoporus flaviventris. Next base: position 38,170,905 of record NW_026892549.1, read on the forward strand.
TATTAAATTGTATTCACTGACTTTTTTTACTCTTTAACAGTTCTTTGGCCTGTTAATGATTAAAGATTTTGCTTTGACTCTTTACACTACATGTGTTTAACAGGAAAATAAAAACTAAGAAAGCCCTCCCACCTTTACAGTCCAAGACAGAAGGTACAATAAAAACGCTGAAATTATTTTTTCTGAGAAATTTTTCATAGCACAAATACAGGAGCCACTACTAAAACCTATTTGTTCTATGGGATACTGTAAACAAAGGATACTTTCATTATTGTCTCATCTTTAAGGCACTGTGGTGAGGTCATTCGAAGGTTGAGAAAGGGGGGGGGAGTTGCTGTTGCTCTATAAAAGGGCTCACAGTTTAAATATAAGTATTTCAGTAGTCATGGTGTTTTTCTTTTCTATACTAACACAGTATCTAGAACACTTGTTCGACGTATCTACATGCCCTAAATACTTTGCTTTATGCATTTACCATTTTATTATTAGCCTCCTATTAAAAGGGAATAGTTAGATTTCTTCTGCAGCTACAAAGGACTTCTGACTGATAGTGAATTTATACATAATAAAACATACAAGAATGTTAGCATGCAGAATACAGTTAACAGGAACAAGGATTTGAAGACAATTTTATGACCAGGATGATAGTAACACTACTCATCATTTTTGGGGGTTGTTTTGTTTTGTTTTGTTTAATCCCACTTTATTTTGCCAAAATGTCAATAGTATAACTGTCCGTAAGAATTTTACTGAATCAAAAGCAGTAAATTACCAAACGTCTTGAGACACAGAAGGAGTGTTTATAATACAGGATATTTAAAAAATACATAGTGAAAACTTAAGTTGGAAATTAAATGTTTTCCAAAATGAAAAATGAAACAAGTGCTGGTACTAGCACTTTGTAAACAGATATTTCATGTTAGAGATTCATTATATTGATGTAGGTGACTAACAAAAATGAGGATTGCAGTCCTTTTAATCTTCATGTGTACATTTAAATACACATAACCCATTTCTCCTTTCTACGGCAGAGTTTGAAGTACTTACAAATGAAAGCAAAAACCAAATGGCTGGTATTAATCATACAGGAAAAAAAATGAAGTCTGTATAGCTCCTGTGGCCTTCTAGAAAGCATTAACAATAAAGTATTTGCATAAAGTTAAAGCAAGAAAACACTTATATGTGAGGAAACATGCATCTTTTTGACATCTGCAAGCCACCTCTCTTGATCTGCTCTATAAATAGCAACTACTTATTGAGAGACTAAAACCAAGACAGTGTCCTAGAAAATAAGAGAGACTGTATGTTTTAGATATACTCAAAATAGTATGAATAGATCTGTATCATACAGATACACAACTATTAAACACATTTGAATTATAAATCTCTTTTGGTCTAGTCTTCCTCCTTTTACAAGCAATAGTTAAACTTCCACTAACTCCTTTCAAAGCAGTATCAGCCTTGATTCATTCTTGAACTAGTAATATTTTCTGGCCCACAGAGTTATCAATATTAACAATGACTGTCAGAAGACCTGTACAGGCTCCAGTGAAAAAAAGTATTCATTTCTCTAAATGAATGCCTGAGCTCTGACTTTCAAGTGAAGACAGAGATCAGCAAGTCAGCTGCTGTTCTTATTGCTTTCTTACTCATAATCAAAAAACGGAGGCTTGCGAACTGCTTACTAATATAATCCCTTCCTTCCCAGGAATTTGGTATAAGTTTTCTTATAAAATAACTTTATTTCCCTGCTTTGATTATAAATATAACTGAATTTGAATATAAATATAAATAGTATGATCCAAGGCTAAATTCCAAACCCAAAAGTTGACACAATATAGGGTGTCAGCAGTGAGGTTGAAATTTCAAATTAATATGCTGAGTTAATCCCGTGAAGGTGGGTGTAAGGGCTTCTCAGTTTCAAGGAGTGCTTCATCTGCTGTCTTTTTAATGTTTCCCAGACTCACTGCAGAAGTGCATATCAAGCTGTTTCTTAGAGCAGATAGCAACCTGTTTGTATTTTGGCAAAAGGAAGCTGCAAAGGACAAATAGAAGGCACTTCAGCACACAGTGCTGGAGAGCAGTGTTAGAGGGACAAACATGGAACCGAACAGGGAAAGTTATCTTCCTTGTGAGCTAGGGGGAAGGAGGTGGCCGAATGGAGTCACAGAGCTCAGGCAAGTTCAAAGCTGCATGCTGTACGTCACAAAATTAAATCAAACCATGGCCTTTATTTTTAGACATCTGCATGAAGAGAAGGGAGATTAAGATGCCAGAAATTATTATCCTTCACAGGCAGAGTCACTCAGGAATCCAGTCTCTATGAATGCAGATACTTGCAAACATTGATTCACCAGGATACAGCACTGAGCTACAATTCACGTAGTTTTAGTGCCATGCAACAACCCAGCAGTCAAAAAACTTATCCCGTTAGAACAGTGTACAAATTGACAATCTGCTATGCTGCTTTGCAAAATCATCATGGGAGCAAATATCTTTAGGTTTGCCTTAACCTACCATCTGTCCACACACAAAGTCAAAACGCATGCATTTACACACATTTTGCTAGCCAGTAGCAGACATCAAGCATTATTCCTTTCCCCCACCCTTCTCTTTAATAGGCAGATGAGATAAGAGAAAGTCTTCAGTCATGGCATATACATTTTCTGTGAAGAAAATAAATTAAAACAACTGGATAAGTATCAGTGTGCAAAAAAGCACAGCCCAAGTGGAATACACAACCCAGTGCACACACTCACTGTCTGCTGTATACTGAAGAATATTTACACAAATATAGGGAACAGCCAGTGGCAACAGGAGGCGGCACTTGTATTTTCACAGAATCACAGAATCCCAAGGGTTGGAAGGGACCTCAAAAGATCATCTAGTCCAACCCCCCTGCAAGAGCAGGGTAACCTAGAGTACCTCACACAGGAACTTGTCCAGGCGGGCCTTGAATATCTCCAATGTAGGAGACTCCACAACCCCCCTGGGCAACCTGTTCCAGTGCTCTGTCACTCTCACAGTAAAGAAATTTTTCCTGATGTTCACATGGAACCTCCTATGCTGCAGTTTACACCCATTGCCCCTTGTCCTATCACTGGACATCACTGAAAAAAACCTAGCTCCATCGTCCTGACACTCACCCTTTACATATTTGTAAACATTGATGAGGTCACCCCTCAGTCTCCTCTTCTCCAAGCTAAAGAGACCCAGCTCCCTCAGCCTCTCCTCATAAGAGAGATGTTGCACTCCCTTAATCATCTTTGTGGCTCTGCGCTGGACTCTTCCAAGCAATTCCCTGTCCTTCTTGAACTGAGGGGCCCAGAACTGGACACAATATTCCAGATGCGGCCTCACCAAGGCAGAGTAGAAGGGGAGGAGAACCTCTCTTGACCTACTAACCACACCCTTTCTAATGCACCCTAGGATGCCATTGGCCTTCTTGGCCACAAGGGCACATTGCTGGCTCATGGTCATCCTCCTATCCACCAGGACCTCCAGGTCCCTTTCCCCTTCACTACTGTCCAGCAGGTCAACCCCCAACCTGTACTGGTACATGGGGTTGTTCTTCCCCAGATGCAAGACTCTACACTTGCCCTTGTTGAATTTCATCAAGTTTCTCCCCACCCAACTCTCCAGCCTGTCCAGGTCTCGCTGAATGGCAACACAGCCTTCTGGCGTGTCAGCCACTCCTCCCAGTTTAGTATCATCGGCAAACTTGCTGAGGGTACACTCAGTTCCCTCATCCAGGTCGTTGATGAAAATATTAAACAGCACTGGTCCCAGCACCGACCCCTGAGGGACTCCGCTAGTCACAGACCTCCAGCTAGATTCTGCCCCATTAACCACAACTCTTTGCCTTCTTCCTTTCAACCAGTTCTTGATCCACCTCACTACCTGATCATCAAGCCCACACTTCCTTAGCTTATCTATAAGGATGCTGTGAGAGACAGTATCAAATGCCTTACTGAAATCAAGAAAAACCACACCTACCGCTCTACCATCATCCAGCCACCTAGTTACTTCCTCATAGAAAGCTATAAGGTTGGTCAAACATGACTTCCCCTTGGTAAAACCATGTTGGCTGCTCTTAATGACCCCCTCATCCTTGATATGTCTAGACCAGTCCTAGTTGGTGCCTTCTGCGACCTATTTCAAACCAGCTGGGCATTAACCTAAATAGCATTTACTTGAGTTTGAAATAAATTACACATCCTTGGCCCTAACTTCCTGTTTCAGAGTGCAACAATATTTTAGTTTACCCTAAAGCGAGGACAAAATGAATCATGTAACTCTAAGTGGATGCATTAAGCATGCTAAATGAGGAACGGGCATGATCATTTAAAGCAAAAGCAATTAGATCACAGGAATGCATTTAAATACTTACAGCAGCAAGTATTTCATTTCCAGCTACTTGAGACTATGAGACCATAACCTGAAAATTTAGTCAATTACTTGATTTGTAGACAAATGCTAAACTACAGGATTTTAGCTTTCCATGGTTAACCAATCAGAACATGCTTTTCATTCATTCTTGGTGTTTAGATTTTATTGTTAATGCAGAAAATCTACATAATCCTGAAGGTGCAGTGTCAAATAAATGAAACTTAATATAAAAATAACAAGGCCTGTTGCGCTTTTTGGTAATTCTTCATATTTAATTAACATAAAACTTCACTTCTGAATTTTAATTCACTGACAAATAGCTTCATTAACATAAAATTATGATTGCCTGTGGTGTTTCATGTCCCTCTAGAAGGCTAACTCAAAAACATACAGACTTTGGAGAGGGAGAGTGGCAAGTAGAAACACACTGGAAACAGCCTTAGGTTGCATTAGTGAAAGCAAAATTCCCTGTACAAACTCAAATCAAATGGGATCTTGGAGGTGACAGTAGGAGGGGGACTTCATAAAGCAAGTTGAGGGAATGATGACTGGAGGAACCTGGCAAAGGAAAAACAGGAGATTCCCCAAGAGGAGATACAACAAAAGAGCTATCTGAATTAATTTGAAGAACTTTTGACAAGGACTTCACACAGCCTTTTGAAAGACTGAGAAATAAATTAGAAGGATTAAATAGTATCTGTCAATTGTCAGAGGGATATGCCTCTTGTTTCTCCCCATCTTGTTCATCATCAAGTTCAGCATTATCAGTAGAACATTTTTCACCTTCTCTTATAGAGTTACAAACAGCAGTCCCGATGCCATGATCATGGCAAAAGTTGCTCAGCTGTGCCTGATTTTCTCTGCTGCTGAATCATCTATCATAATCAATGTATTGAAGAATAAACCCAATAGAGTTTTCATGATGGCAACCTGAGGAACTACACTAAAATGAGAATTATGTATGTATATGCAGAGTTTAGCCCTCTATAGAGGACCCAGGCTTGGCATGAAATTGCTCTTCAGCTTGATAGGCAAACAAGAACAAAATACACTGATCTTCAACTCAACATAATGGCGGTGTCTACATGAGGTGAAATTTCACTTTAGTATCATAACTTATAGAAAGAAATAGCATTTGCTTGTTTTATTTATGCAAGTTTAGAGGATACTGACATACATAGACACAAAAAAGAGGATCTTTAAGCTCCCTTCCAACCCCAACCATTCCGTGATTCTATGATCAGGAAAATATGTGCAAAAATAAATATATTCTGTTCTTGAACTTACTCAGTTAACAATAACTGCCATATTGGTGAATGACAAACATCTCGGGTAGACTGAAACCCATTTTTCTGTTAGAAGTGCATTAGAGATATAATCTTAGATTTTGCTAATACACCAAGAGTTAAGCTCCAGGAAAAATCAATAGCGTATTACTGATTGCAAAATTTAAACAAATTTAACAGAGGTCTACTGTTAGAATTTTCATCAGGCCAATGTAAGACCTCTGGAATGTATTTTTGTAGATGGATGGCCTGTCTTCTCTAATGACATAATTTTGCAGAGAAGAATCATTTGATGAATGATTAATATACTGAAGTGAAAAGATGTTGAAAAAGGGGTTGCAAATGTTTATGGTTCTGTTAATTTATTTTTCCTCTATGAGTAAAAAACACTTCACAAAAGGAAATTAAATCTTTGAAGAGTAAAATATGCTAGTAAAAAGACAGTCTCCCCTATGTAAAATGATTATATACGTAACTTCTTCAAAGGCAAAGAAGCAAGCCAACTGCATAACACGTCTGGCACAGTATCAGTATAGAATATCAGGGGAAAGGAGAGAAAGGAAAGTTACATTTTGAAATTATATTACTATCAGAGCAATAAAGATGTAGATTTTTAGCTGATACCAATGTCTCTCAAAAAACACTAACCCCATTTATCAACAAAAAATAACATTTGCCCCTCCTTCAAAAGCAATCTGGGAAATGAATCTTTGTGCTCTCTATGCAGAGCGCACAGCCTGGATATAATTTATTTTAGTTAGTCATCGTAGCTAATTTAAAAGCTATGTGGACATTGCTACTCAGATATTATTATGGACCAAATGGTCATTTCTCAACCTCCTCCTATCTGAGCCCAGAGGGCTTGTCATCAGCAAGTCATGAAAGCACTCAGCTTCTAGCAGGCTTTTCATTCTTCTGCTCTGAAAGCACTAGGGAGGTCCTATAACATGAATTTAACTCAGGTGGCAATCACATGAGGCATTGTTGTACATGCCAGGTGCCACTTTCCCTCATCACATGGTAAGAGTTTGAATATTCATAAACATCAAAACAAATATGAACATTTTTAATGATGGGAATTCAGTATAGCAGTGGTGGTTCTCTCACATTTTTTCTGCTTCTAACACACGCACGAATACTGTCATATCCTCACCATTTGCCTTAAAATGATGTTCTAAACATTTTTCTCTGTCCATAAATCTTTCCAAATCTTGTTGCCTCACCTTTAATCACCATGTTATTATCTAACATCCCAATTAGTAGTAAGTTATAAGATAATTCAGCTACTCAATAATCATTACCTTAACCTAGACTTTGTAATCATAACAGCATAACACATTTTTTCCACCACGTACTTCAAAAAGTAGCAGCCAATAACAAATTTTAACCTTTAATATCACAGTGAGCAGAATGAGTTTTGCCACCAGTTTTAATAGGACTAATCTTGTATCTAATTAATGTATTCTTCTTAACAAGACAAAAGTCAGTGAGCTTCCAATAGAAAATTCTAATTTCTTCATTGGAGACTTCTCTAAGAAGTATTTTTGACTTGTGCCTAGACAAGTGACACAGGGTGCTGCAGGATATGGCTAGCATAGCATTACACTTGTCACCCAGAAATAGAATAGACTGTACTGGAGGCTTAGCCTTAATGATATTTAAGCGTAGATTCCAAAGACTATGAACTAAAACACAGCATCCTGAATTTCATCTTCTGTCTTCAGAAACACCTGGATTCCTATCTTCTTCATCCAGCTAACTCTATTGAAGAGCATTGATTACCGTGGTATGTGTTTCAGAAATAGAAAGCTAAAGCATACGAAAACATTTGTCACAGCTAGAAGAACAAAACATAAGTAAAGTCTTCTGTGGTATACAACTTCAAACCTTCTTTCTAACACTAGCCTGAAAAGGGCCAGGAATAAGGAATGGACATGTTTGTATACCTAGAGCCCAAATAATTTGATTAGTTTTCATAAAGAAGAGCTTATAGCATTGTGCTCCCAATCAAGTAAGTCTGCAGCAACTCCAGCTTTAAGCAATGTAGAACAAGCTAGATTTTATCACCCAGGGGTGGCAAAGCCTGAAGGAAATATTGGGAAAAACTATATTTATTGAGCCTAAATTTCCATTTCCACCTTGAATAAAATTCTAACATGACCATGCAGATGAATTTGAATGTAATAAATTCTGTGTAAGAAAAAAGTCTGTTTACAAAAAGAAAACTTGTATGACACAAATATATGAAACAAACCCCTTTCCTCAAGCATGGATGAGAATTCATTTAAGGTTTCTTTCTCCAATAGGTATTTAACAGAAGTTTTATTTATCTAATTGCTTTAAAAATGACAAAAATCGGTGTTTCTTTCAAAGAAGGTATGAACCAAAGTTATCTCATGATGGGGTTTGAATTATCTTTAGTTCCTCCTCTTCAGAATTTTTTTTTATGAAAGAGATTTATGAAGAGTTTCAGTTGTGTGTGCCAAATTAAGGTTGTCATGACTGATAAACAGATAGGATATCATATTTGAAAACAGAATCTCTTCTGTCAAAGAAAAAAAAAGGTGCTCCTGAGTACAAAGGCAGTATGCTTTTTGTCTCACTATATGTAATACTGCCATTATTCTTTCTTACTAGACAACATATCAGCTAAGAGTTCACTTTCTGTCCTCTTCTTTTGTTCGCTGATCATAGCATGGGGTGTGGATAAGACTCAAGAGTCATTCTGGGGAAAAAGAAATTTGAAAGCTAAAAAAAACCAAAACAAAACAAACAAGACCACCCTGCACCTCCCCTAAACTCACCAATATGCTACATCCCAGCCTGAAAATTGCTTTCAGTAACAGAATGACAGACAGAAGCCTCTGAAGATGATGAAGTGGGCTTCAAATACATATCAACAAGAAAAGTATATTATAATATTCGGGAATCTCTTTGTTTCTTTTCATCGATACCTCTTGAATTTTATTCATACGCAAAATTCAAGATTTTTGTGCTCAGAGAGAAAAATCTGCCTTTTTAAAACTTTAGTTTTATGGAAACATCAGTGATATTTCTGAAAATGGACCTGCCTAAGATGACTTTGGATCTTTAAACTGATACACAGGATGTGTGTCTTTTAGATCAGTGTCTCCTCAGCTTAGGAAGAACCAGCACTTTGAACTTTCGAATACATTAATTGATCTATTTGTTTTTGAACTTACAGATGAGTGAATTTATGATTTTTTTAAAGGTAACTTCAAGTCTTTCATCCAAGATGTCTTGTGTAAACAGAACTGACGAGCATTAAAAGCATCAGCATAACATATATTCACTTTCACTGTTTTGCTAGAATGCCCCTAAGTATAGAAGCGACAGTTATTGATAAATGCAAGCAAAATTCAGGCCCACAAAGAGATGTATAATTCATATGTTAGAATGTTCTTGCATGTATGTGGATTATCTTTACAATCAATTCACAAGAAAATAGGAAAGGTTGGAACCTAGAGGGTAGATTTTCAAAGATTTATACAGGAGTTACACTCATTAATTCTATTAATGAATAATAGGATTAATGTCTACACCACTTATGTGGCTTTCTGAAAGTTCCACATTTAGACAAAACTTAAGCAGATGAAATAAAAAAAAAATTAAAAATCCTAATAACATGTCAACCAGTGATTATGCCTTTCTATTCATGTATAAGCTTCTCAACAGTACTTTTATGTTTTTGTTGGAATTACCACTGCTGGAAAGCAGTAATTCAAAGACAGATTTTATTGTTTTGGCTACTAACATAGAAATATTCCTGTCCTGCTGAATCTTCCATTTCTTCTTTCCACACTGTAAAAACAGGCACCTTGATATCTCTATAAAAGATACTACCCAGCATAACCATGTCCTCTACATTAAAAAGGACATACAGGTTAATGAAATGTAGGATCAGCATTTCTCTGGCAGTGTCTGCACATATTCTGGTTGCCAAGATACAAAATACATTCAAACTTTTTGTTTTTTTCATGTATAAAAACAGCTTTTGGGAAAAGTGCCCAGACAAACATCTGTGGATGAGTGTTTTTTATTTGCTCACAGAATAGACACTACATCATAAGGATCGAACTTATCCACTTTGTCTCTCACAGGCAATCTAAAAAAAAATCCACATTTAGTTGCCTGAGGATTCACCTTTCTTACCTCTTGAATCTTGAAAAGAAGGACCATGAAAGGAATCAGGTGAAGTCAGTTTTCACAGTTACTATGCTAGATCATCTTCTTAGGCAACAAGTCGAAACCACAAGCTCATTCCACACAACCTGCAAAACAATTTCCATATAAAATGGATTTTGGCCAGAGTAAACTGGCACATATGAAAGATTCTGGTCAAAAAATTTATATCAGATATAAACTAGTTGACATTCCTTCCCAGTGTCATGTATATCCATTAAACCCTGTAGAATATTTTCAGGCTAAGATATGCTGAACTATTAACTTTTTTCACTCAGAATATGCATTCAGAAATATTTGATAAAAGCCTTTGAAGAAAAGTAATTGAAGCAAAAGTTGGACACATGACTGATTTTTCTTTATCTTGAAACAAGTATTATCATGAAAGAAATTACACAGGACTACTTCTGCTATTAATTTTCAGCAAAGCATGAGCATTTCTACCACTGCCATTATGTATTCTCAAAGCCAAACACAGAAACTTTCCCTAAAAACCAACTATTTCAGAACATACATGATTAAAATCCTATTTGGGGGGGGGCGATGACCTAGAAAAAATTAAGTGACAGGAAATTTTAATCAAAGAGGAAATTTAAATCAATTTGACATTGATAGACAAGGTATGTCTTAGATGCAGTAATAAGTTCATGCTTTCAAGCTGTTCAGTTTTAGATGAGTTCAATTTAATATTTTTAATTCTATGCAGATATTTTTTTATTCCTGTAAAATTAGCAGAAAAATGGTCTAAGCTGTTACAGAACTAGTATCTACTTATTCTATAATTTTCTGTGCACTGTAAAAGGGGCAAGACGACTGCTTATGAATTCTATGGAATAAATCTTAATGAGAGTTCTGAACGTCTCCTACTTCCTGAGTTCAAAGCTGAAGTCTGAAGCCAGAGTATTTTGGACAGTGCAAAACAAGCATCCTGAAACACAAAAATAAACTGGGTTTGGATTAATACCTGTCCAATTACACAACAATCTTTGTGAAATACCACCAGAAGATATCCCTTCCCCCAGAATATCATCAAACACACTGGCAAATGCAAAGCATTTCATAAAAGAAAAGTGTTTAGCAATTCCATTTTTCTGCTTTGTGCATCTGGTGTAGTTCTCAATGCACAACCTATATATAGCATCTCTGGATGAAATAACCAAAGGGCAGAACAATGACAAACTCACTGAGTTGCCCGAGCAAAATCTTGCTTCAACTCCCACCCAAGCAGCAAGTTGATATATACAGTGTCGAATAAGAGGTACTACCAATCACCAATTATACCCTCAGTTTCAAGGTACCTTTAATTAATAATTAAGTAACATTCAAAGCAAAAACCTTACATATTTCTTACAAACCTTAGAGTTTGCTATGTGAGTTATCATGTTTCTATCACTATTCAAAACACTGAAGCTACCAAAAGGATGTGTTGGCCTATATGAGCCCTTCTAGCTAAAATATGGAAATGGTTTAAACCCATATCTCAGTTCCGAGTATTTCTGAAGAAGAAAACAGAATTTGACATACCAGCTTTAAAGGGACAGACTACAAGTGTAGAATTAAAATTGCATCAGGGCACGACAGGCAGGGAAGGGAAACATTTCCCACTACAGTGACTGAACATGCTGAGGGTGCTGCTGAGACACCGACCTTTCTGAGGAGGGAGATTAGGGATGGGAAGCATTACACATCTCTCATCTTCCTTCCCCAGTAACAGCCAGTCACTGCAAGAAAGTGTACACTGTACATATATAAGGTGCCATATTTCTGTTAGAAGGGAGGTATTTATTTGCCCCCTCCATGTTCTGCTGTAATTCATTTCCACTTGGCATTACAGTTGTAAACCTTGCCCAGTAGGAGCAATAGCTCTCCTAACAGCAGGTAAACGGAAGTATTTTAATGCTTTACTTTAAAAGGATTCACCAAGGTCTGCTTGATTACCTTGTTATAATATTTTATTTGTTCAGCATGCTCTAGTAATTTTAAACTTGCAGTGATACTTCACTATCTCCATAGAGCCAATATTCCTTTTCTGCACATATTATGAATTGGTTGAGAAAGGTATTTGGAACTTCAAGATCTGCACAGGCTCCTTGACCCAAAAAGTTGGATTAGTATTACACAAGTCACTAATGGAAAAGTGACTTAGAATAAATTGATTAAAAATAGCTTGGTAACATTGTGGTTAACCATAATTTATGTCCTATCTCAGGGCAAGTAGTTTCTAACATATGCTTGGTCATGCCTATTGAAAAAGTTGTAATTTTTATATTTAGATATATTTATTTTTTACAACAGACTAGGAAAAGAGATGAGGGAAAATTCTTTGTAAATCTAAAGGAACATAAATCAAGTAGAATTAGATATTCAGAGCAATGTATTCTGCAAGTTCCTGAAACACTAGCCAATACTTCTCATGATTATAATAATCTTTTCATTTACTTCAGAGCTAAGTCAATGTTAGGTTTCAATTTTACTGCCCATGTGTGCAATTTAAAATAAAAAAAAAAAAACTATGAAAGTCTTTCCACATGGTATTAGAGAAAAGGTCTTTCTTTTCATTGCATATGTAGTATCAAGTTACAAATATGAAAGCTCTGTTTGTCTAAAGAGGTCACGTGGCGCTGTGCCTTGTGATCATATAGCCCATTTATTGCACCTCTAGCTATACAGTTGTGCATAAGTAGCTCATGCAAATCAGATAGGTGGCTCCAAAGATCAAACTTTGCCTGGTGCATGTCAGGATTTTGTCCATCAAGGGGATAAGAACCAGCCATTACACATCTATTCTACTAAAATGCAAAACAGAGAGTAAGGTTCTCTATATATTTCAGGAGGATTACAGTGTTCGAAAGAAACAATAAGGTTAGAGTCACATACAAGTGGCTCAATGTTTAGGCTACTCCATGTGCTTTTATTTTCTACCCTTTTTTATTCTTATAGGTCATAAAGATTGTCTAAGTGCACACAGATTAGAAATTTGATTGCACAAAAATATGCTCTAATGCACAACAAAGAGATCTGCTTCATTGTCAAAGAATACAGAAGGTATTTGAGAGAATTGTAACTGACTTGGCAAACATGGCAAAAGCATAATGAGGTTGCATGGTATCTGGTCAAGACTGTCTAACTCCATGAAATGGAATGGATCATAATACAAGTAATGGTCTGTTCTGATCTCCTTAAGAAGTCCATGAAAACTGCAACTTAGCCCCATGCAAGCTGTAGTTGAGAACCATGTCTAGCTATAGGTGGGAAGCTCTAGCTTAACTATAAGTTGAGACTGTCAAGAGGGATGAGTGGCATACCTGATTTCTTTATTATAATGCATAAGTGAGAATGGAAAGAGGAGTAAAAGGCTATGAACAACTGTTAACACTGCATAGCCAAAGGACACTCCATAAACGTAATAAAAATGCACATTAGGACACTCTGGAGTGTAAGAAGAAATGCCAAAGTATCATCACACTTTCTCTTCTTCATGTGTCGGTACCATACCCAGAGTAGCTGAGCAGGCTGCATGTTGCCTTTTCAAGGGAGTAGTGAGAATTCTCAAGCAACAGAACAGATAATTCTTTTAAATTATGGTTTCTGTAACAGCACACACAGTCATTGTATACATAGTGAGAAAACGCCTGCCTTCCTCCTTTTTCCTCGTATCACTGAGCTGCACTAGTTGTGCAAGATTCCTACTGACTTCAGTGGTTACACTTTGGGCACAATCTTTCTGGAATTCCATAGCATTTTACAGTCCACTGTAAGTTCTTGATTTACCTTTATTGTTCCTCGTCTTGTTTTTTTAATTAATTAGAGCCATTTATTTAATTAAAGCCAAGCATTAAATGGTCTTTTTAACATCACTCTTAAGATACTAGAATACTATTTTGGCTATCATTGCAAACTCAATTGTTTAATTATTTGGAATTTTAAAATAAAAAAAAAAACAAACCCCAAACACAACTGTCTATTCTTTTCTGCTTTCCATTTATGGCTAAACATTTATCAGATCCTTGCAAATACATACATACAAACTTAAATTTTCACAGGATAAAATGTCAGGATGTTCCTAACAACACACAAAGAATAAAAAGGCTTCATTAGAATTGTGCTTTTCCATTGATGAGGATTTTTCTCAAAATATCAGGTTTTAAAAGGTCACAAATGATAATAAAAAGAAAAAAAGAGGAATTAATTTTTAGATTCCTGGAGCACCTTTCAGTCAACTGAAGATAGTAAAAATCATGGTATGCTGCAATTAAGCTCTTCTGTAGTTGTTCCTACCAGTAACCACGCAGTTAGGCCATCCAAAAGTCAGACTTTAATTTTCTAGAAGTCTCCTTCACTGATGGTTGTGTATTGCTGGGAGAAGCTTAGTGTAAAATAGAACTTACGTAGAGCTGGGTAGAAAGCTAGTGAGAAATTGAAAATCTTGTCCTAAATAAAATTCAACATAGCATATTTCTATTAGCGAAAAATATAAAATTGAAGCTAGTCCAAATATTTAGTTTGGGCACTTACCCTTTTCATGATGAGGACTAAATTAAAAAAAAACAACCAAACCAACAAACAAAAAAGGTCACAAACAAACAAAAAACCCCATCAACAATAAAAAAAAAACAACAAAACCAAACAAACCACAAAACAAAAACAGACCTGAAAAAAATGCGATAAAAAAAGCTCATGAAAATGAAAAAGAAATGAAAAAAAATAAAATAAAAAATCCCATTACTGAAAAGATCCTATTTTGAACCTGGAAACCAGAATATCATGTATGAAGAATTGTAAATCAAAGAAATCATTCTTAGAAAAATGTGCTGCATAAATAAATATATATATAAAAATATAAATAAATATAAATATATAATAAATAAAACAACTTCTTAATAAAATATTTATTCGGGGAAAAAAAATATTTCAGACTGTAGCATTTTCAGTCAGATAAAAGTGATTAAATTTGTGGTAACTACATCCAACATTCCTTTCTGAATAAAGGGCTGGAGCAGTAGTATTGTATGGTGACTGGTTAATAATATTCTTTTTCTCTATCCTCAATATTAATTTATACCCAGATATCCTTAATGAATATAAAAATATTTGTGAATTTGGTTTGGTGTTTTCCTAGTACAAATATTTCAAGCGCTGATTCAGCATTCCCCAAATTTGTCACCTCTGTTATTTTTTGTAGGACGACAGATGGACAGATTCCTCAAAATCTTAATATTCCTATTAATAGCAAACCTTTAGCATTCATAGTTTCTTAGTATTTTATGCTCCTAGTCATGTATATAACTGCCGATTATTTGATTGTAATAAATCATGGTATGACAGATCTTTTTACAGATATTCAGAAAATCATTCTTATTAAGAGATTTGCAACATACACAGACTTTGTATTTAGTAATGCTTATCCTAAAAATAATCAACAAAATATTAATCCACATCTCAATGTCATTGGGAATGTCAGAGAAGCCTTTGAACAGCAAAAGCACAGTCTGCCTTATGTACCTGAAGTCCCAAGCAGGGTTGAAAAAACACAGGAGTATATTTTTCATCTTCCTGTGAAAGTGCCAGCACATTTAAAACCATCACTCATACCAGTAATTCAAAATCTCTCAGTATTGCTTGTTGAAACTGGCTTTCAAGATAGAGGGTGAACAAAAAGACCTTTTAAAATAAGTTTGAGGGAATATATAAATTGTCTGAACACTGCCACGGACAATCAGTTTTAATAGCGTATGTCCAGCAGCATGTATGGTTACTTGCTGTTCTGGGAGCCTGCCAAAGAAAGAAAGATATCTAGAAGCTGGGGGGGGGGGAGAGGGTGGGGGTTGGGTGGGTGGATCAAGAGAAAACTAATAATAACCCATAACTTTATCTATTGTAAAACCTTTCATTTAGTATCCATCATTATGCAATCAGTGTTCCTGACTCAGCATTAATTAAATTTTCATTTTAATAGAGAAATACTTTTTAAAAAAGCCTGAAATTCCCTATGTGTTGACAAACTGTACAGTAAAGCATTCGAGATTTATCCTACTGTGCAACTTTCCAGAAGAGCATCTGAGAATCATTGATGACACAAGCATCACTGAATCATTGACTGGTATAAGACCACCTAAGTTTTGTAGACTGAGAACAGCTACACAGCAGGGGCCATACACCAAAATCAGCAGGAAACCTTACAGTACCTCTTAATACAGTACCTAATTAAATATCTATTAAAATATACTCCCTTTTTGACTTTTAGGAAATGTATCATTACAGGAGAGTATTTGTTAAAGCAGCAACTGCCTCCCTTTTTCTAAATAATTTAAATGAACCGTATTTCTGACAGACACTGGTAACTCTGGTTAGCAATTTTGCTACTAAATAAAGAGCCTTGATGAGACCAGCTTGACCAGTACCTATGTGGACTCTGCAAATAAAGCTGTGTCTGCCCTGAGAAAGTATGGCAAGAGTGCGTGGTGACAAACAGCGTACTCGTTGAACCACGAAGAGAAAACCTTCAACAGCTAATAACAACAGCCCATGGCAGCACTTCAGATGCTGAGCCCAGAGCCCAAGAATCCAGCACACAGCTGGCAGACAGCTCAGCTTTAATGGAACTCATAAGTTGGTTTCTTCCTACTCGTGCATATTCACTGCTACTCACATCACAAAACGCAGCCTTATGGCTTTTCACCTTAACTCGCAGTGTGAGTACCATGCTGCTCAGATTGGAGGAAGGCCAGGCACCATGCCCAAGAGAGGCTAGAGAAGGCAGTAGGCACTGCCAGTGTCGACCATTAGTGCAGTGCGGTAGGCAGCTGTCAAGGATATTTGCTGCTGCGTCTGCCCCCCTCGTCTCCCCAGTAGGCATTCTGATCTGGCCCCATGACTTGGTCCAGCCCATCAACCTGGGAATTAAGCTTTTTCCAGAAATATGCTTTCCTAAAGTAAAATGGTTGGAGAGACCTTAAGTCCAGACCTGTACCAAATATTGCATGATCACAGAACCCTAACATCCATCTGGCCAGCTTAAGCTCTTGCACTTTAGATTTATGGATCTGGAAGAAGACAAGGAGGAGATTTGCAGCCTACAAGCTCTCTCATCTAAGAATGGAGAGCTCTAATTTTCACTTCCAGAACTATTTGTGCCTTTTGTATTCAGAACAGCAAGGATCAGATGAGAGCCTTAACTTGGAAGGGCTCAAAAACAAAGCAGATACAAGATCTGCAGCTTTCCTTTGCAGCCTCTCGTACTGTGAAGCACTGAGATCAGCGCACATGCCTTGAGCTGACAGCAATTTGGAGTGCCACACTGCACAGCAATAAACAGACATTCTTTATTTGTATCTGCCTACAACCCTTTACCAAATCTACCTGTTTGTCAAAGTTAGGACAGCAACTAAAGCTGAGTCTGAAAAGGAGAATTTATCAAGGAATTTTAAAATAGATTTTGACATAGTCTGTGACATAAAAAATCAACTTGCCTCCCACAGGATCTAAACATTTAGGACTCTCTTCTTTCTTGGCTCTTTTCCTGGACTTCTGATCTTTTTTTGCCTTCTCAATTTGTGTCTACAGTGCATTTTCAGAGAAAATGGCATGTGAAATTTTAAACTTCTGTTTCCTTTTCTATAACACTTTAATATTCTAACCTGTACTGGTTTTCTGCTATAGCCGAACACTTTAATTTCTTCAACATACCTCTTCAGATTTTCCAGTAGTCAGTGGCTGCAGTCATCTAAGCAATGCAATATAAATATCTGCAACAGTAGGAAAGGCTCTGCTGGCATGTGTGTTCTTAGGCAAGGGACATACAGGAATACTGAAGTGTCACTTTAAAATAATATTAGTTTCTGAACAGATGTGGAAGAGCTTACTTTCATATTAGTCCATGTAAGCCTACATAATCTCCTAACAATCCAGGATCTAAAATACATGCTTTGTGCATCTCTGCATACACATTTGACAAGTTTGATAGCATGCTTGGCTTGCTATGGATGACTGAAATTTTGCAGAAGCTTTGTACCCCAACAAGCTCACAGAAATATACAATTTACACAGAGATTTGAGAAGTGCTCTGTACCTTGTCTAAGTGCTTTTACATTAGGGTGGATATCAGCACAGTGGATTCAGGTGGTAAAACGATTTTAATAAAATCTAAGCTATGCAAACGATGGATGCACTGACTCTCCAACACTTCCTTGGTACCAGTCTCCCTGGGTACTCCATTTCCTGGTATTCCATGTACTTCCAGGTATAAAAGCCCCATAAAAAGAAATGTTTATATTGTAATTCTCATAAATTATACTTTCACAAGCCCAGCTACACAAAGCTCTGTTTTTATGCAGCAGATGGTTCAATGGGACTGGCCTTCTCAGTCTGCCTAATGTCTCCCCTCAAGCCAAAGGTTCATTTATAACTGTCCAATATCACATCCTTTAGATGTCAGTATACCGAATAGAGGCATGCTTTTCCTAGAGGACAGAGAAGTGATAAAACATCTCTATAAATGAAAGAAATGACTGTGAACTTCCAGGGAATAGCAGACATTTTCTATCAGTTCAAACTACTTATGCTGCTATTTATAGAAGCTACTTTCATGTTAAGGACTTTTCGAGGCTGATATGGTCTGGTAGAAAAGCCTGTGCACTTTTATGCAGAGCTTGGTATCCGGCCCTAAGTTACAGCCCTAATGAAGATGGAATGAGTTGAACCTTCACAATTTGTATTTTACTGAATGGTGACAGTTTGCAAGAGTGTTTTTGAAATCTTAAAATCACTTCAGCTTCTCTTAAAAAAAAAAAAAACCACAAAAAGCAGCATTCTAGCAAAATCATAGCTATTCCTAAGATACCTCTGTATCTTTTATTCTAGGTGCCTAGCATAAATAATACTAAATACAAAATACCTGGTTGAATGCAGCAGTATTCCCTTTTTGTTATTACTGTCCAGTGTTAAAGATGAGTAGAAAACATTTTGGTCTTTTAACACTCACTTTAGGCTTAAAAAATCAGAAAAAAACAGTGCACTTAAAATAAACCTTTGCTGAAAGCTTTATTTGATGTCTCAGTTGTCACAAAATCTATTACAGTAACGTGCATGAGATCTAGAGGTCCAGTACAAAGATGAGTGTATCTTTTATATCCGCAGCAGGGAGATTGCTATTTTCTCTCCTGTCAGGATGATATATTCAATAAAAAGGGAGAATATAAATTTTGGTTGTGTTTTTTTTTTTTTGGGGGGGGGGGGGCGGAGGGGGTTTGCATCTCAAGAAATAGTACAGATCTTAGGAAATTAAGAAAATTGACTCCACCATAGCTAGTGCAACACTTATAAATAAAAAAATAAACTGAATCTTAGGATAAAAACATATACATTGCAAAATTCTACACTTTGGGTGGTTAACTCAAGAAAATCTGTCCTCTGTTCCCTGTGGTTTTGTGCTGCGTCCACAAACTTTTTTTTTATTCATGTTCCTCTTAAGAAGTTTATTAAATTTTCCATATAGACATGTATCCATGTAGCTTATACCAAAAGACATAGCCCAATCTGCTTTTGTTGCATTAATTAATTAATTTTAAAAGCTGAAATTGAAGTTTAAGCAGGTGGGGTTTGAAAGCAGGAAGTACCAGGTATAAAGAAGGAAATGACAGAGATGGTTAAAAAAGAATCAGGTCATTCTCTGTATTATGGCTTTTCATAAGCCATCTGGATAGTACAGTACCAGCAATACAAAAGGGACTGTCTATAAGGGTTAACACCCTCCTCCATGGGTTCAGACCCAGCATTTTTGTATTTCACTCCCATCTGATCCTTCATCTGAATCACTTTCTTATTCTCTTGAGTGTATTTTCCTAAATTAAGACAGGAAGAGTGGTAGTAGTGTAAAATGTATCTTGAAATCTTAAAATTTCCCTAGAAAGTTTTGTCTTAATTGCACAAAATATAATTGCAGCAGGGAAAAAAACAGAAGAGAAAGCAATGGAGCCTGGTTTCTGCCAGCTTTATATAGAGCCAGCATTAGTGTGGCAACTGGTACTGACACTGAATACTTTCAGGAGGTTTTCATTCACTGTAAAACTTTGTAGCAATACTAGAAAATAGCAAACAGCGTTGGGAGAGGTCACAGTAACCTCATGCTCCCTAATGAAGTTTTGTTCCATGCTACAAAACCAGGGAGCCCACCAAAGCAGAATTCACAAAAATGTCTATGATCACTCTCACTTTCATGTTTATACCATCTGAACTGGGTTTTTAAAAACAAAGACTTTTCCCCAAAAATAATAGCCCTTGGCAGCATCTGGAAAAATGGCACTGCAGTGAAATCTATAACACAGACTGTGAATGGATGTCATGACAAGAGGAGAACAGAGTCTTGCATCAAAAGAAAGTGACCTCACATAGTGATAGTTTGTGAGGATGGAGCAAGCATTGTTAAGAACAAAGAACAATGAAACCATAAAATTATGCTATTTCCTCTTCCAAATTTCCCAACAGCTTGATTCACAGCCCTTTCTAATAAGCTGGTAATTAGGAACATTTTAATTATACGATTGTAAAATGAAGGCAACCAGGATAAAAGGAATCACAAGGCCAAGCTTAGATGGCATAGATTCTACTAATATGGAATCTACTCACTTGCTCATTTTAGGCCTCTTTGCATTACACTGACCCAATCTCTGTAATGACATGTAGCAAGGCATTGTGTTCAGAGTAATAGGCACAGTTATACAGGAGGGTTTACAAGGCATACAGAGCTTCTGCATCACATGGGATTGACATCTGGGATTTTTTTTTTTTTTTTGGTGTCTAGATCAACTTTATAGACCCATGCATAAGTACATATAAATGCACATTCTCTATGTCATTTGAAATGCCAGCACGTGTCCTCAATTTTCCTCTCTCTTTACACGTGTATCTCATAACACATAACCCATATTTCTACAAAGATGGATAGATGGGAGATTCCAACTATCTTCCATCAGCTGTATTTCTTCATGGTCATCCAAAAACGCAGCACTAGTCCTTACAACTAACAGCACAGTCTTCTTACATTGTCATTTATGCAGACAATGGACACACATGGTCAGGTGTGGACCTAAATAGCTTAAGCATGATCAAAGTGAGTTGGAAATACGTTCTTGGGAGTCATCAAGAGGAAATCAGAAAGGTGCATTACCCAGTAAAGTAAAAACAGTTGTAAACCCACACACATTTAGTCCCTTTAAAGAAATTAATGCATTTCCCCAGATTCCTTTTGTAAAATCTCAATCATCCAAATAAATTACCTGTGAAATAAACCTCTAAATTGGTCCATAACTTTCAAGTCTCTCCCCTACCAAAATCTCTTGAGTCTTTAATGGGACCATGTCTCACTTATAAAATAACCTTTAAGCTTCATAGGTTTATTCCTTTATTCCACAAGGAACACATCACACAGAAAAAGTACTATTTCCCCTTTTTTTTTTTTAGTTCCAGGAAATATATCAGAGGAATGAATGGTAAATTCACACACACAAACCTGTTCTAGAAACACTTGCAAACTTATCGAATGAATAAAATACAGCTCTGCTGTTTTGCTTATCTAAAAAAGGCACAAATAAGTAGCACAGAATAATTTTTTTAAATTTGCAGTTCTTTTTTGAGGGAAGAGCTCAGAAGACATTTTGGCAAATAAACATGAACACTGTTAAGTAATCATGATCTAATTATTGATATTGCACAAAAAAAAAGATTACATTGATCATAAATTTTTCATGCCACAAGCTGTAGGCACAACTAGGATGATATATATTGATGAATTTTGCTTTTAGCTGCTTTTTAGGCTAACTAAACTGTCAGAGTTTAGTATCTGTATGTAATTCAATATAATTCTACAATTCACATATCTTTATAACATTAGAAGTACAGTCACCACTACAAAAAAAAAGACAATTTACTAGCAGATAACACCCTAGAAGAATTTAGAGAATAGGGAGCAAACCCAATTTAGCAAATAAAATATCGCTAAATGTGAACTTCTACATGGTATCCATCTCACTTTAAAAAGTGACATGGGAGCAAAAGAAGCGTCTCACCTTAGTTATCACGTTCCTGTAGCAAGAGGGTCTGTACATTAATTGGTTTATTTTGATCTTAAATGTTTAAGTTGTTTCATATCTATCAGTCAGCAGGTTCACAAGTGAAAGAGACAGGCACAAAGATCCATTTCAAGAAACAGGCCACAGCAATACTAACTTTTCAACAAGCTGAAGGGCTTTGACAACAAGTTGTCATAGGCTTTTTGATGCCTTAAGGAAGTGCACGCACACATATAGGAAGTCCAATGTACTATTCTTATACATGGCTTTCTTCACCTGCACGCAGGCGTGTGTGAAGTGGCACATCTCACAGTTCTCCTTCCATCTCACTTGTCCAGCCACAAATTCACTGTGCCAGGGTTGACAAGCTGAGCAAGGGGGTGAAAATAGAGAAGGACCTTTTCTTGTGTACAAATTCATGGTTTGAAAGTGTTGCACCTTTTCTTCTGAATAATGTAAGTTTTCCTTGCCTTAAAATGGCACTGTGGTCTGTCACCTCTCCTGCTCTCAAGTACTGGCTTCTTTGCTACCTGGTCTCCAGCACTGCACATTACCCCAGCTTGGTGGGTAGAGGGAAGACAAGTCATATAACCTGCCTTTATGTGAACACCTGATCACAGACTTCCATTCAGAGATTTTTTTTTGATATAGGAATGCAATTTGAAAATACAAATCTTCAGACCTCCACCACAAATACAGGAGAATGACTTCAATGAGGCAACAAAAACTTTTTATCTGCTGAAGTCTTGCTCTGTAACTCCTACAGGTTTTATAGTATTAAGTTGCAATTGTTGTTTTAAAGTCTCACTGTCATATTATTCTTTATTTTTAAGCCTCTTTTTCACCTTCTTTCAATCACAAAAGTTCCCCCAAACCCATGCAAATATATTTTGAAAAAGATTAGTTCTCTCGTGTTTAATAAAAGTCTACTTAAATTATTTTTCAGCTTTGTTATCACTGAATATTGTGAAGTCTTCCAATGAAACAAATCCACTACAACATTAACATTTTAAAGACTTATTTAGAACATAAACAGTATATGTACTGCACACCCAGACTTTGTTCCACAGAAGCAAAATGAAACAGGATCATTTGATATATTCCCTGGTGTATTGCAAATCAGAAACATGCTTCAGTTCCTTCATTGTGTTTTGCATAATATTATCCATAACGCTTTCATTGTTTACTTTTCATGATTATTTCACCCAGGCCTTACTCAGATCTAGAATCAACCTGTCTCACAGGACAACAATTTCTCTGGCTTTGGGAACAGCTGAATAACTCAAAAGACCCCAAGCCTCATTTTCATTCCTAAATTTGCATCACAAATCTGGAAACAATTTCACACGCAAGTAACTATATAAACCCCTATAATTTGATTAAACCTGGAGAGATGGGACTCGCTGTGCTGGTGACCAAGCAAGGCTGCTTGTGCACGAATGGCTGTCCCAGCCCCAGGACCACAAGGCATCAGCACTTCTCCAGACTCCCAAGATAGCTGTGTCACCAGCACCCATCAGAGCACTTTTTTTTTTCCTCTCCCATCTTTGTGTGTGTGCTATCAGCCTTTCAAATTATCCCTCAGTTCATTCCCAAATTCACTTTCTGACAGAAATGCCACTCATATTTTGCACCTAGTCAGCAAAGAAGTACAGCATTAAATGATTTCTAGTTAATGTCACATTCTAGTTCTGGTTTTATTTCCAGCTCTGTCACAGAGACGTTAAATTCTAATCAATCTCCTTCAATGAGATTTTATTTTAAATTCAGGAATATATTCTTATTTGGTCTTATAAACATCTTCCACTTTTTTCTATCTACAGGGTCCATATTTAGAGCCTTAAATACTTGATTATTACCCTATTAAAAAAAAAAACAAACATATCTATAGTCTTTTAAAGAGTGAAGAAAAAAAAAATAAATCCTCACTGTTCTGGACTGCTAAAACCTACGTTCAGCTCCACAACTTCTCTCTGTCTCTCAAAAAATTGATTTTCAAGGCTTTGCCATGAGCCTTTGCAGTGTTTAAGACAAATGGATTATATTATTGAATCCAGCCATCAGGAATCTTACTTCAAAATAAATAAAAACTGGAACCGTTCTTTCCTGCAGAGCCACTAAAACCTGGGACAGGAAAATAATTAACAGCTTCACAAAAATTATAGTAGTCTAAATTTTATATGACTAAGCAATGTATAGAAAACTGTTAGCATTTTTATAACAATTAAATGGAAAATACAGGTAACAGTAAACCACAAATAACTCTAAGGTACAAGGACAGTCATCAGCAAGTAGGCAAAATTAACTAATAAATTCTTGTGCAAAGTTGTCATTTAATATGTAGCTGTCGACTGCTTCAGTTTCATTTTGTCCAAAGTCTGGAAAATGAGGTCAGCATAGTTTTCTGCAGATTAATTCAGAGAAAATTTGTAATAACCACAGACTTTCTGAAAAGTAAGCTGTAGGCACATGAAAATCCTAGTTATAAAAAAAGTCCTTTTCAGTGTTCAAAAGAAAGGGTAACATTCAGCCATAGCTAACCATGTATATTTGCATATTTAGAAAGACTTCTGCCTGTAGGTACATACATACACATTCACACTCAAATGTGGTATACCAGTAACTAACCATAGGTTTAGTGGCTCATGTTGTTTCCCATGGATGCACATGGGTAATTAATGTCCACAGATCAATTCAGGAGCCTTATCCGACCTCCAGATTTGGCTGCTAGGTGGAGGGGTCATCTATGACAAGCCAGGCAGAGGAACAGAGAATTTGGGTGCATCAAGCAGTGATTCTTAGGAAAGCTGCTACTCTTTGGAAATGTAACTGTAATTGTTTGGCCTCTCTGCCTGCCTGGGAATGAGCATGGCCCCTGAGCATTCAAAGGCTGGCACTCCCTAGCTTCAGCTATTCACATTTGCTTCTAACTTTAGTTTCAACTCGCATCTCCGAGGCTCCTGAATTGTTTTAGCCATGTTAGATTCGATTTCTGTCTCTGCTGTGAATGCCCATTCCGTTTTCATCCAAGCAGATGTCCCGTGAGCTCCACTTAACCCAGTCTATTACAGAATTTACTTTTCTCATCACCAAGCTACATTTTTCCTTTGATCCGTTTAACCAGCCTACATTTGCTCTCTGTGAGGCAAAAAGCAGAGCTATAGCTGGAGGCACTTATTTGCTCTATGACTCTGAAAGAAAAAAAGTTGCAAGTATAAAACCGTATTTCTCTTGCATGCGTTCGGAAAGGCATACACAGCTTCTGAGAGTGCAGGAAAATGATTAGAGCCAAAGGGTGCCATGTTCCACTTTTTGTATATGTAAAACCTGGGGCAATGCCACACACCCACCCACTCACTGAAGGGTCCCACAGTGTGGTATTAGCAGCAGCTGCTTATGGAGGGGTGAGTCAGTGCAGATGATCCGTCCAAGATTTTTCTATGCATAATATTAACTTCAGCAGAAATATGACACTGGTATTTAAAACTAGGTATTTTTTTTCCTACATAAAATTAAACTCATAAGGAGATAATCACACCTTTCTACTGGAATCAACATTTATGCCAGTAACTTTTGGCACACCACCAATCCATCTTCATCTCTGTTTGTTTTACCAGAAGTTATACTTTAGGCCAAATTCTCTGAGTTTCCGAGATCTGCACAAAATCCCATCTCACCACTTCCCTCACTTGCTATACCTCACACGTGCCTCAGAGCATTATCTGTCCCTTGGAAGCTGCCAGCTCCATGCTACTACCAAGCACGACTTCTTAGAGGCTGTCTAAGCCTTTTTCTTTTCATCTTAAGGATATTGTCTTCATTGCCCAATGGGGAATGCAGCACCTACCCCACTAAATTTAAAACTTGAGCAATAGCCTAAGATCCAGCTCTGACCCAGGACAGACAGGTCTAGTGGGCTTAAGGAACTAGTTGTGTGCCTGATAAATCACAACTGCTGATGATGCTCTGTACATCTGGGGAAAAAAAGGCAGTAGATACCCTAGAAGCTGGTCTTTAAAACATACGTGAGGTGATTTTTCACAATTGGATAGGGTGTTAGAATCTGAAGATAGAATCTTCCATTTGTTCAATGCGTGACATCAGAGAGTACCATAGTATGAACAGAAAAGGCTGAGACAGGGAAAAGACAAGTTCTGTGTGCTCATCTAGTGCAGACGAACATGTACTGACCTGTGTAAATCACAACCCTCCTCATTCTGAATTAAAATAATGATGATGAGGATAACGTCACTGTTCTGGTATTTTATTATGAAATATTGTTAACTGCAGCCCATATCTGTGTTCAAAAAGAAGCAGTCTTATGAGAATAATTTTACTCCGTTCAACTAATTTTGCTCTGGTAAAAGTGAGTCTGGCACTCCTTTGCATTGGTCATTAGAAAAGAACTGCTTTCCTTCTGTGTGAGAAGCAGTACCAGATCTCAAGTTCTGTAATGAGCTGTAACAAAGTGATGAAGATGCAACGAAGAAACAGGCCCAAAATTTCAATACTAGTAGCTGCAATTTCCTGTAAAATTCCTGAGTGCTCAAAGTTTCTATTTCAGATCAATGCATAAATTATAATTTAATTTTATTGCAACTTTCACTATGTCCCTAGAAGCACAGAGCTGTAATTTGCCATTTAGTATAAACAGGAGTATACTTTGCTCTTGCTTAACCAAGTAACCTCATTCACTTCAGTGAAACAAGGCAACATGAGACCAAGTCTAACTGAAATTTTAGTATGCAAACTGTTTGCTATTTATGATACAATAACACATTTTGAAGTGAAAGGTCACGGCTGATCCAATTACATTAGAGCATAAAGACAAATTTGGTCAAAGAAGCAGGAATAGTATTGTGTGTAACTGTGTTCTGCTTTAGTGTATTTTATTTGTTAGCATTTCTATCCCGCCAAATTACCAAGTTAATGAAAAATATTAATACACTACCATAGTGCTGTGCTTTAGGTTAAAAGATGGCTATAGCATGCTATAGTTCTGCTGTTTAATTTAGATCAGATAATGTAAAAGGAGATCTTTCAAGTGTTTTTTGGAAACACACTCTCTAAGGAAAGAACATATAAAAGCATGCTCTATAATTAACCAATATAGCAGTGTTTCAAAGCAAATGTTAGAATATGAAATAAGTGAAATTTAGGGTTGGTGCAATTCCAGTGAAAGGATACAACTGCTTCAAGGTCTGCAGGCAACCCTTAGAGGTTGTATTTTCACATCCCTGCACCCATGTTTTGAAGAGCACGCTCCGCAGCCATTTCACCTTCTCTCCCAGCCTTCAGTCCTGTTCCGAGTGGCATGACTCTCCCTTAACAACATATCATGATCATATACATATCAAAGCACTCACGATACAACAGTTTCACAAAATAACCCAGAATTCACAAGTTTCATGTTTGTGAAGTCCCCAACTGCCAGACAATACTGTAAACATATAAAAATATCTGCATAGGCATTTTGCCTTACAGCTTGGCAACACAAAATCACTGTAATTATAAGTAATGATGTTTCTGACGTTTCTGTCAGGCTTCAGTGATGGGAAATCTGAAAAAAAAAGCTACTCACAGGGAACATCCCTCTCCCTTCTCCATGCTGACATTTATTTAACCAGTGCTTTCCAACAAGGGCACAAGGAGAGCTTTCCAAAGAGGGCACAGCCTGAGTGAGAAGCAACAAGGAGCTGTTCCACTCACATTTGTGAGTCACTGCAGAGCTGAAGACCCCTTCATTAACCAAATTTTAGGAGGGGCTAAAGCAGGGGTAAATTCTGAGCCAATGGCAAACAGTGCAGAGGACAGCCTCAGACTGGACATCTCCCGCTGCTCTAGCAAGCATTAAGACAAGTCCTGTAATAGGGGATCCACAACTTTGGGTGATTTGTCCTTTGCCTATATTACATCACTGACGCAAATCCACATGGAGATTTAGATTGTGTTCTCTTCCCTATGTTTTCTATTAAGTCATGTTTACATAGGATTAAAAACAGCTGCTAAGTAAGGCTCCAATGGTAATGTGAAACAAACAAAGTTCTTTAGATAGTACATGCAGAATTTATACCCATCAGACAGAATCAGAGGAATAAAGCAGGTCACAGTAAGGGCAAGTCAACTGGCAGACATAACCTCAACTGGTTAGGGCAAAATACCATTTTTTAATAGAATCATAAAACCATGTAATAGTTAGGGTTGGAAAGGACCTTAAGATCATCTACTTCCAACCCCCCTGCCATGAGCAGGGACACCTCACACTAAACCATGCCACCCAAGGCTCTGTCTGACTTGGCCCTGAACACCACCAGGGATGGAGCATTCACAAGTTCCCTGGGCAACCCATTCCAGTGCCTCACCACCCTAACAGGAAAGAATTTCTTCCTTATATCCAATCTAAACTTCCCCTGTTTAAGTTTTAACCCGTTACCCCTTGTCCTATCACTACAGTCCCTAATGAAGAGTACCTCCCCAGCATCCCTGTAGGCCCCCTTCAGATACTGGAAGGCTGCTATGAGGTCTCCACGCAGCCTTCTCTTCTCCAGGCTGAACAGCCCCAACTTTCTCAGCTTATCTTCATACAGGAGGTGCTCCAGTCCCCTGATCATCCTTGTGGCCCTCCTCTGGACTTGTTCCAATAATATACTAGGAGATGTTAAGCTTTCCCTGTGTACCGTCCGTGTTTGAGCCACATGGTCATGGATTGGCCACAAAAAGGAAACGGAGATAGTCCACGTCTGCCTGAGAAACACTAAATAAACATAGTCCACAGCTTCCACAAATCTCCAGCTTTGCAGCCTTCACAAAAAAATGGAGTTTTATATTCTGCAAAGCAATGACACTTTCTTCCTAGCAAATCAGAAAGTAAACCCAAGTAGCTACGTAGCCATACGACTTTAAATAATGTCGTATGCTGAAATATCATTATTTCTTTATCAGAAGGTTTAAAATGAACAGGTACCTAAGTGGCTTGGGAAGAACACTTGGTGAGGTTTGCTCACTGAATTTTGCTCCTGCCTAGTTCTGATTGGTTTGGGGTGTGAAAACAGGTTGCAATTTTATAAAGTAGGACCCCTATTTGACAACTGAGAAAGTGAACATTGTCCTATCCCCCTTCGGCACCAAAAGCAAACATTGCCCATCTAGTCGTGGGAAGAGCGTAGAATTGCCTGGCATCTCTCCTACCAAATTCATGACCAAATAGTGAAAGCAATCCAAAAGATTCTAGGAGGAGGAAATGCCTGACACCTCATTCACTAACAGCTGACTGCAAGTGTGTGATAAATTACATTTTCTGATGTTTTCCCAGACTAGCTTTAAAATTCTGAAGTGATTTGATGTAATCTATTATTGGAATAACAACATGGGCATTGTTAGAGAAGTGCATTTCACAAAATTGAAAGTTTAAGAAGCACAGCCACTGCATAGAATTTGTACTACTTTACTTGGCAATCTGTGTGCAGATTTATCACTTGTACAGCTGTTCCTACTAGGATCATATCTATAGCAAGTGTAGTTTGTGCTTGAGGATGATACAAAGTTTGCAATAGCACTCCAAAACCATTCTACATTATAAAAATCACTGAGAAGAGTGATTTGCTTACTGTGTGAGTTGATTGGATAGTCTGCTCTGAAAAGCTCCATTTCTCTTCTGCTGATGTGCCTTGGCTTTCAAAGTCCTTCATCCTATTTCTTGTATGGATGATGTGTCATCTGGTCTGTCATTAATGTTTTGAAGAGGGTAGAACTTCTTTTCTCCTTAATCATCATCACAAAGTTCACAAAATCATCTGTTTTGAACCACCTCAAGTTTCAGTTTCTAAACTAAAACTTGACAGAAATGTCAGTGTTCTGTTCAGACAGAACACGGCAAGGACATCTGGAAGCTAGGGAGAATTCAGAAAATGTCCTACACCTGTCCTATACGGAGGTTCATCAAATTAGTAGCTTGTAGCAACAAAAACTACACAGCTTGACTTTTAGTGGGTGACACATCTCCCCTTGACACCCTGGCAGCAATAGGACTTTCAGTGCTTTACTTCAGAGTCTGGGTGAGCAAGAGTCAAAGGGAACTTTTAGAACAAAATAGAAAATTTGAAATAAAATACTCTAAATAAGTACTGGAGATACATTTGCATTAATAAGCATTTATGGACAATTATTTCTTCTATTTATGTCCTGTACTACCTGCCGGCATCTTATCAAATGAGATCCCATTAAATCAAGTTTTATCCCTGAACTTAAAAGCTCAGAGTCTAATGAAAAAAAAAAAAGTCAAGCTAAGGAAATTACATAAAACTGTAAGTAGAGAGGAAAATACACAAAGTAGGAAGGATAATGGGGGCTAATTAGCAGACTGTTTGCAGGGAGAAGTCTCACTTTTTGTGAGACAATATTATATAGCAGACAAAAGAACAGACATGGGCTTAGGCATGCAACACCAGCAAGGCCTGAAAAAGAAACCACAGCCTTCAGCCTAAAGGCAGCTTAAGAAATTTCCACATTTAAATTAATTATGGTAATAATCTATAAAATTTGAAAGAAAAAACACCTTTGGAGAAGAAGGTAATGTTAGCAAAAAGGGAGATGATTAAGTCTTGTGGGATAAGCTTGGCAGATAACCAATTAATTACTGTCCTTGGAACTCCAAGGGTGTCTTACACTGAAAAATGCGTTGTTCCATAAAAAAGAGTATCTACTGAATACATGATTTGTATTCAAGAGCCCTAAGAAATTTCTTTCCCAAGCTCATCTTCCATGCAAGGATGATGTTAGGGATGAGACAGTATTCTAACAACTATACGCTTTTGTCTGTTCTCACATATTTTAATGAATTCACTCAGTGCACAGGGGTTGTTTCGTTTTCTCTAAAGAATTTTCTTAGGAACATCTGATGCACTGGAGGGAGATTGTTGCAGCCTGGAAATCCAATGCGTACGAGACACTCCATGCCAGGGAGCATTTATTGTAGTGTGTTTTGCATCTATTTCTTGTGTAATGTCTGCTTTATTTACTGTATTTTAGTCTGTAAGAATTTTCTGATGACAACAGTAGCAAGAAACAGCAGGTTGTTTGAAGGCAAGGAGAGGGATCTCTGGAAAAATTATTTCATTGTATGATCTACTGCCAGGAGAAATTATAATTGAAATATAATCAGCATCTAGTTAATTTGCCTGCTGTTTTATACCAATGTAAAAGTCAAACGAATTGCATTCATGTTAAATAGATTTCCTTAAAACAGATGGGGTCAAAATATAGATATTGATATGGTGTAGCCCACCCAGAATATATATCAAGTTTAATTTTATTGTGATTTTTTCAAGGAACTTTTAAAAGGAAGTATTCCCTTAGACACAAATATTCATTTTATTTGACACAGAGATTTCCCCCACCTCCTCTATTTTTGTTCTCTTAAAAATGAATTAATAGATTGACAAAAGAAAACTGGCCAGTAGTTTTGCCATAATAAAGGAAGAACGGAATGAAAGATAACAGCAAAGCACAAAAAATGTAACAATGAGGCTCTGGAAATCTCAGCATCTCATTCAAAAGTACTAGTCGCTAAAGCAAAGTTCAGGATCATTCCAATGGGAGTTGTGTCTGCGTAAGTATAATGAGACCAGAAATGTCTTTGAATAAGAAATAGCCTAACTTTTAGTTAATTACCTGATACCAGAGCTTTTAAAAGTAAAATGAGGCATTTCCTTTTGAAGTTTTAAAAGAATTCTAACCCTAAAACTGTATCAACTTAAGCAATGTTCTGTTTACTTTACCTTGAAGCTTTGTTACCAAGAAACCAAAGACATTATTGCCTGAAGACTGAACTTGATTTCCCATTTTTAAACATAGATCTTTGGAAACTACATTCAAATTTCCAAGTTTTATTGATAGCCCTTTTTGAAAAGTGGAGGAAAAAAGATTCCCAGAAAGATAACTTTTCCAAGACAAATGTAAAATGAGTGATAACAAGACCTTAATTTGCATTTCAGTGACCCTAATATTCCTTGAATGCTGCCTGAGTCAAGGCATAATGGCAAGGAGCTCATATTAGTACCCTTACATATATAGTGTCTGGATAGCATAAAAGAATAATAATCTGTATTCCTCAAATCAATTTGGAAAAATGCTAAAAGCAATTCTAAGCAATTGAACATATTACAAAAACCACAGAAAAAGTATTTGCACTCACAGTTCCCCATAAAGAACAGGCTTTTCTGATGGCAGCAGAGGTTGAAAGAGACAATGTTCCCTTGTGGTGTATCTCCGGGGAAGCTGGAGAATGCTAGAAAGGTTGTGCAAACCTACTGCCTAGTTCACAGCAGAAGTCAGCTTCAGCTTGTACCATGTCCATGGTTCTTCAGACCTGGCATGCAAAAACCCCACTGGAAAGCATGTGCAGGTATGTCCAAATAATTGCCTGGAATTTACACTTTTGTATTAGGCTTCTAACATGTATGTATAGTTTTGAGAATTTTCTCCACAACAGCTTAGCTACAATATAGGCCTTCAGTATTTTTAGTATTTAGCATGGTTATTACTGAAAACAAGTAAACAAAATAAAATAGCTTCTACAGGCTTTTTTTTTCTGATTTGGGAAAAAAAAATTAATTCAGAGCTCACAAACTGCTCTCTGCAACTGTGCTAGAAAAAAACTGAAAGGAGAACCTTTTGTATAAAAGAGAAGGGTGAGAAACCTGGCTGTGTGACTGACAATATGATATGGGCTTCTACTGTACATAACATGTTTCAGCATCATCAGCGTTAGATCACCGATGCAGGAGGTTTTCTGACAGACAGATAGCATTGTCATGAGCATGTGCATTAGGCAACTGCTGGGTATGCTTCTTTTGATAACTTCAGCAGCATCTTTATCTCAAATCTTAATTTTAAAATCGGGAGCTGTCGTTTGTCAGGGGTGTTTAGGCTTCCTCTAAAACCCTTGCACTTTTAATGCTAACCTGCTGGTGCTAAGAAGCATTTCCACTGAATGTTTTATTCAACAAGACTTAAGAGATAGTTTTGTCAGATGTGCTTCCTGTCATCTTTTATTACACTAAATCTTTTGATATTTGAGCAGAAAAGCTGGAAATAAGGATGAAGGTCAGTGACATGCAAGGAATATAAAACTTTTCTTTTACTATTCCCATTTTCATATTTTCCATCAAAACTGCAAATTGCAAATGTCAGATAACACGAGTTTCATTTTCATTTTAATCGCTTCACTGTACGATACTATAACAACTGAACGGCTATGAAGAAGATTTATCATGAGAAACAGGGATTGTAGTCTGACAATTCTAGATTACTGTTCTCTATACAGGGAATTCAGTGCTAATTGTGCAGTTTATGCGATCTGGTATTTTCAAAGGAATGTTCTAATACATTAGAAGGCAAAAGCAAATATTTAAAGGTTTGGAACTCAGATGAACATCTTGTTTTCTGAGACTGCAGTAGTGAGCTCTGAATCTCAAGTGAACAAACACACTTTCTCCAGCTATTCAGTATTTACATTTCTTATCATGGCAAGAAATAAAATATAAGATCTATTTAATTATTTCGCAGATTTTTAAATGCTCCATTTTAAAAATTAAAACAACCTTTTCACCTCAAAACGTGTTCAGATCTATAGTAATATGACTTTTGGGGTTCCATTCATATCAAAATTCTGATCATTAATTTTCCCACCAGTTTAAGCAACATCCTCATTAAAGGAGGTGCAGATCTTTAGCTAAAGCCTGAAAATATGAAAGTTGCACTGATCAACAACTGCTGCAACTATCTAATGAGCTGTCATATTGGACTGTAAACGTTTACTCTTACATACGTCACCATCTCCACTACTGGCACCATCCATCCTAAAGAGTCATTTCATCAGAAACAGGCTACTTCCTTCCCTCTTATCCTGAGTTCAGCTGTAGCAGTTATTTTTCTCCTTAGTAGCTGGTGTAGTGCTGTTTTTTGGCTTGAGTCTGAGAACAGTGCTGACAACACTGAAGTTTTAGTTGTTGCTAAGTAGCACTTACCCTGATCAAGGACTTTTCAGTCTCATGCGCTGCCAGTGAGGAGGGGCACAAGAAGCTGGGAGAAAGCAGAGACAGGACACCTTACTCAAACTAGCCAAAGGGGTGTTCCATACCACAGCACATCATGCCCAGTATATAAACTGGGGGGAGTAACCCAGAAGGCCAGATCACTGCTCAGGCTGGGCTGGGTATCGGTTGGCATGTGGTGAGCAATTGTATTGTGCATCACTTGTGTTTATTGGGGATTTTTTCCCCTTCCCTTTTTAGTTTTATGTTCTCTCCCCTTGTTATTTCTCTTATCATTATTAGTAGTAGTAACGGTGTTTTTGTATTATACTTTAGTTACTGGACTGCTGTTTTGTCAACCTGCGGGGTTTACATTGTTTCAATTCTCCAGGAACAGGGGATGGGGGAACGGGAAGGGGAGGGTGGACGAGCAGCTGTGTGGTTCTGAGTTACCGGCTGGGCTTAAACCATGACACCACTGCGGACTAGATGTAGTGGTTGACATATAGGAGCTGTATGTGCAGTGGCTGTTGCAGCTTAGTTGTCATTTAGGAAAACCTGAGAGTTACTTTATCTTGACTGCTTTAGGCTCATTTCTGTGCTGTTTGTAAAGCATAACAGGTAACAGAACACAAAACAGAGTGGACTTACATGCAAGAGTATCAGAAGTCCATCATCAGGATTTTAAAAAATGCATTTGGCTTGTCTGCGTTGGTTTTATATTGTTATTTTTCTAATACAAAGTAAAGACTCTAAAGGCCTTAATTATTTTTAAAATAATGATACTTATATTAAAATGCTTGAGAGCATGAAAACCTTGATTTGTATACAGCCCAGTTCCTTACTGCCATTTGTTGTTACATTTAGCCCCTACAGTTGCTAACAAAAGAATGCAGCATCTTATTCCTAAAAAAAAGCATTATAGAAGTGGTAAGCAGACATGCTGGATATGGACAAGGCTTAGGGTAGTGACAGGGTAGATAGAGGTGATAATGAGAATTTTAAAATTAACAACAGAAATGAATGCACAGTCATTTGTGATCTGAAAAGTGTCGGTCCTCTTTGAGTTAGCCACTGCTTCCTTCAGTATTTACTATATATGATACAGTATACAGGGAGTGTAAAATTCCCATCTGGTATTTAAAATCGCAGAAGCCTGACTGGCTCTTTAAATGTTATCACATGTTAAAATTGGAAAAGCCAGATGTTACACTTACAAAGCCAATGTAAGTCTTCCTAAAATCCAAGAGCTGCCACTGCTAAATCTAATCTGTCAGCATTGAACAATTAACCAGTTAAGCAGCATAACTTTTAGCAGAGAA
Source organism: Pezoporus flaviventris (assembly GCF_033815535.1). Lineage (NCBI taxonomy): Eukaryota > Metazoa > Chordata > Aves > Psittaciformes > Psittacidae > Pezoporus > Pezoporus flaviventris. The sequence goes on from NW_026892549.1 coordinate 38,206,202, forward strand.
ATGAAGCATTGTCTGATGTGAGATAAACAGGCATTGCCAAGGCCAATTACAGGCACAGGAGAGAGAAAACCAGGCCTCAACAGGACTTTCAAATGACCTCGGTCAATTAGCCTTTCCTCAGAAGACATGCTGGGTTTCTCATCTTTGGAGTCTATGGCCATGCAGTTGCTGCTGATCAGACACTGCTATACACCCCTGGTAGGAAGCTGCAGATGTTCAGTAGTTAACTAGCCTTCCACGAGGCGTCACAGGGGTCAGAGTAGAGCTCTATTTCTTAGAACTATATCTAACATACCAATCTACACTCTGTTCAAAATACCTGAGGAAAAAAAAAACCAAATATAATAACAGGCCTGAAAACATACTAGAAACATACTGTGGAGTAATTTCAGAACTATTTAATACTATTTTGGGTGCCCTTCAATAAAAGACTAAGCAAAAAAAAGCTTACAAACATCACAAGACCCATCCCAGTAGAGAAGAAACAGAGATGGCAGCAACAAGAAGCAGCTTGAGACTCGTTTATAAATTTAAATGTCAAAACTGCAACTGGAAACTATATCCATATGTGCACATGATCTTGGAGCAGAGAGAACTATGAGCAGCAGAAAGGAAGAATCTCTCCTCAAGTAACCTCTGACAACACTGATTGTGTAAATGCCATAGTCTGTAAGGAGCCACTGTAAAGAGCCACAATCTTGCTAAAACCGCTTTTCTCAGCCACTGAAAAGCACTGCACTCCAAGCTGCATGGAAGTCGTGGGTCCCTCTAGGTGACTTCAGCTGTAGATAGCTGGACTAGGTTTGCTCTGGGAAGGTCTTGTCTTATGAACTGGGATACAAACAACTGCATTGTTCAGGCAAACCCTCAGGCAAAATCTTTCCTAGAACATTCAGTAAAAGATACATCTGTTCAGGGCAAAAGAAGATAACTCCAGATAACATTATCAGGCATCCACTGTAAATCAAAGAACTCCTCCCAGATGTTATGCCTATAATTAAATGCTCCATTTAGATAAAAGGCGGAACAGCAAAATGAGCTGCATGTTCAGTTTTAGCTGGCTTAGAGTACTTCTGCAATCACCTTGTTCTTGCTCATCAAGTCTTTAAATTGCTTAATATCCAGTGGACATCAAGAAAATGTTTCCATCAAGCAGGAGAGCAGAAAATGTGTTATTAGGCTGCATACAATCACAGTTAATATAAACACCTCCTGAGCAACTCTTCTACCACTCATTGTCCTTGAAAGCTCAGGATTCTCTCAGACCATGAAAAAACACTGAGAAAGTTTAACTTGCATGTATATATGCCTTACCACTTCTAAAAGTGAGACACGGAACTGGAATATTTTACATTTTGAAGCATGCCAAAATATAAAGCTATCTGTGTTCACATTCATGCTAACCTGAACATGTACTAGTTGAAATCCTTATTGACTTCTGAAATATTAGAACAATTATTGTGCTACAGCTGCTTCAATCATTTAAATACCTTATCCACTATTGAGATCAGGCACATTGCCATTCATAGGGAGCTTTAAAGATGCCGATCCATAACAGTTTTACATGACCAGTTGGGAAGTAATGGACAAGTTACAGTAAGAAAAAAACAGGGAGGAAAGAACCTAGCATACTGTGTTCAGCTTTGGGCGCCCAACACAAGAAGGATGTAGCCCAGGGAAGGGCCACAGAGATGATCAGAGGGCTGGAGCACCTCTCCAGGTGAAGACAGGCTGAGAGAGTTGGGCTTGTTCAGCCTCGAGAAGAGAAAGCTCTGGGGAGACTTTATTGCAGCCTTTACATACCTTAGGGGGGCCTAGAAGAAACAGAAGGACTTTTTACAAGAGCATGTAATGATAGGACAAAGGGGAATGGCTTCAAGTTGGAAGAGGGTAGTTAGATAAAAGGAAGTTCTTCATTAAAGGGTGGTGAGACATTGGGAACAGGTTGCCCAGAAAAGTTCTGGATGCCCGTCCTTGGAAGTGTTCAAGGCTGGGTTCGATGGCGCCTTGAACAGCCTGCTGTAGTAGAAGCTGATCCTGCCCATGGCTGGGGGTTGGAACTAGATGAGCTTTAAGGTCCCTTCCAACCCAAACCATTCTATGATTCTATGAATTGCAATGACACGCCTGAAGCAAATAGTGGCATTTATGTTGTTCTCCAATATTTTTAGTCAGACAAACACAGAGACACGTTCTGTAAAGCAGTGCAAGCTGAAGTGGTCTATTACACAGCAGGTAAAAGGCATAGTTTATTCTAGAATAAGAATTGCTCAAGTCCAATTAGAAAAGCTATAGTGCTGAAGATAATGGTAGAAAGAAACTGTTTTCTGTAAACACTTTGTTTCGTTAAATCTGTAGAAGCATCTGATCAGACAGCAGCAGTTTTAAATAGAAACTTGAGTGATTCTTGTCTTCTCCAGAATGGTTTTGATGAAAATCTTTTCATCTACATGAATTGAGCTCAAAATTAGTGTTAGACCAACATTATGCATGCAAATCATTCTGAAATCTTCACTAAATCTGTAATATCTGTAAATTACTTTAGCTCTATCCTTTACGATCATGATTTCAGAGAAAATACTAAGTACCTAAAAGCAATTCTCAGATGCACTATATCAAACTATTCTGTTTATGGGGAGTTAAAAATAGATTTTACAGTGGTTTACAATTTTGACAGCTAACAATACTGAAAAACAGGGACCTGTGTGGTACCTCTCTAGTTTGCTAATAGGTACAAAAGTCAGTATGAGCTTTCTGTGGACACTCCTGGATTTTTGGTAGAAAATTACAAAACTAGGTTCCCAGGCCTTAACGCAGATCTGCAGGGATGTCAACATGAGAGGTAAAACTGCTAGACACTGGCTCTAAAGCAGAGCTCCCCGCACAAGGGTTTTGTGCCCGCCACCACTGCTGGGAGGTGCTTTCAAGCCAGCCTCCAAAGCACCCCAGCTCTCCAGCTTCCATCTTTTCCAGGCTAAATGAGTATTGGGTGGGTGAGAATACCATATGCAAAGTATTGGTTTAGCACCGAAAAAATCCTTTACTGTAGTGTTGTAGCACCAAGAATCACCACTGCTTTCATAAAGGAGTTATCCTGCTTTGTAGCTTATCGGATGAGAGGAAATAAGCGAGCACTGCAAACAGGAACAAGATAGTGCCAAGCATTCACAGCTGTTATTAAGTTAAATTGTATTAACAGTGCTGAATTTTGTATAAACCTTGCAACAAAGGGATAGTAGCTGTACTAATCAGAAGTATTTTTCCTAGGTAGGAAGAAAGGATTAAAATAACACTCTACAGCAAGCTACTACAGCCTTGTGATCCTGGCAGAGTTGTATTAAAACAAAAAGTCATAGTCCTTAAAAAAAAAATTGCTTTCATTCTCTGGCATTTAATCTAAAATGTCAGTAGTAAAGCTATAGCAAAATGAGTTTAATAGACTATGCAGGCACTAAAGATCAACTGCCAAATGGAGAAGAAAGGCAGAATTGAAATGCCCTGCTATATTCTTTTTCTGCATGTATCAGGTAAAGTTACAGCTAAACAAGGTCTAAAAATACTGCAAAAGTAACTTCGCTTTTCTCAGCAGGCTTTCAGAGACTTAAAGGAGATGAGCCAGCAGAGATGATTTAATTGTTTTGCTACCTATTTTTCAGACTGTTTTCTTATGAGGACTGTAAAATGCATAACCTATCCTACAGAAGATTGCCCGTTCTCTCTGAAGGGCAGTTTTTAAACAGCAGATGCCTAGAGGCACTGTTATTTGATAGGAACCTAATTTGTGGATAGCATTTGAGGCTGCAGATGTCAGCTGTATAAAGACAACTCTCTGCAGCATCTCCAGAACTTGAGATGTTGGAGCATGTTGAAATTTAAGACCCTCTTTGGTGTCTCTAGAGGTGTACACAGAGAGAGGTAGGTGCCTTAGAATACATAATCTTGTGCTGAAAACTCTAGCTTTGTGATACAAAGCAAACTTTTTTGTCTTCCATTTTATTTTATCTACCGGTGTCGCTGACAAACGACCTACCCCTCAATTCAATCTATCTACCTTAAGAAACTTGCAGTTCCGTTCTTGTCACTGCTGGTTTCATCATTCCTCAAATTAAAAGATGATATGCCTAAACTTTTAGTTACTTGACCAAGGCAACTCAGAAACCATTTTTCATGTCCGATACCATCTGATAGCTTTTCTTCCATAGAGCCAGATATAGCTATAATTTACAGTTTCCTGCCAGCCAGTATAATAATCTGGTATTGCTTGAGGCAGGAAATCCTTTTGGTGGTCCTAATAGAGTGTATAGGGTACCTAAAGAATGTTTGTAGATTTTGGCTGTTGTCATATCACTAAGGCACTGAAAATCTCATCTACACTCCTTCCAGACAGCCTAAGTTAGCAACTCTACTCTTATCTAGTTTGTCAGATCATGCCTGAAAACAGCTCTTGTTTTTTGGAGGTTTTTTGCTGTGTTTTATAGCTCATGGCAAAACAATCTTCTTACATGTGTTTTTTATACAGGCTGTCACTCTGAAGTACTTACAAAATATTATGTAATACTGAATATCCTGCTCTCTTCTGCTACATGGCAAAGATTATTTGTAGTAGTTTACTAAAAAGGCAGTGCATCAACGTATTATTTTTATTATCATAAATGTCAGCGCAGTAGTTTTAAGTCACCACCACTTTGACTATTTGGGATTGTTGTAAGATTGAATGAACACAGTCCCTGTAACAAAAAGTGTTTATCACAAATAAAGAAGTTAAAGCTGAAAGATGACAGAGATGATTGACTTTCACCAAGTGTTTTTGTCTCTAAAACTCTCTGTAGAATACAGTGACTAAACTGTGTGCACATGCCACTTTCAGGGGTAGTTTTCTTCCTAGATGTGTTTAATCACTCTCAAACACCCAAGAGCCAGAAGGTGGATCGTTCTGCCATCTTACAAAAGTGCAATTCATATCAGGTTTATTTTGAAGATGAGTGTCAACAGGAAGAAGACTCAAATATCAGTCTGGTGAAAAACTACACACTCTTTAGCTGGAAAACTGTTCTCATTTTTATCTCTATTTATAACTTCATTTAGATGCAAAATGTTATTTTTTAAAGTTCCCTGGGAAATCCCAAACTCAAAGTGTGTTTCAAAAGCTAATGAATGACTTAATCACAACCATGGAAGAAAATCAGTTGTGACAGCAAATACTTCTCAGTTTTACTTTAGATGTAATATAGAGAAAAATCACAGTCAAACCCAAAGCATTATTAATTTTAGCTGACCTGAGGGATTCAGCAACTTAGGTTTGAGGTACAGAAGAAAAGATGAGCTGCATACTGACCCTTTCCATCCATGGTGGACACTTTAACCAACATTTGCAGTGAGAACTGTCGTGGTTTAAACCCAGTCAGGTAACTCGTTAACTCCCCCCCCCCTTCTTTCCCTCCCCCTACTCCCGGAGGGATGGAGAGGAGAATCGAAAAGAATGCAACTCCCATGGGTTGAGATAAGAACAGTTTAGTAACTAAGGTGTAACACAAATCACTACTGCTACCACCAATGATAATAATGATAAAGGAAATAACAAGGGAAGAGAATACAACACCTCAGCACCAGCTGACCGATAACTCGCCCCCCAAGCCCGACCAAGCTCCGACTGATACCTCCTCCAACCCTGCAGTCTCCCAGCCCTTCCGGCTAACTCCCAGTTACATCCTGGGCATGACGTGCTGTGGTATGGAATACCTCTTTGGTCAGTTTGGGTCAGGTGTCCTGTCTCTGCTTCCTCCTGGCTTCCCCTCCTCCCTGGCAGAGCATGAGCCTCACAAAGTCCTTGGCCAAACCAAAACATCGCTATCAGTTCTGCTCCCAGGCCAAAAGTCAAAACACAGCACTGCACCAGCTACCAAGAAGGGGAAAAATGACTGCTACTGCTGAACCCACGACATTCAAAATTCATCACTCTCATTGGATGAAACCTGTTAATAGGATTGGCCTGATGACAGAGGTCTGACCCTACACACAAGAAGTGTAGGAACCTGATGAGTAAGTGATTGATATGCTGCCTTCAAAACTGCAGCTTGGGATTGCACTTTGGCACAATATTATACAACCCCTGGCAAGCAATGAGCAGTCTAACTCTTGTTACAGCATCTGGAGAAAAAAACAACAGCAAAAAAAAAAACCCTGACACATACTCTGTTTTGGCAAAGGCATGTGTGGGAGAATAGCCTACCTAAGCCAAGAGCTGTCTTCAGATCCTAAAAAGAATCTGGCTGATTCAGAGGCTTGTGACAGCCCCTTACTATGTTTTCATTTTACATCAAAATCAGAAAATCACATCAATCTTTCAAATAGCAGCACATTCTCAAACACTATACTGTTCATGCCCTTTAAAGCTGTTATATACACGTTTCCTGTTAAAATCCAATTAGATTTCCAGTTTAAGTTCAAAGTGATCTCAGGAGAGTCAAAGGATACAAAGAATCATTAGGTACTGTGAAAACAAATAAAAAAAATGGGCAAAAGGGAGAGTAATTTTTTCAATACTCAAAAAGTGCTCGAATTGATTTCCAAGACATTTCAGTCATCACTGAAATTTAAAACTAAATATTTAATAGGCAGGCAAAGGCTTTTTGGTTTATTACTTGTTTGCAACCAATACAAGAGGAAGACCGTTTGCTTGGTCTCATCCTTGTGTAAGAAAACTCTGGAAGAACAAAGGGAACCCTCAGCTTTCTGATGATCTGGTGACATTTGGGTGACATGGTTTAGTGTGAGGTATCCCTGCGCATAGCAGGGGAGTTGGAACTAGATGATCTTAAGGTCCTTTCCAACCCTGACAATTCTATAATTCCATCTAAGGCAGGAGTGTGACCATGAAAACAGGTCTGCCCCATTTTGGCCCATCTGGCTTTAGGCTTATCATACCCCTTAGCTGTGCTGATCCAGGCTTTTGCACAACCATGAGGCAAATCTGATTTAGGAACTGATCTGACTAAAAGTATTAACAAATGCATGGATATTTTTATGGCAGTGGCAGCTTACACACACATGCTGTAGCTCTAATTTCCCAGGTACAGATGCAAAGCAATGGTTCCCATCTTGTTCTCATGTAGTATTTCTTAGCTCCTGAAGATCGTCTTCAAAGACAAGGCACAAACAGCTGAGGGGCAAAGCATCCCCTTTTCTCTTCCTTTTGCTCCCGTGGCCTGCAGGCAGGGACTGTTAAATCCCCCTCAGCCGCTAAGGGGTTTCTGACTGCTGGGAGGACCATGTCCCAGGTGGAGGTGAAGTGCTGCCTCCTGGCAGCCTGGGCTGACCTGAGGACAAGCAACCTTGGCCCTGCCATGTGCCCAGCACCACCCTCCACCACTCCCCCATGTTCTGCAGGAGGAATGGCTAACAAGGGGGTGAGAGGGAGAAAAGATGACCAGGAATAAAGTTTAGGAAAAATAAGAAAATAATTTTACATAAATCATCCCCAAAACTTGCTATTTGGAGTTAAATTGATCCAGCCAGTGGACAGGGGGAGCAATTGAAATGGAGCTCTTTTACCCAGTTTGTGCGTATTTTTCACAGAATGAATTAATGCCTCACTGAAAAGGTGATTTGCAGTTGGCGTTTCAGGCAGCCTTAATGCCTGGCTCTGCAATGGGAATTATTCCCATTGTTGTTCACACAAAGGGAAAATAAACTTAACCACTTGGCTTTCTTTTCCCTGAAATATGTGTCTAAGATCACAGCTTGGAAAGGAAAAGAAATGGCAGATGGCAACATCTTTGCAAAGTACATGCACTCTGAGCTATACAAATTAATTTGTTTAAAGAAAGAGAGAAGGAGAGAGCTTTTCTTGGAGTAAGAAATAAAACACTAAAGTTCTCTTTAAAAGTACTGGGGCAGTTCCTAGTTATGTTATATATGCACACAACCAAAAGAAATGATCAAGAAACTCTTTAAAATTCTGGCTCTGGGGCATTAGTCTTCATTGCATCATTACCAAGAAAGGCTTTTAGAGAATAATTTGAAATGTGGATTTAGGTTGTTTGTCTTCCCCTCACCATACAGTATGGGGAGGCTTCGCTCTGCACACCCGAAGCAGGATTGCCTGTCATCTTTTTTGTACCTGGCAGAGTTTAGCCAGACACCCCCTGCCTCTCCAGCAGATCTTCCCTGCTTTGCATGAGAGTGCCAGGAAATCAATTATTTTCTCCCAAGCAGCAGGAAAAAGCATTACTGATGTTTGCATCAACTTTCACGTTTCCTGGCTTTTTCCATTTGAGGAGAGTGAGTCAGAGCACACCTTGTTCCTCGCTAGATGGAAGGTGCCAGAAGAGACACTGCTGTGTCATCTTATGGACTCCACATCAAGTATTCAGTCACACAGCAAAGCAGTTCCTTCCACGGCCCATGCAATCCCACAACAGTTGGCCTGGCAGCCCCTTTACAGTGTTTCTTATCATTTTTGCTTTGTCCTGCCTTTGATATCAGAATAGCTTCGGAAATAAATGGAACCACGTATTGCAGGGTGCTTTCAAACTCTCTTTTGTTCAAGAGATCTCTCTGATTAAAATAGTACTGAAAGGAGACCACCGAAAGCAAGATAAGGTTTAGGATGTTGAGGGAGACCTGTACAGTTTAAACATGCTCAGGATGTTCCTTGTTGTTTCCAGCTATGCTATGAGCCAAACACCTTCTCCAGAGAAGGTCTGAGTTCATGTTACTTATATAGTACTCTCCTCTGGTTCTACTCAAAGAGTAAGCACCTCCAAAGTTTGGAAAATGATCAAAAGGGGGGGTTGATCTTATATAAGAAGAAAAAGAATCTCCCAGAAGAATGTCTCTCTGTGAAACCACTCTGTTTAATTCTTACAGCCCTGAAGTATGTATCAAGATTTGGACCCTTAACTCGCTTGGCAGATTTTATTACTGTATTACCTGCCTTCTTGGGTTATATAGCTGCTCACTGAACTTGTGCTTATAAAATTCTTGAAGGTCCACAAATGGAAAGCTAAGAGAAGCAATCTATATTTTTACACTGTATATTCATGTACCCTTTTTCTCCTTAAGGCTTGGCCTTGAATACATGGGTAACTAAGGTATGATTGTATGATTCCCCTTGGGCCCAGTGACAGAACATATTTACTGTTTATTGTTTCACAAAGCTGGTTTCTATCAGTAGCACATTATACTCCTATCCAAGCAGGAGCCAACACGTCCCAAAGAAAAGTGGGGGATAAAAAGAGAATTTTATCTGTTGAGCTGCATCAGAATCAAGGCAGACAGCCACCCTCAGTGTCAATGATGCTAATGGGACAGTGCACCAAAGCAGAGCTAAGAAAGCAGTGATTATTCTACACTGCATGCACGTCACTGCATAATCTGGAATGGCGCTATAATCGCATGTTTTACCCATGCCACAGTGGAGGCTCAGTAAAAGACAAGCTAGGATGAGGAGAAAGACTGTTTTCCCTGGTTTTCAACTTGGAGTATGCTTCAGGCCATCCTTGACATACACCTATGTTTTGAGACATCCTTCAATACAGAGAATGAGTCTACATTTACACCTACATCAACCCACTAGGAGAAACACAATTACAGGTGGAGAAGCCAACTGGAGAGTTTCCAATTATTCTGAGAAGTTGCAGTTGCAATGGTTACGCTTCCCTAGTCGCAATAGAAAAAAAAGAGAAAACAAAATGTGCTGGTAGCATAACGAGCTCACAGAAGTGGGCACTGTCATGTTTAAGTAAAGACAAACACACATGTCTGCACATTAGGAAGAAGCTTGCTTAGCTCTTTTCCTAGTTACCAGTCACTGCAAATACCACTAATTAGGAAGGTTCACAGGCAAAAGATATAAGAAATCAGAGTTAGTATTCCTGACTGCTCACACAGTTCTTCAGGATTTGAAATTTATGCCCCCTAGAGAAAACTTTGAAAGCACACATGAAGGACATCTCTAATGACGTAGTCAGTTGAAGCAGGAATTCAGATTTACTCTTTACCAGAAGGCAGTTCATCCTGCAGCTTTATTAGATACCCAAGATTATCAGCCATATTCTGCCCAGCTGGGAGATAAGAGTTATTAACCAAAAATTTCTCACAAACTGTTCATCAATACCAGTTTGTGAGAAAACTCCCTCAATTTTTGCCTACAACTCTCACACAGCTCAAGTTAAACTCTGATCTGAGCATAAATGGAAAAGCTGTTAACTGGCTGCTTTCTCCAGAGACAACCAGGTTTCTTTCACTGAGATTCACAGACAATGGTCACAATTTTTATAAAGGGTATAAAGTGGAAAAATAAAGAAACATTCTTTTGGGAAAGAGGGTGAACTAAGTGGGCATAGCTGATAACCCAGAATGGGTTTACAGTTTAGCTAAGGAGGCAGCAACCCATTTACAAACCCAAACAATATTTTTTCAAACTTGTGTCTCAGCTGAGGATACAATTTGCTGCACTTTTGAAATACAGTAGAAGAATGAGGACAAATTTACTCCTGGGGATTCACAAGTATATATATTTACCAATTTACTGCAACGAGCACTCTTTTATTTGATTCATCCAAAAACCTCCAGTGACTGTTAGCTCATTTTTAAATCCTTGCCACAAGAGATATGTTTGAGTGTATGTTCTATGAATGTGTAAGTGTAATGGTGTGCAATGGTCCTTTCAACCGCAAGCTTCAGAAAACGAAATGCTGACAAATTGTTAGGGGTCATGTCTGTGAAATGTTCCATATGTGCTAGCTGAAAGAGCCTGACACTACCTTGTTCTCAAATGTTAATAGCTCTGCAGAAAATGCCCTCTTTGCAGCTGAAATTTTTCTTGTTCAATCCCCAGTGAAAGTAGGTTTTCATTTACGTTCAAACAAAACCCCATCTACCATTTAGTAATGACTAAGTGAAAAGAAACATGTCTTTATTGTAAAGGCAATTATATATAGCTAGCAACCAGAAGTGCTGGCCCCCAGCTGCACTAAGCTGGGCTGAGGTTGGTGGGCCTGTGAGCATGCTCACCAGCAGATGATTACACCAGCTCATTAGCAGGAAAGCACCACTTCCTGTATTTAAGACAAACAGACAAGATGACAAAATGTCATTCCAGATTCTTTCAATGCAAAGAGGAGGTTAATCCCACTTTTCCATGAGGACTATCCCTTCTCAGCAAAGTAGCTTAGCTGGAAAGCCCAGCTGGTACTACAGGCATTCAGTGCTGCAGCTGGAGGGGAGGGGGCACAGCCAGCTGCAGGCAGCTACCACCTGCCCATCTTGGAGCTGCAGGTATTTGTCTCTGCCAGATTTAAGGCGATGCTATCAGAAAACCATGCCCAGGGAAGTTCCTGTAAACTGGGGAATCTCAATCACAACTAACCCATCACCAAAAGGAAAAAAGTGTATGTCTATGTCTAGGAAATGCTTTTCACGTATTTGAGAACAAGTCCACTGGCTGAAATCTAAGCCATATTTTCCAAGTTGAAGACAGTTGTTTGGTTGGGAGGTTTTGTTATGTTTCAGTTCTGTGAAAGATAGGTGCAATTTTGAAAGTAACAGCTTGTGTTAAATGTATCACAAGTACTTCACAAAGGGATTAGAAACCTGAAGCCTAACTTATAAATAGCTCATGGTGACAAATGCCTCACAAAATTAGCTTCACATTAATTACTGTAGTGCAAGCACCAAAAAAACCTGAACTGCAACCTGCAGGCTCCAGGATGTCTCCAACATGCCGAATATTTCCAGGAAAAAGAAAAAATAAATGCCCATGTATCCATAGTCACAGCATCCAACAATTTCGTTGGAAATCTGATAACATCTTATACTTTTTCCAAAGCACAAAAAGTTGGAGCTATGCTATGTCATAGTCACCTAACATTTACAAAAATCTATAGGCTCATTGCTGTGGAAAAAAATAGGAAAATAACATGAATTCTAGCTATTTTTCAGCCTTAAAAAAAATATCTCCATCATTCACTGGTAAAAGATATATAACAATAAGTATAGATATCACACAGCTATGCCTGAGATATGGAAGAATCCCTCCAGTAACTGTCTGTCAATAAGAGCTATGCTCTGAGGTTTAAAAATGTATTTATACATAGCAATAATTAATGTTTCCAGCCTGAAGTGCCCCAAGTTTTAATGAGGTTAGAGGCAAAGTTTCCCAAGTGTCATGACTGACACCTTAATGGGCAAGCTGGATTTTAGAACTTTTCCCAGTAAATCCAAAAGTTTCAATTGTTTGTACTTTTCCTCCAATGCCCTGGTAGCATGTGAATTATGGGAAGTAGATTCATTATCCAGTTCAGTGAGCTAGCATCACCACAGACATTGGAAGTGTGATTTCAGGTGTTCCAGTCTTCAAATAATTGTTACTCCTCCTTTCTGTGACAAAGATTAATTGACAATGGCAGTGCTGCTAGGGTAGGCATCTATATAATCAAAGCCACTGTCATTTATTCTTGATGTCATAACCCAGACCGCTGTTTCACAGGCATCGCTCTGAATACAAAGGTAACGAAATAGGGAAATTTAAGAAGGGTAAGGCAGGAACAGCAGTGTATTTGATTTCAAACACTATTTCTGGAAGGAAGTTTAACCAACTGACTCCAGTAGTTAAGTAAAATTGTTTCATGAGTAATAAAGATTTTGTTAAAGCAGTTGTAAAGGTTCCCCCCTTCCCCCCCCCCCCCCCCCCGATTTTTCTGTTTTGTTTTTTTTTTTGGTACTCCAACCCTCTTTTTTTTTGTCTTATACTTTCATTAGATGAAAAATATTGTAATGAGTTTGGAGGTGACATGAGCTAAAGAACCTTGCTGTGATATTTCACAACAAAGCACAGCACAATAGCTAAAGAAAATAATGATTGTGTCTATGGCAACCCAAAGAAACGAAATCTGTTATTTGCATCAGTTTATAACCATACTGTGATGCAACTTAGGCATTAGTGCTGTAACAGGACGTGACTGATGTAATCACAAATGACCTATCACAACATGACATCACAAAGCCTATTTTAAAATTGTTTCTGAAAAACATTCATGGGGAAAAAAAATGCATGGATCTGACACTTGGCAACTCCTGGGCAACTTTAAAAGGAAAAAAAGAAAAAGGAAAAGATTTCTGCTTAAAATGATTCTGCTCTTTCATTTTATGTTCTTCATCGCCTTTCCCTCCCCTTTAGTTAGAGCAAAGCATGTTGCTAAAAATGGCTGCTACAAAAGTCCGCAGCAAAACTCCCATTAACAGCAGCATGCAGGGGCTCTGGGTAAATCACTTGCAATCAGCAATATAGCAAGATGGAACTGCTGATTGGCACATCCCACGTTCTGATATTATTTTGAGTTGAGTAAAATCTCGTTATTAACTATTCTAGATTAATATCTGACTAAGCATAGCCAGTTTGCTAACACTTATAAAGCCATCCATCATAAAGACAGTCCTCAGAGCCTGGTCTGTCATCTCCTTCCGCATGGAGTCAGCTGAGTGATACCACTGTTGGAGACTTTGGAGAAGGACTAGGTTTCACACACTTTGACCAAGAGCCTTGTTTTCAAACAAATGACCAAAACATTAAGAGGGCTACTGAAAATGTAATGCTGAGAGATGCCAAAAGGGACTTTAAATAAATAAATAAATAAAACCCCAACATTTCAATTTCCCACGAATGCCAGATTTTATGAAATTGTACTTTCTTTTTCTGGCTTGCAAACCAACTGTGAATACTTTGCTTTTATGAAATACCCAAACCCAGACAGGTGCAGCATCCAGTTTGGACAAGCTTGAGTCTTGATCTATCACCACTTTGCCCTCCACCACCAGCAGAGGGGGTTCTCCAGAGCCAGTTTTATTCAGAGTCAGCTTTCCCAGGAAGAAAATGCAGATAAAGCAGCCCCATGTAGCCACATCTAGTACAGACCAGGCTGTTGGTAACCACGATAGAAGGTAGCTACTCCCCAGTCATACTAAGGCCAGTTGTTATCACCCAACTCCCTGAGGAATGCTCTGTGTGTAAGAAAAAACCTGCCTGAGCGGTATGTGGCCAACCTAGCAGCTCTGAGGTCTCTGCTCAGAGAAAGCAGGGAAATCTTTTCTGCATAGAAAATACTTCCTGAGGTGCAAAACTCGGATGCAAATTTATAGCTACAAAGCTCCAGATGTACAAACCAAGCCAGAGAGAAAAGCTGCTCAAACCAACACTGAGATCCCACCTTCATACCTTGCCAGCCAATGAATGGTCTTTCATGCCAAGCTCACATTTCCTAAACAGTAAGTTAGCCCACTCCCATCAGCCATGGTAAATCTGACATTTGCATTGATCAGATTATTCCTAGATAGTTCTTACATTTTTTTGATCTTCTGCAATTGAAAATTGTACTTTGCAGCTTAGTCATGGTGAAAACTTTAACTTGCAATAATTCATTCTGAAGCGTGAGAAAAAACAATGAAAACAAAGTGTAACTGGTTTATGTAGGGTGACTCAGCACTTGAAGAAGAACAGAAAATCCTGGTTATATAGAGATACATTAATTGAAAAAATATAAGGTGGAATATACAAAAAAAGTCCCTCATATGCAGACTTGCTTTCTTTTCTGCACTTGCAGATGTTGAGCTTTTAACTCTTAGACTCTGCAGTAGCTCATTAAAGGCTAAAGAAGTTTCAGAAGCGTGGGCACATTTACTGGAAGATTTAAAACCTGCATTTTCCCTATGTAAGACTTAGAAGCTTTTCATAAAATTCCCTAATGCATAGTCCTCCTTAGCTTTCATTCACATTAAGAGCAGGCAGCAAATATTGAAAAATAATTTATAAGTCCCAAATTTATTTCCAGAGATTTATTGTTCAATTCAGCGATGAAATACAGCATTCATGAAAATAGAACTGTTAGTTTGAAAGAATCACTTGTTCAAATACTTGCTTTCACATTCAGTTACTGCCTAGGGTAAAGCCCACCACTTCTGTGAACAAGGAATGATTCTCTATGCACAAAGGGCGTATCTTAAAATACAGCCTGATTTTCAGAAAATATTTGTCCCTGTTGCCTTCGAAGGTAGGCATGGGAGGCGGGCCTCTTTTAACATAGGGCAACTGGGATGCCTCAAAGTGGAACTGATTTTTCTAAAAAACACAGACCTGAAATGAATGCTTGTACTTTTCTCCCCTCAACCCAAGACTGTGGCTCCCACATGTGCTACAGTCCCTCTCCACATATATCCTAGAGAGTAAGGTCTTCCTTTGCAGCACTGATTTAGTTTCAGGCCCATTACACACAGGCACAGCAGAAGTATTCAGAATATTTAAGAAACCTTCAAATGAAGTTGCCAGAGAGGAGTTTGCAATCTCCTGTTAAATCACCTCTGCCATCTGTCCAGAATTTCCTCAAGAAATTACTATGAAAACATACAGCCAAGAACATAACAGCATCCACAGATTTCCTTATAGATGTGTTCTTAATGTTCAGGATAATTTTCTTCTCAACAAGATTCAGTAATAATCACAGACTTTTCTGTTGGTAATTTAAGGACTTCATAAACGTGGAAGACATTTCAGTGTCTTGGTCTGTATACAGATGAAAGCCATGATCATACAAAACTCTCACAAAAATCTCTCTTTGGGGAAAATGAGAAGAGTTTGCCACATTGAGTAAATAATTTAGCAGCTGCATTCCCTCTTTTATTCAGGGAAAGGAATAGGTACATTTTGGCAGAGAGGAACAGTGTTAATTTAACTCAGTTGGGCTCTGCCTAACAGGCTCCTGGGTGTCAGGGTAAGCTGCTGCAGCCTCCCTCGGTTTCTCACACAGGGTCATCACAGGCTTAGCATCCTGACTGCCTCCACTCAGCACCTACGTTATGCCTCAGGAGTAGATAGCGACATGGTATGGGTTACAACTGTGGTCAGGCTTCAATAGCTGTGGTTTCTATCATGTGCGTCCACCATGATCTAATTACATTAGTGCAACTGCACTTATGATGGGCTTTCTTGAAAGAGAAATATCAACAACATTTCAGCAGAGACAGCAGTGTTCCAAAATATTGGCAAAATACTGCAGTTGGCGAGTAACTGTTGCTGAACTCATTTGACGTCTGCTTTAAAATTGCCCATGAACAGTTAGCAAGATTCTGAAATGTGTTCATTATCTGGAGGATTATTCTTGATGTGCAGTCAGCTTCTAAAAAGTTTGCTGCAAATACAGTCTCCATCAGGTTAATTACTCACAGAAGTTACAGAGTGCTGCTTTCTGTACTCCAACAGGGTGGCTTCTCTGGCTCACACAGCACAAGCTGTGAATAGTACAATTAACTGCATGACTTTGATGCACAATATGGAAGCGTGATGCTAAACATTTGCTTTTTACAATCATCTACTCTAGCAAAGTTTAAGCCTTTTATTACTTACAGTATGACAGCCAGGTTGGGAAAGAGACAGATTGAATTAAAACGTTTTTTAAAACAAGGATCCAGGAGCTTAATATTGCTGATGCCCTGATAAAAAGCTTTCTTTCACCCAGAGAACAAAGGAAAGGAGGTGACACTTTCCTTTGCCTGTGCCAATATCCCCAAACATGATGCACCCAATCCCAACTGACAAAAGACAAAGCTGATAAAAGCTTTCTGCTCTCCCTGTGACAACCCATATCCAGCTGCTAGAGGGTCTTCAAATTTCAGCACCAAATTCAAGACCATCATGGCAAAACTACAAAATATACTGAATCCAGTATCAGGGACTAGAAATACAGTGTATTAGTGAATTTGCTACCCATTTTAATATTTAAGGCAGCTTTAGACATATATACTATTGAGTAGGTTAAAAATGTTCTGAAGAACTTCTGAGCAAACTGCTAAAGGATCCACAATAACGTGGACATTGAAGAATTTTCGTTTGTTATTTAGATGAAAGTAGTGGCCTTAGTTCATAGACTTTATTTCTCCTCTTTTCCAAGTGAGAAACTAACAAAGTTTTAACACACTAATCCAAGCACATTAATTTTTACACTCTGATTTCATTCCCTGTAATTCACATCCTTGATAGAGAAGTCCTGCATAGTGCATGGCTGCAGTATTTAATTTCGGATCGCAACACATGACAAGGAAAAGGTTTGCTGTCACAGACTTTACACTATGAATAATTCTGCAACCATCAACACAGGAGTAATTCCAGGAAAGCCCAGGTTAGGCACTTGTTTAGGTCTTTGATGAATTAGCATAATCTTTAATAATAGAATTTGGCAACCTCTTCAATTCTTGACTGCTAAATCACCACAAAATAGGTATTTTACTACTTAGTTCATGTTTTCCTGCCTAATCGATCTATTTTCTTGCTTGTGCAAGCTAAACATTATTGGAATTTCTATGCAGGAACAATGAGCATTACCAGAAATAATTTGTAGGAGCATTTGCCCTATGGCCAAAAAACAGCCCCAAAACCACCTGACACAGCTACTTATCTAACCCCCTCTGGGAACCTACAAAGAGAGAGAAATTAGCCCTGAAGGTGTCAATAATCTCAGCTAAAACAGCAGACCAAAACTGCTCAGCAAATTTTGTTATGTTTGCACTATTTGCCAATTCTGTTTGTGCTATTTTCTTCCAAATGTGTTGCCCATATATAGAAAAAAGATCCGGTAAAGCAGGACGGTGAACTTTAATCTTCACATTTTAACCTCACAGCTGAGTAGGAATAGCTGAGAGAGCCATCACAGGAAAGCAGAAAGCTGTCTTCTTGGTTTTCACCTCAATCTTCCTGAAAAATAATTAAATCTAAAACTTCACTCATCAGGAAAATTACAGCTAGTTCAATCTTAACCACTTCACCTGCACTCCAAGATTACCACAGAAAAAGATACACTTGTTTCAAGAGATAGCAATCCAAGGGTCTATATAAGAAATATTCATCTTGGACAGTTATCTGTAGATTTCATAACTGAGCAAAAAATTCTCTACAGTAGCTTGGAATCTTTCTTCAAAATAGTCTAAGAGTTTTGTGGCCTCTAATCCTTTCAGAGTACGCAAGATTGGACATCACAGCCAATTATTGCTGTACAGAGACATTGCTGGACTGAAAAGTTGTTTTCTGTAATTTTGTGGTTTGTAAGAAGCATTGGTTACAATTTTCTCCTCACTCAGCTGTTTGTTCAGTATTGATGGTAACTAATTCACATGCCTTTATTAAAGAAATTATGTATAAGAGACATGATTAGAGAATGCAATATAGCTCCCTAAAATAATTCATCATATGCAGAATATTAGAGGTATTTGTGAGCCTTAATGCTAGAGTCCATTAAATACAGTTACCCAGGTAGCCCTCACTCTATATCTCCACTTCTGTATTTCTTTCTTAACACAGTCTTCTAGACCTTACACTTCTATGTTTTTGATACATTATGACATTTCACGTTTACTCTTTTTTCTGCTGGGGTTTCTGCTGGGGCAGTTATCAGAGAATTCACAGCTAAGCCAGAAAGAAAACCAACCTACCAGATCAGGGAAGTGTTTTGCCTTTCTCACAACTGTGTCTCAGTGACCCTAGTGGGCTGATACATCAGGACAGATCTCCTCTCCAGACGTTACAGTAGGCATTTGTGTATATATTTATCACAACTGTATTTAGTTAGAAGGATGTATGTGTATGTGCCAAGATCACTGTATTTTGCAGCCCTATGGGGCAATTAAAGGCTTCACTTAAATATACTGCTACTACCCGTTAGGAGTGGACCAGAAACCCCAAATCTTGTGACAAATAGTGAAGGACATCATATTCAACCTCTACCTCATTAAACTGCCTCAGTATTAGGGAAAAACTGATTGAAATTGATGAAGCTCTGTAACAGGCCACAAATTCACATTATCCTATTTCATGGAAGGAGAAAGGGGTATGTAGGTTCTGGTCATTAAATAATTAAAAGTGTCCATAATGAAGACTAGCAGGACAGTACTACCTATAAATCTGTAAGAAGAATATAGTCTGCACATATTAAGCAAACGTTCAGATTGTGTCTCTGCTGTTTTCACATCTCAGCGCGAAATAGTGGTATAGGATAACAGCACTGTCACTCTGATAGCCTACATAAAGAAGGCCTGTGTCTGCACAAACCCTAGGTCACCTGGCAAGAGACCCTGCCACGGGGCCACCCTCTCACTCAGTTTTGGAGAAAGGGAGATCATACATATCCAACACGTGGGAGCGACAGGCTCCTTAAGAGGCATTTTGAAATAATCCAAGCAACTTGTCGAAGCAGTGAGGAAACAGAAAAGACATTCCTAAGACAGATCTTCTCCTTTTCAGCTGAATCCATATATATATTTTGTTCTCTCCAAGGTAATTACTAAGTGTTTCAAAGACTATAGTGTAAAGCTCATCTGTTGCATGCATCTACTATCCTTTAGCATTGAAACAATACAATAGCAAAACCAAAGAATGCAGAGCCTACAGGCACCCTCCAGCTACTGGTGTGCCTTGGAGGACTCAGCACTGATCCAGCAGGCTTAATGCAGCTTGTCTCATTTCCATGAAACAATGATAAACAGAAATGGTTCCCAGGAAACATGCTAAGAGCAAAGGAAGCTTCAGGGCTGGCATATTCCCCAGATCCGGGGAAGCCTCAAAGCTCCTTAGTGCTGGAGGCAAGGCTGGTGCAGCAGCAGGGATGCAAGAACCCCAGGCAGGTAGGCAAGTGCTCTGTATGCTGGCCAGTGAAATGGTACTGTTAATAGGCTGCCATCATGATTTGTCTTATGTGGTATACCAATGATGTTTGCTCATGAAATGTAAAGGCTGGTCTGGGGGGAGAGGAGAAGGAAGCCATCGAGAATAACTGAAATACATTCATTTATTTCTAGACTTTTATGAAGTCTACTCCGGCCCTGATCTTTACATGGGTAAGACAACATACAGTTATCTCTCTCTCTCCTGCATCTTTACCAAGTTCAATTCTTTACCAAGCACACCAAACTGTGCTCCTTGTTAGTAGGACTGGCATTAACATTTAGACCAAAAGAAATTTGTAGGCATCCATATGTATATTTGCAACTAATGCTATTAATCCTAAATTAAAGTACATGATTTTTCATTTTTTAAATAATTTTTAAGTGTTCCATGGCATATTTTAAAAGATTGTCCAGAAAAAATGCTAGTAAGCAAGAAAATGCTAGGAACCAGAAAATTATTTCATATACTTTTAAAATTACCTAAATAGCCAACATACCATGCATGCTAAACTTCTTTTATAATCTATGAGAAATTATCAATCATAAAAGGATGACTTCACGTTGTACTGCTATATTCTAGTTGCACTATCTCACACTGTGGTAACTCATGAAATTAAAAACAGGATATCCAAGAAGTGCATTAAGAAATTTAGCTTATTAATGTTCAATCATATTTAAACCCATTTTTCTTGCCATTGGCTTTTATGATCCAACAATGGAAAATTTTTCTTCATATTTTTCAGAAATAACAGAAAATTCCAAGAAATGGAAGCCCCTGCTAGTAAAAGAAGAAAAGCTGAGTATCACCACAGTTAATAGCTCCTATTTGAGATCCATGAATGCTTACAGGATTACTTTCCTATATCGAACTTTCAAGTTTCATTAATAATATGCTGCCTTCCTGGGACACAGGTGCACTCCTGGTACGAAGGCTATTTATTTGTTGCATGGAGGAATAGAGGAGCTAGAGGAACAATGGCTTCAAAGGTCTCATGCTTATACGTCTTGACAGTAGTTTGTTGGGCAAGTGCTCTCTGGTACTTAAGTATAACTCGCCCTACTTCTTCCTACACTGGCCACAGACAACTCAGTAGCATAACCATAGCCAGAAAAAATGTTTCCTTTGGCAACATAAGAACTCGACCTATAAATCCGCATTCCTTTGAGTTTCTTATCAATGAACCCAACAAATGTGAGAAGAGCATCCCTTTCTTGGTCATTCTTATCAGCACAACTCACAAGGAGTTTGATGCAAGGCAAGCCATTCGAGAAACGTGGGGAGATGAAAACAACTTTAAGGGAATCAAAATTGCCACACTATTTCTTCTTGGAAAAAACACAGACCCAGTGTTAAATCAAATGGTAGAGCAAGAAAGCCAAATTTTTCATGACATTATTGTGGAGGATTTTATTGACTCTTATCATAACCTCACTCTGAAAACACTGATGGGGATGAGGTGGGTAGCAACGTTTTGTTCAAAAGCAAAGTACGTTATGAAGACAGACAGTGATATTTTTGTAAATATGGATAATCTTATTTATAAGCTGCTCAAACCTAACACCAAGCCAAGGAGAAGGTACTTCACTGGTTACGTTATAAATGGAGGGCCAATAAGAGATGTTCGCAGTAAGTGGTACATGCCAAGAGATTTGTATCCCGACAGCAATTACCCACCCTTCTGTTCAGGTACAGGCTACATTTTTTCAGCTGATGTAGCAGAACTGATTTACAAAACCTCCCTTCATACCAGACTTCTTCACCTTGAAGATGTGTACGTCGGACTCTGTCTTCGGAAGCTGGGTATTCACCCTTTCCAAAACAGTGGCTTCAATCACTGGAAAATGGCCTACAGCTTGTGCAGGTACCGCAGGGTGATCACAGTGCACCAGATAACACCAGAAGAAATGCACAGAATTTGGAATGACATGTCCAGCAAGAAACATCTTAGATGCTAAGATTTTTACAGATGTAAATACTTCTTTTTTTAAAAAGAAATTTTGGTTTAGTCTGGTTATTTTTTGACAAAGTGGTCTGCTGATTTACAGGTTAAACTGTGGGATACTGCGAGAGGATTTTTAATGACTGATTTTTCATTCTCGTTTTGACTACTGGTTTACAGACTTCAGGCTCTTTTCATCAGGACATCACACCAACTGAAAGGATCTAGAGTCAAATCTCAGATTTTGTATATTATCCTCTATCACACATATCAGCTCCTGCATCTGTATGTAAAAGGACAGTAATAAACTGTTACAAGCTGCTTAACAGTTCATGCCCCAGCCTCTGAGATAAGACTCAGACCCTAAGAAATGAAGACTTAGAAACGTACTTTCATTCCTCTTTTAACACCCTACACCCATATGTATTTAGAAGTTTGTTAATAAATTGAGCAGTATACATTTGCACTGACCTTATACACCTGTACTGACATGTATATTTTATAGTACAATGTATGCAATTCCCAAGCAGCTTACTGATGGTATAATAGCAGAATTTAGACAGGTAAGAACATCGAAGTCTCATAAACCTTAAAAAAAAAATCCACACACTGAAGTATATATTTATCGACCAAGTGATATTCCTTTAAATTATTTCAGAAGATAGCCCATTTCTTTCTGCTGCCTAAAGGAACTCTAAAAGATATACCATTTTAAAATAAAGTAGAATCTGTAGATTAAATAAGACGGGGGAGATGTATGGAAAACTACCTGAGAACATACATGAGAAAAGTATGAATGTCTTTCAACTTTTAATTTCATAGCAAGGCAATGTTTTTCATTAGTATGAGTGGATCTCTCCATTGTCTTGCATAAGCAATATATATTGACAAGCATCAATAAGCAGCATATTTCTTCAACATTGTTCAGTGCACTATTTACTGACAAAAAGTAACACAAAAGCAGCTTTTTGAGAGTAAGCTCTGCTTCTTGCTACATGAATGAGATTCTCCCAGATTTTTAATGGTGTAGAAAAGTAGGATCTCAAGAGATTCCCCAGAGCATACAACAGAAATTAAATACACAAAATTTTATTCAAGTTTCGTAATGTGCTTATGTCTTTTGAATATTAATGTTAATGAAATGTCCTGAAAATTATTTCAAGGAGAATTTTTTGGTAAATTCAAGACACCTCTATTCAGCACCTTCTAACAAAGAGTTAAAATATTACATTTCTCAACAAATAACTTGGATTGAAGAATTCCTAAACAAATTACACTTATACAAAATCACCAAATATATTACTAGCTGCAGGTTATTCAAACTGTCCATAGCACACACACAAGTCTCATTCGTTTCAGCTGACATTATGTGTAATATATGAAAAACTGTTAAGTCTGTATGTTATTCAGGATGTCTATAAAGTTGTCAGAAATTAACTGAGTAAGAATTTAAAAAATTTAAATTTGTCATAAGTGTACATAGCTCATTACAACAGTAAAAAGGGAATGAAAATGCTACCCTAAAACGTTTGCAGTTTCATGATAAATTGTTAGTCTTATTCATTGATGCAGCACCATCATTTTGAAAGGAACTACTTGTAAGTAAGGTAACTGTACCTGGCCTTCAAGCCACAAGCAGTTTTTCAAACAAATGTACTTCAGATCTAAAGGTGAAGCTACACAACAGACAGCCCAGGAGATCCTGCTAATCAACAGCAGCTTGTGCACCCTTCATAAATGAAGATCAGTAATTTTATATATTGACTCTCTTGCAGTATAATTAAGATTTATCCTTCCCTAGTTGACCTAGTCCTTGTTAAAATTGCTCTTGCTCCCTATAAACTCAGAACTCTAGCTAAACAAGGTCCAACTAATTGCATAGATGAATATAACACATACACAAATTGGGTGAAGTTCAGCTTTTCTTACCCAAGCCCTAGAATATGCTTGTTTAGAAAGGGAAACAAGGGTGGAACTCATCCCCAGCCATCAGGTAGATCAGACAGCATGGATGTCATCCTACCAGGAACACACTTTGTAATAACTCCAACCCAAAGGGTGCAATCACTTCTGCTATCCCTCTGCACAGTGCAGTAATTTGGGGTTTCTGAATCCACAACCAAATGGATTTGATGGCCTTACTTTTGCTCATGCTTGTGGCTTTGGAAGACAGCAGGGCTCCCAATCCAAATACCTCAGGGCTTAAGAGGCATGGTAGGCAGCCTTGAATTTCTCCTAGTACAAGTAGACTGCATTAATGATTGGTAGGTAGCCTTTGAAAACAGTATCTGAAAAAAAAAATGTATCTCCTGCCATTTATAAATAGATAGATCTTCAGAAATGTAAATGTTCATCTTGAAACTGATGTACATAGTTCTAAGGTATTTTCCTCTGTATTCAGCTGTATATACGTGTAAAGTCTGCTTGCTATGTAATATTCTGTTATGCATGGAGCTGGGATAGGCATTATATTTGTCCAGTGTTTCAAGAGCCTTAAGCATGTGTGCCCTAACTTTTGAATGTACAAGTTTTTTTTTTCTTTTATTGACAAGTGAATTTAAAAGAACACAACAAAAGCCTAATTTTCTATGTCTGTTAATTTTCTGATACTAGACTTCACTAATTTGTTACACTGAACAAATTTATTATTTTCTCTTTGCTCAGAAATTGCAATATTGCAACCTAGAAAGGGAGCAATATGTCTGTCTACACATAGGGGAAGCTTGCTACCCTTCCACTCAGTAGTATTTGTGTCACATGGGATACTGTTCACAAACAAGTGTTTGCATTAGGCTACCTTTAATCAAAGAAATATTCATGTCACTTAAAGGTCATTTTGTTTCACTGGGCATGGGACAAATGACAACTAGGTTAAAACATGCTGGCTTCTAGTCACTTCAGAAGTGTGATTATAATCACATTTTGATTCCAGAACGTACATGGACAAAGCACATTGGTTGAAGAAGCTAGGGGGAAAACTCCTCTCTTTTAGGAGGACTTTTTCCCAAAAGCATTTTTTTCTAAAAGCCTGAGAGTATTTAAACAGAAGTCTCAAGGTTCATTTTCCATCTTTCCTAATAATAATGTTAAGTGTCAATTTTGATTCTTTATTGGGATTTTTTTTTTGTCTTTATAATGTAGATGGCAATGGCAATTTGTAAATGAAGAGTGTAATAAACTAGAAAAGCTTGTCAACAGTAACCAAACATTACGTGTAACATTATATATGGCTGTACTTATGTATTTATTTGTCTAAATTGTATATATTGTTTTATCTATAGTGTCTGTAGGAGTGCATTCTTTTAAAGTATTATTTACAGTTTTGTGGGATTGCCAGCAAAGCTGCTAATCGAGATACTATTTTTTTGTATCAATGTCAAATAAAAAAAAAATTAAGAACAAAAATTAAAAACTGAAGGTGTCCTGTAAGTTTTCTTCACTTCTTTCTAGAAATGCAAAGGGTATTATCTGAAAACACAATGCCAGGGAATAGGGTCAGTTTTCATAAGGGAGAATATGCTGCTGCAAAAGCAGATCTGTAAAAAATAGTTGGAAAAAATGCAGCAACCTTTCAAATCATAAAGAGATGCTTTAAAACAACTAAGAGTTTCACATACACTAAAAACCCCTCCAATCACTTTCTTTTTTCTGTCATTTTCACCGTGGCAGCCTGAGTCTAATTGCAACACTTAACATGGTGTTTAATTAATATACAGCTTGGAGATATACAGATATTAGCACTAGTAGGATGGATTTTGTGTAGCTTGATTATCTTAATTACAAGCATTCTATTTTCTCATTTACTTAATTGATTGTCATAGATTTCCAAAGAAATTTGCACTGCCCTAA
The DNA here is from genome assembly GCF_033815535.1 of Pezoporus flaviventris. Taxonomy (NCBI): domain Eukaryota; kingdom Metazoa; phylum Chordata; class Aves; order Psittaciformes; family Psittacidae; genus Pezoporus; species Pezoporus flaviventris. The sequence goes on from NW_026892549.1 coordinate 38,231,695, forward strand.
GTGAAAAGAGTACGTAAAAAAAAAAAAAACCAACAAAAAAAACAAATAAAAAATCCCAACTTAAAACCAGTGAAGTTGGGCTATTCAAGCAGCAACGTGCCACAAAAGGTGATCGGAATGACAGGAAACATTGTACAAGATACTACCTACTTTTCTCTTGTTAAAAGTGGGAATTAGGAAGTGGAAGAAGAGGAGTTATCTGGAGGAAAAGTTAAAAAAAACAAAAGAAAAAAGAATATGCCTAATTGATTCAGCTGCACCTGTAATAGAGTTGTCTCAAGTATCATCTCTGATGACATGCCTAACGCAGGTAAAAAAGATCCATTTTTCTGCTAGGTCTGAGTGTTAGCTGACTCGACATTATAACTCTGCCTCACCTGAAAGAGCTAAGGAGAGCAAAAGGCAATTTGTCATGTGAGATTTATCCTTGAGCATTTATTCTGCAAAGGCAGTGGTACATGCCAAGCTGTGCAGAATTATGTGCCATTGCCTTGTAGTGTAACTTTTATCTGGAGGAGGCAAGTATCCCAAACTTGAGGTGTGCTGAGTAACACCTACCAGTTCTGCAGCTAAATCAAGAATAATTCCAATCCCTACATCCCTTTTCCTTTAGGAGTGCCTTTCTCTGACTTATTTTCTAGCATGACCTCTTTCCTCAAAGTGAAAGCAGACCTCTTGGGTACCTTAGTATAGCAGTAAAAGGGGAAAAACAGAGAGCTCCCTACAGTAGCATTTGGGAAGTACTAGCAGGCCCAAAGTACAAAATCATTTAGCACAACAGCCATTCTCTTTTGACAATAAAGATAGCAGCCATGTAAGTGATGTAAGCCACAACCAGCTGAACTCATCCGTTGTGATACACCAGCCATAGGGCTCAAAGTGCATCATGAATAGATCATGCATCAGTTCCTCCTTATCATAAGACATTTATTTGAACATCTTAGAAAAGTTGTGCCAAAGTGTAGAAAGAGCAGAAAGGGATAAAACATTCTGAAACATTCTAAATTCTTTTATTTATTCAACTTCATTAAAATTCCTCCTCAAAAAGAATGTTCTATTTCAAGAAGTTTCAACAGTTATCCATTATACATCTTCATACATCTTGAATATGTATGAAGATTTTACCTTCATACATATTCAAGGCAAATAAAGTAAAACACTGGTCTCCATTACCTGGTGTACTGCATTTGGATTGAGCTGTGTGAGGCAAATCAAATTTGACTGAAGTCACAAGCCCCATCAGTTCATAGAATCACAGAATGGTTTAGGTTAAAAAGACAATTTAAAGTTAACTATCTAGTTCCAACCCACCTGCCATGGGCAGGAACATCTTTCACTAGACTAGGTTGCTCAAAGCCCCATCCAGCTTGGCCTTGAATACTTCCAGGGATAGAGCATCCACAACTTCTCTGGGCAACTTGCCCCAGTATCTCACCACCCTTATAGTGGAGAACTTCTTCCTAATGTTTAATCTAAATCTACTCTTTCAGTTTAAAGCCTTTCGCCCTTGTCCTGTTACTACATGGTCTTGTAAAAAAATCCCTCTCCAGGTTTCTTGTAGGCCTCTAGGTAGTGGAAGGCTGTTACAAGGTGTCCCCGAAGCCTTCTCTTTTCCAGGCTGAACAAGCCCAACTCTTTCAGCCTGTCTTCATAGGAGAGGTGCTCCAGTCCTCTGAGCATCTTTGAGGCTCTCCTCTGCACTCTTTCAAACAGGCCCAAATCCTTCTTGTGTTGGGGGCTCCAGAGCTGAACACAGCATTCCAGTTGGAATACTATACTCCAGAGTGAGCAGAGGGGGAGAAACACCTCCCTCAACCTGCTAGTTGCACTTCTTTTGATGTGGCCCAGGATACATTTGCCTTTTTGGGCTGCAAGCAACATTATCAGGTATGTTGAGCTTCTTGTCTGGCCAGTGCCTCCTCAGGGCTTCGCAATCCATTCTCTGCCTAGCCTGTAGCTGTGCTTATGATTGCTCCAACACATGTGTAGGACCATGCACTTGGCCTTGGTGAACTTCACATGATTTGCATAGGCCCTCCTCTCAAGCCTGTCAACCTCCCCCCTGGCTGCCATTTCCAATGGGGTTTATATCTGTTTACAAAGGGCTGAATTTAATTTTCTGTGTCCAACGTGGGCCTTATGTTTACTCAAAGTGAAATCAACTGGGATATCATCAAGGTGTCTGGGGAAGAACGCTGTATTCCAGGCAATACTTCACTCACCAGAAACTTCACCTCTTATCAAACGCAAGCAGGAAGACAAAGCAAGTAGCAATTTTTCCAATTACCCATTAAGCCCACTCCTTATGAAGACAAAGTAGAAGAGAGACCGACAAGTTTGTAACCTGTTCAATGAGAACACACATATAACATTAACTCTCAAGAGAAGAAGGTTCTGTAGTGAGTTATAAATTTATCTGGCTCTCTGCCAGTTCACTGCTCCTAAAAAGTCTGTTTGGGAACACTAACAAATACATGCCACTGGCAAAAGCAAGAGTACCCTAGAGCCATACCTACTTCTTGCAATCACTCCCTTTTCATTCCCTACACAGATTTTATTTTGCCAGTCATTGCATTAGGAAAAAAAATAGTGGCATGATGATGCCTTTCCTAAACTTCATTCATCTGGAAGAATACCAACAGCCTAATTTTTAGGATAATGTTCTTCCCCCTTCATAATGAGACAAGTATAGATGGTCTCTTCAAGTTGGCCTCAGGACTCACTTGTGTCCCTGTAGTTCCTCTCCTCCATTCATTAGACCTGTCAATACACTCTGCATGTAGACCCCTTGCAACTCTAGTCTCTAACCTTAAGGCAATGCTAAACCTCCTTCCTTTTAACCCGTAGCCCAGCTAACTCTTCATAATTCCAGCACTAAAGGAGCTCCCCCTCCACATTCACTCAAGGGTAGTAGCCCTTGCCATCACCACAGCTGCCCCATCTCACACAGCCTCTCCAGTCATCAGGTCATTCAGCTGTGGCTTAGCCCTCAACATTCCTTTTCCCTATCTCCCCTCCTTCTCCCAGCAAGCCCTGGAAAGCTGCCTCCTGTCTGCTTCCCTACTATTCTCTCTTCTTATAGGACTGTTTACTTTTTTTCCATTACTAGTTTCCCACAAAACTGAGACTTGCACATGGTTTACCAGTTCCCACTTAAACCCTAAACTGTAAGATAAGACGAACACCTTGACTTTCCACCACATCCTTCTCCTCCCTTTGTTTTCCCCACTTCAGCTTTTTGCTCAATTTAAAAAAAACTCTTGCCCCTCACTCCAGTCTTCTGCACTTTTAATCTGCTTCAATCTGGAACATTTCCCTGTTATTTCCATCACTCTTTCCATTTTCCCAATGTTCTTTTACATAGCATCCTCCTATTTAATGCAGCTGTTCAAACTGGCCACAAAAATTACAGCACAGGGTTTTATGAAGAGATGGTTCCTCCCTGAAAGCTTTACAGTCCTACACTGTCCAATACCTGACAAAGTGAATTCCGTGAGTTTCAGAGGACAAGTAATAGTTCAAGAACCTTTTCTTCAGCATTGCCTGGCCTAGTTTTAGGTATATGGAAAAAAAACAGCCCATCTTTCATCTTGCCACTGCCTGCAGAGATTATTGCACAGCCTAATATCTCAGTATCAAGTGCTTTTATATTTTTATTATTATTATTATTCCTTATTTCTTTTACCTTTCCTCATATAGCCCTAAATAGTTCATCAGAATTCAAAACAGTACTTTTTCACATTTCATTTTAACTTCCATGTAATCAAATGTGCCTTATTCCATAATTTCAGTGTTTTAACCTTTTTATCTGCTTCTGCTCCCTAGGTTGCCTCCACTCTCATATCTTTCTATTCTAATCGTCAGATATCTGCACAGAACCTATTACAAGAAGATTTGCACGAAGGCTAAGCACAGCAGTACTTTTCCTCTATTCCAGTTTTTGAGGTATCAAAAACTGTGTTACTAGATTAGTTTCACCAGACAGGATAGCTTGTCTTACATTATCACATAACAGAAAATTTTGCTAGCATTAGAACAGAAGGCAAGTCTACAGGGCTATAGACATGACAGGTGTCAACATTCCACTCCAGGGCTGCCCCATCTCTAGAATTGTTCAGGTTGGACAAGACTTTGAGCAACCTGATCTATTAAAAGTGTCCCTGTCCATGGCAGGTGGGGTTGGAACTATGTGATCTTTAAGGCTACTTCCAACCCAAACCATTCTATGATTAATTTTTTTTTAAGTATCTCATTAATGAACTGTCTTTATATAGAACACCATTTCCCCTCACAAAGGACACATAAAGGGCCAGATCAGTCAAGATAAACTGAGGCTGTGTGTTACATTTGCCATCAATTTGGAACCACTCAACTTCCAGTTCTACCAAGTTTTAGTTGCAGGATGGTTTACGAAACAAAGCATTGCTGCCTCTGAGGAGTGGTATCCTGTACTGACGGGGGTGACTTTGTACTTCCTGAGCACCACTTTATTCTAACGTCACTTTATAATCCTGCGATAATTTCATAGAATAATTAGGGTTGGAAAGGACCTTAAGATCATTTAGTTCCAACCCCCCTGCTGTGGGCAGGGACACCTTACGCTAAATCATATCACCCAAGGCCTCATCCAACCTGGTCTTGAACACTGCCAGGATTGGAGCATTCACAACCTCCCTGGGCAACCCATTCCAGTGCCTCACCACCCTAACCGGAAAGAATTTCCTCCTTACATCCAATCTAAACTTCCCCTGTTTAAGTTTGAATGCGTTACCCCTTGTCCTATCACTACAGTCTCTAATGAAGAGTCCCTCTCCAGCATCCCTAACCAATTACTGCATAACTGTACTTTGAATTACAAGCTCAGCCAATACCAAGGTTGATGGCAGGCTGCTTTAATTGGTCATTAAAAGCCAATATTATTTACTGCCTTGTTACTTGGATTCAGAATTTCTACACATGGGGATAAAACTAATGGGCTAAAGAATATATACAGCATGTAATTAAAACTACATTTTTTAATAGAGGAACATACATGCACGCAACACAAGTGCTGGCATATACTTAGAAGGACAGGTTATGGAAGTATACATTTTAATTTGCATTATACTGCGATTCAGCTGTTACTTCAAACAGATGGGCAAGTCGTGCAACATTTTTTAACTGATTTAATTACTTGTAAAAGCATTGGCTTGTGTTAATTAGGTGCAATAAATTACACAATGGTTCACAGATTCCTTTAAAAGGGGTATTGAACATGTAGTATCTATAGCAAAACAAACTAAGCCTCTCAAGCCAGTATTTGACAAAGTAGTTATCGGCTATTTGTGTTATTGAAACAGAAAGGAGCAAAAAACTCCACCATTCACACAAAACAATAACGTGCCTAACATAACAGGTATTATTGTATATTTGCACCTCAGAGATAGATGAATGTCGTGAATATCATGCGGACAGTATATCCATCTATATGCTTAGAAGAAAGATCAGACTAAGTAAATGTAAACTGATTACTGTTACTCTCCCCCCAAAACACACTAGTTTAGTATTCAATTGAGGTAGCTAGTGTGGGATTATTACAGTTGTCTTGTCTAGCAAAGTCATTTGCTAAAACATGAATCACGTGGAAGAAGGTCCACAGGTTAATCTGAACATGTAGTAGCCTACAAAATATCTAGGCCTCCATTCACTTTAAAGTTCAAGCTCCAGATGTTGCTTCTTGTCTTGAATTCCAGGGATATCCTGTAATAAAAACATTCATGCCCAAGAAGCATGAAGGTTTTATATGAAAATAAACTACAATGAAAACAATGCATCCAATAGGTATGTCCATCTAATATGTCCATCAATATCCATCTAAGTAGACAACTAGAAAAACGTCTCACCCGCTAAGTACTACAGAGGAGTACACCTTTATAAAGATAAGCAAACAAAATCTGTAAGCAAGAGTGGTTATTAAACACCCTGGTTGCAATACCAGGAAAGCAGAGATAAGCAAGGGAAGTCATTTCATGAGGCTGGCAGGTCCTTCCCACCTCCAAGAGAAAGGGCTGCCCTCATAGCATGGCTACTTAAGAACACAAACAAAACATATCCTGAGCCACTGAGATCCTGTGGATCCTATATCCTGAAGGCCTACATCAGCCCCGGATTTGGGTGCCTGCTAGCATAACCTGGCAGAAACCTTGCAAGGTCTTTGGTCAAACCTTGCTACAAAGCTGTCATGGTTTAAGCTCAGCTGTAAAGCAGCCATGCAGTTTCTCTCTCACTCACCCCCTTTCTTCCCTCCCCCAACTCCCGGAATCGAAAGAATATAACTCCCACGGGTTGAGATAAGGACAGCCCAGCAACTAAGGTATAACACAAACCACTGCTGCTACCACCAATGATAATAGTGATAAGGGAAATAACAAGGGAAGAGAATACAATAACACCCGCAGACCGACCGAGCAGTGAAACTAGCCATTCCGCATAACTCTCACTTTACATCCTGGGCATGATGTGCTGTGGTATGGAATACCTCTTTGGTCAGTTTGGGTCAGGTGTCCTGTCTCTGCTTCCTCCTGGCTTCCTCTCCTCCCTGGCAAAGCATGAGACTCAGAAAGTCCTTGGTCAGAGTAAACATTACTGAGCAGGAAGTAAAAAAAAAAAAAAAAAATCAGTGTTATCAGCACTGTTCCCAGGCCAAAAGTCAAAACCACAGCACTGCACCAGCTACTAAGAAGGAGAAAAAAATGACTGCTACCGCTGAACCCAGGACAAAAGCTTACACTGGGGAACACTACATTTTACCTAGGAGAACAAATCATGGTGCCCCAAACTTTGCATTTCAGTATTCCAAGGCCAAAAGGAGAGTGAACCCTTAGCAGATAAAATTGTCTCATTTGTGAAAGATCCTCTATATCCTGGACATTTTAGATGATGAAGCATTTGAATTTTTTTTTTATGGTTTTGAAACTGCTGTGCTGGAAATGTCACTGAAAACAAGTTTGCACTTTTATCTTCTGCTAAACCCAAGAGAAATACCACTTCACAAGAGTATATTACATTTGTTTTGAATGCTGGAACAGCCACATCAGAAAGTAAACTAAAAACCATATGGATTGTCAGTGTTATTACTACCACCTGCCCATGTTTTCCCTTTCCAGCTCTGATCAATTTTATTTCATTCTCTTCTTTCCCATGCCTTTAATTTCAAAAGTAGCAACAGTCTGCGGGGTTTTTTTTTAATGTACCACAATTTCAGTAATACTGTATTTTGTTTAAGGGGGAAAAGGGCTTAATGTAGTGCAAACATTTTTAAAGAAAAATGGAAAAAAATGGCATGTTGAAAGTCATACTTGCATGCACACACTGGCTGGCAACATACACATAAAATACAGAAACAAAGGGAGAAACATTTTGTTGTTGCTTGGCGTGTGCCTTAAGAATGAGCAGCAAGCCATGAGGAGTTTAGAGTGAGCAGGACTGTTGTTTCCCAGATTTTACTTTTTATTAATCATACTATTATCTGAGAGAAACCTGATCCAGTCAAATACTGGGGACTAGGTAACTTTTTAGGGTACCTTCCAGCCCAAATTCCATTCTATGAAAGGAAGCGAAAGCAACATTGCTGCTTATAGGTGAAGAGACTGCACAGGAGAAGAAACAAGGGAGATTTACACATAAGGACTGGACACAAAAACTTGGGAGCTGCATAAACTTTAGTAGAAGTTACATGCTACAGGTGACAAAACTGTATCTTTGAAACCTATCCCAGATAAAAACAAAGCTTTAGAAAAAACACACGTGTTCTGAAATTTTGTGCACACCACCTGAAATCTCATGCTCACCACTGTCTCTGACCCACAAATTCAATCCCAGTTTGCTGCAATGCCAAGACATGTATTTAAGCAGTAATTCACAATGGGTGAGGCAACATCATCTGGGGGATTTGCAGCTGCCTGGGACACATCAGACTATTGGCAACAGCATTATCTTAACACTTCTTAAAGTATGTATTTGTGAAACTGCACTTTTAGTCATATCAGTACCTACACGATGATGAAAAGCAGCATTTTCAAGAGGAGTAGCATGCACTCAGTCTTCGATCCACAACTGTTTCTAACATGCCTCCCAATAAATTCAATTCCTAACAGTGCAGCTAACCCAAAAATAGGTATTTGATATATAAAATTTAAATTACAACATAGATAATTTCTTCCATGCTCATTTGAAAGAATATCTAAACCAGAAAGAAGTTGGTAATATATACTTAAATGGTATACACCAAGAACTAAGTTAACCTCACCTGCCTGTTAAATTTTAATTTATATAGGTGCTGTTTTGTACCTTTCAAAGTAAATGCATTATATCCTTGTTCCTAAATTTGCCAATATCTGCACTAAGAGGACCTTATATACAAAGAAAATATTTATTTGTATTAACTTGCCATAATATACTTCAGTTCTACAAGAATAGATAATCTTTGAAATCCTCTCCAAAAGGCAGTAATTTTGCCTTTAACTGCAAAAATTATTTACACAGATAAGAGACTTCTTTTGTGACTAAGACAAAGATTATGATCTTTGGTAGATAAGCAACAGAAGCCTTAATTTCCACTGTCTGTTATGTATTTATATTAGCTAGTGTTAACATGCACACGTATTTGTCTCCAACAGAAGCTTTTAAAGACTTCTCACTGAGATCCGAGCATCTAAGCAGTTGAAATGGTTTTAGTTTGGCTTTTTTTTTTTTTTCAAATGCTTTTAAAAGTAGCAACAAGTTGATTTATTTTGTCAAGCATTAGTAATGCTCCACTAGCTTGATTTGTGTTGACATACAAACAGAACCCAGGACTACTCTGAAAAATACAAGTTCACAGGTGACAACCAAGAGCTCAGTACTTGCTGTAAGAAAGGACCAGTTGGGTATACATCTGCAATACCAGCTACAAAGTGGGTTTGGACTTTTAACCCCATATTATACGTAAATCTGCAGACATCAAAGCTCTGGTTTGGTTTTGTTCCACAATTATAGTGGAAGCTTTTAAAACCCACAAATGTCTGACTGGAGTAAATCAAACCTGGGGGATTTCGTATTACAGCATGTTTAGAAATTGCTCAGCAGCTAGCACAGGTGCACCTCAGTCTCCAGTGTTGACTGTCAAGAATTAAATCACAGAAAGCTTCAAGCAAGCTCATGGAAGGGGCAGCTCCCAAGCAATAGCAGTTGTAACTTCTGAAGAGAGTTGGCACATACACCTCTGCAGGAACCACATGACATGTGCAGGTCCTGGAGACTTCCTTGTTAGGCAGCAGGTTGCCCTCAGAAAGGGCAAAGAGGAAGGAGATGGAACATGGGGTCTGACAGCTCTCATTTCTCTCATGTCAAGTGCTGCAAACGCTGGGACCACGCAAAGAGATAAATCTTCTCATTAAAAAAAGAAACAACTAAATTTTAGAACAGAAGGAGAGGAAAATAAAGTATTTTGGGAACTGCAGGGTTCACAACTGTTTTATATAAATATATGTGTGCATGTGCATATAAATTAGGAATGAAAAATACTTTGGAAAGCTGAAAAGGTATTGATGTGATTTTTTTTGAAAACTCACATGCCACTAGCAAAATGAAGTTGGTATGTGAAGTAGTGGAGTTTGTTTGTTTAAGAAATTGCTACCATGTATTACTTTCTAGACAGGAAGCAAGGGCAGCATATAAACAAAGAGCTGCAACAAAGTGTGCATACATCTCCAGATGGATTAAATTCTTTATCAGAAACTCCGTCCTCATCCTGAAGTTTTCTAAATCACGTAGCTCAGTACAAAGCAAGCACTAAACCCACCAAGTAAAAATAACTGACTTTACAATAGGTACATGTGCTTGTACAGGGCAAGAGAACCAGAGCTGAGGTACTTGCTTTCAGGCCCCTATGTATGTACTACAATACAATAAAATACACTCCGTCTACTGGCTATGCTGCACATTCTACACAGAATTTTTTCCTCTTTTCTTTAACCGTATGTTAGATATAAATAATGATCACAGAGGCTATGTAGTAGCAGTGTTCCAGAGGTCCACACGTGCTTATCCTGCCTGCACTCCATGTAGACACAAGGCTTGCTCCCTCTGTGCTCTCCAGCAACCAAACACCAGCAGCACAGAGCTGAGGCAACTGAGTCAGTCCTGTTGGAAATTGAGTCAGGCTGCTGGGCTACCTTTAGCACAAGAGCTGAACCATCTCCAGAAAACAGAGTCGACCTAGCTGAACATGAATCTGGAGAAGGCCTCTGGGAGGAGAGATGTCAGAGAAGACAGGGTGGCCACATGGAAGAACACAACAGGGAAAGGATCGCCTCAGCGGGGACAAAGCATGAGAGAAGTTGAAAGAGGAAGAGCACAGGGAATACAAGCACCCTGAGCCGCAGCTCTGCTGTTGAAGCCAGCGACTGTAGTACATTAGTACAATAACTGACCTACTCTCCTTAGGAAAAAATATTTCCAACCACAAGAACAGCAGAATTGTCTGTTTCCTTGGTTCGTGGCTTTTACACGCCACTGATGATTTCCATGTACCTGCAATAAGCACCATGCTGTCTGCAAGGCTGCCTTGGGAGCAAAGTGCACTGCACTCCAAACACAGTGGGGCAGGGCAAGTAGCACTTCCCAACTTCCAGTGTAGCTCAAATAAAAAAATCATTTTCGTGGACTATGTTTGCAAAAGTTGCTTCTTTCCTCCAGTAGCACCCACGAGGGACATGCCAGAGCCAGCACAGGGCCCAGCATAATTTCAGCTCCAGCAGCACAAGGTGGGGCTGTCCCCAGCCCCCAGCAACACCCAGCTCCCCAGTCCAGGAGGACATCTGTGCAGCTCTGCCAGTACCCCAGGTGCTTTACATCTGCAAGGATCTCTCCACTATCCTAAGACGGCTCTTTATAAAGCTCCTACAAAATCATGCTGACTTCTAACTGCATTTAGAGCCTCTATTTTAGATGAGATTTTTCTGGATTTTTCAAGTCAACATAACTGGCTTATACAAGTTTACTTCTAAACTTGTCATATGAATGATGATGACAGTACAGCACAGAAAAAACAAAGTCAACACTACGAAAGATAAACATATGGGGGCATACAGAATTACAAAATATTACAGCATATGCATTGCCTTGGCAGTAATTAGCATAAATACATACATTAAAAGGTATATTTGATAAGTAGTAGCCCCACGGACACCTGGCATATGCAACAAAGCAAGCCTTTTGCAATTAATAACCAGTCAAAATTTTATCTTAGGCTACAAACCACTTTTTGCCTCAACCAAATTTGAGAATATATTATCCCCATGTTCCAGTGTTTCAAAGTACATCCCTCATTAAACCAAAACGGTACTAAACATTTTCAGGATGTCACTTTCACAGCAAGTAAAGCACCATCACTGTTTTGTAATACTGAAAGCACACATCTAACACACCACAAACTGGAAAACAAATCTGTGTACTCTCCTGGACTGAAGCAGAATGTTTAAGTCACTTTGTTGAAATTTTTTCACCTAACAGCTGCCTGCAATTTAAACTGACATCAATCTGATTTGCCACAAGGTCACTGGAGTACTATTCCAAAAGAGTAATTTTAGGCCTTTGGCTTATACCAGAAGAGGGGAAGAATACCAAATTTACTTCATTAGTGTTACTCTTATATACTCTTATATACTCTTATGTTGCCTAAAACAATTTTTAGGGCATCTGTAAATGCAATAGCCCCAGTCATCTTTGAATTAAATACATATAGCCTTACTATAAGACATTATCTGCAATTACTTTATTAAAAATCAAAATCTTTGCCTATGAAAAAGACCTTGCTGAAGTATGCTGACAACAGAATTAGAAATAATGGCAAGAAAAAGGGAAAGTAGCTCACTTGCTTAAACACAGCTCTGGTTTGATTTCCACAGGCTGATCCAAGCTATGCTACCTTCAAACAGTACAGACTTCAGAGAATCAGACCTTTGTTGGCCTTATAAATCCAACAAGGAGGTACTGATATACAACACAAGTCTGTGAACATAAAGTAGTTTTAAACAAGAATAGCAACTTATATAATGCTAAGCTGTAGCTCGATTGCTCTCATCCAAGAGTCCAGATTTATCTTTGTGAAAATCCTTCTGGAAAATAAAAAAGTATCAAGCAACACACAAGCACAGGACTTCCCTCACCCTTTCAATCTTTTGAGAAGCATCAGGTTTACGGATGACTTGACCGTGCCCCACCTGACAGACAGATTTACAAGGTTAGCACAGAACCTAATCAGAAACAATCAGAAAACTCTTTCTCTCCGGTGTCATTTTCTGCCTGGATGGCTCTGCTATCCTATTATAAATAGGAAAAAGTTGCAGCATAAGCAGGGTGGAAGACTTCAGGGAGATTTTAGTAATCAGCTTCCATTCAAATCATACCTACTCTTTAATCACGATTGGATCTTTTTCTATTTTATAGCCCCAAGAGTAAACTGAGAAACTCATAATCAACACAGGGAGTGAAATTTTAGTCCCACTGAAGCCGTCATGAAGTATTATTAATTCATGGGGCCAAGACTTCAATAACTGTCCTTCCCTCTGGATTCTCTGGTCTAATTTAAGGTGTTTTTCTCCCCCCTTTTTCTCATATATTTCTCATAATATAGGGTAAATGATCCAGTGAAGTTAAAGTTTGTTTTAATCAGAGGTGCTATAACAAGGCAAAGAAAAGAAAACTTAAACCAACCTGAATTCAACAGGATTCTGAGCTGATTCTCTGAGATGCTGGGAATAGTTCCAGGTTTAACAACCCCAACCACATACCTATCACACTGTTCCTTAACGTGAACATTTACTTCACAAAAATCTTTCCACAGCACTCAAATTTATTAGGAATTTTATTTCATTTCACAAATTGCACACCTTGCACTCTCAGAAAGATACAGCTTTCAGCTTGTGCTAAAAAACTCTCCAACCAAAGCAACCTACAAAACCACAAAATCTATTTCTTGGTCTAAGTACAAAGTCGTTTACCTCTATTGCGAAAAGGCACAGAAAGTTTACCTTTAAGAAGGTACTTTTTGCATCAGAATAGAGCACTGCTAACTTCTTGCTCGGCATATTCAGGGGCAAAGGCACAGCTCACATCAGCCTCAGTTCACTGCAAGGCCAACGAGCAGCCTCACACTGGCTGCAACACTCACACTGGAACGCCAACCCACCAGGCAGAGCAGGAAGGGAACACTGGCCACAGGACTGACTAAACCACTGGGAAGCTTGGGAGAAGAGGGAGCATTGTCCTACACACTTCTCTGGTTCTGAACAAACTCATGTTTGCTGACCATTTGATTTTAGACTTCTTTAATTTATTTAATTTTGTATTCTTTCTTGGCAAATAACGGAGCACTACCACAATGCAGGTCATTAGCCAAAGACACTCATTTGTCAGAACAAAACAACTGAACTTTGGATAACCTCAATAACCCAAATACCAACGGGTTAATAATGGCGTACTCAACCTTCTTTGGTGTATCCCACAGAACAGTAACTCAGACATATAAGGAACTTTCCTTGTAACAGTCTTCAAAATATTTCCATTTCCTTTACGTTATGAACCAGCACAGGTACAGGCTCTAAAAAAGTACATGAACCTCTGAGGGTATCTTTTACAGTTGGTTGGTTGTTTTTTTTTTCTTCCCCCAAATGCTTCCTAAAGCTAATTCCAAGCTTTCAAAAACAGAGATGTGGGGAGAAACAGAGATCTCCCCCTTGAAGAGGATTTCCTATTTAGCACTACGCAGTCCGTCTTTCAGAACACAAAAGTTTTGCTTCTGGGAGATGTAAAAACACTTAAATAGGCAAAAAGATTGCATGCCATGAATAGCACAGAGTCCACCTCCTCAAAAACCACCGGACTTACTCTGGTTCTTCTGGTTCATTATTTCTAATTGCCTGCTGATGACAGCCACATACACTGCTGTGTCACCAAAATAACCTTAAATTCCTTTACATTTTGAGATGTTATACCTCAAGTGTTCTCAAAGGAAACAAAGCTCAATCTAGTTACAAAACAAGAAAAGCCTTTTGCTCAAAGTAAATCTAAAGAAGCCCAGCACTCCTATGAATGAGCAACATCTTTCCTTAATGAATCTGAATTATTACATGGATGAAAAAGAACCAAATAACCATTTCGTTTCCTCCTAGGAAAAAAAAAACAAAACAAAAAACCACACAAAAACCAAACACACACACAAAAGTTACATATTCGAACAATATTTTCATTAATTCTTAAAATGCACACCTCTTGGGAAAAATAAAACAAGGAGAAGCATGTATTTTCCATCTATGATGGAAAACCAGATTTCCATTGTATTCTGTTTCTCATAGCTACTGTTCTACATAAATGCATCCATTTGCACAACCGATTTTCTGCACCCTACGGAGACAATAAAACAAGCACAGCCTTTCAAATCCACATTTGAAAAATCAAATGGCAAAATATTCGTATCCTGAGGTGGACAAGATTACCTCTCTACTGGTTTATGCAGCAAAAATTAAATATTTATCCTTCTTACCATGAACTCTCCCAAGTCCCTGTAATTGCTCATTGATCCACTACTGCCCATAAACTGAATGTTATTAGAAATGGACAACGTAACAACCACCAAGTCTGGTTCAACATCTGAGATTACAATGATTATGCAACAGCCTGATGAGCATCAATCTAACAATCATAAAGCAGCTATAAACCCACATTTTTACGTGCACTGTAATGTTACTCTTGGTCACCATGAGAAAATTAATAACTAAAGTGTCACAATGCTCAACTAATATGCCTGGATAGTTTATCAGTTGGGCCACTGTGTAATAAAACGCAAGTACCAGACTTTGCTGGAGTTTCCTGGTTTGAGTAAATCCAGCTGCTCCATCAGCTCATTAGCAGAGTACATGCACAGGGAACTCAAAGATGTAGGCTCCTGCTGCTTTTCCAACTTCTCATTTTAAAGTAATTAGTATTCTCAGTGCATGCACATGCATAACTACATTGCAAGAGGGTGGACAGGCTGCCCACTTGATGCAGTGGAAAAACGCACTGCAACTGACCAAATAAAGTTACATCACAATGGATCCAGAGGCAAAAATAAATAAATAAATATACCAATTGCTGTTTGTTATCAACAAAGTCTCGTATTTTATTTCTGCCTGTAAAACACACGGGGGGGGGGGGGGGGGGGGGGAAGGGAGAAGGTGGTAGCACCCTCTACTCCCCACTGAACAAAAATCAGCATTCTCAATGCACGCAATTGACAATGTTTTAGGCCTGTGTCAGATTTATCATCAGAGCTAAGTGATTTCAGGCACAGGCCAGTCTCACGATCCAACATCTTTATGCAGAGGTAGGTGGTGAAAAAGAAAACAAATCTCTGATTAAGAAAAGCATGAGGGGGAGGCACACCATTTACACACTGCACACAGCATTCCCTCTCACAGATATAACAGTGTTTAAAAACATTCTGAAGAGATGCCCCACAATCAGATTTTATAGGATCACTCTGGAAGCCCCCAAATTGGAGATTTTGAATTAGACTGAGGTGGCTCAAAAGGCACACATTTGTCTTCCTCTCAGGGAAGAAAATTCGGTGATGTTTCCTGGCATATTTCCCATATTCTCTTTCCATCTCCATGTATAAAGCCGAAGTGTGCTCTGGGGCTGGGAGGTCTAGAGAGGAAATTGTGGTAGGATATAGGATAACATTTCTAGAGAGCAAAAATATTTATCACAACTAACTAGCTGCATTGCAGCTTGAATGTAACCCTCTGTATGTGTCAGTGAGAATATCTGAGCTCAGCACCTGTCAGAGCAAAGAGATGGGCATTCCTGTTCTCCTGGCATGGAAAAGATACATTGGCAGGGTGGGAGGCAGCTTTTCCTGGCCTGAAGCCCACACTAGAGTCCCAGGAAGAAAAAGGCTGGAAATATTCCTCCTCTGCACTCCCTTACACATGTACAAACAAGTTTTTCTCCAGATCTGGTTTGGTGCTAAGCTAAATTCTATGTTTATATTCATTCTTTTTAACACATTGAAAATAATAAATAGAGCTGTGTTTCATTGACTGACTTCCATCTCCGTCCACATCACAGACCTACTTTCAGCCCACTGAAGCAGAGCACACTGGGAGGGCTGACTCTGTGGACATTGACATTCATCAGCCCAGAGAGCCTGCAGATGCGCAGCTGCAAGCACAGCCACGTAATCGTCATTTACAGATGATTGTATTTTTAGAATCATCTAGTTAAGCCCTATTTTCCTGACTTCAAAGACAGTTTTATGGTAGCTCACCTGTTCCAGCTTCACCTTGTTAATTAGTGACCTCTTCCTTCAAACACAGGCAGGTGCTCCAGCCAGCAACAGGCACCAGGTATTGCCCAGCAACACCTTTCTAACAGGAGCACCACAGCTGCTTTGGGGCAAGTCATAGGATACACGAGAACTGTACCCATCTCCTAAATGCTTTTCACCTGAACATGAATAAATTCATAGTTGCAGGTTTTCTCTTTTCCTTTGTTATTCAACAGAGACTACAAATATAGTATTCAGGAAGCAAATTCCCATTATATTTGGTGCCTATTTCTACTCCATCATCACCTGCACACTACTTTCTACAGCAACTTAGTGTATATTTTTACCTTTCCCCCACATAACTGCAAGAATAGACTACTTACAAACCTCCTATTAACAGACCTTTCTTTCAGATCATTGTCCCTCTGTACTCATTTACCTCGCACTGTATTTATTCACAATACCTTTGCAGCAGAAAAAAACCCTAAATTAAAAACTAACTCAGCTGCAATAAATAACACTGCTGCGTGAATTTGCTTTCTCATTGAACAAAGGAAGCTCAGTGAAGCATTGGCACGTTTCTGCATCAGACTGCAAGTGAGCAACAACTGTTAGAGCTTTATCTTGGTACAATGCTGCTGACTGCTTCAATTAAGCTACTACATTCTTCTTTATTTAGACACCTCCTGCAGCCCCAACCAGTACAGCAGATGAGCACTTTTGACAGTTGGTACTCCTACCTCAACACCCTTTCGCCAGCCTACAGGGAGGTGTATAGTGAGTGGAACACGATTTTCAACCAACTATATATTCCCACTTTTTATACATCCGTGAAAACAACAAGCTTGCCTGAACGTTCATTTCTTTGCCTCAGAAAGCTAACTTGCCACCTACCTTACAGGTAGATTAGTCAATAATGATGCAACATTTGGTGAAGCATACATTAACATAAGTAACAAAAATAATCTAACAGCAATGCTCTGAACTTCACCCCTCTGGGTCCTGCTCAGTAGTCACCTCATCACAGCACTGCAGGTTACTGTTGCACTGGCAGATGTATGTTTAGGTTACCTTTTAATTTACTCCAACATAAAGGTTGCTGACAGATGATCAGCTGCCAAGGTGCAGCCTGCCCCCCTGCACAGACATGATGCAGGAGCCTCTGCTCTCACCCGGCACAGCCGAGGCAGAGGCTCCCAGGCCACGGCCTCACCACTCCTGTGGTGGCTGCCACAAGTCCTCTGCCCAGCTCCTCCACCGGCTGGCCCCAGACATCCAGGCACAAAGCATGCACAAACTGACTGAGACAAAGCATTAAACAACACAGGGCAAGAGATAAACACCCAATTATAGAGCTTTGAGGTGAAGTAGGAGAGATACGGAGCAGACATCAATAACACCACACCCCCAAAGCCAAGTTAAAACACACTTACCGTTTCTGTTGGCCGCCTGCAGCAGACCAGGCCCCACCAGAGCACAGGGTCATTCCCACACAGAATGCAGCACCTACCACACTGCCCAAACCCAGCCCAGGGCTGGGGCTTTCCACACCAGAGGGCCTAGGGGCACCAATGGTGCTAGGAGGGCCTGACTGCCCCAAGGAGCCTCAGCTGTGGCCACCAACCCCACACCTGGGCTGCAGGCAGCACATGCAACCCTGCCCTGGACCCCTCTCACTCTCTACCCCACACAAACCAGCATCCCATACATACAGGCATACAGGTTCTGCCCCAAACAACCAAGTGACTTCTTGAAGTACAAGCACCTCAGGAGTCTTAAGCATCACTTCTACAAAGCACCGGAAAGCAAGCAGTCAGGAGCTCAAGACCAACCCTCTCCTTTTGAGTGAGTGAGCAGCATTTTCTCTCCTCCTTTTCCAGGTGCTTCTTATAGCCTAAGTAAGGGCAACAGACATTTGTAACATCACCCTGCCGCACAGCTGCTGAAATGCACACAGAGCATGGAAAT
Source organism: Pezoporus flaviventris (assembly GCF_033815535.1). NCBI lineage: Eukaryota > Metazoa > Chordata > Aves > Psittaciformes > Psittacidae > Pezoporus > Pezoporus flaviventris. Next base: position 38,249,993 of record NW_026892549.1, read on the forward strand.
TCAAAGTACAAATCTGTTTTTGCAATACACCTTTATTTTTCTTTTTAACCTTTGCAGTCATCTTGGAGTAATCATCATGTAAACAGTAGGATGGGATGGGATTACATTGAGTCATATGCAAATGGCTCTAGAACAACTTCAATGATTATGACAAGGCATTATAAATAACTTCTCTTAATAATATATTTGCCATTTTCAGTACAATAAAGAGCTGCCGCTTATCTAGGATTAGCTAGGAAGTAGTTTAAATTGTAACCTCTGAGAAACATGTCTCCAAATTTCAAAAGTCTTTCTAAGCTTCACTAGCTTCATAACATCTATGTCACAGGTTAAGCATAAGACTACTTGGGTTAGAAGTGTTTTCTTTGTAACAGAGTTTTACTCGATCATTGCACAAAGCCCTACCATTTTCACTCCACCTTGGTATTTTGCAGAACTTCAAGTAAAGCTTCAGTTCCGTTCTTCAAGTTTTTATCACCTGTATGAAACCAGTTTCTATCATTAAGGGTACATTGGATCAGAGATGGACACAGTAAGTGTTCTACCTTAATGACAACAGTTCAAAGTAGTTCTAGCTCATAGACCCCCCCAATAAAGCATAGTCAAAATACTCTAACACCTTTGCTACTGTATGTCCTCTCCCTGCTCAGATAACTATACTTATATATATTGTACCACATGTATGGTACTTCCAGAAAATGGAGATTATTTATTTAAGCAGCCTCAGGCACATTCTTAAAACATTCTCTGCAAGGCACCTCCCACTCCCCTGACAATCAGTTTGTGGACCGGCTTTCAAACACACAACCAACAAAAGTTTGCTAATGCCTAATTAACTGATTTCAAAAAAACCCCTAGAAGTTACCAAATAGTTCAAAGGTATACCTGAAACTTTTTTAAATAATGGGAGATTAACTGCAAATAGCACATAATCAAGTCAAATCAGTTTCTTATTACTAGGATGTGTAATGCATAAATATATGAAAAATAAAATTCACAGTTTTAAAACTAGAATTCAAGTTTGGCTAGTAATTCTTAACTTTCATATTTATGTTAATTTTTAAATAGAACAGAACAGAGGCAGTATTATCAACCACAAGTATAGGGAAAATAGTATCACTCAAAGTTTATGAAAGAAGTAAGCTTGATAGAAAATTCCTTTTGTAACCAATAAATACAGCCACCTGAGTGCATTTCCACAGGCTTTTCACTTAGGGGGAATCCAAATCAACTGCTGAGAGACATTTAGTAGCATTCTGAATGTTAGCAGCAGCGGTGCAGCTGTGGGCTTTGCTTGTTCTGACTTTGTGAATTGCTAGATAATGAAGCAGAACTCAGTGTGTGGAGCATTAATTTTCCTCTGCATCTAAGCTGGCCTCTTCGCAATCTCACAATTCAGCTTGTGGTCAGGGGACAGACATCAGCTGACACTTAACTGAGCAAACCCAATCAGTTTCACTTCATCAGGAATCTCAGTGCCATCACAGCCAGAAGCCTGCAAGTACAAACAGAAATATTTAGTGTATCACCCTACAAAGAAGGATTTGACAGCCAGGCTATAAATCTTCACTGTATTGATTAGTCAGCACACAGCTTACTTGAAGGAAAGCTTTCAGACTGCTTGGTGTATCCTCCATCAGCATCAGTCAACTGCATCCTTAATTTTAGCAAACTCTTAATATTAAAAATTTGAAAAAAATATTGACAAATGAACACTTAAAGGCCTAAATTCTTTAACCCAAACTTTCCAGACTGAAGCCAAATTTGCTTTTTCTCATGAGTACACTGTTTTCACTCATAAAATGCAAATAATCTACATCTGTATAGAGTCCTTTTACCATAGTGATGTGGACACCAAGTATCTTTTGTGTCCAGCTATCAAGTCTGTCTGGAATACCAACCAACTGAATTTTTAAACAAGAGATTGAAGCAGTCTATAAAAGTAAGTATTTAAGTATTAATATTTTCATCTCCTTTCTGATAGTAGTCTAGTACTTAAAATTGTACAGCTGAGATTCTTCAGTAAAACCCATACAAACTGGCACAAGTAATCAGCTTATTTTTCACAAATAACAGTAAAAGCACCTTGCTCAGGAATTAACTGTTACTGTAAATCTGCTTTAAAAAAAATTACACACACTGTAGGCAAAGTATTTTTATATTTTGAGTTTTAAATACAAAAATTACTTCTCTAGGACAGAATTCACTAGATTTTAAATAAAGGGTGTTTATTATGCATTCTTCACCTGTGTGGTAGATAAATCAAAATAAGAATACAATTGGATGAACAGCATATAATGGTAAATCACTTATGACAGATGCTTTCAGACTCCTTGGCACATCCCCCATGAAAATTCTGAATAACTGGTTCACCCTATAAAAATGCTCTTGATCCTTTTATACACTAGTAGCAGTTGAACCCTTTAGTAGAATTGGTTTGTGTATACTCAATGTAAGGAAAAAAGCTCTCAGACTGTGCACACAAGGTGCACTGAGTGACATTATCCGTTGAGTTTTCATGACCAAAATTAACTCATTTGATATTTGTGGAAGCATTACATCAGGCTAGTCCTTCAAATTTACTTTGATCAGACACAGAGAACAGAGGTTCTCTCTTCAGATAGTATTTTCACAGATCTTATCCACTGAAGCAAAAGTTAAAGGTCTGAGATCATCACCATTGACTACTATTAAGATATCTCAATGGCTTTTGGATTGCGAATTTACTAAATAAAATGTATTTGAATTTTGCCCTTAAGACATCATTCTGCATCTGGCTAGCTATCTATCTCCTCAAAGGTATGCTAAGTAACATACCTTATCAATAAATATTGGCTAGTATTGGCTTGTATTTTGTGTTTAGCATTAAGTACTACTATTATACACTAACTGAACATAAAAGAAAAGCTCTTAGTATTTGCAATTCACTGTTTAGTGACTGAATGCATTATTTCAACTCTGGGTTTTCCTCCCCTTTTCATATGAAAAATCCTTACATAAAATGCAAATTCTGCTGCAAAATAATTGAGCGTTACCAAGATTAGTTGTGTATTAAAGCAGCCTCCTTCCAAAGTGTGGACAGCTGGATCCTGAAGGGAAGTCATCAGTCTCTGTTAGCCAAGACAACTAAGGGAGGTTTAGTACTAGATATTTATTCTGTAGAATGACATCATTGTAAGATGAAATATGCACCATCCAAAAAATATGCAAGAAGGTGATCCAACCTTAAGGACAGATTTATCCAGGCACCTTAAATAACTTTGTTTACTATTCTGGCAATAGTTAAAGACAAAACCCGTTAAGACATAAGGTGTTTTTTTTTTTTCCACAAAGATGAAAACGCTTGCTGTCTGAATACAAATATTATATACCAGCAAAACACCAGCAAAAGCAATCTGCAAGCAGCGAGATACTAACCAGGTTCCTTCTCCACAAATATTAGTAACTAGTCCTAGATCGAAGATGACTTTTCAGTTGAATTCCCTGAATGGATATGGGATTAGGTACATTTTGACTTTGAATCCCCATGAAATATTTACTAACAAAATGTGTCTAATCAAGCTGTATACAAGTGCTCTCAAATTCAGTTAGACCTTGTTAAGAGGAAACAAAAACTCAGTAGGGCATACAAACAAATGACAGAGTTCTCCTAGGCAACAATTAATTTAGCAACTCCACCACACAATATAGAAATGGGCAGAAACGGAACATATATTTAATCCAAGAATAAGCATAAATTAAGATACTTCTTGTGGGTATATTCTTTTCCTTGGAAGTAGGGAACTAAACCAACTAGGTTAAAAATATCAAGAAGAAACTTAAGTTAAAAATTAACCTCAGGAATTGCTACCTAGTCAATAGAACTTGAGAAGAACAAAGACATTGATTCTGGATTGTCTATTAATTCTGATTATGGTAAGGAGTAGGATTATAACAGTGTTCACTCACTGGAATTTGAAATACCATGTGAGGTTAACTGCACCCCACCAACAAATTCAACTGAATCTCAGAAATACCCAAACCTAAATTTTCAAGTGGGTTTGTTTTTAACATATATAAACATTAGCAGGATACTATGGGATATTACATTTTGAAATCTCAAGCCTCTATTTTAAGCATGTGAACTAGAAACCCAGTTTTCTACAGAGCCTCTGGAGTATCTACATATCTAAATGCTCTTGGTGAAATGCCACTGACTACACAACAAAGCTAAGTCAGATGTTTAGACAGCAAGAACACAGATCAGCTGCAAAAAGAGAAGCACCAGCCTTTAAGCTATATTTAGTTAGATTACTTTGTTTCTGCAGCCCTTACCAAGTTCTATGTCCTTATTTCCACACACACACACACACCCTCCCCCCCAACCCTTTCTCAAAAGAAAGATGCAAGTTCTAGTGGTTTTACTGGACTGCAGAAAAACTGAAAAATTAGGGAAAATGAGTCCAAATTATTTGGTGAGTTAAAACTACTCAATTCTATATGGAAAAAATTACATAGGAAGAATAATCCTGAAATCCTGAATCAATACATTATCATCAAGTAGGTCACATACTCTAAAAATGGCTCCCTACAGCCCATCTGAAGCAGCTGATTTTATAAACAACGGTGAGACTCTGGAAACCTGCTTATCTAACAGCCATTCAATCTAGCCTGAGTCACTCTCAGCAAGGGGTGCTGTAAACTAATTGGTAAGAGTTTGGTATTTACATTACTAATCATTCAATAGCTTTAGGTATGTAAATTTTTCAACATAATTTTAGCAAGAAATGAAAACAAATACAGTACAACAATTCTTCATTAAGTTTTAGCAATGAAAATGTATTACTATTAATCTATCAGGATAGCATCAAAATGGGCCAAACTTAGGACTCATAGACCAGGCACACAAAACAGAGCACAGACAACAGTCTCAGGGTCTGCTGTACATACAGAAAAGAGAAAGAGGTAGGGAGGGAGAAACAGCATTGGGAACAGTGAGAATAAGATCAACTTGCAAGTGAGGATGGCCAACTGAAAGATGCTTGAAGGAAGAACTAAGGAGAAGCAAGCAGTGGAGAGAGCAACTTGCATGTGAGCCAAATGGCAGCAGGTGTTGGAAAAAATGGGACTGGAACAAAACGTCCATTAGCAGAGGTCGCTTCACCCAGGCCAGAGCTAAGGGAGTGGAAGGGAGTTAACCTAACAACTACAGTTTTCACTGCTTTACTTGTGTCTGCCATTCTTCCCAAGTGGTTTGTCCCTGCAGTTTCTCACCTAAACCTCAGACTTCCTCAGAACTCATGTGAATGAACCTCCTTTCACCAGCATGGTTATGGAGCTGTTTGACTGTACATATCCCTAATGTCCTGTCAAAACAGAATGTAGGGATTTCTCTCACACATGGCAATTTCAATCACCTTGCCTGTCAACACATTTATTCAGCAAAATAGCTGCAAATGAGATAAAAACCAGACTCTGTGTGAATACTGTGATAATTGATTTGTTTCTTCCCTTCATGCTTTTACTTACCAATTTAAAAGTCAATGTTTTCAAGGCCTTTGGATCATCTACTATCTTCTGTAAGTTAGCAGCAACTGTAAAATAAAGTATGAAAAAAATATTATTTACAGAAAATTGCATTCAACATCAAGCCTCATGTTGCATCTTCTATTTAATTCTACACACATACATGTCTGTAAATTACCACTTGAATCATTTCATCACTCTCTAGAGCTGTCATTTGAAAGTCAGAGGGCAGTTGGTCTGCCATAAATACTACCTCCTTTCTTTTTCAGTCACTGATACGTTGTGACTATGGGAACTGATTCAGGGGAAAAAAATCTGCCTGAAAACCACATGACAGGAAAAAAAAAGTAACTACTGAATTTTAAGCTTAGTCTATTCTATAAACAATTAACAATCACACAACTGCAAGTGCCAGGAAAACAGGAGATTAATGCAGCCAAGGAAAACTTGATGGCTGTCATTATTTATATATCATGTTTCTACTATAGCCAGGACCACCATCTGCATAAGCTTCCAGATGCCTGAGCTCATTGTCCCCTCTTAATTTCTGTTTCTCCTGGCTCTATGTGTGCGCTTCTGCCCCTTTTTTGGCTGGCATGAGTACCCACACAGACACTTGGATCTTGGCAAGATCTTGGTTTTACAGCTCACTACCAAAAGAAAAATGAGCAAAAATGAGAGTGATCCTCAAACTGCTTTCTCAGTAAGCATGAGAGAGATTTGCAATATAACAGCAGTAAACAGTTTAACTACGTCTACAGAGCCCGAGTGTCCAGAGAAGGAAGCTGTGTGCCGTAACAGAAACAGCAGGCAGGGAATAAGTCCTTGAAGACAGAGGAGGCAGGAAAATAATAAACCCTTTTCCTATCAAGACACTTAAGTTACATTTTCAGCTGGTCTATTATTTACAATATTGCTACCATTAATCTTGATCAAAAAATTGGCTGCTTTCAGCTTTGTACCTTTACTAAACTTGCTCCCCCCCAGCTTTGCACATAGATGTTGAGCTACCTGAAATCTTGAGCCCACTGAGAGCTTTTGGTCAAGACTGACTTACGAGCACAAAATGCCATCAACAGGACATCAGCATGAGATAAAGACTCCATGCTTGACAGGGATGTTTAGACAAGATTATAAAAAGGAAATAAACAGGTATTAAGCAGCAGACATTTTTTAGTACACTGACTAGGTAAGTACTGTAAAGCAGAGATGCAAGAAACCAGATGTTCTCCATGAATACTTCTCACAGACTTCACAGGGTGAAAGATATACAGCAAACATTCGCATGTTGAATGTCGTATTGCTACAAACTCAGGCTCCTACTTCCTCCATCTTCTAACATCACAATGAGAAAATTTTCACTCCTACCAATGCCTGATCATATATAATTTACGGTGTAGTAACAGATATTGGCCTCACAGGGGTAAGTTCAGTATTTGGCCAGGGAAGTTAAGAGAAGTAAATGATTAGGCAAATCTACCACTATCAAATGCAAAACAATTTTTTTGGGGTCTCTCTTCTCTATACCACTGAAATGGCACCAAGAATTGTTTATGCACCTGTAAAAAATTTTACCAGGGATGGAAAGGTGTTTGAAATTAAAAACAAGCCTTCAAAGGAAGCACAAGATACCTTTTGTATATAACACATTTTGGAAAAAAAAAATTAACTTTCACAGTTAACTACTGGCACTACAATAGAAATACTTTCTGTTTCTGCTTTTAAAGCTTCATTATTCATAATCTCCTTTATTCTAGTCATTACAAAGTTTTTATTTTAATCACACAATTCATTTCCACAATCAGTAAGTCAATTTTATTGCAATACATCCTCCTACCTGATGAAATACGTGCAAATACAGATAATGCTTTTCATTACAATTAATACTTAGAACCTCATATGTAGGCAAAAAGGAGTGTTCCGCCTCATAGCTCCTGAAGTCAGGATAGAAGAGCTTCAATTTTTTATGTCTTAAAAATCTATAAAACAGGATCAGGCACTCAAGAGCAGCTCCAGCTCACCCAAATCCCTGTAAAAGATGTTTTATAAAAAACTCAATAAAAAAGAAAGAACAAATTCTCTAGCTACTGTTAAGCTGGCTTCACTGAAATGGAGTCAGCGCTACAAAACCAGATAGGGGCTGGGTCCTAAACTCAAAGATTTCTAGCTTCACCAATTTTAAAATGTTGAAAGAAAGATGAGCTTCAAATGTACGCTCCTCTTCAGGAGTGGGAGCCTTTCATTTACTGTTGAGCAGCTGTGGAACAGCTAAGGCAAGTCAGCAGGCTGCTAGGCTAATTTTGCCTGAATGCAAAACCTTCCAGCTGCCCTTAAGCAAAGTTACTGGCAAAGTTATTGTTACTGCACTTACAAATAGCAGCCCATCATCAGCAAGTGTTTCAATGAACTACCATACAGTGTAAAGCAGCACTGAGGACTTAAAAAAACCCTATCTTGCCTGATGATTCTTTACCAGGGAAGAAATTAAAATCTACAAAGCAAAAAAAGCAAAAGATAAACTAGGAATGTATGTAAATGGTTAACTCTAATTACTTTTTCTAATTATTATTTAGACACCATAACAGAAAGGAGCAATATTTTAGATGGATAGCATTCTCCAAGAAAACTGCTTTTCAAGGAACAGTGCTCATTAAAAGGCTGCAGGGACACAGTTTTATTTGTTCACTTGTCTTTACATGTAATATGAATACAAGCCAAAAAACTTTTATATATAAAATGCTAGAGAAGCATCTGAAGCAAGCATATGAAATATGCTTTATTTTTGCTTCTCTGATGGGCCGTAACTAAAGCAGGCATATTTAATCAAATAGAAGATTAGGAGGATTTAAGGGAGTAATGCCAGATGTTTTCAGGCTATGCTTGAAAACGAGAAAGCAGACCTGCAAAGAGGCCGTAATATCAGAAAACAAGTTCACGTTAAAAATAGTCACACCTGCAGTTTCCTGCAGAGAGATCTGTTAAATTTCAATTATATACATTCAATACTTTTCAAATAAAACTAGTATTTCGTGCGACTTCTGGTACTCTGTGGCTTATATTTTCTGGTCTTTACAGAATGGCAGTAAAAATGCTTTTGCCAGAATAACGTCATTAATCCTGTTCAAGGCACCATGAATGCGAATCCCCCTAAAGGCACACTTTTTCTGCAAAATCAGAAAGAGTACGTAAGTAACATCAACCAAGAATCAAATACGTGAGTGCAATTAGCTACCAGAACCATACAGTCCTGTTGGTATCTTTTTATTTTTTCAACTCCTTGCTTTTGTTTTGCTAGGTCCTGTGCATTCTTACTAACATACTTCTAAAAAATGGGGACTATTACTAAACTTAAAAAGAGTTTGGACCACTAAGTATGCAAAGTCTCCTAAAAGACACAGAGGAATTCATGCCAGACGCAGGCTCACAACAGTAAACAATGTTCTTGCGTACAAGCACTTCCGGCTACTGTTCAGCCCTATTCAGAATTACTGACCGCATCAGGCAGGAAAGAAAAGCAATTCTTTTAAATTGTAACTGCTACTAGGCGTTACTGAAGAACATCTCCCCCAGCTACTAAATTTATGCTCAATTTATGCACATCAAGGAAAATGATTTACAAGGTCAAGACCCACCAACTGTCCCAGTACACAGTTCACATGCAAAGTTTTAATTTGCCTTAAAGTTTCTAAAAGCAGGTGAACTCAACCACATCTGCAAACACTAGGGAGAAAAATAACCATCCCATTCTCACCACCTCTCCCTCCCCCATGCCCCTAACAAATCTTCTATTTCAAGTCAGTGAACAAAGTCAATTTAATACAGTAATGCTCTTCCCTCAAGTGAACAGGAGTTTCACATTAGGAGTTTCCAGAGAGAGAGGAATCTTTCTCTCCACTGACACTTAAATTATCTGGAAAAGCGGTGAGCGTTGTAAATATATGTCTCTGGATTCTACTTTACGCTTTATCTCCAAGTTAAGTATACTACAGCTCCTACTGACAAAGCCGTTTTTTCTTTTAAGTACACAGGAGTCATGCCTTGGATAATGTACTTCTGAAATTCATAGCAGATTAGGTTGCCTGAAAGCAGCACTAATTGACAATGTCAAATCCTATTGGGAATTCACTTTTTCCTCAAGGCCTGGCTATAGTAGACTCAACTTTATCTTGCAGAGTGTTTTCTCAAGATGTTATGGCCATGCTCCTATAAAAGTCAGAGGAAACACGAACAAGACAACTACAAGAAAAAATTAACTGGTGATGGAAAAAGCTTTGCCAGCAATAACCTCAAGTAAAGAGAATCACAGAAGTTAGGGTTGTAAAGGACCTTAAGATCATCCAGTTCCCACCCCCCTGCCATGGGCAGGGACACCTTACCCAAGACCAGGTTGTTCAAAGTCCCTTCCAACCTGACTTTGAACACCGCCAGAGACAGAGCATTCACTTCTTTGGGCAACCTCATTCCAGTGCCTCACCACCCTCACAGTAAAGAATGTCTTCCTTGTATTTAATTTCAAAATTATATCTAACTTTCCCTGTTTAAGTTTGAACCCATTACCCCTTGTGCTACCACTACAGGCCCTAATGAACAGTCCCTCCCCAGCATCCCTGTAGGCCTCCTTCAGATACTGGAGGTCCCCATGTGCCTTTTCTCCAGGCTGAACAGCCCCAACTTTCTCAGCCTATCTTCATACAGGAGGTGCTCCAGCCCCCTGATCATCCTCGTGGCCCTCCTCTGGACATGTTCCAACAGTTCCATGTCCTTTTTATGCTGAGGGCACCAGAACTGCACACAATACTCCAAGCGAGGTCCCACGAGAGCAGAGTAGAGGGGCAGGATCACCTCCTTTGACCTGCTGGCCACGCTCCTTTTGATGCAGCCCAGGATACGGTAGGCTTTCTGGGCTGTGAACGCACACTGAAGCCAGCTCATGTTAAGTTTCTCATCAACCAACACCCCCAAGTCCTTCTCTTCAGAGCTGCTCTGAATCTCTTCTCCACCCAACCTGTAGCTGTGCCTGGGATTGCTCCAACCCAGGTGTAGGACCTTGCACTTGGCATGGTTAAACTTCATAAGGTTGGCATCTGTCCACCTCACAAGTGTGTCGAGGTCCCTCTGGATGGCATTCCTTCCCTCCAGCATATCAACCGAACCACACAGCTTGGTGTCATCGGCAAACTTGCTGAGGGCGCACTCAATCCCACTGTCCATGTCAGCGACAAAGATGTTGAACAAGACCGGTCCCAACATCAGTTCCTGAGGGACACCACTCGTTACTGGTCTCCAGCCGGACATTGAGCCATTGACCACAACTCTTTGCATGTGGCCATCCATCCAGATCTTTATCTACCGAGTTGTCCATCCATCAAATTGATGTCTCTCCAATTTAGAGACAAGGACGTCCTGCGGGACAGTGTCGAACACTTTGCACAAGTCCAGGTAGATGACATCAACTGCTCTATCCCTGTCCATCAGTTCTGTAGCCCCATCATAGAAGGCCGCCAAATTGGTCAGACATGAATGGCCCTTAGTGAAGCCATGTTGGCTATCACCAAGCACCTTGTTGTTTTTCATATGCTTTAGCATGGTTTCCAGGAGAGTCTACTCCATGATCCTGCCAGGCACAGAGGTGAGGCTGACTGGTCTGTAGTTTCCTGGGTCTCCTTCCATCTTCCCCTTCTTGAAATGGGGGTTATATTTCCCTTTTTCCAGTCATCAGGAACTTCACCTGCCATGATCTTTCAAATACGATGGACAGTGGCTTAGCAACTTCATACAGTATACTTCAAATCATGCCTTGGAGCAAAACCCTTCTTCAAACATTAGCAGCAGTTAGCAAAATAGGCTTTTTGTTGTTTACAACAATAAATGAGGTACCTTTCTGCTTCCTTCAGAAGGCTCCTGTAGTACATATAATCAATCTATGTACCACTAATCATTCCAGGTTCTTTTGCAGATTTTGCTCAGTGACAAATGGTTCTGCCATTGTCAAAGTAAGTGTCTGCTTAAGAACATACAATAGGATAAAACATCAAACCGAGCATATAAATATACACAACAAAGGCTGCTAATTGCAGATGTAATAAATAAAACTTCCACACAATATAGCATGCATATTTATGTAGAATATACTACAAATCACTCTTTGCTAGATGAAAATTTTGGCCAACCACATCAGTTATAATTTTTACATAAGTGATCAATACAAGCTGAGGTAACAGAACAAAAAAGGCCATCTTCAAGATCACAAATAAATATGAGAGAATAAGCATACTCTGAGCAGTCTCAAGGAGCTGTTTTGCTCCTGTAACGTGACAGGACTCTGCCTGGTTATTTAAAATTCTTAACACAGCATGAAACCTAACCCTAATGACTTCTGAATAGGGAAACTGGAAAAGTTAAAATTAATAGGACAGTAAATAAAGCTATGATGTGAAGTACAGTGGAACTATTTCCAGCACAATGCCGACCCAGCCAACTGAGCCGGAGCCATCTGGCACAAACAGAATCCAAAACTTGAGATGATATTTCTGGGGTGCTCTCAAAAGAATAATGATTCATCCGCTTTTCCATTTTGAAAAGAATGGATGGGGAACCTTCTTAGGTTCAATGGTTTGCAAAGCTGTTGAATATTGTAATCCTGAAATTCAGATGTGAGGAAAGGGAAAACATTATTCAGGCACAAAATTGCTGTCACGAAAACAAACAAACAAACAACCAACCCTGAGCTCTGAGAAAATGAAAAATATTTTTAATAAGTGAAAAGTGAAATAATTTGCGTTTAGTCCAAAACTCAGTCTATAAGAAACAGCCACCTTCAACTACTCCCTACTTCATCATCGGTTTTGCTGTTAGAGAGGCCAAACTCAGAGCTCCACAGAGTTATTGGCTTTCCTGATGATGGTTTCAAATGTTACCTCTTCCCCAACTGTAGGCAGTTATTTTGCCATTTTCATCTGATACATGGAGTTCTACATAATTAACTGCCTTGGGAGTCTGACGATTTGAGGATTAACACTGTATTCTTCTATGTGGGTCTTAGGAAGCAGGATGCTTGAGTGACAGGGAATACTTCTCAATGGAATTATCACATATTCAGCTGCTGGTAGGGCTTTTCTCTGAAGGGCTGAATTTATTATTCACTCTCTTAAGGCAGTTTCAATATTGCAAGAGGTTCACTGCAATATATAAATTCATTTTTATTTCATACTGCACAGTGGTTTTCATGCACTTGCAAGTTCATAACAAAATCAAAACTAAGTTTTAAAACCTAGCTAGCTATGGATTACAGTATGCAAACAATCAGAGCAATCAACCTTTAGATTTTTTGGTAACAATTCCTCCAGATCTCTGACTTTCTTTTATCCAATAGCTCATGAACTGACTGCGTGATAGATTAAAAGGCTTTTCAAAGAGAGTTCAAAAAGGTCTTTTAAGTGCAGTGCAATTCCATTAGTTCACCCATTCAGGATGCTTGTCATAAAACCCCTTTTGTCTGAATTGCTTGAGAAGAGCAGCAATGGAAATATTAAAGCATTTTGAGATCTGTGACAGCTAAGTAACAAGTGTTTACTGCTAGAGGACTGCAAGGAGCTAGACATGATTCTTATAGAAAGAAAGAAAACAGAAAGATCAACAGCAAATCTGGCTTCTCTTCTGAAGAAGCTATTGGACACTGATAAGACAGAAACATTAAAACCATTTAGAAATGTATTATTTACGAAGAGGCTGTCATTAGGAATTTATCAAAGAAGATTAAGGCTCACAAATTTGTCTGAATTCTCTAAGTACATTGCTGAATCAGTAGATACAGATAAAGACAGTGGAAATTATCTCATTTGAACATTTGATACTTTAATACCCAACAGCTTGATTTGCAGCCTCACAAGCAGACAACACAGCTGAAAGAGGACAGCTACAAGACAACAGAAGGCCAAAGCAGTTCTCCCTTGAAAGGAACACTGGGATACTAAAAAAGGTCTCCTTTACCATCCTTATGGACGATATCGCAGTGAAATTCCCACAGCTTAGAGTAATTATTAACATCACTTGAGCCCTGTGGTTCACATGGGTTCTGAGCCCCAACATTGTAAACATAGTAAACCCAGAAATGTATGCTGTTTCACGTGTGGGTAACATATAAGGCATGAAGAAGAACTGTGTCAAATAAAAACCATCCTCACCTAGCCCAACACATAGCAATATTAAAGAAAGGAGGCAAGAAATACAAATTATGCACAGAATATGTGCAACAGGCACATATAGGGTATGTAACAGGTACCCTTAGTGAGTAGCAAAATCTGTTCTGCCTTAACTTGGGTACTAATTCATTTGTTGTATAGAGACAACCAAGATTTAGGCTAGTTCACATCTTTGTAGACATTTTGAAGGACATTAACCAGTAGCTTGGCATCAGGGTATCCCACTCTGAGAAAAAAAGGGGGGGGGCTGGGCCGGGAGTGGGACCAGAGCTGTAACAACTAACCTGTTACACATGTTATTCAAGAGCTGAAAAAATAAAGAGTTTAGGAAATAATAGTAGACCTCGAATGTCTTCACATCAAGATCCACAAACGCTGGGTTTTAACACCCAGGGGTCACAGACAAAAAACTGGAAAACTGAGGACTGATAAAGTAATAAACAAGATTTCATTCTTCTTTAAGTAGTTGATAGAATTCCCACCCAACAGCAGCAGTATATTTTTGATACAAGAGCACTGTATCAAACTGGAAAGTGAAATAAGTTAGCAATAAGAAATTGACCTATCTCAATTCCAAAACCACATCACTAAATTCCAAAATTCTCAATTATTTACTGTAGATATCTGATCCCAAGGTAATGTTTTACATTCTACAACCTGTGAGAGAAAAAAAAAGCCAACTAACATTGTGATAGCTGTTTTTATTGATTAAAATATTAATATAACTGGGAAATCATGCCTTTTCCCAGAAACTTATGAAAAAACAGAAGGTTAATATTTCAGATTGATTCTCCCCCCCCCGAGTGCATGAAGAACACTTAGGCAAACCACTACACATAAAAACCAAAGTATTATAAAAGGTAAGTGGAGTGTATTTGGATACTTACAGGCTTATCTATTTCAGCCCCTGATTCTGCATGTGTCTAATGGCAACAGATTATCCAGGAAGATGAGGGAGGAGAACAGCATTTTGATGATACTAAGCATTCTAAAACTCAGTCTAGTCTCAAATGAAAACTTAAAATAAAACTTGGACCTGCTGTTCAACATTGCTAGTAAGGATATTTAACAAGCCTGAAACAGTACAGTAAACTGTGGTCATAAATTCTCTATGCAAAAAAAATGAGTGACAGTACGAGGTTGGAAAAAAATTGTTTGCCAATGACTGAATGTAGAAAGCAAGTGTTAGCTTTCAGACAAAGGTTTTGACAACAGTTGATAGCCAAGACACCGAAGACAGCTTTACAAATACCTTCATCACGCTGGATTAGAGTTGAAATGTAGGTATATGCAGAAATAAGGCAGGTTACATTCTGCTATGCATATTATTACTTGGTAATCTCCTCTCCCCATCAGATTTGCACAACCTCCCCTGTCCTGAGTTCTGCTATGAATTATAGATATTGTTCTGACAAAACTATTAAGATGATGAAATAGCAGTCAGGCTACTTCAATACCTTATATCTGAAACTTGAACCAAGGAAAAATATATTTAGAAAAGACTCCCTGATGTGCAGGAGTTAGATTCTGAAATAGACTACCTCTAGTTTGAAGAACCTCAATAAATCCTTATTTTGACATACTTACCACTTGTAGAGGAGAAGTGAATGCCAAGGAAACAAATAACAGCAACTAAATTGCTATTGAAAAGAGGAACATTACTTACACTGCTGTCTTTGCAACTTCTGATACAAATCCACAGGGCTTTTGGGGAGTGTTGTGGTTTTTTTGTTGTTTTGGGGTTTGTTTTGTTTTTAACTAGAGAGAAAAGACCTCAAAACTACAATTCAGAGCTATGAGGGCCAGGAACACACTCCAGGCCCAAGAGTTTATCACCTACTGTATCAGGCAAAACCCAAACCAATCCCACTAATAAACATGGATTTATCCCTCATTTATACAGTTAAGTAAGAACTGGTGGACTACATGCTGAAAAAAGGAAACTTTATTTGAAGGCAACTGGCAGTTCCACCTCTATTTTTTGTTTGTTTTTTCTTAAAGTAACTACAAATCATTTTCTTGATCATGGCTGTTAACATAAGCACGTTTACTACGATACATGAATACACATGTATGCGTGGAGAATAATTTGCACACTTGATAGTTTCCTACATCACGTATTTATTGTTCTGCCACAACCACCTTGACAGCAGTGGCAATTATTCACCTAACACAATGCTGATTTTTTCACCTTGAACCTCCAAGTCTTCACCACACTGAAAGTTCAGCAAGGTGGGAACTTGCATGAAATCGGACAGCTTCACAAACATACTTTCTCAAGTGCACCTTTTACGTAAAACACGTATAGCTAAAATAACTTTGAAGGCTCAATCAGTTGCAAAGCTTGATTACCTGTGGGTGTACCTCAAGCTTCCAGAACTCCCAGCAGTCTACTCATTATGAGTCACCCTTCAATGCATTAGCTTTAAATGAGCCAGATGTGTTGAAATATTTAAATCCTTAGTTAAGCCCTGGGGATTTCAGAGATATTCTCCTATCTGTAATATATTTGCCTATCTTACTAAAGATACAGAGTTATGTGCACACATTGAAGGCACAGGAGTTTCTACAAAGTGCTTTAAAATAGACACGTTTTCATTAAATACATGTCCTTTCTGGATAACACGTTAAAAAGTAAATGCAAAGTATTTAGCCTGACATTTGAAATTGTTAGGGTTTATAAAGGCATTTTCTCAGTAGAAAGTTTATGAGTACCTTGAGCTTTGGAACATACGAAAACATGATAAAAATTCCATCACCTACCCATAGCAACATTACTCCTCATTGAGTAATTAATTTAGACATTAGCTTATGTCTCTTTGAGGACGTAAACTAATGCAACATGTTTTCTACTTGTTTTACTACTTGCAGCACTATCCCATTTTCTGGGATTACAGTAAGATCGTAAGCCTCAATTAGCTGAACAAAATGCACCACTTCATTCCATTTCAAAGATGATTAATCTAACAAGACAGCAAAGTAAACTAGGTGTAAAGAAATACAGACCAAATCCAAGCAAAGCAAAAGGATATTCACTGTGTAACTCTATGGCTTTTCTAGGAAATGAATTATCAGTGCCACTATGAGTCAAGATGTTGTTATATAGGGTACACTAACAAACTGGGCTTCTACTTTTTCATCTTACCATTTTAGTAAGATGACAATACCTTCAGCATGAGCAGACGTGATACTGTAAGGCACTCTGCTGTTTCAATTCCAAATGCTTTAATACTATGATTAACTGGGAACTGTACATACTATTTGCTGTTTAACATCCCTTGAAATAATGTCATTCTGGCTTTGGCCAAACACGTTCTCTGCATTCATGGCCAAACAACCCATCCACAGACACATTTTTTTCTTTTTATTCTAGATGCCAGTTTAAGTCCTGTCCACTTACCACAGTAACTGCACCAAATAAAAAGTCTACACTCCTTCCCACCATAAAAAATACCCAACAACCCCAAAACCCTTAGTCAAACTATTACAGCATATACTGTATTCACTCACACCTGTAAGAAAATATTCAAGATGCTGATAAAAAAGCTTCTACTTTCAAACTACTGCCTCATTACAAAATACGATCTATTGGTTTTTTAGCTGGTTCTCGTAAGCACATTAGGCCTTCCAGCAGGAAGCTTTTGTTTTGACTGACTAAAATCTGTTCCTCTGGTTACTAAGTGGATACCTGGGTCTGGCTCCAACACCAAAGACAGATAATCCACTTACCAGTAGTTGATATCTGGTGTATTTAAAAGCGACGGTACATCTTCCACAATGCTCAAAGTAGTTACAGATACTTTTGACAAAAATACCTATAATAAAGGTAATTTAATATAGTGAAGGGCAACTGCACAGTTCAATGGCACGGCCATCAAGGCTTTTATTTAAGCAGCATTCAGGAAGGTCAGTGCTTATTTTTTTATATACAGCAATTTAATAACTGTAAATACCCTTTTCAGTTCTGAAACTCAAGCAAGGCCTCTAGAAGATTAACTGTAGCCTAAGGCTTCACTGAAATTATATGCACATTGTACACCCCAGTGAAGCAGGATTGCAGGTATGTCATTTTCAACAGAACTGACTATTGATATGATTTGAGTTTCCTTTATGGTATCAAAAATAAAAGAAAGCATTACTAGATGAATATTTACTAGCTAATATACATATACTGCATATACACAGTGGAATACTTTCATCCCAAAATGTATTTTGAAAATATTCCAGATCATATAACATAGCCAGTTCAGTACTGTATAAAAATACCTCATCAGCCAGATATCAGTGTCTACATATAAACTCCAAGACTCATTCTCCTCTGCAAATGTGAACTCTAGTCTGCTTTTACACAGAATTCTCTGCACCGATTCCCTTGATCACAACCGCCTATGAAACAATGCTACTGTCAAAAAGAACAGAAACCAGTCAATTGTAGCCAGAACTGAACACGCAAGATGGGATTTTTACTTCTCTGCAGAACACGTAGCTGAACTTATTACTTACCAGAATGGAAAACTTCCTTCAAAGTTTGTGTTAAGTGAAGCAAAACCAGCAAGACTCAAAAAGTGAAGTATGCTGACGCTTAGCAGAAAATTCTAGAGACCTTACATGTCAACTGGTCCCCGCTATAAGCCTCAGGCCATGTATGCCATGGCAGTACTTGGCACAACAGCTTTTGCTGACTCGTATTCAAGTGTCCTTTCAGAAAATCAGCTGTTACGCCAATAAACGGTTGAGTTCAACAGAAGCACAGGTATTTTCACCTTTCTTTTTACTCCCAGACTCTGTATGTTCCAACATCCATTAAAAGAAACTACAAGAACAACTTTTATGAGACTACCTCCAAACTTAGTTTTTATTAATGTTATAAGGGCTGAATTTCTGCATGCTTCAGCTGAAAAGTGAAAGGTAATTTATCAGCTGCTTTCAATCTGGAAGCTAATGGAATCAGTTCTTCCGGTGAAGAAGGTTAACCAAATTCTTCTATATTATTCTCCTCTCCCTACATAGGAAGATTTTAAACCTTTTAATTTTGAGTGAACAAAGTGTAAAATCATCTTACAAAGAAAATTAGTTTTGTAAGCAGATTTACATTTTCAGCACCATCTGCTCTCTTATATGACCCACTGCTTTAAACTAAGGGACTGAAACATTTCTCAGGACTACACTGCTGCAGTGCAATTCCGAAATTTGCAATAAGCTGTCTGCATGCAAGTTGTCTTATTCCATTCCCATACAACATTTAGACAGTTTTCCCAAAGCAAATCACAAACATATTCTTAATAAAGTTCGTATTTTTTTTAAATTAAAATAAAATTGCAAAATCGCATTCAGCAGAACTTGTCTTTCAGTAAAACATGAAATCTAAAGTCATTTTCTAGGAAGATAACAACGTCCACATATATCTGAAAACACTGAATTGAACTGAAATTGAAAATTATTTTACAAAGCCATGCAAGAATTTGTGCCTGTGGAACTTGACGTAAGTTACAACATCACAGGAAAATGAACGTATAAAACTGATTATAATTAATGAAATTAAATTTAAATCAAATGCTTTCATTATATACAAGAAAGTTATTTTCCCACTTTTTTTTAATATTGCAATAAAAAATAAACGGGAAAGAACACAAAGGACCACCATCATAGTGCTAAAAAGCAAAGTCTGACGCAATTCAAAGCAAGAACTAAGCAAGGAAATAAACTTTCATTATTAACTAGACAGTGCCTTTAACCAAGCCTGCTAGGAAAAACCTTCCTTACTCAAATGTTCATGTTTCTTCAGCGATCAAAGTCCCACCTCTGAAGCCATGATGGATAACTACCTTAATTTCCCTTTCCCCCACATCTCCTCTGAAAGATGGAGAACAAATCCCATTCACGGTGCCATTTCCATAGAAGCACTGGCCCTATGCATTGCAAGTGAACTCTGCAGAAAAAGGAATAGGGAAGAGCAAAGAAAGGAAGAGAGGTCTCTCTGGGTCCCAGCAGGACTTGCACTATAGCATCGGCATCCATGACTCCACCTTCTGTGCAAGAGTGCCAGCTGACTGCCCAGGCAGGTAAAATAGCCAACAGGTAACAATTCTTCTCTTAGACAGAAAAAAGTCCTTTATTATTATTTCTAAATGAAGTAAGATATCTTGTGGCAATGAAAATAATAGCAAAAATCCTCAACAGCAGTATGGTATTGACTGCTGCTGTAGTAAACATCATACTGGATGTTTAAAAGGCAACAAACTAAGGCCAAGCTACCCCTCTCCCCTAAGCCCTTATGGTACCAGTACCATAGAAGCGACTTTAAGAGAAGAGTGCCTACTAGCCTGTACCACCCCTAAATACTTTTTCTTTAGAAAGTAAAATAAAAGCATAGGTAGGGCTTTTTTTTCTTACATCAACTAGAACCAACCTGTATTCTGAATATAAAAAAAGCAAAAAGTATTTGCTTCTCTCTGAAATCCTTTAGGTACCCTACAAAAGCATTGAGAATGTGCTTAGATAATCTTCCAGGAAAGTCATATGAACTTAAGGATTTGTGAAACACTCATCATACATTGAGAAACTTGGTAATGACATCTGAACCAATTGATATAAACTTTGCAACACAAAGATTCATTTGCTAGTATTCCTTAATTTGGTTCTCACACATTTAGTGGTCTCCCCCCTCTGATTTCGGTAACTATCTATCTACTGGTCTTTACGAACCAGAAGAAGAGAAGGGACTGCAGGGAAATAAGCACTTTCTAAGTAATCATCTTTGCCAGGCACTGCATTTCATAAATAAATAAATAAATAAATTTAGTGAAGCACAGAATAGAAAAGTAGAGAAAAATATTTCCTCAAAGATGCCAAAAAACATTTCTTTTTTTTTTTAACCAATGAAATAATATCTCTTTAGGTTCAATTTCCATAGATCCTGAACTCTGGCTTGCTTTATCTTCCATAAACCTAAGCCGAATACTTGCCAGCTTCAGAGTTGCCAAAGCACACTTTGCAATAGCCTACTGAAAAATCATTTTATCATTAAACAAAAAAATTAAGTTAGCACAAAAAGGATCAATCATTGAATTGCAAATAATCCGTCAGGAGATCGGTATTTTTTCATCCCTCCCAAACCACTAAATAGTTGTGACTTCCAAAAGCAATCCTTGGACTGGTATCAAAATTGGCTTGTTGACTGAACTATGCATACATGAAAGCAAAATCAGGACAAAAAGAATTTTGTGAAAACCAGCATTAGAGGAAACATTTTTCGTAACCATTTAATACAAATTTGTCACAAGAGCATAATTGCAAGCAAAAAATGTAATTTACCTATAACTACATCATGGCCATCAACCAGGCCTGCTGAGAACAGCTCCTGAGAAACGCCATCTGCTGTGTCTGTCCAAAAGGTGAAATGAGTAAGTATGAGACCCCACAAAAACAACACAAAGTATCAGTCATCCAATGC
Source organism: Pezoporus flaviventris (assembly GCF_033815535.1). NCBI lineage: Eukaryota > Metazoa > Chordata > Aves > Psittaciformes > Psittacidae > Pezoporus > Pezoporus flaviventris. Next base: position 38,271,152 of record NW_026892549.1, read on the forward strand.
ATTTTAACAAAAATACATTTTAGTTCCAAAACACCCATGGAGGCATGCTTGAATTCAGAATTACCTTTAATTAGGAGGAAAAAAAGATAATTATCTTATCAGCCTCTGCACAGCAAATTGCATGAGGTGATGATCTGATTCATTGCAAACCCCCTACAGACCTTTCCTAGCCACCAGCATTTCTCCTCTATTATCTAGCTATGTACTCCTACATAGTTTACAAGTTCAGTATCTTCACAACCAAGAATATAAACTATGTTTTAGTGTGGTTTTCACTGTTTTCTTTATCCTCTCCATTGTTCTGAACATCTATACAGAGATACGCTATATAAACGTTCTTGTTTGTTACCAGTGGGACAAAGGAGTTATGGGAACAGTCATTATTTAGAGCTTTAGGCTTAAATGAGATTTTAAGTACTGTGATGAGGGAAATTCAGAGGTTTGGATTCATTTTCCAGCAAGTGCTATACCAAAGTGGGTTAATTACCAAGTCCCTGTGACTAGAACTTGCTCTTGGATCGAGACTTTAGAAGGTTTGGAGGTAAGTAGGAGAAAACAGCAGGAACTAGCCTAAATTCCATCTAAGTCTCAACTATAACATGGCCTCAATACCAAATATCTGCATTGAGCACATGCTTCAAGACAGTTACATTATTTCCTTAAGAAACACACACAGGTGAAAAACAATACAGCTGAGCTAGCTGCAATTTCTGGAGAGCTCTGAAGATGACAATCACAGCTGCCTTCTGACTGGCTTAGTGACTACTAGAAAGAGTCCTGGTATGGCATATCCTCTATTTTTTGGCCAACTAAGAATTCTCAATGGTTTATGTAAGTGCTTAGAAATAAATAGTTCTTTTGACAAGTGACTAAAGCAGGATGGTCTCTGCCCAATTAAGGAAGAGATCTTTCACATTATTACCCATTGTCAAAATCAATGAGAAATGCAGGTGGACAGCAGAGACTATTTCCATGCACGGAAATACTGCACACAAAAGATACCATGATTTACAGGAAATGAGAAATCCCTTCAGTCTAGATTAATTTTTTTAGGTGGAAGCTCTTCGAAGGCTATTCTTAAATGTAGTAATTACTGACTGCTGAAAACCATGGAATGTGTTCATAGTTTAAACTGTTGCTATTAAACAAGAATGATACCTTCTTACTCAAGATATCAGCCTCCTGTGCATTTTTTCCCAACAATTGATTTTCTTCAAACAAAAGTAACTTTATAAGTTATTAGAACTCCCAGCGCTGGAAAGCAAATATGCTCCTACAAGCCTGCAGTAGTTTAAAGTTTCAATGTAAAAATTTCTTTCTGGTGATGATACCGAAGCTACAGACGAAACAACTTTCAGTTGAAGACAGCACTGTTAACAGAACTTCTTTTATTACGCAGGAGAAAGAAGCTTAAGTATTATCACCATCACCCATACACTTTCATGGCTACTATATTCTGCCTCCTACGATGTTTTCCACATGTGAAAATGGAAATTCCAAAGCTGTAAGTATTGCTATTCACAATCTATATATACCACACAGATCATTTCAGTAAGACATGAAATTGACAAAGTATACTGGGGATCAAGTCTAATATATACTATGTATTATGCAACCTTGCCACTAGAATTTACAAACATCTGCTATTCTTGTTCAGCTGAAGTTCAGTATAAAGCTCTGCAGTGTAGGAAATAATCCAGAGAGAGAGTTAGTATTAAGCATAAACAGTAAGCAATTTCTGAAATATGTTTTTGAGCAATGAGAGAATAATTCAACTGAAGGAGCCTTACCTCTGCCTGGAGTAAACTCAAACCGTATGTCATTAAGTTCTTTCCTGGAGTTCCTGGAAAACATTGAGTGTATACATTAAAATGTAATGAAGACAGAACAACTATTCAGTTCCTAAACCTGAAGAACACCTGTGCCACTGATAACCCCATTTTTCTAGTGTGAATTTCCTCAACTTGAAAAACACTGCTCTCCAAAAATGCCCACACTGGAGAAACTCCACCACATTTTCATGGCAGTATTCTGGGAAAAGAAACTAACAGAAAGATATGCTTAAGCTGAGAAATACCTATGTTAACCTAAAGGATAAAATAAGATCCTCTGGTAAATATTTTCCTTTCCATCTTTAAAAGACACTCTACCATACTGACCCTGCTAGTTCAACATAGTCTGAAATCGTACGTGTTACCTCTTCTTCTCCAAGAGTATTCACTTGGACTTAAAACTCCCCATCTGAGATCACATTTACACAAGACATGCTCATTTAAGAGAAAAAGTATCTAGCAAACATTACATGCTAAAAAGCAGCATTTGATGCACAGTGCTTATAAAGCTGTTTTGAAATGAGGAACTTATTGCAGTGACCACCATTGTCTCAGCAGTGAGGCTCTAGCTACACATAAAATAAGCAGCAGAGTGTGAAAGCCAAAGGTTTCCATCCTTCCTGTTTGAAGATTGCTTTAACCAGTTCAGTGTATGACACTCTCATAAGGGACTTAATGCCTATATTAAAGAATTCCTTTACAGTCTCATACCGTGCTCCAAACTGCCATTCCTTGTATGTTTCCAGCTTATTTTAGTTAATAATTTCTACCATCAATAAAACATTAGCCTCTTTGCAAAATAGACGTCCATCTCATTTTGGAAATGGCAAGCCTACCGAGCATAGGGATGAACTTAATTGCTGTAGCACACTCTTTTTCCAGTGAATAGCTCAATCCACTTGAAAAGCTAATAGCAACAGAATGTGTTTTGCATGCCATTATTCTTCTCCTCAGCAAGGAAACTGTATGCAAGCTCATATTTCAGCGTACCAGGCCATGAAGTCTTGCTGTGGGAAAACTAAATCCAATAGGCAGGCATACTCGGCTGTGACATACAGCTATTATCACTTGCTAAATACTTATAAGAATATTACAGTCAAAAACTGGCAACATGCAGGAACACAAAAACCAAAATGACTGGCAACACAGACAAAGGCAAGACAGCAAACCCTGAAAAATAAATGTGCCACATGCAGGGCATAAAATGACAAGTACTCATTTACTGAATACACTGAATGCTTCAAAGCTGAAGGAGTTTTGGGTTCCTAAAATTCTACTCTAAATAAAGAATTATGGGAGTTTAGAATCACTAATACAAAGTTGCAAATAATGCAACTAGCCAGAACAGATTTACGAGGTTCATTTACTTTTGCTACAGAAATCTGCTGCCATTATATGGAATATTGCACTGTCTATTTTTATCCAACACAGAATTAGCATGGATCTCAGTTCTTTCTTCTCCCCCACTAAAAAACCTGGATAGTTTTCTGTCTAAATAAAAAACCATATGCCAATCCACTTCCCTCTGTTGAAATTAATAAGCTTGCTAAAACTGCTGCTTTCTAAAAAAGGGAAGTTGCACAGAAATTTAGCATTTTTCTTAACATATGTTTTGACTGGACATGGAATGCAGCTCAGACTTAGACACTGATTTCCTGCACACTCTTTTGAAGGCAAATGCTAAAACCAGCTGAGAAGCAATTCTGTAGACTTTGCACTCTTACAGTTAATTACCTAGAAAGTAATAAATTAGGGTCTCAGACTGTATCTTTCCGCAGACCTCCCGTAAGTAGGACATCCACCATAAAAATGGCACTCTCATGAAAATTACCACCTTTCCAACAGACTGATAGAGCTACGTGAAAGACCAGCTGTTCACGATACAGACTCATCAAGAAGCACGCAAATGGGGTGCATTTTACTTTGTCTCCAAATTGCGGAATGTCCCTAACAGAAAATTAATGAGTCAGATCTCTTTATTTAAGCAAAGGTGAAAATTCAGGGAAAGCTGATATGTATTCAGCCATCCAACTCTGGATGGCTATCTGGAATTGTTACACTCTGAACTATTCTGAACTTAGGACTCTGCTGCTTTCCTTTTAATGGTATACTATAATTCAGGAAAGCAAAACAAAAGAAGTCCAGCAAGAGTAATTTGCTAGAAGCCTGTAAGTGCTTTTGCTTACAGTTCCATTACCTTCCAGACATTTATTTCCATCAATTATTTATTCCATTATATATTCTACCAAATAGAAGATGTACTTGAGCTATTTCCTAAAAGCTGCGCATACTCTTCTCCAGTCTTCCAATACTTCTTTGGTTCTAGTTAGTGTCATTGTTACTGTAAATTAGTTTACTAGTTCCCTTGATACACTTTGGTGACAACTGTTTGGATTCGTTGACTTATTTGCAGGCAGAGCTTCCAAGCAGCATTTCATTTGTTCCATTGGAGTTCTCTTTTTTCTTAGCTCCATTACACTCTTACCATGCAGCAGCACACACAGGCTTTACTTCTACTAAATAGAAACAGGATTTCAAGAAAGGCACTTATCTTTGTGATTAATAATTTTATCTTCATCATTTCTTAATGGCCCCTAGTTTCTCTAATGCATTTGTGAAAAAGATATTAATTTTAAAGTGCAAACTCAATTTTTTGCCATCTCTTATAATACCTCTTATTTTCTTCTTGTTCTACGCCATTGCAGACTAATATACCTGGATTATCATGGATAAAAACAGCCCATCTCCTTTAAAAAGTAGTAAATTTTGAATACTTTCTTGCATTTTAGTACACTGTAGTTTACTGATTTCCTGGAGGTTGCTTTTCATCATGCAGTCACCTCCAACAGTAGGAATGCTACAGAACTGCTCTGAACAAGGTCAATACCAAAGCAGAACATGCTAAGATGTTTAGCAGCCGTCTTTCTTGCAAAGTAACTTCAGAATTTAAAATGTCACACTTTCTGAAAGCATATTTTGCAAATTCTCACTATTCTTCTGTTTTCATCAGGACCACTTGATGTGCGCAATACAATTGCTAGGTCTGATTTTCTAGGGAGTAATGCTACCTCAAAGAACTAGAAAAAAAACATGGGCCAACTTCATCACTGTCGTGGTTTAAACCCAGTCAGGTAATTCGTTCGCTCACTTCCCCCACCTTTCTTGCCCTCCCCCTGCTCTCGGAGGGACGGAGAGGAGAATCGAAAAGAATGCAACTCCCACGGGTTGAGATAAGAACAGTTTAGTAACTAAGGTATAACACAAACCACTACTGCTACCACCAACAGTAACAATGATAAAGGAAATAACAAGGGAAGAGAATACAACACCTCAGCACCAGCCGACCGATAACTTGCCCCCCCTCAGCCCGACCAAGCACTGACCGATACCTCCTCCAACCCTGCAGTCTCCCAGCCCTTCCGGCTAACTCCCAGTTACATCCTGGGCATGACGTGCTGTGGCATGGAATACCTCTTTGGTCAGTTTGGGTCAGGTGTCCTGTCTCTGCTTCCTCCTGGCTTCCCCTCCTCCCTGGCAGAGCATGAGGCTCACAAAGTCCTTGGCCAAACCAAAACATCACTATCAGCTCTGTTCCCGAGCTGAAAGTCAAAACACTGCACTGCACCAGCTACCAAGAAGGGGAAAAATGACTGCTACTGCTGAACCCAGGACAATCACTTATCCCCCTGTCTACAAACTGAGACCATCCTGTCAGTAGGATATGAAATGAAGATGCTCTGTTTTAAAGGAACCAGACTTCAGGTTTTTGCATTTAAAAACAAAGTCTGTCAAATAATTACCTTACAATAGCATAATTCCTGCTATAGTCAATTAGCTGTGTTCCATACGCTTGACAAAAGATCTACATTGTTGAACTAAAATAGGAAACCGTGGTTGTGTAATGGTGCAACTGTAAATTGGACACATTAAACACCATTATTTCTTTTGTCCTTAAACACAGAATGTCTATCATATGAGTGAGATTCAAGGAAATTAGATGTCTTGGAATTAAACTTAACATGTAAATCATACTGGGATAGCTTGATTATACATCAAGCAGCAGATTCTCATTCTTTTTTACTACTACTTCCCCTCCTCTGCTCCCCCTTCCCTATTTATCCACCACTTATCATGCAGAATTATCCAAAACATTAGCTTCTATTTCCCACAATCTTCAGCAACTTCTATGTGGTTCTTAGGGAGAGTGTATTCCTCGATGGGATGCATCTTACCATACCTAAGTAGCCACATATTCTTCCTTCCCAAAGGAAGAAAAAAATTCTCAAATAAGGTAAGCCAAAAGAAGGGCATGGGCATGTGTGTAAGAACACACAGGTTTTGTCTCTGCATTGCTTGCTGATTTTTCAGGTACTCAGTCATCACATGTGGCTTACAAGGACTGATATACAGAGCTGAATGTCAAAGAATGCAGGTGATAACAGAATGATAATTGACAAAGCTGATTTGTGAAACAATACAGAGCACATGTACATCATAGGGAAACTACATCATTTATGGCTTTTTATTAGTCACAGCAGATGCAAAACTTCCTGATTTTCTTCATTATCTTTTTTTTCAGATAGAGTTAGAAACCATAAATCACAGGCACGTCCCCATCACATTTACAGGCTGGGCGGAGAATGGACTAAGAACAGCCCTGAGGTGAAGACTTGGGGAAGTTGCTGGATGACAAACTGAACATGATCCAGCAATGTGCACTTGCAACTCATAAAGCCAACCGTATCCTGGCCTACAGATCAGGAGGTCAAGAGAAGTGATTCTGCCTCTCTATTCTGCTCTCACGTGACCCCACCTGAAGTACTGCATTCAGCTCTGGAGCCCCCAGCACAAGAAGGATGCGGACCTGCTGAAGCAAACCAGAGGAGGACCAAGAAGGGCTGGAGTACATCTCCAGTGAAGACAGGCTGAGTGAGTTGGGATAGTTCAGTCTGGAGAAGAGAAAGCTCCAGGGACACCTTACAACAGCCTTCTGGTACCTAAAGGGTGCCTACAAGAAATCAGGAGAGGGACTTTTTACAAGCCCATTTAGCGACACGACAAGGGGGATATGGCTTTAAACCGAAAGATGGTAGATTTAGATCAGACACTAGGAAGAAATTCTTCACTACAAGGGTGGTGAGGCCCTGGAATAGGCTGTCCAGAAGAAGCTGTGAATGCTCCATTCCTGGAAAAATTCAAGGCCAGGTTGGACAGGGCTTTGAGCAACGTGGTATACTGGAAGGTTTCCCTGCCTGTGGGGGAGGCGGTTTAGAACTAGGTGAGTTTTAAGATCCCTTCCAACCCAAATCATTCTATGATCACACTTAAAAAGAGATGCTGTATCACTTCATCTATAGCTTGCCACAAAGTAAATTCTGCTGTAAAAAACAAATAAATAAACAAAAAACAAATCAACAACAAAATCAGTAAATTATTGTCCACTGACAAGGTAAACTTACCATTGTTTTCATGGAGTGGTGGTGTCTCTGTGTCTTTCATTGCTACTATGACCATTTTTTATTGTGTGTAAACCAGAACACTAGACTATACTGTAAACATCCATGCTTTCAATCTATGGCATTTCACAAATACATCCCTTTGCATAAAACACTACTTTCGTTATCAAATGTTACTTTATAATTCAACTGTTTAATCATCCTTTCCCACATCGCCAATGGAAAAATAATATAAATCACTCTCGTTCTTGCCCACTTGCATATGCAAGCATAAATTGCTCTACAGCAACATTACCCAACTTGGATGATAACCATTCTTTTCATTAGTGTATCATTTTCCTTTGTTATGGATTTCTAGTCCTAATAAGGCACAGAAATATTATCTACTATTTCTATGGAGTGCTGAGTGGAAGAAGCAAAAGACAGAACTCTCCTGGAACAACAAATACTTTTCTTAGCCCATTTCCTCAGCACTGAACCTGTTTTAACAGACTCCAATATACAGGTACTTTGGCCTGGGGCACATTTTACTTCCTTTCTCACATATTTTTCCATTGTTCTGCATATTAAAAGTAAATACATACATATATATATGAAAGAAGAGAGATATATATAGAGAGATGGATATAGAAATATCTTCTACCTACATATATATATATGATGGCTTGGTTTCACAAGTGAAGATTTGGGAAGGGCTTTACCCACACTTACAAGCACGATGACGAAGGGCATGTGGGATAGGGAAATCTGGTTGGAAAAAAGGCTGCTTAGGCAATCAGGAAGTGTCCGACCAGGACTGTCATCTCCTGGGGCAATCTCGAGCGACCAATGCCCTGATCTGCCCACATGCAAGGTTGGATCTGCAGCTTCCCATGCACCTTGTCACCTACTGTTTCGTCCCTGGCCTGTCGCTACAGACAGTGAGAGTGAGCCCTTCCAGCCTGCGCAGTGGATTTTTTAGGTGAGGCGCAGCGTGCACAGAACTGGCCCCACTCGTTACACCTGAGGTTTAATTGCCACGGCCTGGCTAGCTAGGACGGTGACAGCAAAGTCCACACGTCGTAGGTTTTGTAAGAGTGTCCTTCTCTTAGATGGAAGACCTTACAAGGCTAGATGAGCTCCATCTGCCCGGGTTTGAACATAGGAGTTTTCCTTCTCCTATGAGGAAGGCCTGTCTTGGCTAACGAAGATTCGGGAAGGGCTTTACCCACGCATTCTGAACAAGACTGTCATCTCCTGGGTCAAACACAAGCAACTGATGACGCAACAGCACAACAAGCGTCTAGGCAGGATTCTTAGAGGCGTTCAATCATAAGCCCGCAGATGGTAGCTTCGCGCCAGTGGCTCCTCAGCCAAGTGCACGCACCAGGGGTCTGAACCTGTGGTTCCTCTTGTACTGAGCAGGATTACTATTTTAACAACACAACATCAGTAGGGTAAAACTAACCTGTCTCATGATGGTCTAAACCCAGCTCACGTTCCCTATTAGTGGGTGAACAATCCAACGCTTGGTGAATTCTGCTTCACAATGATAGGAACAGCTGACATCGCAGGATCAAAAAGTGACATCGCTATGAACGCTTGGCTGCCACAAGCCAGTTATCCCTCTGGTAACTTTTTTGACATCTCCTGCTTAAAACCCCAAAAGCCAGAAGGATCGTGAGGCCCCGCTTTCACAGTCTGTATTCGTACTGAAGATCAAGATCAAGCGAGCTTAAGCCCTTCTGCTCCGCGGCAGGTTTCCGTCCTCCCTTGAGCTCGCCTTAGGACACCTGCGTTATGCTTTGACAGGTGTACCGCCCCAATCAAACTCCCCACCTGCCGCTGTCCCTGGAGCGGGTTGCACCCGGCATGTGCCGGGCGCTTGGCATGAGAAGCAAGAGCCCCCCTCGGGGCTCGTCCCCCCGCCTCACCGGGTAAGTGAAAAAACAATCAGTAGATATAGATATGTATAGATAGCTAGATGTAAGAAGGAAAATCTATATATATGTATCTTCCCTCTTTCACCTTTTCCTAAGCTCCAGTTGAACATGAAGGGTATTACAAGTCAAGGTGAAGTAAGTGAAAACATTAAAAAACAAACAAACAAAACCCCCAAACAAATAAAAAGAACAAACAGCAAATCTAACAAAGACCCCCAAAACAACCAACAAAAAAGCCCAATGAAAACCCAAAAGCTATGCTTTATGGTATGCTCAACAAAATACAAGCTCTGCCTAGGCAAGTGTCCTTAGTTAGCCCATGCAGGGAGGAAGTTAAGGAGCTACAGCGCCTGCACACCATTTGTTGCCTGGTAAAACGGATGCTCCCTGCAATTTCAGTGCCTGACCAGCTTTGAGGAGGAACATGGTCTGATTAACTAAATTATAAACAAGAAAGCATTCTCAGAATGAAGTCAAAGGAGCACTTATTTCCTCCATCCACTTTTCAGATCATGACTAGTTATAACTCAGCAACAGAACTGATAGACTTATGTTTAGAAAAATCTCCATTAAGTGTGTTCTCCCTAGAATTCAAGCTTGTACATTGCTAGTTCTGTCAAAACTTAACAAGTTTGGCTAGCAGAAGAGACAACAGCAGAATATATATTGATCTCTGGAACCAAAAATAAATTAGTCTTCCACTAAAATGGTATAAGTTTTTCATGAATGGCACCATAACACACGGTGCACATGGCACCCTTCACCAACCAGTCTTTCCCTTTCCCATACTCCTACAAGCTTTATTCCCACCAGAACAGAATTTCCCCACCATAAAGGACTAGTCACACTGGACAAGACTAAGTCAGTGTGCTTCGACAAAAAAAACACGCTGAAAATAAGCATCACACTTACCACACTTGTACAAAATTTAGGTCTCACTGATGTTCCTCCCCTCCAAAATGTGAACTACATTGAAACTACCACAGAAGCAAACTAAATTATAATGGAAAAAAACAAAGAGAGCGTAGCTTAGGAAGCAAGGGCAGCAGTATGCTATTTGCACTGCCTCACTGCATTTACTGGTATAATTAAAATCACAGAGGCATTTAAATGACTTGCTTCTTTACACCGTAAAGAAAGCAGAAGTTCACACCAAAACAGAGTGGACTAATCAGAGTGATAGGTAGGTTGTACATCCTAAAGCGGTACCCATCCAATCTTCATTCCACATCTCTGGGGCAAGATCTTTGTGTGCATAATGCAAGAAATATAATTGAGGGGGAAACACAAGACTAAGGTTGGCAGGTTTTTTTACAACAAATTTTGCTTGCTATTCTAATGTTGAAGGGACAAATGTTATTTGCCCACATGAAATGTTATTCAAAGTCAAAGGGTCATCTTCCTTCTCACAATAACAGTTCACCCATTTCTCACTTTCATGTGCTCAAGGCATAATGCACAAGTTAAAAATGGTTCCCTTTATAGTCTAGCTTTCGTAGCATTGGTTTATTCCACAAGTGTTTTATTTTTCACTCAATGCCCTGTATTATACATGGAGAAAACTTTTTCCTTTCTTAAGTCATGGTACATTGCATGCAGTAGAACCAAAGCAGTAATAAGAGAAAGTCTGTTTATTAAAGTAATTTTGTGAATCAGAACCTTAAAGCTCCTGTGGGATCACATAAACACTACAGAAGAGAGCATTTACTGTAAAGAAGCATTAGCCTCCTAAGGATTCACCACATGTTTATGTAAATCCCTTTCTCTCTAACATTTCCAAGCTCAGCTGTCATTTACTAATCGATATCCAGGCTCTTCCATTATACAGTACCATACTATCAAGAGCAGATCTTGTCTGCTCAGCATTGTAGAGAAAGATGGTTTTTCTCAACTTATTTTTAATACCTTCAGGTCAATCCTTGATTAAATGGAATAGCATTTCTGTTAACTTTTGGTAGGAGTAAAATCGATGTTTGAGGTCCGCCCTGCTTCCAGATTGCCACCAAGCAGAAAGGGACTAAATCTCCCTATATTAGTCCTAAAATACAGTTCTTTGAATTCCATTAAAACTTTACCATTTACTTCAGTGGTTCAAAAAAAAAAAAACCCATAGGTTTATGACTTACCCCTCCATATACATTACTGGAAGAAGCAAAGATGTTTAGCATATGGTTCTTCAAGATCAAGTTACAGGACTCAAAACTTAAATATACAAAATACTGTCACTACCATTTAATCTTCACATCTTCTTAAGTAGGGAGCGGATCCCTGAAATGATGCAACACACTTGTTCATCACTGTACTTCAAGAGACAGCAGCAATACTAATGGCAAAAACCAGCCCAATTATGCTTTCAAGACTGAAAACCAGCCAATTGCACAATGAAATACTGTTAAGATGTTAAGATGTTGGTCAGTTCTATCCACAGCTGACCAGTCCGAAGTTGCTTAAGACTCAGAAGAAGTTAGAGTGCTTTCAATCTAGTAAAAACTGATGTAAAAATTAAAAAAACATAGTAAAACTAAGAAAATGCACAAGTTTCATGATAGAAGAAACACAGGAAAAGTAGCTGATACACGCAAGTACCACCAGGCAAGTCTGCAAAATGTTATCATTTTAGAAGTGACATAAGATCATTAAGTCATTCCTTTCCATCCACTGGTTTACAGCCCCAAGTCTTAATTCCTTGACACAGTGGTGTTAAAACTAGAGACATTTTAGATATATCTATACTTCAACATGCTTTTACATAGGTCTTCTCTCTCTTCTGCAGTTACTGATGCTAGAAGCTAAATCAAAAGAATGTTGTAAGCCCTTCAACTTTTTTCCTCATTATATTCATTCCCAGCTAAGTCAAACAGCAAGCTCTGGAACAAACAGTATTTCTACCTCAATCCTCAGTGACCCATTTCTCTGCATAGGCAGCGAAAAGCAGGATTCACTTGCATCATATTTTCTGAGGCTCACACTTCCAACCTGCTCTCATATATCAGCCGGTGGAAGTAACTTAGGCAAAGAACCATCAGCTTTGTCGCTGCAGAGAGGGCAATATTAATCATAAGTTTTTTCCCTAAAATTATTCCTGAATTAGCACAAAAGTTTTTTAAAATGCAGTGGTAAAGATTTAAGTTGTGAAATGCATCAGTATTTTTAACAAGTACTTGAAAAACAATGAAGGGGAGTACACAGTTATACTGAGAATTTATTAACGTGGCAAAATCTCAATGCTTGGTCAAAAACAGAAGTGATCTAAAACTGACTTGTTCCTAGAAAGAGCTGGAGTTATGTACAGATGATGACAATAATAATAAAAACAATCACTCTGAAGTACTCAGTGGGAGCATTTAAATAACAGAGAGGACAACTGCCATGCACATAATTTGATCAATTTGTTAAAGATTACAGCACACTATGGTTATAGTTGCCTTTCTTGGACTTGCCAATAGTTTAACATACCCCCCACCAGCATATTTCATATATATTTCCATATATATGGAAAGTTCTCTGTATTTCTTGATACCAAACACTATTGATCAGTGCACAGCTGAAGGAAGTCAAACCTCTATTAGCTGCGTGACTACAGTGACACACCATCTGCCTGACTGATAAAAAATACCAGAGCCCCTAAGAGATTAAGCATGCAAAGGCTTACTTTGTATGCTTCTGCATGCCTGGTGCACAAAAAGAGAGATTATAACCTGTTCTTCCAGTGACAAATTCTCCAAGTACAGCATGGTAAAATGGCCACTATGCTTGAAGCAAAACTTCAGTTCTTTAAATCAGAAACTGTGAAAGACAGATCACTGCCAGGAGGCTTGGGCTACTTCAAAACAGAGTGCTAGAAAAATGATTTCATTTATGAAATCAAGACAAAAGATTTGCAACAAATTCTACAGGAATGTATTGGGGTTTTATATTAGATATTTATAAATCCCCAGTGCACAAAACAGAGAAGAGTCAAGAGAAACTTTTTGCCTTATCCAAACCAAAGAATGTTTTAAATACGTTGAATCATAAACTCCCTGGGTGTGTGCATCCTTTAATTCCCATTGGCTTGGAGTTTTTCACTCCTGATTATCTATCAGTACATGACCGTCAAAACCAAATGAGACTTGTAGGGAAACCAGAAAGACACCTGAGCCACCATAAGATTATGACAATCTGCACATCATCTGCCTAAAATTGATGGATCCTGACTAACTTATCAACAAGAGTGGGAAATACAGCAAAAAGTTTTATTTTTTTTTAAATCTTCAACGGTTTCATCTAGTTTCATTGCCATGGGCCAAACTTTCTCAAAAGTAGCTTTAAAATAAACAAGTTTCACTAACAAAGCCTGCTAGTAAAGTTCTTGTCCCAGTGTACCTCTTGAGGCCAATTCACTAGCCTGCTTTCTGGATCAAAACTAGGTTAATGAATGAGCAGTTGAACTTTTGCCTTCCCCTCAAAAGTATTGGAAGATACATAACCAAAACCTGGATCTTTTACAGTGACCTAATACAGTCCCAACCAGTGCAAAGTTGAAAGTCCCTTCCAGTGCAAAGTGGAAAGGCAAAGAACCACAACACTAAAGGGGAAGAAGCAGCCAAAAGAGATAGAAGTATTTAAGATGGTTTCAACCCCACCAAATGTGCTATGTCAACACAGTCACTGGCAACTCTTCAACAGATAGATGAAGATGAAGCAGTGTGGCCTCTCAAAGTAATACCATGTCTTTAAAACTATTAGAAAAATAACTAGAGTTAAATTTTGCATTATCAAAATGTAAGCCATATTACAGTTGACCATTAACATTAATAATACAAATAAAATTACTTTCAATGCTGACGTACAACCATGTTTTAAACTACTCTTTTGGACACAAAGGAGGTTGGAGGTGATGTCTGGGTTTCTTTGTTGATTTTCATGCTTTTTTTTTCTTCTGTAAATAAAACAATAAAAAGTTGGACTGGAATCATTCAGCAACATCTCCAAATGCAACTGCCTGCATAATTTACAACTACAGCTGAGCAGGTTAAATGCCTAATTCACAGAATCATAGAATGGCTCTATTTGGAAAGAACCTTAAAGATCATCTACTTCCAAGCCCCCCTGCCATAGGCAAGGACACCTCACATTGGCCACATTGCTCAAAGCCCCATCCAGCCTGGCCCTGAAGTCTTCCAGGGATGGAGCATTTATCACTTCTTTGGGCAACCTGTTCCAGTGCCTCGCCACCCTCACAGCAAAGAACTTCTTCCTTATATCTAACCTAAACTTCCCCTGTTTAAGTTTGAACCCATTACCCCTTGTCCTATTGCTACAGTCCTTGATGAAGAGTCCCTCTCCAGCATCCCTATAGGCCTCCTTCAGATACTGGAAGGCTGCTATGAGGTCTCCACACAGCCTTCTCTTCTCCAGGCTGAACAGCCCCAACTTTCTTTTCCTGTCTTTGTATGGGAGGTGCCCAAGTCCCCTGATCATCCTTGTGACCCCCTATGGACTTGCCACCTAAATATTTAGATATATAAAGCAGATTTAATAAACAAAAAGAATATATTGATTCCTTGACTCAATTATCAATTTTACATCCGAAAGTTGTTTTGATAAACAAATATACCAGTTCTCTGTTTAATAAGTGATGGTATAGCAATTGCAGACAGGATTATTTAGGTCATAATTAAAATAAATTTTTGAATGTTTATCTTCAATAAAAACACAGCAAGGCACAAAAACATCCTTAAATAGTGAATGAGAAAAGCATAATTTACCATTTTTAAAGAGCAAGCTTTGAAGGAAATAATAGAGGTACAAACAGAAAGCAGGATTAGAATCAATAGTTTAATCAAGGGTTCCTGCTTACTGATTTCAGTCATGATTTAATCATGATTAAAAAGGTTATTTAAATTGAGTTTCCATGCTGTGAAAATAAAATTCAGCTCAGTAACCAAATCCTGACACCTCCCCAGTTCCCAAGGCAAAGCCTTAGAGGTGATGGCAAAATAAATTATAGGACAGTGCTCAATGATGTAATCACAGGAACATTTATTTCAAGAATTCTACAAATGGTTTTGTTTATGATGTTTGATACCAGATCAGATCCCAGCCTATAGAGAAATTCTGTTACTTTTCAGTTATAAATCTACCCCTCAGCTGGGAATTTGTTTGTGGATTTTGTTATTAAATACACTGGAGAACAGAAGCTGTTCTAAACAGCAAAAATGATGAGAAATACTTGTTTTGGTGAAGGATGTAATTACAAAAGTAACTGGAATAATAAAAGATTTTCAAGATTAAAAAAATAATAAAATAAAAGGAGGAAAAAAAGAAGTAAAAATAATTGAGAACTCTGGGTTATGGTACTAAGCCAATTATCAAACTCATCCTGCCTTTAGACAGAACAGATGAATAGATTTAGAGGTCTGCCTGTTTATAGGGAGTTTTTACTTGCTTAAAAATCAAAACCTTAACAACATAGGAATAGCTGCACGAGGTACCTCAAACTAAGTATGTTTCTAAGAAAGAGGTCAAAAAGCCAAGCCTACATGAAAGCAAGAAGATTAGCACTTGGGCTTCAGCTCAAACTAGTGAGTAATATCTCATCGTCTATGTTCTGGCACTCAGAGGAAATCACATTTTACTTAAGTCCTAACAACTCTCCTGCTGTAGCACAGCATAGGCAACTGCCTGCTACAGGCTACTCCTTGGACTTGTCATTCTGAATTGTATCTGTTTGTCCAGTTCCCCAGAAGATGTATTCCTCAGATAGGATCAAGTGACACACAGTTTCAGAGTGTGATAAAACAGCTCTACGAGCTGAAGAAATGTTTTCATAAGAAATACACACATGCACAAACATTCACCTGTAAATAACACAGAGTGCCATACAATCCTGCCTTGGCATTTCTGTACACACTATGTAAAATAAAGGTACACAATAATATAATAGACGGATCCCATTTGCCAGTACACCAAGTAAAAAATTTCCATTTGCCCCTCTTGTACTTCTTCCACAGGCTTAATTCATCCAGCGTGCAAGAACTGTATTAAATTAGGTCCTGGGACATTCCAAATTACTGTCAGTGAATTATCTTCCTGTCACAGGAGCTAATTTAACCATCTTAGATTGCTTCAGATAATTTGCAATTCTTAACTATTAACCATTAACAAGTCTCCTGATCTAATATGAAATGTCTCTGTTATTAATCTAAATAGTCAAACACTCTTGTCAGTGACCTTCCTAAATCTGTAACAGCTTGGTGGTTAGACTGGAAATTTCCCAACAAGGGTGATAATTCCTTCCCACCCCTTTTCCCTCGTGGCATGGCCATCGGAGGACTGTATCATGGCCAACTGCCTTACACCCTCTTCTCACAGTTTCTTCGAGGGCCCACTACCAAGACGCACAGTGTACACAGCCTCAAGGGCAAAAATCTGGAGTACAGATTTTGTTCCTCCCCACTCTCAAATTCCCCTTCTTCTGTGAGAGTGAGGAAACAAGCATCAACACTTCAACGCAAGGATCATACAGCCAGTTCGGGTCAGTTACACGCCATGGCAAAAGATCAAGAAGCAGCTGAGAACCAGTATTTTCAGTTCACTGCAGAAAAAATTCAAGCACAGACTCTTAATTAAACTTGAGCTTTAAGATACTAATGGTCTGTATTAAGTATTTAATACTAGAGCCTTTCAAAAGCTTTGCATGCAATTACCTAAAACACATTGCTGCTCATTTTGCTTCTGGTGCAACATACTCCAAAACTCAACAGTGCAAGAGATAGAAAGTATGGTGGAAATTGCCATCTCCAACTGAAGAAGCAACTCTGACAGCAGAGAACATTCTTACAAGTTGGTTCCACTGAGAAAACTATTAAAACAGGAAGGTATTAAATACAAGGAAAAAAAAAAAACAGATACTCAAGTTGGAAACCATCCAGACTAAGAGAGTTAAATACCAACATTTGTATGAAGAGTGCCATGGGATTCTTTAAAGATTATTTCAGAATGTGAGCTGTGTTTCTCATCCACAACAAGGCGTTTGCACTAAAGAGTGGCTGGTGTTAATTTGGCATTCCCTACTCAATTATTGAATGAGTCCATTCCTGCTCTGCTTGGGAAGAATAGCAGAACCTGACCATCCACTAAAACGATTACTTAAATGCATGGATTCTTCTGCCAGAATTCCTCCCCTGGGAAGGTGATTTTTAATTTTTATGGGTACTATTAACCTTTTGTGAACATTCTACTACAGAGAAAAAAGTGCAAAACAAACATCTAAAATTGGAGAGAGCTGGTGTAGCAGAGCCTCACTGTAAATGAGGGGAAAAAAAATAAGCCACAGGAGCACTTACTGCCCCATACACACTGCTGATGAAGGTTGCCCATTTCCCTCGGCTTTGCCCTGTCCCAGATTTCAAGGCGCTTCAGGTCTTTTGGACCACACTCCCAAGCCTCATAATAAGCTGTTTCTATCCAAGCTCTAAATGTTTGCATCAACTTCCATGACAAGTTCTCTGCAACCAAGGTAATTCCCTAGTCAAGGACTCAGCAGTACTGCAAGTGCAATCGGTTTTCTCTCCACCACCCCTTCCTGCCTGAGGACCCTGGGGAAATGCCTTCTCCTCTCAGGTCCTAGCCCAGCCAGCCTCCATCACACAGGAAGGGCTCCTTCCCAGCTGGGATGCTCACCTTTTGCTGTCTCCTTACATCATGGCGCCTCTCTAGGGAAGCAAAAGGAAGGCAATGAATAGATGAGACCTTCCTGAGGCTTCTCTTTGATGTGTTTACTTCCCTTTTCCTCTCATCCTCCCCATCCATCAATTCATCCCTCTTGTATTTTGCCGGTATTTACATTTTTACCCACATAGTACTGAGATTGATTTTTTCTAACAGTAATTCTCAGCAGCTAAAACCAATGTGTTCTGAACTCATCAAGCTACTGCAGTTTGTGTAATTTGATTGCCTCAAATGAATTATTTTAAAAGAAAAAGCTTCCAACATTTTTGATGATATACTGAGCCCTGAGTCTTCAACTCTGGCACCTAATGTTCACAATGTTTATCTGAATATCAAGCTATACTTTAAAAGCTATATAATAGCGGCAGATGAAGCATCACAGCAAATTGTTTCTATCTTCTACCGTAGCTAACTTGCTCCATAATAACATGGTTCACAACTTATAGTTCATTTTAACAAATCCCATAAAAATCCTCTGATGTGCTCAAGTCTCTATCAGCTATATGACTTAATGATCAATTCACCAAAAGACATCAATGGAACAGTTTAGGTTCTGCAGTGGAGGTGGATAAATGCAGAAATCCCTGTGAGGATATTAGCTGTTTACTACCTTATAAACACAAGGGAATGCCGTGTGACACAGAGCAAGTCATCTATAGCTCTTCTAGTCACTACAAATGCCAAAACTAGCAGTATTTTTTCTTTCTGATGCTCAAAAAAATATTTACTCAGTAAGTTAATTACAACAGAAGAGAGCATTTAGGAGCCAGAACATCTTTCTCCATGTACAGCTGCCTTAAATGTACAGTCATTCACCCTGCAATTATCCCAGCATAAGGACAGCTGTGTAGGGCTGGAATGCAGGTAGTGGCTTCTTCCGTAACCCCAGACTGACCAGAGGGCCTCCAGGTTTACATCTATGACACAGGAAATTTATTTTTCAGACCTTTATGAAGGAACCCCATACAACTGCCCTTCTGCTAACAAAACAAACAAACAAACAAAAAAACCAGCTGAATTAGTCCGAAACAGATTACAGCAATAGTTCAAACACTAACACTACTGTCTTCCCAAAATAGCATCTCTGTTGCTTGTCACTTATATTACCCAGTGTGGTACACGCTTCTCAATACATCACTGGAATGCCAGCCTCAAACCTATTCTGGCCTTTGTTTAGCTTAGGGGTAAGGTAAACCCCAAGAATGAGGGGCTAGGGAGAAAGACTCCTAATCCTATGCCCACAAAGCAGCACTATACTGTTACCACAGCTACTATTTCTCCAGAGCTGGCTTTTCTTAATTTGCCTGCTGCAGCTAGACAGACTCACAAATGCAGAACCTAGGAGTCCTTGACTCTCGGGTGCAACCACTCACTCCCAGGCAAGGGCCACTGTTAATGTGCCTACAGTAGGGTCAAATATTAAAAGCTTTTAGCAGAATATACTGATAGGTATATGATACTGATAGGTAATTGATACTGACAGGCAAATGAGATAACTCCCCACAGATAATCCAATAACGGAAAAAACGTAAGTATTTTGTTAAAAGTAAAAAATGATCATCAACTCCTTTCCCTAAATAAGGTTTCTGTTAATTTACTGAAGAACAAGACATTCAAATACAAACCTTGACAAGTAATCAGCAGATTGCACAGCCCTGCCTCGCTCACAGGAGCCTCAGCTGTTCCCCTCCTGGGGTCAACATTGAAGAGGAAGCACAACTATTCAAATGCCATCAGAGGTATCTTGCTTAACACAACATACATCGCAGCCGGCCAATGGCTGCCCTGAATTTCTTTGAATGTTCCATAAACAAAATAACTCTTGCCTTTAAAATAGCAAATATAAAAAAAAGCTTGAATATTAACTCTGAATCTAGACCACTGGATAGAGGCATAGGAAGCTTGTAGCCCTCATTCTCAGATACGTACTTTGTGAATTCCCAGCTAAAGGAAAAGTGTTGCTTGGTATACTGCACTCCTATATACCCACCAACCACACACACACATTGTTTATGTGGTAGCTGTGATCCTACTTACATGCTCAGGTTTCCATCAGAAAGAAACCCAAACACACAGTGCAAAGGTGCATATTTCAGCCCCTCTCCTACCACTAAGGCAAGATACAACCAGAGCTCACGTGCGGCCAGGAGTCTGCACTGCAGAGCAGTCTTCTCTCAAAATTAGGTCAGCTTAAAGTAACAAAATTTGCTCTGCAAAATTATGCATTAGATTTTGGGTGGGTTTTTTTGTTTGTTTGGTTTGGTTTGTTTCAGGTTTTTTTCCTGAGACACCAGCAACAGTGTTCCCAGGCCCCAGAGTGTATCTGCTGTTCAAGACTGCTTTGTTTTGTTTAAAGGAAGTTTTATGGTTCCTAAAATTGAAATTCTTATTTTTTTCCCTCTCTACCAATAACCATCTAAACCTTCATAACTGTCACATATTAATTTAGTTACTACAGATTTGCTTTTAGGGAGGGTAAGAGAAGGGAAGCTTTTCACCCATGAATTAAGAGGATCCTTAACAAGAACAGAAGTTCACTGTGCAAATAAGAATTTGGAAACTCAAGTCTCCTAGGATCAATCTTCCTCCGCTTCTGGCTTAAGAGCATAATCCTGACATTTCACTGTACTTGCAGGACTAAAATGTTTGCCCTGTGGATATGCCAACACTGCAAGCAACTGGGTAAAAGCCAATCACTCTGTAGGTTTCATCGTAATTTAAAAATACCCAAAGCACCTCACTAGTACATCTGCGCAGCAGTATAAATCAGTCTGTTTCATAAATGGTTTCATCTACCTGTCTGTCAGCAGAGAGATGAAAAAGAATATCGACAGCATAACTGGGCACTTAGGTAAATCGGACAAAGATTATTTGGAATCAGTTTAGTTAAGTCTTTTCTCTCCCCACAATAAAATTTATTATTCCTCCCTTCAGTAAACAACCTTTGGCAGCCATGCAATATTTTGCAGCTGTCAGTCGAAAAGCAGTCAAAGAAAAGGGAAGATAACAGATTTTGGAACTCAGCACTCGTTCTGTATAGACTTTTCTGATTACTAACAGTTTTTGATGTTACTTTGTTAAAGCTACTTGTTATGCATAAATTGGCTAATTTTTTTCTAAAATACTGCTTGTAAATTTGTAAGTATTTTCTGTTTGACTTTTTATCTTTTTGTTAGCATAAAACCCCACAACATTTCGCTTTTTCCCATAGTAATTGTTAAGCGCTTACAACCTTTCACAGAAATCCTGTCAATACAAAGTGGATGTAAATAAGTTTTCAAGTGAGTAGCAGTAAGTTTAACTAAGCTAGCAATTTATGGAAAATGGCTTTAAATACATAAAAAGTCATCAAAGCTTCTTCTGAAAAAATACCTTTATCTAAGAATGAGAACACATAATTAAACAATTCAAATCTTAGTTATAAACTGGTTTTAATTAAAGGCAATCTGACTCATTTTAACTATGTATAAATTTAAGCCAGACAACAAATTTGTATCCGTTTCTAAAATATCTGTCACTTCTCCACAGTGGCTGATCAAACTTGCCAGTGAAAAACGTTCTGAGTAGGCAACTTGTAATACAGCTATGGTTTACTTCTGTCAGAGGCTGACTGCTGAAGTGTGAAAGAAACTCATTAAAAACCTCTCACTGTGATCCTGCATTGCAAGGAAAAAAAGAAAAGAAATACTTAATGAAGGGTACCCTTAGGCTGAAGCCACATTCATATTCTGCTTTTCATGTTACACTATTTCAGTAAGCAATTAAAAGACAGCAATTAGTCATAGAAACACTATTCATACTGGTCATACTGGGAGATTAAAGGGGTTAACACTTATTTTATGTTAATATTATGAAAGTAATGAGGGAGATCAAGAATAATACAGCCTACTAAAAAGAAATACTAAAACAAGTAGAAGAATCTCTTACCTTAATCTTAAGACAAGATTCACTGCACATGGAACTTCACTATATTCGTCACTAACAGCAGGCTGAGACTATTAAAAAAGAAGAAAGTCTTATAAGAGATGCCAAGGCGGGGGGGAATCCCCAAATACTTGCCATGCTAACAGTTTGTAGTTAGCACAGAATATTTCACACATCTTCTAACTCTCAAAAACCTTTTAAACACTTTCAGTAACACAGCCTAAAATATAGCTGATACCAGTAAAACTGCCATATTTCAATTACAGAGATACAAATGATAAGACCTGCATTAAAGCACTGAGTGTAAGAGCTTTTAATCCACCTTGCATCAAAGCTCCAGTAACCTATTAAATAATATGCACACAGTGAAAATACCATGCTACTACTCACATTATTTTTTGTGTAACAGTTTTGGTTGTTAAGGAAGTCTTGCATCTACCCATCTGCAAAGAACTAGCAGCATATCAAAGCAGACATCACAGCTCGGAGAATGTCTTTCACAGAGAAAAATTAGGAATATGGGTATCTTTCACACTATCACTCCTCCCTCACACTGTGATACCTTCCCCAGCTCTCAACTAGCATTTATATGAAGTCTCAAGCAAAAGTGTGTCCTACATACAGCATTGCTCAGCATCGTCTACCCTGCTACGATTTCATACTTAACTTGGCATATTGCCACCACTCACAGAAGCCTGTTCAAAGGTTACAGTCAACTCCTTCCAAAACAAAGACTTGCATCACAAATTTCATTTGTTTATTTTCCGATAGTTTTCCATATTAAAGCTACTTAAAAAAAAGTGTTACACAAGGTCTTGCATCTATTTTATTATCTATGTATTTGAAACAGAAGTTAATGAATATTTGGAGAATTATTTAATCACTAAAGGGGGAGTAGATTTTTTTTCCTACTCCTATTAAGTTCCTCCTCTTCATCTAAACTACTACTGTTATTTCTGCATCTGTTATTTCAGTGTATAGGAATGTGAAGCCCAAAGACCAACAGACACACACTAACAGTGACTAGCTGCACTTGTCTTAGTTCCAAGTCATCTTCTGGAGTGTTTAGGAAAACAGAAAAAAAAAAAAATAACAGAAGATTTCAAGCAGAAGCATTTTTCTCCTTCATAAACTAAACAGCTCATAATAAAAGAGTTACCTGTATAAACTGCACAACTCTGAAGTTCTAAGACAAAAGGCTGTCTGGTGAAAGTCCTTTATTCCCCCCCCCAACTCAGCTTACATAAGACATCTCAAACACTGAAGCGCTGTGTAAAATAACTCTACAACAGTAAGACTAGGGTCATCAGAGGAGCTAACAGGACCAAAGCTGGCAGGAAGCTGTTGGTCTTTTAGGAGATTTCTATGACACCAATAAAGATCAGAGAATCTAAAATGGCAGGTGAAGCGGCAAGGGTCGCCCACTCAAGGAATAAACATTTTTAAAACAGCATTTTGGCTGTAAGCCAGTAATCCTATTAAGCAGTTATTTATAGCAGTTATGCTTCCCACAGTTTCAGCACAGGGCCTTGAAATTCAGTATGGTATTTTATTCCTCTGAATTAATTTACTATGCCACAATACTGAACTATTTTACTGTATATGGGATGACACATTTTAATTATAAGCTACATGTAATGATACAAATCCTGAGAATGAAAAATTATTTGGAGATCTTCTGGCTACTCCAATACAGACATTATTACTCTGACGAAAAGATAGAAATTAGTGTGATCCAGTCATGAAGATTCATTGAAAAACAGCCAAATTACCTATCTTAACCAATTCTCCTGGGCACAAACATAATATGGCTTTAAATTTCCTATCCATTTTACCCAATGTGCTCAAGTTAATTATCACAGGCCCAACTGCATAGCTCTATCCTCACAAGTACTTGCCATACAAGGCTGTAGAACAACACTCCCACCTCAAATCACATTTTTAACAACAGAAATTAAAAGGAAAGCCCTTCACTCAAATACTTGGAAGAAAAAAATAAATTGATAAAGACATTTTTACCTCTGTGTTCTCCTCGTCTTTTACTCTTCGTGACTGGAAAACAAATGCAGTGAGATATGAGCTATGCAGCTTTATACATTGAAGACCCAGAAATACTAACATGACAGAAAATCTTTCAGAGGGCAAATGGTACAAGCAAAAGTTACCTTTTCCTGAGAAACAGCAGCTTTGCCTTCTTCGCTCTTCTCATCCATTTCATCATCACTCCATTCCCAGTCTCCATCTTCTGTTTTATGGAGGTGACCACTGGAACCCGGTACTCGTCTGACCTTCCAAAATATTACAGGTGTACAATTACACAGACATCTTTAATCTTTATCAGTGTTCTGGTTAATCAGCAATTCTTTGTTACTTTTTTCCTATATGCTTTCCTTAGTTTGCTGCAGGAGTCACTGGCATACTGGAATAGTATCTGACCACATCCTTAAGCTAGTGGGAACAGTAAGATATGCAAAATTCATATAGGAAAATGGGGTGAAGCTCAGGTAGATGACAGCTGCTTGCTATGAACTAACCATTGACATGAAAGGAAGCTCTGCAAGGAAGAGGTTACACAGATAAGGTTGCTCTTGACACACAAGTCTTAAAAACTAATTGTTCTGCTAAAAAGCTTTAAAACATGTAAATGTGTTTAGGATACTTTAGAAGTAAAAGTAATCCGTAGTTAAAGCAGTGGCTGTATGCAAACTGAGAAGGCAGGCATGCAACACCAAACTAGTTGGCAAACTGTAGATCAAACAATCTAAAAAGGCTTAACAGGAGGATCCAATGGCTAAATCTGAAAACTCTTCTGATGCCACTGTGCTCTTCTTCAGAGCTTGACAACAAGCCTTGTTTTCCCCCAAATTTTTAGTCTGTTTGAGCAAAGCAAAAGAACATCCAAGAGTTCTTCCCACACCTTGGTATACATTTATGAGACCCATGAGATGTGAGCACAGTAAGAAGCAGCCCCACTAGTGTTTAGGTTAGAGCCAGTTTCTCTAATTATTTCACATTACTGATCCAATAGAGAGTTCCCGCTGCACAACTTCAAATGCTCCCCAGCACTATAAATTTATAAAAGCTTAAAGCATATCCTTTTCAATTATGAAAAAGGGAAAAAAAGTTATTCAGCAAAACAGCCTATAGATTGGTAAGAGAACGAAAGGAACAAAGCATTAAGTGTTCACAGCACACAAAAGGGAGAACTAAGTCGGCAGAAAAACAGTTTCAGGCCAAGAACAACTGCTGCAGAAGACATCTAATAAAAAGAACTTCTTAAAAAAGTATTAACTAGATGGTCTTAGCCCAAAATCGTATATCCTGTTTGCCAGTATCCACAGTAACATACAAAAGCCTGGTTCAAGTTTGGCTTCACAGGTTCCTGTCTGTGCTGCTTTGATGTATTGCACTGAAGTATACTGAGCACTGACCAATTTGGTTCTATCATCCTGATGATTGGTGGCGGTGATGGAAACCCACTCTGCCAGCATGGCAACCTCACAAAACAGGAAGATGTTAAAAAAAAAAAAAAAAAAAATCTCATTTCTAGAAAGTTACTGGGTTTTCAATATAATGAAGCTCACAAAGACTAAACCGGTATTAACAGTGATCTAAACCCCTCCAGTTGCCGCAAACCACAATGCCAGGAGAGATGCAGCATGTGACAGATTCCAGCTGCTTCAAAATCCCATTAGGCAGTACTTCAGCAAAATATGCATGGCATAAAACAGTACAGGACACTCAAAGCCTAACACTTGTGAGCTTCCAGAACACTGTGTGATGCAGATATCAATAGTTTTTCCAAAGTGGCTTTTCATAAGGAGCTGGGTACTTAAGCTATTTCCCTACTTTTGTTGCCAAGCACAATTTGGAGCTGGCTGGCCTGACACCACAAAAGCAGGAGCGAATATGAATTTAGGAGCCTTCTTTCAAAGCCTTGTGCATCCTCAAGCAGGTAACTTGGTGTCTGTCTGCACTCTTTTACCTATCTTCCTTCCTACACTACCCAAACACCCATCTGCTCTTCTCCCTTCCCTTCTGCACATAGAAGACTGAGCTAGAGGAAAGAGTGAAGTTTCCAGAACCCCAGTGCATTTCTGTACCTTCTTTTGTCCTTATGATAATCCTCCATTACACTTCTTCCCTGCACAACCATATGAGTGCCCTACTCAGTTTCTCCATCTTTTGTATTCATTTGTAACTGAGAAGAGGGGAAACCTATGCAGGACACTGGGGAGAATATTCCTACTCCATCCCTCAAGGGACAAAATCAGCACTATTTTCCCTGTTTCCCATACTAGGCTCCTAATGCACCAATTTTAGCTGTAGCTGCCTCAAAGCTCAGTACAAGAAGCTCATGTGTGTTTAGGGGGGAGGGACAAGCAAGAGTCAACAGAAACAGTAGCACAGCAATTTCTTACTCAGCTGCAATCAGCCCAGGAGCAATCAGTGGGCCCTTACTACCTACATCCTCAGGGATTAGCACAGACACAAGGTAATCTAGCAGGCAATTTGCCTTGTTCTTGTGGATATAATTTATTATCCTTCCAGAAACAGTCCTGGCACAGGCTTTTCTTTAACAGCACAAGCATCTTCCCAACAGCTATACTCAAACCTATGAAAGGACATCAACCACAGCCAAAGCAAGCTGTTCAGACAGACTAGAATAGAATGGTTTACAGACACAATCACACACTACATACTGCTCTAATCAAAATCTCTTCTGCATCCATTTTCAGTTGTTCCGAAGACTTATTCTAACTAGAATGATTTTAATGGAGCTTAATGATGCTGTCAGAGAGTTCTGGGAGAAAGCTTTACTGATGAAGATGGAGTGCATTTCAAGTTTTAAATAGATTGCCTTTTAATAAGCACTAAACACATGGCTCAAGGAAAACAAAGTAAGTTACTCCAAAATAAAATACCATGTTAAATTATTTTCTTAAAAGGTGAAGGCAGAAAAACGAAACTTTAGACTTGTCCTCTCTTTCCATTAGACTGATTCCCACCAGCACGCGTATTCACAGAAGTCATTATTTCAGCTAGTGCAAAGTACCCAACCTATGCAACCTTTGAAAATGTGAAGTTGTTATCTATGACTTTTTTTAAATGGCAGGTGCGCTAACACTTGCATTACTTAGCAAATTCATTTGCATGATTTTTTATTAAGTGGCTTTACTCAGCCTCAGTTCTGTTAAAAGCAACAAAGCCTCGTGTCTCCTAGGTGCAGGACAGAGCAAAAGTGACGCACCATGTCTGCAAATAAATTCATTTTCTCTTCATCATAAATCTGTATAACTCTAAAATCCCATATTGGATGGAAATATATTAGGTCAAATTTCTGTTGTACTAGAAACATAACGTAACAGACTTTATACTAGTACAGCATTCCTTCTCTTTAGATTTTCTAGTGTCTTTTTCAGAGTACATTCATTAAGAGGTATATGGGCAGTAACGCGTATTACTGTAACATGCAATATTTTAGGAGTGAGCTAGCATTTTACCACATTCAACTCACATTAATAAAGAGCAAAACTACAGCAGAAGCAGTAAAAGAATAAAACCTACATTATACAGCTAAAGCTTCTTTGAATTTGGCACAGCCAGAAAACCACTGTAAAGGGCTAAGTTAAGACAACTGAGACAATCTAATGGTTTGCTGCCATGGGAAAAAACAATCCCAAGATGTCCATCAGGACTGCAATCTACTCACTGTACCACCAGGGACCTACCATTAGATTCAACCCACCAGCCTGGGAGAAAAACTAGGCTTTCTTTTCTCTTCTGAACAAGTTTCTTTGCAAAATTTGTGAGTCAAATCAGCCCATCTTGAGGTCAAATAGCAGACACTGTAAGCAAAGAGGCAGAAACAAAAGGGGCAGTGAAAAGGAAGTTGGATCACTCTGACAGCGGCAACCACTCAGGATCCTCAAAATCATGTACTCAGAACCCCTACAACGCAGCACCCCTACAACGCAGCACCATAACTAGAGTGCATGATCTGCTACGCCAAGTCTCCTCAAGCTTTCATGTGTGCTCGTACAGCTGTGCAGACAACACTACGAACACACTTAGCTTGAAGCCAAATCAGCTTCTTAATTTAGCTGATCACAAACTAACACAAGCACTAGAGCCTGCTCAAGAAGAGAAGCTGAATATGACTTTCAATAGCTGCCCCAGTCATCTGTGGTAAAAAGCACTGTAAATTCCCCAAACATGATAGAGACAAGCATGAACAGGGAGCAAATATATACAGAGACAGCATACATTTGCCTTCATCCCCTCTTGCGAGCATGCTAGTTTAAGATCTTTAAATCTGTGACACAATCTTTAGTCATTCCTTCTTGTTTTATTCAGCCCAAATACTAGGCCTGCAGTATTAGGCTCAGTATTTTTTCTTTCCTTTCTACATACAAAACCAATAAACATATTGCTGGTTTTTCAGTAGAGATATATATATATGTGTATATATATATATATATATTAAAAGCCCTTTTCCTAAGTATCTTTGCAGCTCTGAATAAATTGTACCATCAGCATTACATATCAGCACACATTTTGGGGGGGCGGGAAGGGGTGAAATGAAACTACCTGCTACAGGTGGGTTTTTTTATATGCTACTTTCACATATAAATATCTCTTTTCTTCGGGGGGGGGGGGGGGGGGGGGGGAGTGGAGAAGAACCTGAATAGCACAATGCTGTTATTTTATGTTCTGAAACAGAAACAGTAGCATAGGAAAACATTTTGTAGTGTGGATACACGCTTCATTGGTATCAAATATTTAACTAAAAAGGACAATTTTACTTCAGGAAAAAATAACCTGGTATTTTTTTTCATGTTAACGTATTATTTGTACTTTCAGAAGGGATGCATCTAAGATAAGCATTTATGCATTGTTGTGACAGTTGCAGCATTTGGAGACCACAGCAGGACAAGAGATACAAATCAACTAAAGGGGACAGCACCCTTTGCAATTTTCATACAGTTTATTAGACTACTATCATCTGTAAGAGTTTAAGAATGGTCAGAATCCATTCAACCAATAAGTTCCAGCATTAACTAGTTATGTCTTTGCTTAGGAAAGAAAGTATGAAGGCAACTATTTTGGCACTTTAGGTATTCTCTCAATTTTTAGTAATCTGTTTTTCAAATTACATCTGCTGTATCAAGACAAAGCCACTTTAAAAAACATTGCAAGTCCTAAGACCTTTTGATAACCACACATAAAATTAAAGCAATTTTGTCCCTTAAAGAAGGAGATTCTTCTTAAATACTTATCTTTGGCCACCAAACGCTTATCTTCTATGCTAGTTTGAGTCCTAGTTTGCTAGGATGCAATGTATCTTCTGCTCTAACCTTTTTTCCCTGTCTCGCAAAACACCACAGAATTAAAGTGAGCACATTTTCATAAAGGTATGCGAAGTAATCTTCAGAGGATTTTCACACAATCAAGTCTTTTCAACCGTTTGGATTACTCTTGAAATGTTAGTCAAAGAGTGTGGTAAAGCTTTTGTCCTTAAAGGCCTAACCAACCTTCAACACAAGGAAAAAAAAACCCACAACTTTTCCAGCAAGTACATTGAGGGCCATTATAACAGGCCTGCGACAAGACAAAAAGAAAAAAGGAACAAAGATAAACAATCACTGAGTGGCACCAGTACCAGAAATGCATCTTCACCAAAGTGGAAACAAAGACTGGGTTTCTCTAGATGACATTCTTGCCTACTTGCTTCCTTTCAATTTAGAAGAGCAGATGTGCAACACGCAGAACCATTTTGTTGAAGAATAGTTATACACATACATGTACTGAACTGTAGCCTGTTAGGCATTCACATTGCACAATACAGCAACAGAAATCCGTGCCTCAGGTGTCAAGCATCTGTAGCAAACACATTACTATGGTATGCCCATCGGGAGAGAGAGAGAGAGAGGGAACCTATTACCCCATTCTCTCCCATCAAACTGTAGTCCCCTATGGCAAAGCTTACAAATTCATTCCTGTGGCAGTGAGCAGCTACTCTCTGAAATGCTACAACTTGTAAAAGCTGCAATGGGCCAACACAAAAATCACTACATAGAAACAATGAGGAGAGGTATTGGGACTTGACAGCCTACATAAACACTCAACTGTTATCTAAAAATAAACCAGATGGCTACTGATGGAAGGTTATAGAAAGCTGTGCTCACCACTGCACAAAGCATTCATCTGTGCTTTCTCAGTAAGCTCAGCCTCACTGGGTCACTGCAGGAACCCATGGAAAAATTGACAGAAACAGCAGCAGATCTGAAGAAATCACATAGACAGCAATACCATCATGAAGATATGCAGGGAGACAATGCAATATGACGAACGCCTCAGAGGGCATCTCAAGTCCCACTTAAAGGATCTATTCTATTTCTGACAGTTCAACTCCCAGCTCTACTCAACAAGTGTTTTTTGAAATGTCTTCAACAGTACACTTCACAAATATGGCCATTAAGAGTTTTTCTACCCTCAAAAGTGCTACAGGAAACTAATGTGGATGAACAAGTGTATGCAAGACACTGTTCATCCCAGCCTCTACTATTACCCTGGAAAGGACAAGAATTCCCTCAAGACAAGAAGGAATGAGGTTCAAAGCATGCTTAACTTGGAGACTTAAAGATGTAACTTAGGAATGAGTACTGCATAGCTCTCAAAGGACACCATACAATGATCAAAAAACAAAGAAAGTCCAGACTTCGTGCCTTGTTTACCATCTTAAATGAGATTAAATGACACTTTACCCTTGAGTTAACATAAACTTCTCTCCTTCTGATTTTATTTTACAATCAAGTATAGCATTTCCCTCACATGAACTGTCCTTCACAGAATGCACTATCTTCTTCCCAATTCATGCTATCTCAAAAACCTGTTGTTTACATATAGACAGTTGAAGTGTCTTCTTTCTATGTTCCCCTTTTCTTTTTCTGAGGGAACTTTTAAGACTGTAAACCTTACTTGGCAACTGCATCCATGGTTTCTGTCATAATGAAATATTGACTACAAATTCATGATTCAGCCTGCTGGAGAAAAAGACATCTCTGCATCTTTGCAGACCTCTATATGCAAGCCTTAAATTGGTGGTGGACTTCAGTCCAACTTCCCAATCTCTCTTGTGTCAGTGCTGAAATTGGCAGAAAAAACTCAGCAACAAAAGAATGGCTGCTCATCCTCAATGGAGATTAGTAATTAAAGCCATAGATAATTGAATTCCGTATACTCATTCAGCTCCAGTTTGCTCCAAATTGATGTGGTCCAACCAAATGGTAAATGACCTTTCATTAGCCTTCTTAGAAGCCAGCGTAAGAAGGGCTGTCTAAAGAGGTACTAGCCTAGGACCAAAATCAGTTTCTGAAGTGCTGGATCAATAGGGAAGGAAAGGCAAATGGAAGGTAAAAACAACAGTCTTAATACTGTTCCTAACAAGAATATACAACAGGGATTGTACATGGAATACTGTAAATATTTGGAATTTCTTTACTGGTTATCATTTGAGATATTATTAGAAGACTGATTATCAAAGGCAACATGCTTGCATTTCATTACAGCAGTTGAGAATATTCTATGTATTTCTGCTGATACCTTGGTTACATGCCTCTCATTTTACAGAAGGAAATAAGCAGACAAATGAAGTGATATATCCAAGGGCACAAAGCAAACCTAAGACAAAGCATGGAACAGAAACAGATTTCTTGTATCTCTACAAAAATAAGGAAGAAGTTTTTCTACATTGCATGCAGTAGCTATACAAAAGCAATTTCGCCATCAGCATTAGTCAAAATACATAGCATCAATTGTCTCTCTCAGTAAATATTTCAGAAGGAAAGGGAAACAAGTTAAAACATGCTCAATTCTAATTTGGGTTTTATTGTTGTAAAAACCTAAATGCTCCTTCCAAAATGGGAAGTAAACTGAATCATAACTTTAGCTAATAAAGCAACAATGAAAGCCTTCAGCCTTACAAAGACAAATTAACACATATTAGAAAACATATTTCACATAAATCAGATGAGCACTAGGGAATAAAAAATGAATTTGAATGGCTAGCATTTAAACTGCACTCAACACAAAAGCAGTTTAGAACACTGTAATCTACAACCAAAAGCAGTTTGTAGGAGGGAAAACTTAACAAGCCACTGCCAACATTACACAGCTGTGGAAGAAAGACATTATGAACAGCTACAACAGAGAATGCATGGACAATTTAGTAAAAAATCATGACTACCACAAAAGTGTTAAGCATATTATTATTATTGTTGTACACTCTGTGGCTCGTTCAAGTTTATTCCAGTATATACCAGAGGCACAAAGACTTAAGAATAAATTAAGCTGCTAACAGAACTATTTATCCTTGCTCTTTTAAAGTGGGATACAGATAATTTAACATTCCCAGCCAACAATAGCATGCACCAGCTTTCCAGGAGAAAGTCTTCTTAACCAGATCAACAGAGCAACTGTAAATCCAGACTATCAAAGATTAACCCAAATTAGCCTGACAGAGAGAGAAGTCCAGCATCAGAATACAGAAGCTGCCCACATTTCCCAGAACTTGATGAAAAACAGGCTACTGCGTAAGGAAACAAAACATTAATTTTGTCTTCCAGGCACTGATGTGCTGGTTATATGCAGATGTTAGAGACTGGCGAAAAAAAAGAATCTATTATTCATCACTGATTCTTTTGCCCCTGCAATCTCCTCACAAGTTTGTTTTTGTAGGGTGACAAGGAAGGGAATGATCATTTTCTGAATAATAAAATCTTTCTATTTCCTTATTTATAACTGCTCAAAACAGCAAAGAACTGGGCCCACTTAGTATTTTATTTTGGTGTCTGATTTTAAAAAAACATAGAACATACTGGGAGATACCGGTGCATACATACATACTTGGTACAGCACATGATATAGACCACATGAAAAATCCATTATTTCAGTAAGAGTAATACTATGCATCTATTGTCTTCTTCCTCATTCTACAGGAAAATGACTGAATCAGTAATCCTGATTTTTCCACTATCTCAATTATATAAGCTCTTCCTTTGTAAGTCTCCAGCAACTCAATATTTAGGACAGAAACCTGGGTAGATTTAAAACATTTTAAACTCTGCTCCACAAAAGACTACAGTGACCTGAAAGCACGGTAAATAAGATACACTTGTGTAAGCAAAATTGATGGCATTAATAAGCATTACACATTTCAGTAACATGGAAGGTGCCTTACCACCATCCACGTACAGGTAACAGAGCCCAGCTGTAATTTTCTCCTGAATTCCTGGAGAAAGGCAAATGTGTAGACCCAATCCCTTTAAAAAACATCTGCAAAAGTCTTTGTGGAATCTTGACATTGCTCCCTATTGATTTCTAACTAGAGAACAGTCAGCGCTGTTCTCCATTTTTATACTTACATATCTATAGAAGGAAACCCGTATCTTTTTGGTTCTTTTAAGCACATCCTTCTGGAAATACTGCA
Organism: Pezoporus flaviventris; assembly: GCF_033815535.1. Taxonomy (NCBI): domain Eukaryota; kingdom Metazoa; phylum Chordata; class Aves; order Psittaciformes; family Psittacidae; genus Pezoporus; species Pezoporus flaviventris. Next base: position 38,304,492 of record NW_026892549.1, read on the forward strand.
GTCCAAATAAATCAACTAGCTTAGCTTTTTCTTGAGATAAAATTGTCTTATTTTACCACTGATGCCCTTCAGCTACATCTGCTAGTACAGTATTCAAGATACACACAATCCCATGTGCCCCAGAGAGCAGGAATGACAAGGTGGTTATTTAAACACCTCATATTTTTTTTTCATTTTCTGCAGTCTGTCCTACTAAAAGCCCAGATTTGACTTTCAGGCAGCACAGAAAGACCAGCCAAGTGATGCTGTGTATCTTCATCTTTCCCTAAGACTGTGGCAATGGCTCTTACAGGAGACAGGACTCTCCCATTACACAGATCCCAGAAGTTCTTATGAAACAGATATGCTGAATTACTTTGTTCATATTACTTGGTAATTGACAAGCTGAGAGTTTGTGCACCACCAGCACCTTTCTTCTTTTTTCTTTTTTTAAACAGAAGTCCCAAGAGTTTCACTGCTCATGCAACTTCATGAGAAGTATTTACAATGCCGATTACCATGCCAGCTCTTTTATAGGAAGAACCATGATGAGAAACAGGACATTACTGAACACAGTTTTGAGTTTAGCACAGCATTTTGCTCTGTGTCTTCTTCTCTTAAAAAAAAAAATATATACAGATATATAATAAAATTAAAAAAAAAACAAACAACCCAGACCAGCTCCTTCCATACACATCTAAAGCCTGTAATCAGACTTGATTTTTACCTTTAGCCATCTTGCAAACCTTCCCTGAGTGTTTCATAAGATACAAAAGCAAATTTCAACCCTCGCTCCTATGCATTTATTTGCATTCCAATGCAATGAAGGAAATCAGCATATCACATTTATCCAATCACAGCACAAGCCTTTTGCTTAAAACAGTTACACATTTAATTACGCCTTAGCACTTGAGGTAAAAGTCAGACCATGGAAAAGTCACTTTCTACAATTTATATTTCATGTGGAAAAGCTTTTTGCAGTCTTTCGGCACAGGAACACCTACACTGTAATCACATTTTAAAAAACTAAATAAATCTGAGATCCAAGACAGAGCACGAAATCCCACATATACGCATCTTCCTTTGTTTAAGAGTTGAGGCACCGCTTCCAGAGAAAGCTAGTCCCTACCCAACCCAGTCTAACAGGTCATGTGAGCATCCTAATCCCTTCACTGCTGGCTATTCTTAAATCCTCCCAAGTTTATTATAATACATAGTCTCATTTTTATTCTGATACAAGCCACAAAAATTCTACAAACCTGAATATGCATTATGCAATTGGGAACCTTGCTTTTTCCCAACCATGACTTATGCAGACTATTGTTATTAAAAGGATGTACCACTACCTTTCTAAAATAACACCCTGGCATACCTGCCTTGCAGAACTCGAAAGGTGTTAAAATACCACAGTAATTGGGTGTTAGCACCCCCTCCTCTTAAGCTGCTCTGTATACTGCAAATATGAGTCTGGGGGAAAAAAAACTGAAAAACAAAAACTTTCTCATTAGCCTTTCTTTGTTTTAATCCTACTTGGAAAAGAAGTTAGACAGAACTTTAAGTGTTTCATATTCATATGCAGAAACAATAGTTTTTTCTTGCCTTTTTGCCTTTTTTGTGTGTTTGGTTTTTGACCGTTGGTGGTGTTTGTTTTGTTTGGTTGATTTGGGGTTTTTTTGTGGCTTTTACAGTAAGAATTTAATCTGGCATAGAAACTATGTTCTGGGATAATCACAACTAGCCTTTCAGGACTAGACATTAGTCTTAAACTCCGATTTCGTAATAAAAATTTAGATATGCAAGCCATTGCTTGTAAGCCACTTCCCTTTGCAAGAACTGCAGAGGTTTGTTGCATTACACCTTTTATGGTATGAAGAGACTAAAATGCTCTGTTTCACTGGCTACAACCATACGCCACAGAAACCTTCCTGGAGAGTGGAGGGGAGGAAAATCATGTATGCAGAAATGAACAGGTAAGGTTGGTCATGAATTCTGGAGATTCACAAAAGCTCACACTCCACAGCAAATCAATTATTACTGTTTCTCTACGTCGTACATGCACACTTAGATTTTGTCCAAATTACTGACTGACAGGACACAGATGATTTAAAGCTTTGCAGTTCCTGAAAATGCCCTGAAGACATTGCCAGGATGTATATTCCCTATGTGAAACAACAGAACTTTCTGACTGAAGAACACAAGGAAGCTCCAAGGAATCAAACACATTATTTGGTGTACACGTCTCCCATGCCCCAGTCTGAAGGGCCTGAATTTCAGTATTTCAAGGTGACCTTCCTATGGGAGAACCTGAGGAGTCATTAGCACTTCAGGTGGTATATCCTGAGTCAGTAAAAGCAAGAGTAGATGATATTCTTGTATATGCAACTTATCTCACTAAGAGACACAGTAATATCAAATCCTTCAATTCCAAGTCAGCACCGAGTTCTTCAGTTCCAAGTCAAATGCAACTGGAGTCTGCAAACAATAGCAACTCTGAGAGAAACTATCATTCCATTGAAAAAATCATATTAGAATAATAGCCAAAAACATTTAATGTATTTTGGGGTCAAGCTTTCATAAATCATGTTTTGATCTCTCAATAATTTTCTTCAAAAAAATTAAACTGAGTCTCTGCTGAAACTAAAATACATATTCACAGCTATCCAGCACACTCTTCCGAAACAGCTTTTTATTGTTTGCTCTGAAGTATGCAATGTCATGCTTACGGAACATTTATCATTGCCTTCAATGAAATAAGTCAATATGGAAAAACTGAGTCACTGATGCAAACCTGCAAATATCTGCTTCTTCCTTAATGCAGCACCAAAGTATTGCAAAACCTGAAAGAGCGCTCAGGTCATAAGAATCAGAAATACAAGAATCTTCACCGTTTTTGTATAAATTACCACTTCTACTCACTACTGGAATCAATTACACCGGTAACTTAAAGTCAAGAAATGCAACATCATTACATTTTCTTTCATGAAATAGTACTGCATAAAGGAGATGGATAATTCTGCATTGAATAGGACTTTTTCAGCTCTCTCTATGTGCTCTTGAAGAGCACCCTTTTTTAAGGGATAACACAGCAGAAGTCAAAGAACAGAAATCTGTTTAAAAAAAAGACCATTTGCTTCAAATCTTTATAATGTTGGTTTGTTTTATAAGCCAAACACAAACAGCATCATGATGATAAGTGTGACACCCGAGATTCAGGGCCATCGATTAAGAAGACTGCCATGAAATCTCACCCACACTCCTAGTTTAGAAAGGGAATACAGTGGAGCAATCAGTGAGAGAAAAAATAAGCCATTAAAGCCTCAATAGAGGGGCGGAGGGAGCAGATTCCTCTACAGAAAGTACTGAAAAACGGGTATAGATGCTCAGTGTATCAACTCCACACCCACTCTGGGGGATTCACTTTCCAAAGCCCTCCTCGTTTCACTTTTTCATGGAGTCTTCTCTTATTGGGATAATGCTGCTGAGGGACAGAAAAATGTAGCAGCACAAACTAGAGACACTATTTTGTCACCTAAACATCTTGTAAACAAGTGCAGGTAATTCCCTACACTCCTAATTCTGCCTTCCAAAACTATGAGTTTCTACATAAATACCGCAACATACTTATTATTTCTGCTCCAGTCTGAGTCCAACATTTGAACACAATTTTGTTTTGAGAAATTGCAGTGTTTTGCAGAAATCTCAGTAGCAAACATGCAGGTTGAGCAATCCAGTATAAATTTTGGTTTTCAGACATTATTTCTCCATTAAGGAGTTCCACAACACAGATTTCATTACTGAATGTTATTAACTGAAAGTAATTTGTTCATTCACATTTTAATAATAGCTCTTTCAGGCATGAATGTGTACCTGTGCTAAGGAGGATGTTTTCAATTAATTGTGCAGAGTTGCATTGTTTCTCTAAAGTAACACTTCAAACAAAAAAAGGAATCCCAAATGGGCTATAAGGCATGACCTGATGGCTAATACATACAGGCAGACAGAGACTCTTTTATACCCTCTTTCTTCTTCCTGCCTGGTCCCTTCCACCCCACAAGTCAAATTAAGGTGCTAAGGCCAAGAAGGTACCTGTAGAAATCAAAGGAAGCCAAACAAAACCACAGCAAGTTGGCAAAGTAACTTGGTACTCTGAAAGCTGAACAAGAAAGATAAAGATCAGACCTCGTTATCTTTCCTGGCTGCTCAGGTGAATGGGCAACACAATGATAAATCACTACTAAAAGGCTTTCTGTTAGAGGGATCACAAGATCCTCCTTTTATAACTGACATTTTCCAGTTTCATCACCCTTTTCTATCATCCAAGTTCTTTACTTGCTTAAAATGACCAGAGGCAAAAAGAAAACAAATACAGCCTCATGTACAGCTTTCATTACACAGCAGTAGAAGACTCCTTATAAGGTGGGTTTCACTGCCAGCAATGTGGTCACGTTGAAGAGAATTTAAGGAAACAGTCTACTACCGTAAAATTCATGATCATCAAATACTGTGATTTTCACTTACTTTCAGACTCAAAAGCTTGAAAATACCACTTCAAGGTGAAATTCTTGTTTCTCCCCTTTTCCATTTTCTGCAAGGCTTCACGTAAAAGAAATTACTGTAATAAACACCCTCCATTAGAGGATCATAGAATAGTTAGGGTTGGAAAGGACCTTAAGATCATCTAATTCCAATACCCCTGCTGTGGGCAGGGACACCTCATGTTAAATTATATCACCCAAGGCCTTGTCCAACCTGTTCTTAAACACTGCCAGGGATGGAACATTCACAACTTCCCTGGGCAACCCATTCCAGTGCCTCATCACCCTCACAGGAAAGAATTTCCTCCTTATATCCAATCTAAACTTCCCCTGTTTAAGTTTGAGCCCATTACCCCTTGTCCTGTCACTACAGTCTCTAATGAAGAGTCCCTCCTCAGCATCCCTATAGGCCCCCTTCAGATACTGGAAGGCTGCTATGAGGTCTCCACGCAGGCTTCTCTTCTCCAGGCTCAATAGCCCCAACTTCCTCAGCCTGTCTTCACACGGGAGGGGCTCCAGTCCCCTGATCATCCTTGTGGCCCTCCTCTGGACATGTTCCAACAGTTCCATGTCCTTTTTATGTTGGGGACACCAGAACTCCACACAATACTCCAGGTGAGGTCTCATGAGAGCAGAGTAGAGGGGCAGGATCACCTCCTTTGACCTGCTGGTCACGCTCCTTTTGATGCAGCCCAGGATACAGTTGGCTTTCTGGGCTGCAAGCGCACACTGCCAGCTCATGTTCATTTTCTCATCAACCAACACCCCCAAGTCCTTCTCTTCAGGGCTGCTCCGAATCTCTTCTCTGCCCAACCTGTAGCTGTGCCTGGGATTGCTCCAACCCAGGTGTAGGATCTTGCACTTGGCATGGTTAAACTTCATGAGGTTGGCATCAGCCCACCTCACAAGCGTGTCAAGGTCCCTCTGGATGGCATTCCTTCCCTCCAGGGTATCAACCGAACCACACAGCTTGGTGTCATCGGCAAACTTGCTGAGGGCACACTCAATCCCACTGTCCATGTCAGCGACAAAGATGTTGAACAAGACTGGTCCCAACACCGATCCCTGAGGGACACCACTCGTTACTGGTCTCCAGCTGGACATTGAGCCATTGACCACAACTCTTTGCCTGCGGCCATCCAGTCAGTTCTTTATCCACCGAGTGGACCATCCGTCAAATTGATGTCTCTCCAGCTTAGAGACAAGGATGTCGTGTGGGACAGTGTCAAACACTTTACACAAGTCCAGGTAGATGACATCAACTGCTCTACCCCTGTCCATCACTTCTGTAGCCCCATCATAGAAGGCCACCAAATTGGTCAGGCAGGATTTCCCCTTAGCGAAGCCATGCTGGCTGTCACCAAGCACCTTGTTGATATTCATCTGCCTTAGCATGCCATCCAGGAGAATCTGCTCCAAGATTTTGCCAGACACAGAGGTGAGACTGAGTGGTCTCTAATTCCCTGGGTCATCCATTTTCCCCTTCTTGAAAATGGGGGTTATATTTCCCTTTTTCCAGTCGTCAGGAACTTCACCTGACTGCCATGATTTCCTAAATATGATGGCCAGCCGCTTAGCAACTTCATTCACCAGCTCCTTCAGGACCCACGGATGGATTTCATCAGGACCCATGGACTTGTGCACATTCAGATTTTTAAGATGGTCTCGAACCAGATCCTCTCCTACAGTGGGCCCAAGGTCTTCATTCTCACAGTCCCTGCGTCTGCCTTCCAAGACTTGGGTGGTGTGGTCAGAGCCTTTGCCAGTGAAGACCGAGGCAAAGAAGTCGTTCAGAACCTCAGCCTTCTCCAAATCCTGTGTAGCCAGTTCTACCGAGAGCTTCCTGAGGGGGCGTACATTCTCCCTAGTCTGTTTTGTATTTGCTATGTACCTGTAGAATCCCTTCCTGTTATCCTTAATATCCCTAGCCAAGTTTAATTCTAACTGGGCCTTAGCTTTCCTAACCGGTCCCTAGCTTCCCAGACAACATCCCTGTACTCTTCCCAGGCCACCTGTCCTTGCTTCCACTTATTATAAGCCTCTTTTTTCATTTGAATTTTCCTCAGGAGCTCCTTATCCATCCAAGGAGGTCTCCTGGCCCTCCTGCTGCACTTCCTTCCAGTTGGGATGCAACACTCCTGAGTTTGTAGCAGGTGTACTTGAACATCAACCAAGAGTCTTGGGCCCCCCTGCCCTCTAGGACTGTATCCCATGGAACCTTACTAAGCAGGTTCCTGAAGAGGCCAAAGTCTGCTCTTTTGAAGTCCAGGGCAGTGAGCTTGCTGCACACTCTTCTCACTGTCCTGAGGATCTCAAATTCAAGCATCTCGTGATCGCTGCATCCAAGGCTGCCCTGGAGCGTCACATTTCCAACGAGCCCTTCCCTGTTGGTGAGCACGAGGTCAAGCATGGCACCTCTCCTTGTCGGCTCCTCTATTACTTGTAGAAGGAAGTTGTCTTCCACACAATCGAGGAACCTCCTGGGTTGCTTGTGCCGGGCCGTACTGTCCTTCCAACAGATGTCAGGGTGGTTTAAGTCACCCATGAGAACAAGGGCCTGCGAGCGTGAGGCTTTTCCTATCTGTCTATAGAGTGCTTCATCCGCAGGTTCTCCTTGATCAGGCGGTCTGTAACAGACCCCCACAGCAATGTCTCCCATAGCTGTATTCCCTTTAACCCTGACTCACAAACTCTCTGTGGACTGCTCACCTGTCCCCAGACAGAGTTCCATACTCTCCAGCCTATCCCTAACATAAAGGGCAACTCCCCCTCCCCGCCTGCCAGGCCTGTCTTTCCTAAAGAGCCTGTAACCTTCCATTCCAACACTCCAGTCATAGGAGCCATCCCACCATGTTTCTGCAATGCCTATTATATCATACCCCTGTAGATGTGCACACATCTCTAATTCCTCTTGTTTGTTCCCCATGCTACAGGCATTTGTAGAGAGGCATCTGAGCCGAGCTCCAACTGAGGCCAGCTTATTGGCTGGAGTCGTTGGGATATCTCTGCATTGCACTGAGCATTTATTGTAGGTGCTGGCAACTGACTGGGTGTGTTGGGATGGAATGATGCCCTCCTCCCCCAGCACATCTAGTTTAAAGCCTCCTTGACCAGTCTGGCAAGCCTCCTACCAAAACTGCTCTTTCCCTTCTTTATCAGACCAGCTCCACCAGCCCCCACTAGACCTGGCCTACAAACTTGGGTCCCGTGTTCAAGGAACCCAAACCCCTGACTATGACACCACCCTTTTAACCAGTTATTAACCTGGCTAATCCTCCTAGCTTTTTTTAGGTCCTCCCCTGTATCCTGGAGAATTGATAAAAAGACTATCTGAGCTCCAGAGCCCCTAGCCACCTCCCCCAGGGCTCTCTAGTCCTTTCTGTTTTCTGCAAGGTTTCACGTAAAAGAAATTACTGTAATAAACACCCTCCATTGCACACAGATTTTAAGGAGACCTAAACTTATTTAAGTCATTTTTAAAAAAATTAAGGCAACCAATGAAAATTTGGCTGTAATTCTCCAAAAGAATTGCAAATGAACATGAAAATAATGGACTTTTTTTTTATTAAGTCCAAGTTTATAAAACCCCAATGTTTACATGTCAGGTAACAAGCAGCAGCATGCATTCAACCGGGCTACAACACGTGAAACGACAGATCTAGAGCCTCCTCACTCACAGCGGTGCTCTCTGTGTGAGCGGCAGCTCTGCTCTCGCACAGCGGTGAGATGCGGCTGCCCTCTGCTGACTGTGAGTGCCACGCAGCACAGCTGGGATGCACACATCTCTTTTCCCCTTTCACTTCTTGTACTGCGTAACTCAACGTTTACCTGCAGATGCACAGTTTCAATAAATTTCTCGTGGGGCTGCTTTTCAGGGCTAAACAGAAACTGGACCCTGCACACAGACTATTACTGCCCAATCCATCTATGTGCTTTGCTAGCCTCAAACTACCTGCTCCGACTAAAACCCTGAAGCTTTCAACTCCAGCCATAATTTTAACTTCATGAGCCAAGAGCACTTTTCAGCTAAACCAAGTCCCCTGTAATACCACTGGGTACCACAGTCTCAAGAATGTCCTGCTTCACCTGTATTTCTCTTGTAGTTCTTCCCACAAACTTCAAGAATATCGCCTGTATCAAGCACAAGTGCGGGAAGGATGAGTGTCAAAACAAATGACATCTATTTTCTTTTTGTGTATGCTGTACTTTTAAAAGCTTCACAAGGTCTAACCAGGAAAATGTATTTAACTTCTCATTTTCTTCAGTGTTGGGCCTAAGTTTGCCTTTTCTTTTCCCTCCCTTCAATTTTATTCTTTTTTTAGAACTAGGAAGATAAATCTTTAACTTTCCCATACGAAAGCAAAAATTCTCACATAGCTATAACAGACGGCAACACTGCTTCTAAGCCACCCTGCATTCACAGAATCTTCTTTGCAATTCATTTCCTCGCATGACCTTCCTGACAAACTTCCCAAAAAAGTACAAAATCACGAGTAACACACACTTCCACATCCTCCCAGGACTCCTCTTTACCTTTATGAACAAAGACAGGCAGAAAGGCTTCTTCTACCACCTCACTCAAGACAGCACAGTAGGAAACCTCATGATGCTAAGGTGACCCTAGCAAGCCAGCTGTGGCTGTCTACATTGACAAAATACTGTCACAGCTTATAGACTGGGAACAGATTTAGTATCAACTAATTCTACTGAGTCACTTTCCACTTAGGACAGACACTGTTTCAAATCCATGACAGGCAATCTGGCTTAGGATGTCATTTGAGTGAAGCATTTGAGACTTCATTTCTTAGAAAGCAAGCAGGTAAAACCAGCACCTTCATGCACACTCTCAGCAACAGACAGAAACCCAAATCATTTAAAAACAGGACAATAAGATAGGATTATCTTCTGGTGAGTTACAAGACTTACTTCCTGATCATAGAATATACCATCAGCATCATGTGTGCCTGGTCTTTCTTTACCATGTCTTGATTCTTTAACCAGGAGTCATTCAAGAGCACCTTTAAGAACACCTTACACTGGTATTTCACAGTAACAAAACCCTCCTCCAGTACTGATCATTTCAATAGCTCGGTTAAATGCCAAATATTTAAAACTACTGTTCTAATCAGAGAAGTTCTCATTATACACCAACCTCCTGTTCGCCCATGTTGTAGACATTTCTGAAAAAGTCAAGAGGTCACAAATACACTATTAGCTAATGAGCAGATCAGTGCTGTTACACTGAGAGACAGTGACTCAATCACAACACAAATGAATTCTGAAGTTAAACCATAGTAGCCTATGAACCATAGAACACTACCCAATACAGAAGAGGGTTGCTTGTTAATGATTAAGATGAATCATGCATGAGTTTTTAAACCCTGCCATAACAAGCAACACAATTTAGTGTAGAAAGGCTTATGACCATCTGAAGTACAAAAGACACTCAACTGAGCCAACTACTCCATAGTTCGTTTTAAAGCTCATCTATTCCGTACTAGATTTGCTGCATTTGAGATGGCACAAAATTCAACCTCACAAACGTATACAAATCATAAAATCCCCCTATGAAAGAAAGGATGGACAAGTCAATCTACCACATCCAGTTCCCTGAATCTTTTGGCACAACTGCATGCTGGCAGAAATCGTGACAGCAATCTTTCTCATTTATCGGAAATGTTAAAACAAAGCTGGTACAACTGCATGTGTCTGCCCTTTAGAACACTTTTCACTTCTAAGACCCACTAACTTAGGCACTGCTTTCTGATTATAGGAACTTTTGTCAAATTTACATTTTAATAGAAAAGTGTTTGCATTAAGTTTTACTTCCAAAAACATCCTAAAAACAATAATAAATAAATACGAAAAAAAAAGACTCCATGGTTGGAATGCCAATTTCTCCTCTATTTTTTGTAGTAACAGCCAACAACCTAAAAACAGTTGCACTATTTTTGTTTCATTTGTAGCAGTGTTCTGGGTAAACCAAACAATCCTCTGCAAGGAGGAGCCTCCTACCTTCTGAGAGGAACAGAGGGCCCGATATGCAGAGTTGACCCTCATCATAGGGAAGTGTGTAGTCTGCCTGGAGCCCAGATCAGGGATATCACAAGGGTGCTCCCCAACCTGGTACACCCGACAGACTACTACCCACTGCTGGTCTTCCAGACAGGTGAGGGGGAAGCTGCTTCCCACAGTCTGAGGGGGATGAAGAAAGACTACAGGGCCTTGGGGCGGATGGTGAAAGAGTCTGGGGCTCAAGTGATCTTCTCCTCACTCCTTCCATCTTCCACTGATGATGTGGGAAGGAATGGGAAGATTCAGTCCATAAACGATTGGCTTCGAGACTGGCGCTACAGGCAGGGCTTTGGATTCTTTGATAACGGCTGGTTTTATAGGGCACCATTCTGGACAATGACAAATGGCAAAGGTTTGTCTCACAGAGGCAAAAGGATGCTGGGGCACGAATTAGCAGGGCTCATTTGGAGAGCTTTAAACTAGATTCGAAGGGGATGGGGTTGTAGCTGGGCTTGCCCCAGTGGGGCGGCGCTCCAGAATTGATGAAGACTGGGAGGCCTCCTATAATCCTAGGGTGAAATCGGTGTGCTCAGCTCGCTCCCTGAAATGCCTGTACACCAATGCGCGCAGCATGGGAAATAAGCAGGAGGAGTTGGAAGCCTGTGTTAAGTCAGGAGACTATGATCTGGTGGCAATTACAGAGACGTGGTGGGACAGCTCACATGACTGGAATATAGTCATGGAGGGCTATGTCCTTTTCAGAAAAGACAGGCCAGCCAGGAGGGGTGGTGGGGTTTCTCTTTATGTGCGGGAGCAACTACAGTGCACTGAGTTCTGTCCAGGGACAGATGACAAGCGAGTTGAGAGTCTGTGGGTGAGAATTAAGGGGCAGGCTGGCAGGGGGGGATACTGTTGTGGGTGTCTGTTACAGACCACCAGATCAGGGTGAGGAAGTTGACGAGGCCTTCTACAGGCAGCTGAGAGCGGCCTCACAGTCACAGGCTGTGGTCGTCGTGGGGGATTTTAACTTCCCTGATGTTTGCTGGAAGGACCACTCGGCAACCCAGCCGCAGTCCAGGAGGTTCCTCCAGTTATGGATGATAACTTCCTCCTGCAAATGGTGGATGAGCCAACCAGGAGAGGAGCGCTGCTGGATCTCATCCTCACTAACAAGGAGGGTCTGGTCGAAGCAGTAAGGGTTGAGGGCTGCCTTGGTTGCAGCAACCACGAGATGGTGGAGTTCAGGATCTTGTGTGGTAGGACTAGTAGAATACCAAGTAGAATTGCAACCCTGGACTTTAGCAGGGCAAACTTTGGCCTTTTCAAGCAATTGCTAGGGGAAATCCCATGGGCAAGGCTGTTTGAAGGTAAAGGGGCCCAAGATAGTTGGCTGGCATTCAAGGATTGCTTTTTCCGAGCTCAAGATCGGAGCATCCCGACACATAGGAAGTCAAGGAAGAGGGCCAAGAGACCTGCGTGGCTAAATAGGGAATTGCTGGGTACGCTCAAGTGGAAGAGGAGAGTTTACAGGTCATGGAAGGAGGGGCTGGCCACTTGGGAGGAATATAAGGCTGCTGCTAGAGGATGTAGGAAGGCAGCTAGGATGACTAAGGCCTCCTTAGAATTAAACCTGGCGAGAAGGGTCAAGGACAGCAAAAAGAGCTTTTTCAAATACATGGCAGATAAAACTAACACCAGAGGCAATGTAGGCCCACTGATGAACGGGATGGGTGCCCTGGTGACAGAAGATACAGAGATGGCAGAGTTACTGAATGCCTTCTTTGTCTCTGTCTACTCTGCTGCAGGCAGTCCTGAAGAGCCCTGTACCCCTGAGACCTCAGATGAAGTCAGGTCCATGGAGCAGTTTGCCTTAGTCGATGAGGAATAGGTTAGAGACCAGTTGAGCAACCTGGACATCCATAAATCCATGGGTCCAGATGGGATGCACCCGCAGGTGCTGAGGGAACTGGCGGAAGTCATTGCTAGACCACTCTCCATCATCTTTACCAAGTCTTGGGAAACGGGAGAGGTGCCTGAGGACTGGAGGAAAGCAAATGTCACTCCAGTCTTCAAAAAGGGCAAGAAGGAGGACCCGGGTAACTACAGACCGGTCAGCCTCACCTCCATCCCTGGGAAAGTGATGGAACACCTTATCCTTGGTGCCATCTTAAGGCATATCAAGGATAAGAGGGTTATGAGGGGCAGTCAACATGGCTTCACCAGGGGGAAATCATGTTTGACCAATCTCTTAGCCTTTTATGAGGAAGTAACACGGTGGATGGATGATGGCAGAGAGTTGGATGTGGTCTACCTTGACTTCAGCAAAGCATTTGACACAGTCTCCCACAGCATCCTCACAGCTAAATTGAGGAAGTGTGGTCTGGATGATCAGGTAGTGAGGTGGACTGCGAACTGGCTGAAGGAGAGAAGCCAGAGAGTTGTAGTCTATGGGGCGGAGTCTAGTTGGAGGCCTGTAACTAGTGGAGTGCCTCAAGGGTCAGTACTGGGACCAGTATTATTTAATATATTCATCAACGATTTAGATGAGGGAATCGAGTGTACTATCAGCAGGTTTGCTGATGACACTAAGCTGGGAGGAGTGGCTGACACGCCAGAAGGCTGTGCTGCCATCCAGCGAGACCTGGACAGGCTGGAGAGTTGGGCAGGGAATAACTTGATGAAATATAACAAGGGAAAGTGTAGAGTCCTGCATCTGGGCAGGAACAACCCCAGGTTCCAGTATAGGTTGGGGAACGACCTGTTAGAGCAGTGTAGGGGAGAGGGACCTGGGGGTCCTAGTGGATGACAGGATGACCATGAGCCAACACTGTGCCCTTGTGGCCAAGAAGGCCAATGGCATCCTGGGGTGTATTAGAAGGGGGATGGTTAGTAGGTCGAGAGAGGTCCTCCTTCCCCTCTACTCTGCCCTGGTGAGACCCCATCTGGAATATTGTGTCCAGTTCTGGGCCCTTCAGCTCAAGAAGGACAGGGACCTGCTGGAGAGAGTCCAGCGCAGGGCAACTAAGATGATTAAGGGAGTGGAGCATCTCCCTTATGAGGAAAGACTGAGGGACCTGGGTCTCTATAGTTTGGAGAAGAGGAGACTGAGGGGTGACCTTATTAGTGTATATATATATATAAAGGGGGAGTGTCACGAGGATGGAGCCAGGCTCTACTCAGTGGCAAACAATGATAGGACAAGGGGTAATGGGTACAAACTGGAACACAAGAGGTTCCACTTAAAACTTGAGAAGAAACTTCTTCTCAGTGAGGGTGACGGAACACTGGAACAGGCTGCCCAGGGAGGTTGTGGAGTCTCCTTCCCTGGAGACATTCAAAACTCGCCTGGACACATTCCTGTGTAACATTATCTAGGTGTTCCTGCTCCGGCAGGGGGATTGGACTAGATGATCTTTTGAAGTCCCTTCCAATCTCTAGCATACTGTGATACTGTGATACCTGCAAAGCCTTGACAAATACACGGTTACAGTTCAGCTGCTGTTTTCCATAAAAAGCATTCCAGTATAGCACACATACCTTCTCTTTCTACATCAGCATTAACAAAATAAGTATTTCTTAAAGTGTAAAGAATCACAGCAATGAATATACATTAATCAAACAGCTCTGCTATTTATAAAGTCTGGAGTCCAATTGTAAGAAGACCCGTTATTAGCAAGGTGCATGTATCAGATTAAATCCATTACTGAAACAAGGAAGTGCTGCATATGTATGTCTTGCTGAGGTGTAATCATGCTGCTAGAGCTGCCCAAGAAATATGGAATCTAATGATATTTTCCTCATTAAATGGAGGACACCGTTAGTTTCTTCTATAAAGTAACATGATGATTTCCCTAATTAGCCATTTGCAGAGCTAGAATTCCAACCCATCAGTAGGTAAGGGTATTTTACTTAAGTTTTAATAAAAGGTGGTATCACTCACACTAATCATCTCTTCAAGATGTCACAGGTTTTTCCCCAGTAACTTACAATTCTGAGCTCCAAACAGCTTATAACAGGATACAGCAATACCAGCTCTCAAAAATAGAATTCAGGCCCAATTATTACTCAATTGGGTTTTGGTTTGTTTTTGTTTTCCTAGCAGCATTTCAGACAGCAATAAAATGAAATGCAGGTACAGGTTTTCCCTGTTGAGAAGTGGCAGTCATGCAGGAGATTTTCAGAATTAAAGAAACAGGATTATAAAACCACAGAATTGACCCAGGGTCTTTGTCATATGGAGTACTTACAGTTAGAATCATAGAAACATAGAATAGTTAGGGTTGGAAAGGACCTTAAGATCATCCAGTTCCAACCCCCCTGCCATGGGCAGGGACACCTCACACTAAACCGTCTCACCCAAGGCTCTGTCCAACCTGGCCTTGAACACTGCCAGGGTTGGAGTACTCACAACTTACTTGGGCAACCCATTCCAGTGCCTCACCACCTTCACAATAAAGAACTTCCTCCTTATATCTAACCTGAACTTCCTCTTTGTAAGTTTGAACCCATTATAATTAATATTGCAGTGTGACAAGATTTCAAAACTGACAGTAGAATTCTGGAAGCTGTTTCAGATTTCATCTATTTCAATATAGCAATTCTAATCACAAATGAAACAACTAAACATGTTACGCTACTATGTCAGACAAAACTGAAGTTAAAACTAAACTGAGGCTGGAGTTCTGGGCAACAAGGCAAAATACTTAATACATGTCGTAAATGCAAGAAAAATTTAATTACTGCAGAGCAGATGTGACATCTGTGCAAGCAGTGGTGCTACACATCGTTAATTACAGGCATTTCACACCAAGTGCTACACAAGATAATGTAAGCAGCAATGACATCAACTCCTTCCTATCTCTTGCCCTAGTGACATTCTTTTTTTCATTACAAGGGTTACTTCTTCCACGAGTGTCATCTTAGATATCTCACATGTTCATGTTTGAACAAACAAACTCTACTTACATAAGCTTTTTTAAATAAACCTCTGCAGTTTCAAAATTAACATACATTTATATTTTATAGCGTCTTAAAACAGCAGCTACATGCAAAGCTGTAACAAGTGAACTAAATTCTAAACCCCTGATGAATGTTAATATTGTGTCCTTTTAAAAAATAACTATTTTTAGAATTTTCACTAGCTAAGACCTAAATATTGTTTCCATTTATGCTGTAATTAAAAGACCCCCTAATTTGCTTCTAGCACAGTCTTGATTTATTAAGACTTTTCAAGAATTCAGCCAGAAAACTATTTCTGGTGGTTTATGGGAGGCTACTGTGCACTCCTGCAATTCCAAATGCCAAGTTATTTAAAGAAGGAAGTACACATACAGGTATGTATGAGTTAACATGCAGTCCCTAAAACTGATTGGGAGATGCAGCTGGGAGACAAATCTTACGAGGCACATGCTCCATCAGAAACCTAGCTGGTACTAGAACATGCCTAAATTACTCCGGTATAGCCCAAGATATAAAATGAAAAGCAAGCAACTATGACTCTTCCCCTAGGTATTTTTTTTCTGTGGGCATTGCTGCCACCACATGGCTGAACAGCTGAACTACTCCTACACTTCCTGTGCCTAGCAGATGCTAACCGGCTCAGCATGCTACTCCTTCTACACACCCTCTCATTCCAGCTTTCTACTCCAACCTCACACAAAGCCCCATCATTGCCACTGTCTTCCCAAATTACTTCCATCTAAAAGAAGATAAGAAGGAACCGAAAGCATTCAGATCTTGCTGACAGTCTCTCCCCAAGTACGAGCCACCAGCTGTAAGGAGCATTTCAGTGCTGTAGAATTATGCCAAGCCAATATTCACAAAGAGAAAAGAAAATCTTACAAGTGCCAATCCAGGTAAATGAAGCCTAACTGATGTGCCAACAAAAGGCTGAAATAGTTCCTTTTGTGATCTATAGATGCCAAAAGCATCAAAGAAATACCAGCATATGCTACAGCTATGCATTTCACTCCATCTCCTGTGGGATAAGGCTGCAGTGGTCTGAATAACTCGGCAGCACTCTTGCAGAGTTTGGGCCTGACTTCCATGTATTTGAGCATCACATTCAAAATAATCCAAAGAACCAGGCAGTTGTCAGTAAACACCATATATCGTATCTTTGTTTTCTCTAGGTGATCAATGAAGACATGAGCCTATAGGCTCACAGTTCACTTTTATTTGCACAACCTTTTCCCTATAGCTTTCTAGAAGAGAAGGGGGAAAAAAAGTATCATGTATGATGACAAATCCCATGTATCATTTGGCAAGGCCAGAAAGGAAGTCAAAATGCCCCAGGGCTTCTTGAAGAAAGCTAGGCTGCAGAAACCATTAATTCAACAGTCACTACCTCTGAAGGACTGCCCAAGAGAACATCTCAATCAGTCAAGTAAGATGTAAGACAACTCATGAGTTGCTTTCTCTTGCATACCAATCAAGAAAAAAAAAGATGCAAGTACACTCACCTTTTTTGCCCTCTGTGCTATATTAGGCGTTCTAGTGAGAAGCTTTTCAATCAGGTATTCTCTATTCTGCAAAACCAACATTTGGTAAGTTAAAAATCAATACAAGGCAAGAAGAAATTTCATGTAGATTTTAAGGCAGAGCAAAATTTACTTGTAGGGTTAAACGTTTTACCTTGGCTTTCTGGAAAAATTTGCATTTTAAAAGTTCTGCTGCTGTGGGCCTGAAAGATCAATAATAAATTAGAACAGAAAACAAAGACCCCTCTCAGTGAATACAGTACAAGACGTTAGTTAAATGGTACGTCTCTAACACTTTTGAATTAGTACTGTATGAATGGGGAATGAATGACAAATAGCTACTGAATTAATTCACACATACTCACCATATACGAAAAAAATAAGCCTCTCTACGGCAAAAATACAAAAAAAAATAAAAATCAGCCTCTAAGTTGCCAATTTCCCCCCTTTTTCTTTCAACAGAAATGTATTTTATCCTTAAAACAAATAAAAACATAATCAGGTATTACGTTCTGCCCCACGGAGACCCTATGGATGCAACCGAGCTTTGCTCCACAGCAATAAAAGAATAATTACATTTTCCAAACAGCAGTACCAATACCTGATACCAGCATTCTTTTATACTTTGTTGATGTCAGCAGGCATTCACAAAAAAACTATACTGACACTATCAGTATGATGCATAAACCAAACAGAAAGTCATCAGGAGCATCTTCCACCCAAACTGACAAATAAAAAAAACAAAGCAGCCCAGGCATTTCATATTTACTTGCAGTTCTGCTTAAGTCTTTTTCTTCCTATCATTGCCAAATTTAGGATTTTTGACATTTTCAACAGATAACCACAATCTCACAGCTACCAAATTCAAACAGCAGGACTTGTCTCTCCTAGCTTCAGGGATCTAAAAAACTACTTATCTAGGCAAAGGCAGACTCTAGTACTGAAGCTGACTCTGAAGAGAAAGCAAAGCATCTCCTGGGATGAAATAAAATCCTCCAGGCTCTTTTCATTAGGAGCCCATACCCCCACAGCCAAGAGTAATTTTGACACAGCTAAATTTAGGGAAACCAAAATCTCCAGGAGTCATTATTTCTAAATGCACAGAAGCAACATCTGCTATAGTTTCCAATTTGAATTAGAGCAAGAGACTGGATATAGTACAAACTAGGTAAGACAATGGGAAGTTGAAATCTGGAAAATTTTGGTCTCAAGAGAAAAAAAAGAAATTTGAACTATCTTATTTCTCCAAGGACATATCTGAACAGCAAGTGAAATATTAAGTAGTGTTAAGTAGTGTGTATGCACATATCAGCTCACTCCCACTAGAAATAATGAAACTCCCGACATCAACTAAAAGCATCCAATTTAGAAACACATACTAGTTCCACACAGCATGTATTTCTTTTCTCCTCCAAAACACCAAACTCTACAGTAAAAGAGTTATTATTAGTGGTACTGTGGAATCAGTACCATGAGGCTTAGCAGTAATTCACCTATAAATCTTGGATGAGCAAAAAGGGGAGCATTCACCTTTTGGGTCAAAATTTTAAAGCCCTATTTCAAATTAACTCTTAACTTCAAGACAAGTTTCAGTGATCCAGTACCATCACATCTTGTAACAGGGATATGCACAGTTAAAAGCCTGATCCTTAGCGAAGTTTTATTCAAACTAGTATTCTCCATTTCTCTACCATTAACTATGCCAGACACTTCTGAACTGCTCTGGACATGCCCTCTGGGCCTGTTTTCCACAGAGGCCATGGCAATGAATTGCAACCGAGGACTGTAAGCAGCATCCTTGGCACTGGAGAGAAACACCTATGCAGATCCCAAAAAGAAAAACATCATGGTCTGAAACATTAGTGCAAACCCAGTCCCCAGATTTGCCACAAAGAACAGGCACTTCTTCCACAATTGATACAACATCAATGGAGGCATCTCCATGCAAAATTATATTCTGGATTGGGAGAAACAAAAAATAGCAATGACCCCACAATATAAGGACACTCACTACTCAGTTAGAATAACTGGCACACAGATCTAAGCACCTATCTGGTCTAATTGTTCAATTCAAGGCAATCCCAAGTATGAAGCTATTGCACATGTTTAAATCTCAGTGTAATAAATTAGCATAATTAGTTTAAACACTAGTATTTCAACACTGATTTGGTAACTACAGATCAAATAACTCAGCACTATGTATTCAAGGAGAGAAGGAAAACCCATTTTAATTCTCAACTTCTCATGTCTGCATACCAATTTAATCTTAACCTTAAACTTGCTGGGCACTGGAAACTAAAAGAAGCTTGATTATATGTCACACATTTCATCCTTATCTGTAAACAGCCTAACTGCAGTGCTAAGCTTAACACTTGCTACTAAAACCACCAATTGTAAGGGGTTTGGGAATCTGAAACTATACACAAATGACCTCTCAGTGAAAAAAAAAAAAAAAAAAGAAGAATGTGAAAGATTTCAAGAATAAAGAAGTTGCCACACAATCTTTTTCTTAATTATCCTAGTTTTATCTAGTATTGCTGCTGTCACCTTTTTGACTTGACTCCCTACAACAACATCCTGGATTAAGCTAGCACAACATCAATAAAGATAAATACCCACCATAAAAGACCCACACTCAATCAGTATCGTTCTCTCAGAACTATCTCTTTCCATAGAAATACCAGCTCTGAAACTCTTCAAAAAAAAGTGATACATTAAATACCCTTAGGAAATAATGTTAATTAGAATGTGCTTGCTCCAATTCCTCAGCAAAAGAAACCTACAACAATGGGTCAGCATAAAAATTAATAAAGGATAAATAAACTAATTGTTCTGGGAACCTGGGACCTCAGCAATAGTTTTGAAACAGCTGTTCAAAAATTTCATCATCTTGGCTATCTCATTCACAAAACACAGCAAGAACAAATCATAAAGATACTACGACATGCAATTGACTACATAAACATGAGGAAAACTCTACATGAGCTTAGAGCCTCTAACTTTACAGTAAAAAAATATATACCTCTTAATAAGTAATTTTCTCTGGAAATATCCAAGTTACTAAGTTTATGTCACAAAATAAGAAAAATAAAAATAAAGTTGTTTTTTTTTATTTATTTTAAAGGCCAAGAAACTGATGTGTTTGGTTACCAACAGTTCCTTCTGCTCAGTCTAAACAGTCTTGTTAGACTTATGCACAATATCCAGATTTATACCTTCCCTCAGATGAGGATTAACATGTAGAGCAAGCACTTTTGTTTGATCAGAGTTTGATTCAACAGTATAATAAATAAAGCAGGTTAACCACCCAGAAGAAGAAAAAAACCTGAATGACAATTAAGAGGCAATTTCTTCTCCTCAAACAAAGATGACTGAAGGCTGCTATTCACAAAATTCAAATCATACACTTAAACATGGTGTTTAAACACTGGAAACTTAAGTAGCCTGTGTATTTAAAAAAAAATAATTCTACTGTACACGGCAAAAATGACCTACCTTTTGGAAGGATCTTTTTGAAGGCATAATGAAATTAGTTTTCTAAAGGACTTGCCATACTTTTTCATCATCTCCTTGTCCTCTACACCTGTCTCTAAAGTGGGAGGGTCATTTTGAAGTGTCAGCATTAGCACCTACAGTAAACCCAAAGAAGAGGTACTGTAAACAAAATCAAATCCAAGCATGTGGAAATTAAAGGAGAATAATATTACACAGAATACATATATTTAGACATCTTGAGTTGCTATTGGAAATGAAGCAGTAGTAACTATCTAGCAGAATTAATACAGCTAACAGCATTAAGAATACAAAGTGACTGTTACTTTCATAGGAGGGTATTTGTGATAAGGTGCTGCTCCTGTTGCTAACTCAATGGCTGTTATCCCAAAACTCCACATATCAGCCTTGAAGTCATAACCTCGCACCTGGAATAGAACCAGAAAAGAAAAACAGGTTAGTGATATCTCAAGTTCAAGAAATTAAAGAGTGAAAGTTTGGGGTTTTTTGGGTTTTGGTTTGTTTAAAATTAAGAATACCTGCTCCATTACTTCAGGGGCCATCCAACATGGAGTACCAACAAACGTTTTCCTTACTTTGTTACGAGTAACGTCACCTCCTGTTGCTAAAAATGCACTAACACCAAAATCTGGGAAGGGGGGAAAAAGAAGTCAAAATCTGTTAAACTATAAACAGCAAAGCAAAACTTTTACACTTTAGAAATTAAGTCAATTCGTAAAGGCCTACTAACAGTAACTCTCCATTGCAGAGCTTACCTTTGTTTCATGACACATTATTGTTGAAATGCTATGGAAGAGACGGTACAGTTTCGTCTGGAAGATCTACACTAGGACATCCTCAAGTTTAACCTCCTAGTATGTGTCTTCCTGAATAAGGTTACAAAGGGCTCCAGTACATTTGCCACCTAAGGTTTTTGAATGTGCACTCTGAGCCAAGTTTTGAACGGTCTGCATCTGCTTTTCTTCAAAAATAAGGAGCTACTTCAGTATAGCTATCAAATTTGAAAGCACTTTAAACAAGAGGGAATACTATATATAATTTTAAAACTCATGGAGGTTTAACAAATCAAAAATAACCAGCAAAGTGATCAACAACATGTATTTAATATTAGATGATGACACAGCTTTTTCCAAATTCCAACATACATATATATAAAAAAGAACTGTTCTGTTAACCTGTTACTATGTCAGGAACAGCTGTATGAGAGACACAGGAGGAAAATGGAAGAAAGAAGAGCATGTTACCAATGTATGGAGAAATACTGTCACTTTGACTAGAGCTATATCAAGAGTATTTCAGTCACACTGAAATCAAGTAGTTTCCTATAGATGTACTTCAATTTTTGTTTTCCTATTTTTTGTTGTGAATTAAAAAAAAAACAAAACAAAACCAAATAGTAACTACAGAAAATGTAATTTTACTGCTTTCCGTTAAGCATCACAGACTCAAATTCTGTACCTCTTCTACATCATTAGAACACAAAGAAACAGTAGCCAAGAAGCAAGCTTCAAGCAACATTCTTTAATTTTCCCTGCAGCTTGCCTGATGAATAAAAACCCCTATTTTTTCTCCCAAAAGTCTGTAAGTTACAAGAATAGACAGGTTTTATACATATTTTTGAAAAGCATGAACAGCCTCAGAAACACCTGCTTCGAAGTTTTTCATGCCCTAAAACTCAGCACTGGTATTAGTGACAGTTTTCAGAATAGGAACTATTCTATGTAAGGAAAAGCTGAATAGGCAGAAATAAAAAAATAAAGTAGATCTTTTACAGGTCCTTTCAGGAACTGAGACACCCAGCTAAAATCCTGACTTAACCTTTGCTCCCCTACTGCTGTTCTTCCCTATTAAGATAACACTGATTTTGAAAAGGACAACAAAACATAAACAGAAATGGGAGAGGGAGGACATGAAGAAAAATAAGCAAAACAAAAAACTAAGTAAATTCTCTTTTTGCATGACCTTCAAAATGAAGTATTGTTAACACCTGAGAAAGATGTGATGAGTATTTGAGTCAAGTGAACATTTCAGTATAATACTAGTCAAACATGGTTGCATGTTTATAGACGGAAAGAACACCTTGACAGCTGCTCAATAAAAACTAGACTTTAATTTCCCTTCCAGGCATAGCTTTCACAAATACTGGTTACTTAAGAAAAGACATGACCTACAGTGGTGTCGTGGTTTAAACCCAGTCAGGTAATTCGTTCGCTCACTTCCCCCCCTTTCTTGCCCTCCCCCTGCTCTCGGAGGGACGGAGAGGAGAATCGAAAAGAATGCAACTCCCATGGGTTGAGATAAGAACAGTTTAGTAACTAAGGTATAACACAAATCACTACTACTACCACCAATGATAATAATGATAAAGGAAATAACAAGGGAACAGAATACAACACCTCACCACCCGCTGACCGATAACTCGCCCCCCAAGCCCGACCAAGCTCCGACCGATACCTCCTCCAACCCTGCAGTCTCCCAGCCCTTCCGGCTAACTCCCAGTTACATCCTGGGCATGACGTGCTGTGGTATGGAATACCTCTTTGGTCAGTTTGGGTCAGGTGTCCTGTCTCTGCTTCCTCCTGGCTTCCCCTCCCCCCTGGCAGAGCATGAGGCTCACAAAGTCCTTGGCCAAACCAAAACATCTCTATCAGCTCTGTTCCCGAGCCGAAAGTCAAAACACTGCACTGCACCAGCTACCAAGGAGGAGAAACATGACTGCTACTGCTGAACCCAGGACATTATCCACCCCTTATTCCATACCATTCACGTCATGCTCAGATCCCACATTTTCAATATACCATCACTCTTATCTCGGTGCACTCTTATCTTAGTGCATGGACCAGTCCCTATAAAGCTGCTGCGTCCATCTGGTCCATGTCAGGCTTCATCTCTTGTAACAGACTTCCAGAGCAGGAGAGATTGTGTGCAGTGTTCACACTTGTGAATAACCTGGGCAATAGTGTCCATTGCTAAGTCCACCCCTCGATCATGAGTCCATCTCTATGTTGCATCTCTGCTCTGACGGCCTGAAGTGCCATGGGCCCACCAGGCTTAAAATAATTCACTGTCCCCTTCAGCAGTTTCTGCAGCTTGTTGCTGGGGACTCCATACAGCTGCCTTCCATCTCCGACGCTTCCAAAGCACTGGGGGGGCCCAGTGGACTAGATACTTGCCCATACTGTCCCACACACCCTGCCACTCATGACTGTCCAGCCTTGGGGAAAACCTCTTGGTCCCCCTATATTGTCGTCTAACCCCAGACAAGACCCAAACCTGACTCTGCTTAACTTTTGAGATCAGACAAAACGGTTGTGGGTAGAACACAGTCTGTGTGTGTGCCAACATGCTGATCCCCATCACAATCAGCAGGCAGGTCCCAAGGATACCCAAAGGCCATTCAGAGCCTTCAGAACTCTCAAACGATGCTGCTGTGCTTGTCACTGGGGCTGGTGTAGCTGCTGTGCTTGCCGGCTCTCCCACCACCAGCTTCTCTTTTCCTGAGTCCAGCTCTTCCTCCTCTGCCTTGCTGGGAAATGCTGCGTGGTCTCCTGCATCCTCCTGGGGCTCGGCGGGTGGCTGCCGGGGAATGCTCTCGGCCGTCGCGGGGCTCGGCTCGGCCGCGGGGTTCGGCTCCTCCGCCGCCTTCTCCCGCTGCTCTGCAGCCGCCTCCTTCCTCTCCTCGACCGCCCCGACCTCCTCCACCGGCAGCCGTCCCCTCGCGGCCTCCGGCCCCGCTCCTGCCGCCGCTTGGTCCCCGGGGCCGCTCTCCTGAGCCGCTTCAGCAGCCGCCGGCTCCCGGGGCCGCTCCCCCTCGGCTCCCCGCAGCCTCACGAAGATGGAGAGTAGGGTGAGGGCCAGGATGGTGAAGAGCAACCGGACGGCCAGGTACAAGTCCACGGCCACGTCCGTCCCGCCCTGCTGCTGGAGCCCGCCCGTATTACAAGCCATTGCCATAAAGCACAGTGAGACAAGAACCTTAGCCCAGGCCCCACACTTGATAAACACTATCACAGCAAATACCGGCTCTACGTAAGTTACAATGGTCTGAAGCTGTGAGATCAACAAGAACAACTCTGAGAGCCAATAAATCGTCATTGTGACGAGTGACTATTAATCCAGTCAGATCTGCCGTTATCTCAACCCTTCGTGCCCCACGTTGGGCGCCAAAAAGAACTGTCGTGGTTTAAACCCAGTCAGGTAATTCGTTCGCTCACTTCCCCCCCTTTCTTGCCCTCCCCCTGCTCTCGGAGGGACGGAGAGGAGAATCGAAAAGAATGCAACTCCCACGGGTTGAGATAAGAACAGTTTAGTAACTAAGGTATAACACAAATCACTACTACTACCACCAATGATAATAATGATAAAGGAAATAACAAGGGAACAGAATACAACACCTCACCACCCGCTGACCGATAACTCGCCCCCCAAGCCCGACCAAGCTCCGACCGATACCTCCTCCAACCCTGCAGTCTCCCAGCCCTTCCGGCTAACTCCCAGTTACATCCTGGGCATGACGTGCTGTGGTATGGAATACCTCTTTGGTCAGTTTGGGTCAGGTGTCCTGTCTCTGCTTCCTCCTGGCTTCCCCTCCCCCCTGGCAGAGCATGAGGCTCACAAAGTCCTTGGCCAAACCAAAACATCTCTATCAGCTCTGTTCCCGAGCCGAAAGTCAAAACACTGCACTGCACCAGCTACCAAGGAGGAGAAACATGACTGCTACTGCTGAACCCAGGACAAGTGGCAAGCTTCCTATCACATAGGAGACGAATTATTACTGAGAACAAGTTACATAAAGAAAGGGAAATTTATTACAAGGAAAGAGCTGAACAATTCAACAGTGTTAGGCATTAAAAGTCATAGCTAATACCAAAGGAAAAACAAACTTAATGAAGAGCCCTGATTTAACTGTATTAGTAAAGCATTCTGAAATTAAATAGAGCTGCCCAAATAAGCATAGCTTACAAATTATTTATTCCCTAATATCTTCTTCACCTCAACAAGGGTTGTGCACTTGGCCAAGCCTCAGCCAAAGCCAACAATCCAGAGTTAGTGTTAGGCATTGGGTTGGGAGAGAGACGAAGCCTAGGACCTCCAAGGGAGCTGGGCTGCAAAGAGACCACTAAGGGAAGATACAGGCTGCAAAAACATTTTGAACCCAACACCTTTTTCACCTCAGTCAGGACTCAGGCTCTTGGCCAAACCTCAGCCATAACCAAACTCTAGGGATCAGGCCTGGGAGAAAGACAAAGCCACTGCTTCCATGGCAGGGAAGCTGCAAAGCAGTTGCTGCAGAAAGACACAGGCTGCAAAAATACTTCATCCTAACTTTCTCACCTTGGCAATGGTGGTGGACTTTGGACTAAAGCTCAGCCAAGGCCATGGGTAGGGTTATGGTTAAGATAGGGAAATAAAGCACATGGTCCCTATGAGAAGGCAGCTGGCCAAGGAAAGCTTGGGCTGCCACAGCTGTCCCTGCTAAATCTTTCTCCTGCATCTGGTTTGAGTATCTGAGACAGAGGCTCTGCATATTTTTCAACAGATCTTTTCCCAAACATTTCTGTGGGTATGGATTACCACAGGAATTAACACCCTGAGAACCACTGGTGCAATGGGTGAGTTCACACAGCCACTTACGCACAAAACCAAAAAGAAGGATCTTCTGCCAAGATTCCTAAAAACACGCATTCCTTTTCTGACAGGTTTTACTGAAACTGTCATTTCTTGTATGGACTAAATGCATCATGCAGCCCATACATTCTACACATTCCACTAATCGCTGTGTATGACTGCTTTTTGCTACATGTTCCTTACATATCTGCTCCTTACACATCTGCTGCTTCACTGGTTTCTTGCGTACTTTGACTTTAGAAAGCAGAAACCCTGATGAAGTACCAATCACCTTGTTTGCTCAACACCAGATGTTACAAACCCAATAATTTTAAGTAGAATGTTGGAGCTGAGGAGCTGCAGTGACTGTTTAATATTATATTTGTGAAAAATTCAAGTTTCCTGCTCTGTACAGCAGAACTTCATACTTTCAGAAAAACAACCTCCACAATTTACACAAAAATGTGTATTTTCCTCTTTCCCACCAAAGACTGAGCAGATTCTCTGTGCAGAACCTGCAAGGTCCATTATGGGAGGTCTCTGTAGAGCTACCCCAATTCTTTGAAGAATCTATGCTCTTCTATATCTACACAATGTCTTTTGTCAGAAAAGCACTGGGGTGAGCTTCATTTGTGAGAGACACAGTCCCTCAGAACCCAGAAATCCTAACGGGCAACTCTGTCCTCAAATATTACACCACATACACATTAGCAGTGTGTGCTATGGAGACATCATTTCATTATAGAACCTTGGGGTACAGGAGAAAAAGCAGTCAAAACAATGAAAGTTCTTCTAACGAATAAAAAGAAGTAAAATTATGAGATACGCGTTGCCCTAAGATGAAAGGAAGTTTTACCTTGTCATGGCAAAAAGATGTCAAAAGGATGAATTTTAGCCTCTTTGACATTCAAAATTGGCTATCACTTAATCTGCAACATTCAGTTGTCCCAAAGAGAACAGCCCAGCCCAACAAAGAAACTAGTTTGACACTGCTGCACTTTTCACCTGAACATCAGAAACAACCTGGTATTGAAATAATACATCACAGAAAGAGACATCCCACGTATCTATCCAGCCACTGAACTTCCTCAGTGCCACACAGAATGGAATGCCCTAGAAGCACAATTAAAGTTTTACTCATTAAGATGCCTACAGCAAAAAGGAGGAAAAGGTCAAGAAGCCAAGTCCTGGAACTGAACTAGAAAAGGATAAATGAAGCTGTTGTTTGAATGTTATCAGACTACTGGAAGAGTAGTTTTGATTATGTGTGAAAGTAATGATCTAAAGTCAACACCCTTGTTTCAGATGACTCAGGAGATTTTTATCTTTCAACTTTTCAGTTATTATTTTTAATTAAGTTGGCTGTTTGGACATCTACTGCTTTACAATATGAGAAGATCTAAATAACAGTTGAACAACACAAGACCTAGAATCTCAGCAGTTGTCCAGAGTGCTATGCAAAGCGAAGACAACTGTGGGGTAAAATCAAGTGAATAAATAAATATTAAGTATCATTAGAATTCAAGTCCGTAAAATTGAGTACCTACTTTAAAAGTCTTGAACTCAAAATGGAAGACTTAAAACTGCTCCAATGGTTTACCTGCCAGCCAATCTCTGCCCATCCAGTCCCATAGATTTACGACACTGGCATACTATATATAGCCTTTAAAATATACGTTTACACAGTACTTTGAAAGCATTGTTCATATAAAAAAAGAACTTCTGGCTATAGCCATTTTTATTACTGAGGGCTACTAAACAATGCTTTCATTGCTGGGTCATAAACTATGAACTATGAAAGGCCTGAGAGTATACTGGGAGAGAGGGCATGTATCACCATTTGCTCACTCTATTTTCCAGATATCCAGTACTAACTTGAGAGATGAGATATGGGGTCTTGCTCAGTACTTAAGCTTTTATAAACACCAAATAATTTGATTCTTACAGACTACCACTCAAGAAGCGTATCAATACATTCAGAGGACACTTAAGATGCTAAACTGTATCAAACCAATACCATTACAAGACAAATGGTAGAAATGCCAAAAATAATTTGCAGTGAAATATATTTCATGCATCTCAGTGACAAGTTACAGCCATCATACATAGGTGATTCAAAAGAAAACATCAAGAGGACATTAAAATTTTACCAATATATTTGATGGAACACAGAAAAATATTGAATAATTTCTAAATCATGTATCATTAATCAAGAATCTTGAAATCTGAAACTGGGTAACTTGCAGCTACAGCCTGCCAGAAGGAACAGTTAAAAGCCAACAGAAAAATTTGTATCTTTTGCCCCTAATTCTGCTTCAATTTCCTTTTATTTAGTCATTATTCTACCACCACCATTACCTGCTATTTGTACAGAGCCATCTTCACCCAGAAGAATGTTGCCAGCCTTCAAATCTCTAGAATGTACAAACAGAGGTTAGTATGAAAGTACGTGCATGCACATTTTCATAGATAAATACATATTGTATTCTAGTTTCACAAAATAGCATTTTAAAATTTAAAAGACAGAAACAGAGACCGAAGTATAAAAACAATTTGATTTACAATAAAAGAGAGTGCAGAACTCAAACTCTCATAAACTCTCTCTCTTTATAAAAGACCCAAATTCATCTTTGGCATAAAACAAGAAGGATCCAGGGATGGATTTTAAGAACAAAAATACTGAGGTCCAAAGTCTGTTTTACCACCTTTTGTAAATATAATCTGAGAAACTGAGAACTTTCAGAGCTTTAAAGCAAGAATTAATGCTCTCACATCCCACTGCACCACTAATGAAAAGCTGGAAAAAGTTCTCCTCTTTGACTTCGTCAGAGAAGATACCCATTTTCAAGGAAGGTAAATATACTGTAGATTTCTACTCAATAAAATTACGAAAAGCTCACAAATAGCAACCATATTTTGTCATCGGTTATCTGACACTGAAACTGTCAAAAATGCAGCATGTGCTTAACAGTCACTATATCCATTTAACACATCACTGACACATATCGTTAAGAAACTTTCTGGGTGGTTGTTTTTTTTTTGTTGGTTTTCATTTTTGTTGTTGTTGGGTTTTGGGTTAGGGGTTTTTTTTTTTTTTACAGAAATATGCACCCCATTCTTAATGCACAGGATAAATCTTTCATGCAGAACGTTATCATAAATGGTTAAGAATCTGAGCAAACTAATCTTTCCAATATTCACTGAAAATTATTAACACATTCCTACTGAAAGGTAACATAACCTGCTTCCTTACGCATAAAAAAGATTGCATTGAAATAGCAGAACAAAATCCCTGAACAATTTGGAAACATCTCCAACTGGCAAATACCATTTGGATAGCGTTCCCTGAAATACCACAACATACATGAAAAAAGAAAAGCACACTCTGTTGTCTTGAACAGGACTTCTATGGTACTGCACCATTTACAAATTACATGTTATAAAAAAGGAGAAATCTCAGGTGTACAAATAGATGTCTCCTTAAAGAACAGATGTATCCTTAAAAGCTAACGAATGTTCCTTTTGCAACATCAGCGTAACAGAAGATTACGAATTAAGGTTTGAGGCAGATCTTTGGCATTCCAGACCAGAAGTCAAGATAATTGTTCTTTATTTCTCCATTTATCTCAATTTTCTCTCTGCAAAGGGAGGAGATGGTTCTTGATTTATATCAGAAGCAGTTCATTTATAAGATGAGGCATAAGAAGTACACATAAAGAACAATTACCCTGCTACATCTGCACTACCTCCATTCTCAGAGTTCTGTCTGCAGCAAATATGATTTTTATTTAAAAGATTCGCTTATAAAAGGCTAGTGTTTGGAACAGACAGAAAGCCTGTTGTAGAAACCTCCCTTTAAAGGCAAATTCACCTCAGTAAAATTAATTAGGGAGGTCAGAGTACAGCCCTTCCAACACCTAAACACTGGAAGCAACCTGTGGTTTGCTACAGCAGATATGGATAAATCATCCTAGGGGATCTGCACAATTTACACTGAGGAAGTCAGTGGAGACAGAATATATAGAAGAGAGCAATCACTAGATGATACACCAAGATGTAGTTCCACAGTATTAATACCAGCTTCATGTGTGGTCATAGAGGTCTGTAGAGCTGTAACAGACATTACTGATTACCAGGAAAAAATAAATTTCACATTATATAGCAGTGCCTGTGTGCCCAATGTTACAGGTTTACTGTGCAACACAACAACCAAGTCACAGACCATATCACACAAACTAGATTCAGATCAGATTATCTGGAGTACCAGCAGACACAAGAACATAGACCACAGTCCTGGCATACTTAGTATAGCACAGACCTATCCTAATTGTAGGAGAAACAGAGTAAAGACCAGGCAAGTACTAAGCATTAGTGACAACTTGCAGTAAAGACTACAGCATCTGCCTGGGCATTATTATTTGGTAATTACTGATGGCATTTACGGTATGTGAAAGGGACCGTACAATTTGTTTAGCCAAGCAACTGCAGCTGACCAGTATTAACAAACAATACATACAACTTTGAAAATGCTTTTCATTGTGTATATGATCCTACCTGTGAATTTGCCCATTCCTGTGTAGATAGTCTAAGCCCTCCAAAACTTCCTTAAGAATTGTTGCTATTATGGGTTCTTCAAGGACACCATTTTTGTGCTCACCTCGGTTCACAATATACTTTATTATATCAAGCATTGAACCTACATTGAAGATCCAGAAAAGAAGCATATAAACAAAATTATCAATCAAATTTTTGAGAAACTTATATTTCTTCATTCTTTTCATGCTACCGCAATTTAAGTCTTTGCATGTAAGTTCTCGGAACAAAGCACACCACTACCTTCAAACAAGAAAGCACCATTTTTGTCAAGAATACTGTGACACTCAATGATTCATTAGAAAGATCTGCTAACAGCTTGCTAACATAGCATTTATTAAAAATTCTGGAGTATCCCACATTTAACAGCAAAGGTTTTGGTTTATTATCCTGCTTAGATTATGGCTCATGTGTCCACAATGAAGACATGCAAGACTGGAAGGAGGTAGTCTCTGCCAACAAATGATGACAACATTCCTAGTGACACCCAGTTTTAGACTGAACTTCAGTTATTAGAAATCTCAAGGAATCTAACAGCAACATTTTCTTTTTATCCAAGCATTTTTCAGCAGCTCACAGTAAGTTCCTCTCATGAATCAGTTTTCTCTCAGGGTCTATGCTTGCTTTTGATTGAACTGAACAATCAAATCAAATGTTACGTAAGAAATGTTCTTTTATGAGGACATCCCATCCTTGCTTTCTAACATGATGGTGCAGTAGTCTGCTGCCCTCAAGACTAATCTTGAAGAACATCATGTAACAACCAAGACCACCACATCTTATGCTGGAACCCCGCTTTTCTAAGCTGCAAGCACATTCAGTTCAGCCCCTTTTTCCTCTTCAAGAAACAAATAAGATTTTTACACTATCAATCATCATCATAAAAACTGTAATGAGTATTTGGTTAGTTTGAGCAATAAATAGGATGCAACACATATAATGCTTGTCCTAGGAGGAATCTTACTTGAATAAAGACTGAAAAACACTGAAGAAATGAGAAATATATGCACTTCTACAAAAACAGAGTAGATTCTAGAGAAACACAAAAAAAAGGCCACACTGACAGAAATGACTTCATTCTCATCCATTTTCCCTACAAAGCCTTAATAGAGTTTTATTATACTGATACAGAATAAAAAAATACAGTAGTTAGATCAGCAGAATTTATCTTAGTAATTCTCAGTCTGCACTATCAATACACATATACAAACTTTCAAAATCTGCATATTCCTGCTATGTCTTGAGCTTCATTCCATGGAGTCTCCCTCCCCACTCCTACTTTAGCATCAATTAACCCAAAGAAGGTACATTAGAAAAAAAATCATCCAATTTACTTGCAGCTAAACAAGCAAAACCAGTAACTTACCCCCACTTAACAGCTTCATAACCAACCAAAGTTCGTCCTTCACCACAAAAGATGTGTAATAGGTCACCACATTGGGGTGATTGCATTGACTCATTGCTTGAATTTCTTTCTGTAAGAAATACAAAGCCCAACATAACACAGCCAGCTATCAGTTCTGCTTGTATAGAGAGAAAGTTCAATTTCCAAAGTGAAGTACTACAACAGAATTGAAGTATGCATAAAATATGCATCAACTCGCCAAAACATTTCAATTTACCTATAGATCTGCATGCAAGACAAAACATGATTGCAAAGAACAGGAGGGAGGTTTGGCCAGGAGATACAGGCATAAGTACACCAATTTTCTTCTGAGCACAGCACAGAAATTACTGTTAGAAGTCCCAAATTCAGAGTGAGCAATGAAGAATGAGCAGTCTCCAAGAGCTGAAGGTACAGATATAGGCTGGACAACAAAATGCAAGGGAAGAACAAAACGTACTGCTTTCCTGTTCAAAAGGGTTATGAAAAGAGTAGAATGGGAGCAGGTGGAAAAGGAGGAAGTAAGTGTTGGACAAAGAACACAGCACCACTGGCTCAGCTACTGTGGCATGGACACGTGGTCACCAGAGCCACGCAATCAAACAGAAGTGCAAGAGGAAAATCAATGTTACAGACCAAAAGTCAGAGGAAACAATTGACTAAAGAGCGGAGTCACCAACAGATGCACAACGTGGCACTACCAAGTAACACCATCTATGACAAGCCACAGCTGTACACATTAAGAATGACTGCCTTGTATCTGTTATTTCAAGCAGAGTCCTTTTTCTATTCACTCTTTCACATAATTGTTCTGTAACACCTTTCCAGCAGCCCTCATTATGCTGCCTAACCTTTACGTAGGAGCATTTAGGCCTTGTCTGTACCAGAGGGTTTGGCTTCATACCAACTCAAGCTCCCACAACCCTACATCTCCCTCTCCACCTCTGGCCACAAAGCCCTGATCTATCGCATGGTGCTAGAGGACATGCTGCTGGAGGGTGAGCCTGTCAGGGAGCCAACCCAGCTAAAAACTAACCTTTTCCACCTCCTCTCCCTCCCTGAAAAGCAACTTTTCTCAGGTGGACCCAGGTTATATGCTGACTCAGCAGCACTGGCACAATGCAGGCACTACAGTAGTCCCTCTTAAAGCTGCCACAGATGCAATTTTCAACTTTCAACCTCAATTCAGCAGCCATTTCAAAGACTCTTTTTTTGCAGCCACTTTCTAATAAAAACTTAATTATATGTGTTAAAGACTGTGATTTAATCTTGTGATGCCTGTTGGTGACTACTGAGTCAGGTTGTAATTTGACACACATTTCAGCTAGTCTGCTGCCAAGTCCTCCTCCCTGTACAACTTCTGAGTCCTGAACCAGAGGAGGATGAATGCCTGGATAGAACCTGAATAACTGAGCAACTTGCAAACAGCTCTCCCCCTGCCAGGAGACAGTAGGTGGAAAACAGAAGATAGATAACATGGGGCACACTTCCCTTTCCCAGAAGACATGTCAGTTTAAACACGAGTGAAATTCCTGCCTCAGGCTCTTAGTTCAGCTACCCATACTAAATCTTAACTGTAACTCTCCCACTCATGTTACTATTTCATTTCTTATATTGTTTTATTGTTTTCCTATGCTGGTAATACAGCAATGGCTCAAAACGTGTATCTGCTACTACTGGGCAAAAACACACCTAATTTAGTTTTTTTTTCACACATTAATACTGTAGAAATGTAACTAATTTACTGTTATTATTAATGTTATTACATTAATACTGTAGAAATGTAACTAATAACTGTGGTAAGCTTCACCATCTTTAACTGAAAAGTGCTTAGAATATTTTGTGTGCCTGAAACAACTCATTGGCAAAAACTGATCTATCACAGTAAGGACAGCCAAAGGCACCTTTTGTCTCAGCTTTGGTGACTTTTCTTCAAAGAAAGTCTTTGTCAAACAAAAATAAACAAACAGAAAGCACTCCACGAGAGATAAGGGATTAAACTTCAGTCAGGAAAGTATTAATTTGTAGACTTGCTGTTCTGGACAGCCCCTATCACACAGAGAAGGGTGTCCCTCCACAGACTTCAGTTACTTGGCTGAGGCCCATGCTATGCACAGGTGAGAGAGAAAAGCATTCATATAAAATGCACTGCCAGAGAAAACGCTTGCAGCAGGTCATCGAGGAGCATGCCTCAGAGCCTTCTTCACATTCACATCACTTTAGACATTGGATAACACCAAAGCCATAAGAGCAGTAATAATTTTAAATTTAAAAATGCATCCCTCATCCCTCTGCTTC
This sequence comes from Pezoporus flaviventris, assembly GCF_033815535.1. NCBI lineage: Eukaryota > Metazoa > Chordata > Aves > Psittaciformes > Psittacidae > Pezoporus > Pezoporus flaviventris. The sequence continues at coordinate 38,338,895 of NW_026892549.1, forward strand.
TCCCTCCCTTGTGCTAGCAACAAGCGTCTGTGCACCGCATCAGGAAACATGTCCAGGTTAAAAGCTAACTTCTTTCTGGTCAAGTTAATCCTGATCCAGTTTCACTAAGCAGCTGCACAAAAATGTGTGTTAGCCTAAGGGCAGGTGGATAACATAGTTAATAAACAACTGGCAGACAGCTCCTTTTGAGACTCACAGGACTGGGTCCAGCTCCCAGGGACCAGGCAGGTGCCACCGCTCTATGAGTGCTTCCCCAGGGCCCCCCTCTGTGGACCCCTGGGGTACAGCTGTTTGAGGGGTCTGGTTTAACATCCAAGGGGCATCTCCAGCCAGCCTGCCTTGAAGGGCTATCCAGACCAGAAATGCAAACAATTTAGAAAAGTCTATTCAATTAAATAAGCCATTCTATAAGAATATTCTTTGGCTTGTAGTGTTACGGTTTTTTCAGTTGTTTTTGAAAAAGAACAGGAGGTAAGGGGATGGAAGAAGATGTCCCGTCAGCACAGTACTAAGGACAGGAACTCATTCCTTGGCTCATGAGGTTAAATTACATTTACCTTACAGCAGTGAGAACACAGGACATTGCAGGAAACAGAGCATCGAATTTCAGGAGTTTGGCAGTTTGTGTTACATTAGTATTATTTAAACTCCCTCCCACACTGCCATTCTATTTTAACTGACACTGGCCCAAATCCTAAATCTGCTAACGTGGGCACCAGGCTCACTACATTTTCCGCTTCTCTGAAGGCCACACAGCTCAGAATTTGTGAAGGGTGCCTTTGCACACCATCCGTAAGCACTCAGCAGCAGGGGTTTACAGAACAGCATGATCAGAGGGCAGGCAGTTTTAGAACATCCCTGTGCCAATGGAAACTGTTTGGTCAGAAAAATTAGTGACAGAAAACCGAGCAGAAAACAGGGTTAAAAACCCCAAAACAGATGAGCATTCCAAGTATAATCAACTGAAATAAAAATGTCAGTACAGTTGTAACAAGTTTTGAAGGTCAATGATGCTCTTTTTCTGAGTAACATCTCTAATTTTAAACTACTTTGAAAATCTATTAGAACTGAGACAGAGCAAGTACATTTCCCCTCACAGAAGAAGGGTTAATTATGTGTGTGTAGGCATACACATGTGTCCATATAAAAATGAATCATACATAGCTCTTTTTTTTTTTATTTAAACCCTCCTAACCAGGAACTCAGGTAAAAACAAATCAACAAATAAAAGAAACAACAAAATCTGAACACAGAAAAACAGAAACTGACTTACATTAAAAGAAATAGAAAAGATGGTATGGACAGTTGTCTTTGTACCAAAGGAAAGTAGCACGGGACCAAAAATTCAAGACCTATTGACTCATTTGGAAGACAGCAGAGACATGTCAGCAGTAAAAATTCTCACACGCTTGCTAAGGTAACTTTGTACAAGCTGGTAACTAACTGCAGTAATTTCTCCAGACCACCTGAGTTTCTCTGCAGATATTCAGCAGTTTTGTCTGGTTTTATTTGTTGTAATCCAGTAATTGTTAATTCTCATTACTGGTTCAAATTCTAACAAGACCAAATTTTGACCATTTTATATTACAATGATTAGTATTTCTGGCTGTATAGAAATGTTCTTTATGGTCTGTAAATGTTAATACATCATACACAGCATCTCACCATCTCTTTCTAAACACAGATCAGAATTTATCTTTTGAGCTTGTAGTTGACAAACTCAAAAGATAAATTCTGTGAGTTGAGCCTCACCACCTCAGAGGTAGTTTCCACTACCACAATCCTCTTAAACAACACAACAATATCTCATACAAGCTGCTACATAAACTGAAAGCAAATGCCATCAATCACAAGGGGAAAGGCATTTTGGGTCCTCCACTGTAAAAAAAGCCATTTTATCTGAAGAAACTGGACGGACCATACCCTCTGTATCAAATTCAAGATATCTTTTGCACTGGCAATTCCCTGCTGAGGAGATCATTTCCTTCAGAGGCAGGAATTTCTGCATTAGAAAAAGCCCACAGTCTTTAGGCAGTAGTAAAACCTGTGGAACAGAAGAAAGTGTTCTCACTTTTAGAATGGTTTTGTCCTTCAACTCTTTTTATGCTGCCTATATATAAATAAGCATTAATTTTATAAGCACCTGAGTAGAAGTATTAGAAAGCAACAGGTTTTGTTCTTTAACAGTTCTTTGTGACGTTGGATTGCCATAACCAGTGCAGTCAAAAAACTCTTGCAGTCCCTTTTACAAAGAGCCTCTTATAGGCCCCTTCCTTCCCTGATCAGTGACCCAAACAAACAGCATTCCTCAAATGGCTTGTTACTGCCTATCGGAATAATGCATGTTATTAGCTTTAACAAGAGTTTCCTTGTGTAGATGGCAGTGTAGCCATTCCTACTTCTCCCCTCAACAGTTATCATTACAAAATGATCCAACAACTAGTTTTTCACATGTTTTGGTGCTTTAGACATTTTAAGTAAACCTACCAAATTTTACCCTTATATTTTTAATTGGTGTTTAATCAAAGCAAAATGTATCTTTCCTTGGTATTAAAAGACACATAACCAGAGAATAAACTCCTGAAAGCGAGTCACCAGAAGGCAACGTGTAAGGTTCTTCCCACAGTTCTCAACAATTAGCTAACCTAAAATCCAATTTTAAACTTCTTGGTTTTGTGGCATTAGAAAAAGTATGTTAGCAGAATATATTTTCAGGGGAAGGGCATAATTCCTTCCGATTATTTTCAAACCCTTTTCCCACTATTAGCCTGAATAAAATTCTACCCTCACTCTTGAGCCAAGCAAAAGAAAAAAAAAAAAAAAACAACAAAATCAAAACAGAAGAGAGTCTCCATGCAGTATGTTCCCCTCTGCTTTACTTACAAGTAATTCATCCATACTGGTCTGGCATTTTTCTAGGTTGATCCTCTTTATTGCTACACGTTCTTGCCTGGGTTTGCATAGTGCTGCCTGGACAACTGCTGTAGCACCACTACCTGAAAAAGGGCAGAAAAGGAACATGGTCTTAATACAACATGAGTTTAAACCAGTGACCAATGTAAGAACCCTACACTGACACAGAACTTAAAATCTGCTCTTCATCCTTTTCAGTGCTTTCCCCACATGAACACCTTTCCACTTGGCAAAGCAACATGCACACTTCTCAAATGGAGAAGAAAAAACAAAGTTACTGTTCCATACTCCAAAAAAGCATTCCCAAGCTGACAACTTAAAATGATGTGCTTATTTATTAAATCACCACTCAAAGCATTTCATAGTTTGGAAACCGTTACACTTTTGGTTTTGGACACATCTGTTTTAACCAAGAACATGACTTGCACAGCTAACACTACATAAAACATTATGCCTTCAAGTCAGTCCCTGTTTTAACCAAGGATTAACCAGGTTTTAACCAGGTTTTAGTTCTGTCTATGTAATGAACAGAAAAATATCAATAAAATTGTACATGCCAATTCTTCTACAGTTTCACCTGCGTTCCTGCTTATTCATCATGATTAGGGTAATATCCTACAAAAACCATGCTGATTCTTGTAAAGAGTGCAGGAGGCACAAGTATCACACCAGCAGTAAGAAGATGCACCGTGCTGAGTGGCCCCAGCAGAGAAAGTCAGTCATGCTTACTCAACATGCAAATCACATATGGTCAGACAACTACACTGATAACAAAACTTAGTGGAATTTAACAAATTTTGGGAAAAGCATTAGAATAATATTCTTTAGTGTGCTTTACTTGCAAACAGCAGGAGTAACAGCTCAGGTTGCTTTTTTTATCAAGCACCCACTGGCTTTGCCTCAGTCAGTATTGCCTCACTAAATTAATGAAATTATTGCAAGCAATATTCAGAGAGATTTACCTGGGTTACACATTTGCTGCCACTTCAAATACTGCAGTGTATGCTTCCTCAAAGTAACTGCTTTGTGTTAATTCATGCAGAAATCTAAATTCCCCCAAGGAGGAGCTTCTCACCTGTATGTAGTTCTAAATTATTTTAATACAAATTATGGACTTCTTGTAAGTCATGACTTGAGTAACATGTTATATTGGCCTGCTCATGCACTATGTTCTGTTTATGCTCAGTAATCGGCATGTCCTAGATGAATACTAAATGAACAAAAAGCCTTTTGTTGTCAAGCTCTACAAATGTGGATTCAGTTACCAGCCGACTTAAGAACAACTGAGAGCTTTTCCCTCTGCACATCTGAAAACAGCACCGACAACACCTCATGACTGGAAGTTGTTGTCCACGTTTTAATTGCTATTTGCTTAGCTACTTTCATGTATTGTTAGTTCACGTAACATTGTCACCCAAATCGCAAAGCTTTTTAACAAAGGGTATGAATTTCATTACAAAATTCTGAGCTCATCTTTAAAAAAGTCTCAACAGGACTAACTTGCCGTGTTTTTGCAGGATGCGGTCACAGACAAATATTGACATGTCCTGTTCTGCCTGCTTACAGAACAAAGCCTTTAAAAATTCCAATAATGTAAGTAATAAAAGAATTAAGAGATATTTCAAAAATTAAATAAGACATCCCAAGGAAAGAATCACTAAGTCAGCACTATTCGACTCAAGACAGACCCATCTACATCACTTTAATGAACTTCTCATACACTAGACATTGAGACACAAAACCTCTTGTTACTTTGACTACACAACTGTAAGTTAGGGCGAGGGAAGCAACCAAATTTTTAGCTCTTAAGGATACAGGAACAAAGACCAAGATTTTTCTTCATGTATCTTTTTCATCTATACCAGTCGTTTTAACTACTTATGGGAAACAACCAGATCTTCACTTTCAAAACAGACTCAGATACAAAGGCCACATAAAGGACAAACAGAAAAAGTACACAGAAAATTTATTCAGCCGATGCCAGGATGAAATCATGCCTGCTTCCTCAACTTAAATGACAGCAAGCAACACTTCAAAACATTTTGGAAAAATCAGATTACAAAACAAAAAAGGCCTGTGACATATCTGACCCCATCCCACTATATCACTTGCTTAAGTTCTGTGAGACCCAAAACGAGACTATGTGCTTACTACCATTTAAAAACTCTTGACTGAAAACTTAATTGTGAGCTATCCTTATGCACAAGTTGAAGATCTGTTCCTCTTTTCCCTACTGAAAGGGGCAAGATGCAAGATTTCAGACCATAAACTAGAGTCTGAAGTTTACGTATATAAAAAAGCCTTTCAAGTGCATTTCCCTGTTTTCTCCTGAGACGACTTGCAATGGGATATTCTTCACCACAAGAATATGACGCTCTGACATCGCAAAAAGCTTTCTATGTTTAGAAGAAAGCCAATTTACTTGGTTTCTTCTTTCTCCTTCCTCTTGAATACCCTATGTAATATTTTGATAATAAATGCAGTCTGCACAGCCTGCATTCTCAGTGGGACATACATATAAAACCTGTCTGAGAAAGCAGTTTCAAGTACTGAAGTAGGAGCCAGGCACTTGGCGGATATATGCATCCTTCCTCTTTAAAGGTAATTCCCCTCTCCTGCTCTGGCTTTCGAGGTGAACAACAGGGGATAAAGATGTGGAAAATCTGCAGCTCTTCCATCTGGTCAGAAGAGTCCTTTTGTGTCAGTAAAGAGATGCCCTTCTCTAGTCTACTAAACAAAGAGAAGCGTGAAGTGTGCCAGGGGAGTAATTGTTATAAACAGAACAACCCAGATATGCATTTCAGTCAAGAGATAACAGACTACACAATTAATGCACTACCATACAGTGAAGCAAAACTGTCACAGACAACTGTTTAGCATAAAAAAATAGGGTCACAGAAAATTATTATAGAAGAGATTACATTCAACCCATTCCTTGACAGAAGGCATGACTTCTTCAGGTATGCTGAGCCTTACCAGCCTTCCAAAACCCTCACAGCAGAGAACATACAAAACTACAACACAATCAAAGCACAGACTAGTTTTAGCATCCAGTTTCTATTTCGGAAAATGATCTAGTATAATGAAAGCTCAGGCTGGATAAACCATGAAGCCTTTACCACCCAGCTGTCTCCTGCAGAAAAACAAAAAGACAGGCTGAGAAAGTTGGGACTGTTCAGCCTGGAGAAGAGAAGGCTGCGTGGACATGTCATAACAGCCTTCCAGTATCTGAAGGGGGTCTACAGGGATACCAGAAAGGGATTCTTCATTAGGGACTGTAGTGATAGGTCAAGGGGTAATGGGTTCAAACTTAAACAGAGGAACTTCAGATCAGATAGAAGGAGGAAGTTCTTTACTGTGAGGGTGGTGAGGAACTGGAATGGGTTGCGCAACAAAGTTACAAATGCTCTATCCCTGGTGGTGTTCAAGGCCAGGTTGGACAGAGCCTGGGGTGACATGGTTTAGTGCGAGGTGTCCCTGCCCATGGCAGGGGGGTTGGAACTGGATGAACTTAAGGTCCTTTCCAACCCTAACTATTCTATGATTTTATGATTACAGTGGTCAGACGCAAAATAAAAGCTCTGTAAGGACAACGGGGTTTTCCCACTACTGGAAAAGTTGTCCCCTGCTACAGAGAAGTTCTCTTTGCCAATTTCAAAAGTTAACAGTGAAATAATGCAATTTCAGTCCACATCAAGATGCTTACTACTCCCATTTCACAACAGGCAACAAGTCAAAGTTTCATCTTGCACTGACATTTTTGCTGCATCCTTCTCTCTAGTGTAATGCCCTTCAGCTAACCTGTCCCTTCATTCCATGAACCATGTGCTCCCTCTACCATGATGCCCTAGCACAGCAAAGCCATTAGAATTGCTCTTAATTATTTGGGTTCATGCAATAGAAACCTTTTCAAGAGCTATTACATACAGCTGCACTTCACTTCTGAAAAGTTTTAACCTAGAAATCGTTTTCATATAAGAACCTCAGACACAAACACTTATCCAGGATTTAAGTTTATCTGAGTAAGTTCCTTCAAGATGTTCTGTACCTGACATAAAGGTAATTTTTCTTTTTTTTTTTTTAAAAAAAAAAGAGGAAGAACCTGTCTCCAGCTGGCAAAAAGAAGGATCCTGGAACAGGTGTGATCAACAACTGATGTTAACATTCTAATTTAATCTGCCCTCCACTAGTCAAGTCTCAAAAAGACAGACAGTGAGGTGAGATGGCTGGACTTGCACATTGCATATGCACATGTCCTTCTTTATACTAAACTTTAAACCCTTCTGAAACTTAACTTCTTCACAGAAAATGAACTCATGATTTCTCTATCTTCACATGACATGAATGCTTGTGTTCTTAAGAATTTTACAATAATCAAATATAATGCACTAACGATTTCTGCTCACTTTGTCTTCTTAATTCATGCTGGATCAAATCTCTCCCACTGTAACTAACTTGGATATTAGATTGCTTATCCTAGCCATTAGGCTTAGGACATAATAAACCTAAAATACAGTAAGTGTTCTACGAAATCTGCCCATGCACAGAACTGCTACTTCTGCATTTTCATCATTCAACAATTATTCTAATTCTTCAATTAATCTCATTAATTATTCATGGCGCTATAAAAATAATATTTTTTCTGCAGTTGAATATTTAAAAACATCACCATTATGCCTACAGAATCACTGGGTTATTCAACTGTTGCATATACCTTTTTGTGGGAGAGTTGTTACACAGCCTTAGAGGTCTATTTTATCCCATACTACTTTTCAAAAGCACACTGTATAAATAGTCCAGAAAAAAATCTCCAAAGATGACAGAAGTCTACAAATACTTCAGTGATCCCACTGAAGTCTTAGAGATGTAGCCTAAATGTCCATATCAAAATTATTTTGCCTTTGAAGCTAGAGTAGTAAGTCAGTATCACAGCTCCCTCGCCAGTTTTCCAATCCAATATACTATATTTAGTGCAGAAGCTGTTTTTATCCCCCTGTGCTATCATAATTAGTCTTTAAAGTGATAACATAGCAGGAGACACAGTTAGCAACCTACCTGACAGCCCAGCATTTCAACACTCAAAAGCTTTTAGCCCTATCAATCACAAAAGATAGGGCATGTAACAAAACCACATTCCTTCCCTTATTTTAAGAAGGCACCTACAAAATAATTCAAGTCTTTAGGACAAGCTAAGATGCTAATGAAGTTGAGGATCAGCTTCTAGGAGTGCATCAGAAACAGGCAGCAACCACAATGTTTCACTTTTTGCCTGTCTTTGGATAGGACACTGCACATACTCCAAAACACACCTGGGTACTTGATATTGAAAGAAAGGTGATGTGTTGCAAAAGCAATTGGAGTGATACCAAACACCCAAGCAGTTTAATGCCTGTCTGTATGTGTCACCACCAAAACTATCTTTTAACTAAATACTCCATGGCATTGAGTCTTCTTACACACTAGTTGAGGAGGTCACAGGGAGCATGATACATTTCAACGTGTGGTGTGAGAGCATCTTCACATTTATTAGTAACCCACACCAAGGAGACATCAGCACTACAGCACATAAGGAAAACCTAAACAAAAGCAGTCCACTTTCAACAGGTGTTATCACAGGTGTTATCTTCTCCCTGACTTGTCATTTAAAATAGATGAGTTGTCTAAATAAAGAAGTTGAAAGGGAACTATAGCAACCCAAATTAGACTGTCTTGGCAAACCCTGTATTATAAACACTACCTAAGATTAAATTCCTTTTGCTCTGCTCCACATCTCAAATGTCTTCATTAGAAGTGTTATTTATAAAAGTGAAAAATGTTTATATAACAAAAAAAAAATCCACAATCACCACTATTTCAGAATTTGCAGTCATCAGAACTGGAATTTGCCTTGTGGAGGTACCAAGATAAGACTGGTGTGATTGGTACCCTCTGCTCCCAATCCCTTGTAAAGCGCTTAGCATAACTAGCACTATTTTACAAGGCAAGCAGCATTCTCTTTGACTGAGCATGTCACATATTCATATCAAATGTGACACACAAACCAAGTATCTCTGTTCCAGTTTGCAGAACTGTTTTCCTCACAAGTCCCACAGTTTTCATGTCTGCTTGGCATAGCTTATCACTTTATATACCTAGTTCACTTACCCCTTCATTATCATTTCTCCAAGGCTGTGATTATGAAGTAATATAAAGTACTGCAGTTTAAGAGATTAATGAACTAAAGAGTATGGAACTAAGCTTAGCAGTGAAAAGTCAAGTTTTATACCTGGAACAATCTCTACTCTCAATCATATTACCTTCCATTATGAGCTGCCATTGTTAAAAAAAGTGAAGCAAGGCATTATGTATAAGGGTAAAACACTGTTTCAACATTAGAACTTACAAAAGTTGTGGAACTGGAATAGGGAATTCAATGCCACCAATAAATAGCACACATCAGGTCAAATAGCAAAGAGGTTGCCTATCTTTGCTCACCTAATGAACACCTAAAATGCCTCTATTTTCGTATCAGCATATAAAGGTAACTTGTGAATTCACCAAACCTACAGTCTAGAAGATATGTGTGCCATTGCACAATGAGCAAGTACCATTACACATAATAGTCCATTATTTAAAGAGATTTAAAAGGAATACTTTTCTTTGGGCATGATGAAAAAGAAGTAACTAAAAAAATTCATTTGAGCTCAGTGTCTAGAAGAAGAAAGGGAAGATATCTGTTAGGTTGTCATTAGGTTAGATTATGTAAAGGAGTATGCTGACAAGAGTGTGGATCACCTATAAAGGTTCTCTGAGAGAACTCCCGAGAAGACCAAAACAATGAACTGAGCCATATGTAATAATGGCACATATGTACAAGGTATTACTATCTGCTAAACTACTCAAAAGCAGAGGAGGGAAAAGAAAATCTCTGAGGTACCCAAGCCCGTCTCCAGTTAGCATTAGTTTTGTAATCAGATCTGCACTGGCTTCCTGCAAAATGACAAAGAACCCAATTTCACTCACACTGCAAGTTTGTTAGGGAAGAAGAAACAGAAAATATAGCAGCCAAACAACTTGCAGCAGACTTTTTCACCTACGCTGCTGCTGCTCTTACAGCACGGTCGGCAGCAGAGCTGTGCTGCACAGCCACCCAGCTGGCACGCTGCAGGCAGGAGTCAGCTCCTCTTGTACAATCACACTGGGGCCCTCATGCGATAAGGAGAAATGTGGATGTACTGTACTTGACGTGAATGAATGCAACAGATCCCTATTCATTCTGCATTTCCCCAATAAAAGGCATGAAAAACACTTGAAGAGAAGGGTAAGATTTAAGAATTTATTACAAACACTGAAATGGATTTTGCCTGTCATGTCACTACCTGTTCATCCTTACAATGCAGGTCAGATTTTCAGGTAATAAAGTAAACTTCTTTTATTCGGGCTTTTTCTTTCTTGAGTTACAGTTGTACCAAAACCTTGCAATCCAATTCACAGAACCAAAAGCTGTATGAAAGAACATCTGTGTAAAACTGAGACCTTGCTGTCTTGATATGCTGTGGTTAGGTCAAAGACTACATCAAGGACCTAACTGATCTCACTTTTTTAATTTAACCTTTTTCTCAGCATTCATAAAGTGCTACATAGAGGAAAAATAAATAAAAAAGAAAATTAAAAAAAAAACCAAAACTTTGAAGTACATGTAGGAGGTCTTAACAATTTCTGGCTTTACAGGATTTTAGCAGATTAGGTGAATTTTACTCACATTTGGGGAGGATTTGTTCTTACAAGATTAATGCAAAAGTGTCTTTTCCCACATTACGTCAATGTAGTTCTTAAACATCTTTTCTTTCTTTCTTGAGAAAACAAAATAAAATCACAGCCTTCAAACAATCTATTTGCAAAAAAAGTAAAAAAATAAATAAATAAACAAATAAAAAATATATATATATCCCCAGGGCTTCTGTAGAAGATAGGGTTTCTACAAGAAATCCAGGAGATCCTCCTCTACCTCATTAGCCCTCCAGAAAGCATTCCAGCAGGGGCGTTTCTTTCGTCCTTCACTGATCTGAAGAAGCATGAATACTTCACTCAGACACATGCACCTCAAAAAGTACCTTTGTTTCCCACAGTCATTTGAAAAGCTGCTAAAATAAACTTCCTTATCATTCAGTCAGCTGCACAACAAAAGAACATCAGGTAGCAACTCTCCATTTAAACCAAAGAAGCTTATCCAGAAGAGAAAGGGAAATCTGACATCATTCTTCCCTTCAAAGTTTTGTATCCAAATTTGTTGTTTCAAAGGTCTAGAGTTTTATCCTAGCATGAACAGTGCACACACGAGTTTCACAGGAAAATTTTAACAGTAACACTTTAAAAGGATCAACAACATAATTTAGAAATACACATACCAGGATTCAATTCTTAAGGGCAAAGTGTCCCATCAAACACACGAGAAACTAAAAATTTCCAGAGAGAAGAAAAAAAGCAGAGGAATAACCAACAAAGTATTTGAAATTAGAGGGAAATCAAAAAAGAACACTAACATGCACTTAGTTCTATTCCATTGCATTTTGTTTTAGAGCAAACAGGGCAGTTTTGAAGTGAATACCCTCTCCTTGATATTCCTCACAAAGCTTCTGTTTGCGTGGCAGAGTGGCTCTTGTGTGTGCAAAACAAACCTCCTTTGGAGGAACCTGAACTGGAAGTTCTGCCCCAGCAGAAACGTGCTATAGTCTCTGAAAGATGTAATGGTTCAGACCAGTTCTGGGTAGAGGACTGCAACATAGAGGCCTCAGCACTGACTGATTCACTCCCCTTATCGGCTTCCATTTCCCCAGAAACTTGTAGACCTAAACACAACTAAGATACTAATGAAATCCACTGTTGAACCAACCTGTTATCTGCAGATATTCTCCATATTTGCCCTTCTGTTAGCAGGGACACTTTTGTCAGAGTTGTTTCCTAAATTTAAGGTGCTCTTTGAAAGAGCAAAGCTTCAATCAAGTATTTTTCTGCTGTTTCACACAAAGATGCCACCAAAAATTGTTTCAAGCCATGGAATCACAAAAACAATTAGACTGAAAGTGTTCACTAGAGATCATTTACTCCAATCCCCCAGTTCCAAACAGGGTCAGCTAAAGCAGGTTGCCCAGCCAGGTTTTGACTATCTCCACAGATGGAGACTTCAGAACCTCTACAGGCAACCTGCTGGAGTGTTTGAGGACCCTCAGAGTTAAAGTCTTCTTGCATTAAGACTGAGATTCATCAGATTTAATTTGTGTCTGCTGCCTCTTGTCCTGTCCCAGGGCACTAATAAGAAAAGTCTGACTCCCTCTTCTTCATTCCCCTCAATTGCATAGTTACACATATTGGCAAGATCTCTCTGAGCCTTCCTTTCTCCAGACCGCATAGTCCCAGCTCTCAGCCTCAAATGAAGTACATTCCAGTCCCTTAACCACCCCTGTGGCCACAGACTTGCTGAAGTTTTGCAGGCTCACACCTGAAGTACAAAGCTGAGGAAAAACTCTATTATGAGAGATTCCCTGCACAGGCTGTTTGTCCAAGCTGAGACACAACCAGCACAGCTAAAGTTTCTGTTGTTTCCCATCTCCTTCTTACCTGCCCATTCAAGCTTCATTCAGCTGGGAGTTTTCAGAGCACCACAAAGAAAAGCCCTAGAGTAACATACTCTGAACAACATACCTTGAAGAAACAGCTATTTTGAAATACAGCTGTCTACACAACAAAGATTTACTGGGGATGGGGGGAGGAAATAAGAATAAATCACCCTTTTTGTATCAAGGAAGAAAAAAGTTAACCCAGCACTTAATATGAATTACAGTCTAAACAGCAATGGCATCTTATCATAACAAACACAGGTGTATGACACTGCCTCAAAAATAAAGCTTCTCCTTCAATGTTCACAGATGTAAGGAAACATCTTTCTCCAGCACTCTTCTAATACAGAATGAGCTCTTCCTAATAAAATACAGAATAAAAGCAAAACCCCTTTCCTATCATATGCTCTAATATTATCTTTAAATACTTGATTACGTTACCTGGCCAGATATTTTTCCCTGAAAGACAAACTCAATGATCTAATTTTTAGTTAAAATATATTCAGAAAGGAAATCAGGATTGTGATTTCATTCCCCCTGTTGTTTCATCATCAATACAGAAAACTTTATTCAATAGGCTTAAAAATCTGGATATATCTAAGGCAAAACTCACATTGGAAATGGCTCTGCATAGCTACACAATAACTCGATATATGGTATTCTCTGCAGACCAGAAGTTACCTTAGCAGGGTATCATCTGAGCTGCACACAACGCTGTTTAATCATAGAATAGTTAGGGTTGGAAAGGACCTTAAGATCATCTAATTCCAATACCCCCTGCCATAGGCAGGGACACCTCACACTAAACCATGTCACCCAAGTCTTCGTCCAACCTGGCCTTGAACACCGCCAGGGATGGAGCATTCACAACTTCCCTGGGCAACCCATTCCAGTGCCTCACCACCCTAACAGGAAAGAATTTCTTCTTTATATCCAATCTAAACTTCCCCTCTTTAAGTTTTAACCCGTTACCCCTTGTCCTATCACTACAGTCCCTAAAGAAGAGTCCCTCCCCAGCATCCCTACAGCCCCCTTTAGATGCTGGAAGGCTGCTATGAGGTCTCCACGCAGCCTTCTCTTCTCCAGGCTGAACAGCCCCAACTTTCTCAGCCTGTCTTCATACAGGAGGTGCTCCAGCCCCCTGATCATCCTCGTGGCCCTTCTCTGGATTTCTTCCAACAGTTCCATGTCCTTTTTATGTTGAGGACACCAGAACTGCACACAATACTCCAGGTGAGGTCTCACAAGAGCAGAGTAGAGGGGCAGGATCACCTCCTTTGACCTGCTGGTCACGCTCCTTTCAATGCAGCCCAGGATACGGTTGGCTTTCTGGGCTATAAGCACACACTGAAGCTGGCTCATGTTCAGTTTCTCATCGACCAACACCCCCAAGTCCTTCTCTGCAGGGCTGCTCTGAACCACTTCTCTGCCCAACCTGCAGCTGTGCCTGGGAGTTAAGCTGTGCTTAACTCTACCTTATGCAAGCAGGATATATTGAAGGTTTGCTACGCTGAACCAGATTTCCTGCCCCAAAAAAAAGCTGTTAAAAGAGAATTACTGCTCTTTTCTGAAGTAGCACTATAAACAAATGCTGATGTTGATTTAGGTAGCATATTTTATTGTTTCTCATTTAATTTGAAAGTAAACACTTGGAACAATTCTAATACCATGAATGAAATATTTTCCAAGTCTTCCGGATGTCACCACATAATGCATCATTCTCTTCTGAGAATGAAGAACAGCAATCTATGAAAACAAAGGCAGTATTGCTACTGCATTGTCATGAAGATCTCTAATTAATACTGTAGTGTTGAGACACAAAGCATCTTCAGCAAGTTTACCCCAACAGAACATGCCTGCTAGAATTCGAGTCTACTGTGGCCATGCACAAGCAAAAAACTCACCCATTTCTCGTCCTCCTTCCCATGAAACAATGGAAGAGTTGGAACAATATAAATGCTATGATATCATTAAGTTTTCATCAGGTGATTCTAATCTAATTCTAATGAAGTTCCTAATATTAGCCTGAAGTGGTTCAGAGGCTAGGAACACAAGATACTAACAGGAATAAATTGTAAGTTTATGTCCAGTCTCCATAATAAAATGTCTTCAAAGCAAAGAAGTGAGAACAGAAAAGCAACTTTATAACTGAATTGCGATCCTTTTCTGATGATTTTTGTCCATATTACTCGTACAGGACAGAAACCAACAAGTAAATACACAATATTTTTCTGGTCTGTTAAGTATTTTTGTACCACCTCCCTTGAAGCAGGTATACTTGGCACAGTCTGGTTACATCTGTAATAATTATTTGTTCCTATTAAGAAAACCCTCAGCCATTCAAAATTGATCTTGACCTTTAAGTTCACACTACTTCTGACAGCATGACTAGGAACAATTAAAAGCTTCCAATTTTCAGTCTGCTTCTGGTGTTCATTTCTCTTTAAGTGTGTTAGCATTGCTCAGCTTAAAAGCTATGTAGCATCATGATTACATCAGCCTTATAGGACATCCTCAAGTTTCACCTATATTTCACTACTAATCAGAATACCTCAGAGGCCATTAGACATACACAGGAATAATTAGGCTGATAAAATAATTCACAAACTGTTAATCGTAAAGACAAAGGATTAACAGAGACAGCTAACTTACCATACCGGAGTTCCACCAAACTGCTGGGTAAACTCACATAACTAGTCAGACACTGGAAAAGGGTAAAGGACCAGAAATATTAACTCCGCCAATGACACAAACATAATACTTCAGCTAACAAATGAAGAACGCTGTTCAAATTTTTTCACTGAGCTTACCTAGGGAACAAGCAGCAGGACTGTCACAAACAACAATCCTGGAAAATCACACCTGGGAATTGTGCAGAGGGACTCTAAAAACCCACCACCTTCATCAGCTTTATTAGCATCTCACCACTGCCCTGAAAACCTCCTACAAAACAGGCACCAGTCAACTGAAGTCTACCCAAATGCCAGGAAGCATGCACACTTCTCCATGAAGATTAAGCTTCTTCCCCCTTTACTGACATCCCCCAACTATCTATCTCTCCTGAAAGGCAGCCAGCTCGCATAAAATAACTGACTTGACAGCAGTTTCAGGAAAATTAGGTTCCTTCTGCACTGTTGGGTACCATATGATTGCTTGTTTCTCCATGTATATTCTCTCTTTTTTGTCTCAAGACCACATTTTCTGTCCCACTGCAAGGCAGCTGGGTTTTTTTCTGCATCTTTTTAGTCCAGTGCACCTAGTGCCCCAGGCACATGTTAAACACCACAGCATGGTCTCCAGCAAGAGGCACTTTGCAGGAAAAGCAAGTGGCAGAAAGAAGGAAGAGCTGCATCACTACCACACAACCCTGAAGCCGGCAAGGAAAAACAGCAGCCAAACCCCATTAGAGAAGGAAAGAGATAAGAACTCAACATGTACTGGTTGCTTCAGTTACAAAGTTGATCCCATAACTACACAGAACCCAGTATTGCACATATAGAGACTGGTTAAGAAGGGGGGAAAAAATGTTTTAAAGCAAATTTTTCAGGATTTCATACCAGCATTGCTTCGTTTTGCCACTCCTGGATAACATTCTTACACCCATAAGCTTCAATCATGTGATCTTTTTGCACACCTAAAGACCTTCAAACTTAACAAGAAACAGTGAAACCTAGCAGAACTGTCAGTATTTCACCCTACCAGCAAGGCTGTGCTGCAAAAGGAAGAAATAAGTAAAAATCCACTCACTCAAAAAAGCTAATTATTTATTTACACAAGGTAAGCCCTATCAACTTCTGTCAAGTGTGATTTCCTGGGGTGTGGGGAGAGGACAGGAAAACCTCACTCTTCATTTCGGGCACCAGTAAATTTCCTAGTGACGAACTTACATTCCACATACCACAAGTAGATTGCTCCTCTGCTGCTCAGTACTATCCCAGTGACTTCCGCAAACCCAAGAAGTTAACAAGAGTAAGTAACTTGTCTTGATTTTTAAGGTCCATTCTTCAAGTGCCAGGAATTGCTATTATTCCTGGAAATAAAACCAGCTTCTACTACCACTGCCTTATAGTTCTGAATTATTTTGGAAGGGAGGAAGGGGGACGAGAGAGAGAACCAAAAGAGTCACACAAAACAAAAATATGGCCTACACATGTAGCCACTATATGAGCCACCTACATTTCCTTTGCAAGGAGAGCTCACTGTTTTTTCCCCTCAAACCAACCAGAACAGATGTGGGTTTGTCTCCATTTGATCAATGGATTTTGGAAAAAAAAAAACAAACAACTGGTTTCTGACTTAAGGGAAAGTGATTCTTCACTGAAGAAAAATGAAAAAGTAAAACAGTTCTAATGTTCTCTCAGAGCAACACATCACCCAACCTAAAATTGCTCTCCGAGGTCTGAACTTGGACACTGCTACCCAAGCAGTGGCTCCAATTTGAAGATGCAAAGCCTTGCTGTTTTAAGGCTTAGTGAGAATCAAGATCATGCAATCCCTTCAAATTTCCACATGGTCACCAGCAGAACTGCTCCTCTTCTAGCACTGAAGGAAATCCTATGGAGCCAGGACTTTCCAGGTATCAAAGGCTTTTGACCTTATCTGCGGAAAAAACTTAGATGGAGGGAGAGAGAAAGCATAGAGACAGGTGGGCCAAGCATAAAGAAGGCAGGCAGGTTCCAGGAACAGGAAAGCATAGAATACTTTCTGTATATTATCATTACATAGCATCAGCCAGCTGCCTGGTTACATACTCCTTTACCCTTCCAGTTACCAAATTAACTTTAAAACAGGCTTTATTTGCTGGTTACTTGCAACTGTGGGGAACACAAAGCAAATTAAACTTCTATTTTTTTATTCAGGTTCTTGTCAGGAAGAAGATTAATTCTATTTTACAAGCCTCCAGCTGCCTGAATTGTAATTTTATTATACAACAAAGTTTTATCACTGAATGGCTTACAAAGCCTAACTCCGATAACTGAATTAAAAGACACTCCTTATTAAAATAACAGATGAGAACTTAACATTTCCAGTTTCTTCAAATGGTCATTAGCTGACAGAAAATCTTTCCCAAAATTCTTTCCCAAAATGTAAGATTTTAATTTACAAAATAATAAGCTCTTCCTGCCCAGCTACAGCAGTAGTAATTTCCAATTAATGTTATGAAACCTGTATTTAATATCCACATATACAAAATGCTTAGGCTGCTGTTAATTTTTAAGATTTATTGGTAAGGAATAGAATTTGCTTTGGAGCAGGATTAAGGCAGGCACATCTTTCTGTTTTACATAAAGTTTTAGACTAAAGATTTTAGGCAGCACTAAGTATTACTTATCAAATTATGCAGCTTCTTATGCAAGAATTACAGGGATTTGTGAAAGAAATCTCTGCAAGAACAAATGTCAAAGTTTATCATAGCTTTAGTTGCTACAGTGTGGGATTTCACGGAGCACAGTCAGATCTAACTTGAAACATATACATAAGAACTTCTGTAAAAGAAAGCCCTTCAACTGTTTTTTATGCTTAAAAAGGAAAAAAATAAAACCACACAAAAATCTGATTAAGTAGAGGGGTAAGAAATTTTCGAAAGCATGAATGAGAAGTGAGCGTCTGATTAACAGCACACAGAACTGTAATGCTACCTCTAACTGTAGAGAGGATTTCAAAACAGTATGCACCAACTTGAACACCAGTTCTGAGCATCATAATCAGAGATCTCTCCACAAAGACCTCTGATAACAACAAATATAGGAGAGTCTACTCTATCAGACAAGATTAGCAATACACATGCTGCAGG
Source organism: Pezoporus flaviventris (assembly GCF_033815535.1). Lineage (NCBI taxonomy): Eukaryota > Metazoa > Chordata > Aves > Psittaciformes > Psittacidae > Pezoporus > Pezoporus flaviventris. The sequence goes on from NW_026892549.1 coordinate 38,357,198, forward strand.
GAAGCATTAAAAAACAGTAAATAATATTTCACAGAAACACCAACAGAGAGCTCAGAGCCATTAAACCGAGTGTCTCGCATTCTGCGTACAGTAAGAACTACAAAAACCAGCAAAACTGTCTCAAAATGGTAACTTGTTCTACTCAAAATCCCAACACATCTGACTGAGCAACACTGCGCCTTATGAGGCAACAAACCACAAGGCATTTTTTTAGCTCAAATTTAGAAAGGCAAAAATAGACGAAAACCTCCGCTCAACTAAGGTAGCTTTTTTAATGAGTTTCAGCCAATACAGATAATCTATCATGTAGAAGTAACCATCTATTTTCCAACCAATTCTGGCTGTTTTCTAGCCAAATTAATTTTTCACATCAGTTGCAGCAGGAGAGAAAATTGTATAATGAAAGCTAGCACCCAGCCTAATCATGAGATAACCCACTGCTTCTCCAGAACAGAATCTTCCTTCCACAGTTATCAACGCAGGCTGACAAACAGTAAGTTACATCCAGCAGAAGAACATCAACTCCAACGCAGCTCTCCAGAAACAAGGCAAAGCCACTTTTTCATATCCATTTAAGAAACCTTTTTTAAAACAAATACAAACAAAATAATGCAGCTTTATCTCATCCATATGATTTACAGCTCATTACAATTTGAAAGGTACAAATATAATTTTAATACTATCCAGTTTTCAGGTTTTTACACCCATAACTGATTAAGCATTTGTTGTGTGAAGATTTACATTGTTCCTGAGGAGGAGAAAACCTCGCATATGTAAGTGACATAAATTCCGAAAAATCTGTAACAGTTATGTTATTCAGAATACTTGGTTACAAACCCAGCCTGAATGAGAAGATATCTCACAATACTGCTTTTATTAGGGTTTTTTTTAGCTAAGTTATATCCAGCTTATTAAAAAAAAATAAAAAAGAGCACATACATTAAAATTCACTGCACATTTTAACGTAATGCATTAAAATCATAGAAAGAGATCTCCAGGTCTTCAATAAATTAAACCTGTTTCTCCCTTAAGTGCAATTGCAGTAATTCCTAGCAGAGGGTTCCTTTGGATCCTCCTGTTCTAACAACTACGAAACCCCTTCTAACTCCCAAACGGGTTGGTGTATGGACAGCGTTTATCAATCTGAACTAATGTAAGGATTTCTTCTTTTCTTAACTCTTTGCCCCATACATTTACAGATAGCAATCAGAATGGTTTCTTTCTCCTCCAGAAAATATTTGTCCATAGGAATTAACAGGAAGAGCCTCTTCCTCACATCACATCTCTCAATCATGCAGCAAGTCAAATAGGGAACCTGATCAGACAGGAAACTGACCCAGCACAAGAACTAGTTCTCTGTCAGATTATGTGATCCTTTCAACAGCTGCCTGTTAGAGCAGATTAAATGGATCATGAAACCACACACCAAGAGTTCATAAAGACCTGGCTAGCCACCTCAAAAATAAAACCAAGGGATGAAGTGGGGTTGGCTACATTTTTTGGAATTTACTATTTTTAATAGTACTGAGACTAAATTTATTCTCATCATGGGTCTCCTATAAGTTAACAAATACAAAGTGTTAATGAAAAAAGATGTAATTGACTAAGATTTGTAAGCCAGGTGGTATAAAACAAATCTGTGAGTTTGAAAGTCATGCAAACAACCTAAGCTTAGTGAAAGTTTGACTAAAGTCAGCGAAATTAGCTAAGTCCAAGGATCTGGTTCAAAATAACCCAACCTCACTAGGCATTCACTTTAGTTAAAGAAATAATACCAACATTTAACAGCACCAATAGGTAATCAGCAATGAAGTTTCACTACAGATAGGTATTTGCTATGCCAATTTCACATCCACCTGTACAACGGCTGTATGCAGATACACAAAAATTTAGAAATACATTTTACTTGTCAAAAGATGCAAACTTTTAAGTGGAAAGAAAGTGGGAACGATTTTCTAAACTACACTCTCACCCAGGCATTCTACAGGTACTGCAACAGAAAATAACTACAAGTAACTCTTATGACTCATGTCACGCCCTAAACAAGGATTAATCCAACACCTTTGAGACCTTTTATACCTTAGAAGAAGGATTTACTCCTCAGCAAAGATGTATCTTATGCTAGCAGAACCACTTCCACTTGGATAATTTAGATCCATTCTCCAAACCAAGTAAAACAAAGTTCTCTGGCCTAAAAACCCATGCCCATGCAGTGCCTCTGCTGGCAGCACTCATTCGACGCTGAGCAATCTTGGTCCAAGCCAGCCACCTCCAAGGACGTGCACACCTGAACCCTCATCCCTCCTTAGTCCCTCTTCAGAGCCTAACAAGTGCAAAGAGAAATACAAAGGCACCACCTGGGTCCAAAGAAAGCCATCCCATTTTAAGGAAGAAGTCCTTTTCTCAACTATTTTGTTTCTGCCTGTGGAAAATAAAAAGTTTAATGATGCAGCTGAGTACACACAACTTTCAATCCAGATCAGTAACATGTTTTTCTGGTTGTTGTCTGCCTGACAACAACTAGCAACTGGTGTGCAACACTGAGAATAACGAACAGCACCAGCAAGCAAGACTCATGGATTTTTTTTCATTTAAATTGCCTCATCCGTAAGGAATAGCAATCACAGTCTTAGAGATGGCCTTTGACATTTGCAGCATTTGCTACAGATGTAAAATGTTACATACAAACAAAAGCAAGTTTTCCCAACGGCGTTCATTAGCAACAAGCAACATCGAGGTCAGGATATGAAAATTTTTTCCATCACACATACTGTTAACAACAGTCATATTTGCACACTATAAATCTCAAAATTACTCAATCCAAATGAAGTGGACAGAAGCTGAACACATCTGATCCGCCTTAGCTGGACACATGAGCAAAGCACTGAAGCACATTACCAGAAAACACCCTGCCTGCAAGGACTTGGGGATGGCCAACAGGTTAAACCACATCCAGGGCAAAAGCAAGTTGTCTCAGGTGGAAGGAAACTGAAACCCCTCTCTGTCCTATGTGCCACCACTGGGCACAGGCAGCTGGGCCAGGAGGCATCATATTAAACACTGAGGGGAAAAGGGTTCAAAGATATAGATAGATAGATAGATAGATAGACAGACAGACAAGAAAAATGAAAGGAAGCCACCACGACAGCAGCAGAGATAGGGGTAAGATCTACCTCCCCCATAAAGCCGCCGGAAAAATGCAGAGTAATCTGAGCGGATGCATATACACGTGTGCATCCACAGACCGACACATGCACACAGACAAAACACACAGAGCGCATCTGCGGAGTTGCCGAGGTCCCATTACAAGCCAGCAGGTAAGGGCTCAGGTACCACCAGTGGGGCGAGTGACGATGCACCACACGACAAGGCGGCAGCACCACCGACACCCTCCATCGGGCCGCACCGGGCGGGGCGCGGGGGTTTCTAGAAGGAGCCACCGCCCCCCGGGGCCGCGCCGCCCGCCCGCTACCGGGCGGATAAAGTTTGCAGCAGCCGGCGGCGGCGCCACTGCAGTGCCGGGCGCGTCCGCCGCAGTGAGCGAGCTCAGCCTGCGGGAAGATGAGCGTCGGTAGGCCCAGGGCCGGCTAAGCGGCAGCCACAGCATCCCCTGCCTCCGCCCGATAGCAACCCCGATCTCCCGCTCTACTGACCGATAACCTCTTGCAGCTCGTAGGCGTCCCTGCAGATGGGCCAGCCGACGCCCGGGGCGGCTGGCGTTGGCGTTGGCGCCGGCTGGGGCTGCTGGACGTGGACCGGTGACTCGCTCTGCTCCGCCATGATGCTAGAGCGCACAAGCACCCGGCGACCTTCTTCAAACTTCCCTTCCAGCAACACCTTTCGGCCGCGCTGCCTCCCCGCGCAGCCGGCTGCCCGGCGGAGGGAGGAGGCAGGGCACCGAGGGGGAGGAGGCAGAGGCGGGCGGCGCCGCCGGCCCCGGCCGCTCGCCCCGCGCCGCCGAGGGGTGAGCGAGAGCGGCGTTCGGGCCCGGCGGCCCCCAGCTGGTGTCAGCGCGGCGGTGGTCGCCCCCTTCATGTGTCTCTGCCTGAGGGAGAAGCGCGGGCGGTCCGGCGAGGGGCCCTGCTGACGCCGGCGGCTCGTAGCCTGCTGGCCACATCCCCAGCCGTCGTCCTTACCCGCTCATCCCGCGGCTCGGCGGCTGGAAGCGCTGCGGGGTCCTGCGAGGGGTGGCGGGGCGAGCCCTAACCGCAGAACCCTGCGCGCCCCTCTGGGCCCGGCCGGTGCTAAGAGCGGGGCAGGGAAAGGCTTGAGGGAAGCTGCGAGGTGACTTGTATTTAAGTTTGAGGACTTCAGCAAAGCGTTTGCTGTCATCAGTGATGAGGGCTGCGGTTCTGTAAAGCGGTTAAGTTGCCGTTTGACCTGAGTGGCCTGTTCAAGGAAGGGTCGCAGAGGCGTACCTTGTCACTTCAGTGCTCACAGTGCCCCAGCTCACACCACCGAGAGGGACTGCGCGCTGAGAAATGTCCTCCTTGGCTCTCCAGAGAGAGCCAAGCGATTTAAACTCGAGACAAGAATGAGAATTGTTAAGCTTACCTACTGCTTCCCATTGTACAAGAAAAGAGGAAAGTAAAAAAGTTATATGAAACTGCTCTTAGTACAGGTATTTGCTCTTTTCTCCCTATTAGTAGTGTCAGTGTTTGTATAATATCACCAGGATTTTACTTACTAGGAAATAAATCAGAAAATAGCTGTTCGGGCAGTCTAAAGTCTCACTCATGCTTTGAATGCTTTATATTTTAAGATGTATGGAAATCTGGAAGAGTGGGAAGAAAATATTTCAACACATTTTAAAATCTTACTACAGCAGGAATTTAAGGTAATTAGAACTAATAATGAAAATACAGGAGTGGGAAAGATTCAAAAGTCAGCACTGATTAAAAGCAGAACGAGATCTCGTAAGTTGTTAGGAAGCATGATGAAGTGTGATTTAAAGTCACAACAAGAAATACATAACACAGCTTCTTAGATACTTCATTCAGTCTAGTTTGGTGCAGGATACCCCTCTTTTACTAACAAAACTATTTTTGTGTAGCTTATTCAGTGAAGACTTTCAGTTAATGGAAGGCTATTCCAAAAAGGAAAGCAAGTTAATTCTGGTTTTCTGTGTTTCTAAAAAAGCTGAATGAAGTATAAGCTCACCACCACTGACTGCTTAACGTTTCATCAAAAGGTATGTCAGCAACTTGCAGGTATGGAATCATTTGTGCACTGAACTTCCATTTTCTCACAAGCAACAGATAAGTTCATTATAGAGCTCCTAGTAGTAGAAAAAAATCTTGCACATTTTTGTGCTAAACTAATGATTCAGCTCAGTCTCATTTTTAAAAGATAGGTGATTAAAATTATTTCATGTGTACACGTTAGGAGTTGCCTGCCACAAAGCTAAATGTCAAGACTTCAAAGAGGAAGTGTTGTCATTCACGATTAAGCTTAATGCCAGGACTAGACAAACTTGTTGGTAGAGAAGACCTTTCTTGCCAGTAATAGCATGAAAAAATATGAGTAAGACAGCAACAGCACAGGCCAAATCAATCATCACAGAAAAATGGGTTACTCACTATTGATGGAAAACAGCCAACTTCTCCATCTATACTCAGCTGTTATGGGTGGTGGCAATGGGGTAGGGAGTCATTAGTTCCTGAGCCTTGAATTTCTGTGATGCTCCTGCCATATCACTATATGAACAGCTGAACTGCGGCTTCAGATCTGATACCATTATAGTAATTTTTGTCCCAATTATTGTCCCAGTTTGTCCCACTAATCCTACAACTTTGGGAATTTCTAGAGTGTAACTGCACTGTGTAGTTTAGTTGAAAAGAACAGCATTTACGTGAAGAACTTTCTAGGTTAGCAATTTTATAAACAGTGGGAGTTGTGGGATATGTTCCACACATTCAGGTTAGAACTCAAAAAGAACATCAGAGCCTCAAAGTCGGGTAAAATCGAGAAGAAAGCAACAGCAAGACCTTGAAGCAGTTGGTCTGTGCCAGTAGGTCAAGCTGCCGTCTAAAAGTAGGTCCCCCTGCTGGAGACATAGGCGAAGAGCCCTGTGGCAGTGACGGCTTTGCTGTTTAAAGCAGTACAGGCGATATAGCTCTTCCGCAAGACTTTTCAGAGACTGGAAAGAACAGCAATCTGCAGATTATGAAGATTCTAGAATTTTTTTTTTTTATAATTCCAGAAAAAAAAACTAGGACTCCTCCCCGCATGTACGAGAAGGGCTGAAAGGAGGATTCAGGAAATTGTCAGTGCCTGGGAGGATTATGGAGCAAATTTTCCTGGGGTCAGACCAAGGATGAGACTGGGAAAAGCCAGCATGGATTCACCATGAGCGAATCCTGCTTGACAAAGCTGATCACCTGCATTCTGACTGTACACAAGAGGAATATTTTTCACCATGTGAACAATCAACTAATGGAATAATCTCCCCAGGGAAATGGTGGATTTCCTAATATTGCATACTTTTAAGATTCAACGGGACAGGGTGCTGTTCAGGTGACATCATGTCTAGGTCATGCTTGCCCAGAAAGGTTGAACCAGATGATCCTTGAGGTCTTTTCCAAACTGATATTTTATGATTCTATGACTCACTTAAAATCACTATTCTGAAAATCAAAAATGGTTCAGAACAGTCCTGGCTAAACATGGTTTAGCCTTTCCTAGTGCTTGAAGACATAGGACTCTAAGAGATTGTCTGTGTCACTGAGTCCAGTCACCAAATGATTGATACCAAAGTGAAAAAAACATTTACAAAGCCAGGCTACAAGCAAAACCAGCTATATTTTAAACTCTGGAGGCCAACATGGGAGAACAGATAATCCAGTGCTCAGACCTCTTGATAGTCCCCAGCAGTACCCTCGGCAGATAGCAACAACAACAAAAAGTTTAGAGCAAAATATCTCAGACTTCATTTCTAGGTTTCGGTGATTTAGGCAAGAATAACATTGGTGATTACAACAACATTTCAGACCAATTAATTAGCTTTAAATGTACCTATATAAAGTCAAAGACGAGCGTGAGGACTGGGATTCATAAGCAATGGCACATAGACCAGTAGCATGCACAATGCACAGCACCTACCCACTCTTTTATTCTTTTGCGAGTAGAAAGGCAGCAGTTGTAACCTGAACAGCCACATAACCTAGCACAGACTAAACCAGAGTGAGAAGGAACTGTTCTCTCTACTATCATTTCTAGCTCAGAGAAACAAGTGAAGTGAAACCATCCTCTCTCCCCAGAAATAGTCTAAATATTGCAGCTATGATCATCACGTGGTATAGCACAGGTCTCTGCAATTATGTACATAAGGTTTGAAAGCCTCTTACTTGATAGCAGTGAGGGATGGCTGTGCTTTAAATGACATCATGAAATATAAAGGCTGATGCAACAGCAGCTGGTGCTAATGGGAGTGGACTAAATGTTTTCAACCTCCCTTTTTCTTCTAGTGAATGCATAGTTAAATAGGTTGCATGCCTATTGTCAGTAGGATGCTTGCGTTCATCAAAGTTTGCAGCATAGGTTAGTTTCGGCTCACACAGAGGACAGGAGAATCTTCTTGGCAATTCATATGACTAAAAACATCTTAAGACACTGGAGAAACTTTGATTCAAAAATCTTACTGAAGTTAATGCCTTATCACAGCATAGTGACCTTACAAAATAAACTGCTTTTATTTTTTTCCTAGGTCAAAGACCTTCATGTCTTTGTCTCTTTTTCCCCCTCTCTCCTCCTTATAAACCTTTGCAAGCTGTTCTACTCAGCATATTTACTCCTTAAACTCTGGTAAGAAGATTTTGTGTTCTGGGTAGTAATTGTTGAACCAGTAACTAATAAACTAGAGTTTGTTATATAATCAAATGGGCCTTTTAATTATTTCTTCTATACCATATCCCAAGCTGGTAACAGTCCTTGCAATAGAAACTTCCATTGCCTTTCTGGTAAGTACAGTGAGTGCCACAAAACTTGCCACTGTGGTTAGTGACTCTTTCTATTAGAAACAGAATTAAGTACTGTTCACTTTCATGTGAATACCAAAGCTTTTTCTTAAGTATTTTCTTACTTGACCATCCATTTTTCAGGCCACAGATATGGGAAATGCTCACATATTTGTCTCAACCACTTTGAATGTGAGTAGCCTTGACAGGCATATTAAAGGCATCATTTAAAATAATAATGGAGCCTATGTGAACTGCTCTGCAGAGCTGGAGAGCAGATGCAGCCCCTGTCTCAATACAGTTTTTCCTCAACGTCACAGCTAGCATTGCATGGTAGGACCCACTGTTAAGGCAGTTAAGTCTTCACATCCTCCCCATCCAGCTTTGCAGGTGAGATGATGAGAATGCATTTTGTAGTTAACTTGCTATTGCTACCACACCAGCCAAAACTTGCAAATTACCAGCTTAAAAATGACTAGTTTATTCCAGTACCATAAGCACCAGTGGCTTATTACCTCAATCATAATGGTACACCAATGATTATACATTTCAAACTTTTAAAATTCAGAACTGTGCATACATTTAGAATATTTACACACCAGCCATCCATGGTGTGTAAACATAGCAACAACAACCTTTTTGCAACACATGGCTTTTGGAACCTGCAGGCATCACAATTTCTGCTATGATGGTTTGAAGGAACTTAGGATACAGTTACCATGAATATGACAGTGGACCAAAGGTTATCGTTGTTTTTGAACTCCAGGTTAATATTGTTAAGATGTTGTGTAGGTGTCTGGATTTCTGAGGCTTTTATCAGGAATGAGCTCTCTGTAGCTTTGAATGGATAAAACTCAACCATATAAAAGAGTTGAACTGTGAACCTCCATGGCTTTCATCACTGTAGGATGTGAACAGCTCATGCATATTAATAAATTAATCTTCACATACCAGAAGGCTGGGGAATATAATTATCTCAATTTCACAACTGGAAACAGAGAAAGCTTAGGGATTTGATAAAGGTCATACAAGAAGTCTGTAGCAAAACTGGGAAGGTAACATATATTTTCTAAGGATGGGATTTCACACAGTCTCACAGCAAGATCAGGGTCCTAATCTGTCTGACAGCTAACTCCTGGTTTGGTTTAGCTGAAAACATCAGCTAGTTCACCAGGCAGCCTAACAAGCGATAGAGGGGATAAACAGGAGAGACATGAGGAAAATGTGGCCCATAACAGGGAATGGGAAATACCACCATTTAGGCAAGAGCACAGTTTTAGCTTTGTTAGATGATCATGAAATGACACTGAGTCTGAAAGAAATAACTTAATTATAAAAGGCTATTCATCATGCGAGTAAATGACCCGTTCCTCATTCTCTATGTACGGGATCAAGGAAAGAATGCTTCATGCATTATGGAAAGCTACAAACTTCAATTCAGCAATGTTTATAAACATTGATATTAAAACCCTTTAAACTGTTTTAGTTTTGGGGATGTAAGCTGAAATCGTTTTCTAACCTAAGTGCCATGAGGGTGCCTGTATATGAAACCCAACCATTAAACAAAAACTTGTGGTCATACTTAAGATTTATTTTCTTTTTATTTTTTATTATTTTCTTGATGGAAAACCTGGGGTCTGGTGGGCAATGATTTCTGGGAAATCAAAATGGCAGTTAAGAAAAAAACCAAACCAAACCAAACCTTGTTCATATTCGATGTTTCTTTCCAGCATTATGATTTGCAAATGAGAAATTCAGCTGTCCAGAGCTGCTGACTGAATTTTTCCTCAAGTAATTCAACAAGATTCCCAGTCCAGCTTAAGCATTTATAAAAAGCTCAGGCTCCTATCTCCCAGGGCACCTTGCTCTGCTTTCACAGGACTAGCAGAGCTCCTGAACCTAGGTCATCCCTGAGGAAGAAAGCTTTTAATGAGGAGCTCCTGCTTGAGCAAGGCATGTCAGGGAGCAGATAGGGCAGGTGAGCCAAGAGCTGTGGGTGCCAGAGAGGCAGCAGGGGCAGTGGCCTCACTTGACCATGGGCCATCCTGGCAGAACCCCAGCCAGGTGAGGGGGACAGGCTGAGAGATGGCAACCAGGGTTAGTTAGGGTTAGTGACCGCCATGCAAGACAGTAGGGATCAGGCAGGTTCAAGCTGCAGCTTGGAAGCTCAGTCAGCAAAGAAAGGTGAGGACCAGCAGGGTGCAAGACTGGATACAGCTGCAGCATAGTAGGCTCAAACAAGGACGAAGCATAGCTATGGCATAGCTCAGTCAAGGTCCACAGGCAAGGGCCTGAGCTTGCACACAGCAGAGGACCCAGGTGAGTCAGCTCATAGCTCTTCCTTGCAACCTGGTTGTTTTCATAGCATCCTGATTAGAGGTTGCAGCACAGCACTATGTCCGAGCTGGCCTTGAGTACAGACAGCAAAACCCCTAGGAGGAGGGAAAGAGGTTGCAGATCCAGTTGGTGTACTCAAAGCCCTGACACCACCAGCTTAGCATCAAGAAGTCTCGAGTGTTTCATTGGGAGTGTTTGTCATACCCACTGTTAATTTCCAGAATCACAGGGCAGAGCAATCTACTCAAAGGGAAAAGCTCTGAAGTTGCCTTCCTTTCCTATTTATCAATTAAAGCTCACAAAGCTTCCTCACAAAGCTTTCTCACAAAGCTACAGAATAATGTCTGAAACAAAAATCTGGTAACAAATGAATAGTCTCCATTCTAGGAAGATTAAAATGTCAGTTAAGGTATTGAAAATAGAATTCAAATCTGAAGAAAAAATCTCTCCTCCTCAGAGCACTGAGGTGCTTTAAAGTTCCAAAACACTCTAATTCCTTTCTCTGCTATCTGTAAGAAGATAAACTGTACAGTAATAATCTCCTTCAATGCGAGCAGTATTAAAAAAAAAAAAAAGCCAAAACCATTCTTTGACACAACTATTTAAGATTTTAGTTTTCTTTAAAAGACCTTTAACAATTGCTTTGGATCTCACACCATTAATGTAATTGAAGAAAAGGAGCCTTTAAATGTAGTGATACAAACAACATATTATTTTCTAAAGCATTCCTTATTGTTTTCAGGATTTCTTTAAAAGTCTAATTTACCCATGAATGACAGAAACCTAAACTCATCAGTGCTGTGCTTTTAATAGACAAGAAACAGAAATTAGGCAGTTCAGGCACAACCTATTTTTAAATTTTACTGGCTTATCATTAAAACAAACAAAACATCCCCATCAGACATCATTATTCACAGACACTGTACCATAAAAGCCCTACATTTAGTACCTATCAGTAGGTATAACATGCCAAGAAAGCACTCCTAATTTTGTTTCAGTCATTACCAATAGTAGCTGTAATAGCATGTAATGTGTCCTCTGCAAACATAGCAATCAAAGTCAGAGCTCTGACCTGGTATTCTGGCCAGTATGACTGCACCTAAAAAACTAGTTATAGAAGAAACTACATTTTGATTAGTTCTGTTTGCTATGTAGGGATGCTTATTGTACTAAAAGACAAATTTTGCCATGATACAGGAAGATATATTTGGAAAGAGTACCAGTAAAATGCAGTCTTATTTCTCTTGGTAAACAAGACCCAGCATAGGGACAACTTTGTCTTGCCAGTGATTACACCGACAAGTGGCATAGTGCTGGTATGAAAATTCTCACTGATACAGGTCATACCGCTAACACAAAGCATCAGCTGAAGTGTTGTAGTTCTGGGATGTGATCTTTGAGTGGCACCAGAGAGAGCTGTATCGGAAGAAGACGCTGCAAGCAAGGCGAGCAGGCACAGTTCAGCCTGGGATGTGTAGAACATAGGGTGAAGACTGCTGGGTAATAGCCAAAAAGCAATAATAGTATCTGGTGGGTAGAATTGGGCAGCTGGAAGCTCTGGGACAACTGAATATCCAGCAGTACAAAAGACAACAGCAAGATACTTAAAACAGAGCTTTCATCTGAATCTGCAGTGTCAGTGAAGAAAAAAAAAAAATCAACCTCTTAGAGTATCCCCTGATTTTGTGTAACAATTATGAACTCTTTAACACATCATGCACATCACACACTGTTTCCTCATACGAAGTTTACTGCAAAGTTGTATTACAAAGACTTCAGCAATGTGCTACACAGGTATTTGAAATGTATGAGTGAGACATCTTTTAACCACACAAAAGTGGAACTATAAGGGAAAACTCAACCTAAGCTGTGCACTTTCAGGAACTTACTCTGTTTTCCTACAGTGGATTGGGTTGTGGCTGAAACTATGAACAAATACTTCCTTCCCAGTCTTTCAATAGTCCAGAATCTCGGCTGGCCTGCTGACATGCTGAGACAACTGAAGCTGTCCACTCTAGGAAGAAATCGGCAGAGAGTGGATAACACCCCAGAGTTCCATGTGGGACTGAGAACCAGCACAGCCCTGAGAGGAGCAAGGTGTCAGAGCTCAAAATCCAGGAAGACCTGAAGGTGGTTCTAACAACAGTAGCACAAATGAATACAATACTTATCATACAGGAAACAAATGTCATGAAAACCTTTGCTTTTGTGGTGAACAAAAGTGAAAGGCAGGCAGATAAATAATTATTAGACAAAAACTCCAGATGATTGACTTGAACAACACATGGACTCTGCCCCAGAATGTATCTGAAGAGCAGAACCTGCAAAGGTAAAGCCATTAGCACAGGTTGGGACAGAAAGTGCCCAGCTCCATTTACCGATTCCAGAGCAAGATCCTCCTACTATATCACCTTTTTTTTTATGACAGCAGAGTGGTGATCTGTAAGATGTTAGGGAAAACATGTATGAAATATTACAGGCTATGTGTGGATTTAAAATGCAAATGAAGGAGTAAAATTTTCTGTTCACTTAATTGTAGATTCTGTGGTAACAGATTAACTCTGTAGGCTTGTGATATGCCATGGACTCAACTTCCGTGGAGACAAAGGAGTATGTCCTGGTGACAAAAAAAAAAAGCGGGCATGGGTAAATTTTTCTATATACTTGTTTATATTGATGGAAAAAAATACGTAATATTCTCAATTTGTCAGAACAGATATGCTAAAGGAGTATCTCAGCTGAGCAGCTCATTGACAAAGTCAGACTTGTTTAGCTAGATAAATACTCTTAAGTTGCAGTTTACAGGGCACAAGTTTGAGCAGGTCACAATAAGTTTGGTCATCTTTTTCCTTTAAGTAGGTTGTTGAAAGTAATTTTAAGTAATACCATCCATGCTGAAAGGGACTGTAGTGAAACAGTGTCAGATTTCAGTTTCATTGATGCCATATCCTGTTATTTAATAGTGCAAAGTATAATTTAACAGTTCTGACAATGAATCATTGTAGGTAACCTGCAGATGATTTTGGTCAAGAAGTCCAAGCTAGAATAATTATAATGGGAGAAGCTGGAAGCAGAAGAAAAGATGGGATGTGCAAACCTATAAAGAAATAGAAACCCTCAAATAACAAAGGTGGTGAGTACCTAGGAAGTAAGTCATCATAGATATCAGAGGTAACAGATAGGGTCATCTCCAGCCAGAGGACCTTACCCAGATCCCAGAAAGGAGGAAGGCCAAACTTACACAGAACAAGATGTAAGAGTGATGGTTTGTCACAGAACTGAGGCAAGACCACCAAATCCCCCGACGTAAAACAAGCAGAACAAATTAATTTTCTATATCAAGAGTGACAGTGATATTTCAGCTGAGAATCACTGCCATTTTTCAGTTGTAAGGCATCGAAGTAAGCTCCATTTATCCCCTGGAAATTAAAAAAAAAAACCAAACCACATATATTTTTAAATATAGTCCAGAAAGAAAGTTGAAGCACTAAAGTCAGCTAAGGACTTTCCTGTGGTCATTTACAGTGCCTCAACTGAGGGGCAGGAACTCCCTTCTCTACTACAACCTTTTTAGCACGCAGATACCTGAATGCATTCCAAGAGCCTATTAATACCATGGTTAAGGAAGGTGAAACAGGTTTTGTACTTGATTTTACATCTGAATAGTTTAATAGGCAGAAACATGGTAGCCTTTAATAATGGGAAAGGAAATGAATATATGCTCTGATGCTTTGTCAGACAAGGAATAAAGTGCGAGTTCTTTTTTGTTAATTCTCCCAAGTCTCCCATCAATTGACAATACATAAAGGGCTTTTTGTTGTCTCTCCCTTAAAGGGAAAAAAATATGTTGTCTTCTAATTGTACTTCTGAAGTTACATAAGAGTACTTTTCACTGCTTGAAATAGTGCAATATGTAAACGCAAAATATGTAGGAGTTATAACATTTGCAAGACATATTTCTTCTGATGCAGTAAACCAGTACTAATTTTAAGGAAGCAGACAACAGAAAAGGCTTCTTTTCACACTAATTGTGTGCATATTTATTTATATTCTCTGATAGAGTTCACTGTATGAATGCTGTATTCAATAATTATGCAACAGCTTATATATAGAGACAGAGAAAAAAATAATACATTTACTTTTTAGATTCAGTTCTTGTCTGCCAAATGTCTTAAAGAATAAGGACTTTCGATTAGTGCCTTAGATTCTGTGTTATAAAGTAAGTTAACTACTCTAGCTTTACACAAGTTTTTCCTGCAGTACAAGTAAAATAGGTTTGGTTTTGTTTGCTTGAATTACCATTTGCACTGCCGACAGTACTAGGCCTCTTCAAACCTGCTTGGAGATTTTGGCAAAGTATTTATCCAACTGTGTAACTTGTATGATGCACTGGTATATGAACTAGTGAAAAAGCAGGAATAAGAGTTTAAACCAGTTTAAATGGTTTTTACCCCCAATATTTCATATTATTAAAAAAAGGGGGGAGTGGATGGGGGAGAAAAAACATTGCCAGGTACTTTTGCAGAGAACATAAAGGTGACTCGCAAGAGGTGCAGGACCCAGCCCAAGTGTCTAAGGCTCACTGGCATCAGTACAAGTATCAGCATATGGATGATGAGACACTTTGGAAACTGCCCCTGCTGACTGTGATGGACCCTGAGCTGGAAATCATTCTGTTCACTCCCCATCATCATAAGGCCAGTTTTCTTAGGGCATGTATCCAACCATATGTAAACACCTATGCACCCCAATGGCAACATGAGATCTCTGAACAATCCTTAAAACTAGCTATTACTTTGAAATGGAAATCTTATATTCTGCAGAGCTGAGCACTTATTCAAGTACTAGATAAATAGGCAGGCTTCCTTCAGCCAGGAGAATTGCAATTTGACACGCACATTATGAATCAGGAAAGTAACCTGTATTGATCTGTATGAGTGCTGATCTCGTATTCCTCAGCAAGCTTCAGGTGACATTTCCACTCTCTTGATGAATTATAAGTTCATATCCTTTGTAGAGGCAAGCCAGACAAACCCAAAGAACTATTACTTTCAAATGAGAGATTTCATAACAGAAAGAGCCTATGATTTTTCAAGTTTTAAAGTATCTTTAACCTTTTGACCCTGGAAGTTGCCAAGCTGGCTAGCCTTGATGCTAGAACCACTTGCTTAATGGAAGAAGAGTAATGCTGCAGGCAGACAGACAGGCTTCCGCCAGCTGCAGAGTCAACACAGTCTCGGGCTCCACCACTCCATCAGTCTTCAGTTTCTTTGTAGAGAATGCCAACAAGCACCATTTAGCAACAGCCCCAAACTTCAGGGAGACAATGAACTGATTTCAAAGCAGCTGCCAATCACTCAGCCTGGTGACAGGGCCAGGTACACTCTAATCAGAGGCAAATGGGCAGACTGTAATTTTCTAGATGGATAGGGCAATTTTTAATTCCTGCTCTTGCCTACCCTTTGCGTTAAGTTCAGCTATCTAAGCAATTTGTAGAAGCTTGAATTATTTTTAGCAGATGGATGTGTACATCCTTCTGCTACTTACAGTCTGTTCAGAGTCAGAGAGGTTTTGTTAGACTATAGCTTATATATATACTTTCAGAAACAAGGTTGTGGGAGGGAGTGATCTCTTATCACTCTGTTAGGGGGGATGAAGAGGAAAGACAAGGTTTTAGGTCACAGGTTCTTCAGTGCTGAAGCAGAAGGAACAAGCTTGGAGATGGGTTCAGGTCAGAACCAGAGGCAGCTTGCAAAGACAGAAACACCCTTTGCCTTCAGGAGAACATTCTTAGGGTACAGTCACTGCAGTTCTGGCCTCTCAGTCTTATCCCAGGCTGCTTTCCAGAGAAGAGTCTAGGAAGAGGACTCCCAGTGTATGTGTGCATGCATAACGAACATGCAACATGATTTGATTGGTATACAGAGCAGTAAACAAAACTCTTGGTAAAAGATCTGCAAAACTAGATGGATTGATAATGTGAAGGCACTCAGAGACTTGCAAGTTACTGGAATTAGCCTATCACCTTCTGTTCCTAACATTCCCTTTGGAGGGTTTAATAGTTGTTTTGCAGAGCTTTTTGAAAGTGTAAAAAATTCCAATCCCACTACCATGCTGACATACCAAAAAGATAAATCACTTCCACAGTTTATCTTTCTTCAAATACAGTATTTGGCATGAAGAGTGGTTTGTCTAAACTACTTCTAATGCTTTGATTTTGCCTTCAAAAAGACATCCCTGTCAAGAGCCTACTCAGACTTCAAACACTCCCAAGGCTTTAGAACAGAGCCCCAGAAAAGCCCGCTTGTCCTGCCTTTGTGGGGAAGGGGAAGCTGAGGCACAGGCAAGTGAGACAACTGTGATACAGATTCACAAAAGAAATTGCCCTTCTGTTACCACTCTGCTATGGTATGCTTGCTGAGACATGCCAGTGGCCATGGGAGCTACTGCTCAGGGGTGGGGCAGGCTTGGTTTTGCTCCCACTAAGTGCCCTTGCCTAGAGACAGCTTGTTCGGTCTGAGAGGCATCAGCACAGCACCAAGTGCTGCCACAAGCAGAAAATTCTTCCAGCCTGGCACTATTGAACAGAGTAGGGCTGTGATTTTCTCTGATTGTACCAATAGTCCTTTGGCAAAGTAGCTAATTAAATTAGTATGATGGAGCTGAAATGTATATCAATTTCATTATTAAGTGACTTTATTAAGTCCTCAATCAGAAAGCAGGAATTGTTGACTACATCACACTTGAAGTCATAAACTATCGAAATAGGACCTGAGAATGAAGTAGCAGCTTTTAATGAAATACCAACTCTGAAAATTATGTCCCCAGTTTTTCTTCATGGCATATGTTTTAAGTCTGTTTATGGCTTTTACTGTAAAAGTGCTTCAACATAGTTATCATATGCCACAAATCTTAAAATCAACGGAGTAATCTGTCTGCAATGTCATTATAGCAGCTTAGGTGACTGCCATAAAATTTAAATAGAAAAAATACTTCATTTTCTGTTCCAATCACCATTATTATGATACAAGTCTTGGAAAGAAAGAGGGAAAGAAGAGAAAATGGAAATAACTTTATTTTCCAAAACCATGGAGGTGAAAGCATGTATTTATTTTAATCAGCGTTATTGTAACTTCCACCAAGGTTATCTGTCATGTTTCCTGACCTTTTTCATATGGTACTGGAGAGATAATTGTTTGTATGAACTTGATGTATTAAATTTCTAAGTGTGAAATATTTATATCTTGTAGATAAAAGTATCAGGTAAAGCAATTTTATGTATGAACTTTACATTTTGATGTTGAAATTGCAGAGGCATTTAGGGAGACACAATGATACCATGCCTAAGGTACACAAAGAAACAGGCGGTAGGGTAGCCACCTCTCTTCCTGACTTTTCCAAGAAACTGGATTTAAAAAAGGATGCTTGTAGTCTCTTTGGTGATCAGATATATCACAGTACTTTTCATAAGCACTGCAATTTTAACATCTATAGTTGCATGTAAGGAAGAGAAGAAGAATCTACTCAGTCTCTTGACTGATTAAGTACTTTCAGATTGCATTTCAGAATCCCTTATTGAATCAAATTCTTTTTAACTGGTCTTTGATCCTAGTGTTTTTCTGCAAACCCTGCTAACAATTCTTCAATTCTTGTACTCTACTAACCCTATTCCAGTAGTTCAGAAGTCCTATCATACTTATGTTACAACTTCAGTGGAATACATGCTTTCTTCAGTGAGTTTTGCAGGCTTCAACTCAAAATAAAGTGCTAAAATTTACAGAAATAACGCTGAGTCTGAAGCTGAAGAGTGATTCCTAGCTCTGTGTTCAGATTGTAGTTCTATGCAGTTAAAAGCAGTGGTCTCAAAGGAATAGCAGTGCAAAACTGTTAGAGACAAATCTACAATCAATAAGACCCCTTATTTGGACACTGGCAAAATATCAGTTTTTACAACACAGTGAATAGCATAATTTATCACAAGAGTTCCTACATTCAAAACGTATAGATTTTTTTAATGCATGATTTTTGGAATCACAGAGGGAAAATACAATAAATATTTCTCTTGCATCAGATAATAGCAGGTAGTTTGCCAACTGATGCAGCCATCACATACTGCAAATCACTTATTTCCTGGCAGTTAACATCATTATCTGTGTGATTGCTTGGGCAAGGTTTTAGGTGTACATTCCTATTGTTTTAACTGGTTTAGTCCTATTTGATCCATGGTAACATGCCAATGAGATGGTGGTATGCTTTTCCACTCTCAAATGTCCTCCTTTTCTATGCTTTAATCAACCTTTATGTCTCTGGTAATGAATTCACAGATTAGGTGAGCTTTTGCTTTTCCCAGAAAAAGTAATTCAAATTTAAAAGGTGGAAATTTTTCTCTTCCCTCATAGTAAAAAGTGATCAATCAGGCTAGAAAACTGAAGTACTGCTACTGGATTCTTAATTGTCTGTACTCTGATTAGCTGTCATTTCTACCTCTGACTTTCTGCTCTTGATTGGGTACTTATTATCATGGCTATACGGGAACAATGAACCCCCGCAGTTCCATGAATAATTAAAATATTTTAACTGTTTCAGAGAAGAATGGAAGCATCCACAAGAAAAAACAATTTTGAGAGGTGTTTTTTTTTGAGAGAGAGAGCTGTTACTCACCTCTCTATACTTGAAGCTCTCCCTTATATAAATAAATACATAATTTTGAAGATGCCTGGCAAAATCAAATTGTAGTGACAATTTAATCTGATACATCCATCACTGAGACTGCAGTCCATCCTTAAAGGAGAATGGCCTTGTTCACCAAATAGTGGTTTTCTGTCTCCGTCTGCTATGATTATCCACTTTATGTGCTTCTATATCCATAGAAAAGGTCATCCCAGTTCAGAAAATATTGGCTAATAACCGTGTAGAGACAGAGAGACTGTAGAAAATGCTGTCCTCCAGGTTTAAGACAACAACTTGAACCAATGTCTGCTCTGTATAGAGGAACAGATTTTTCTGAAAGAACCCAAAAACAAGAGAGTGTTTGCCTGAATGCAGACTTCTTGAGTTTTTTTTAATTATTTTTGAAGGAATTGGAGGCTACATCTCATGCCCAAATTGTAGCTGAAAACAGAGTTCACAGTAAATTCAGGTAAGAGCAGTATTTGGTGTTTTGTGGTGGATTTCCAAAGTCTACTTAATTATTATGTAAAGAATTATTTGCAAGAAGTCCTCCTTAAGATTATGTGATGTAAAACTCCACCTGACACAGCGTGTAAGGTGTAGGACTGTTATTTACTTGTGTACTTTTTGTTATTAATTTAGTGAAGTACAGTTCTCCAGGAAACTTCCCAGTGAGATTTAAGAGTATCCTTCACTATGGACGATTTAGCCACCTCTGTTGCTAGCTCTCCTTAGCAGCCCAACCTGTGATCATCTGCCCTCTCATCTCTTTTCCCACCTTGTTTTCAAAACTGTGCTCCAGTTAAATATGCTGATTTCTTGCCCCGTATTTTTCAGGCATTCCATAGTATGTCTTGGTATGTAACCATCTTAGTGGTGACTTTCCAAACTGTGCAGTGGCACCAAGAAATGAGATGACAACTAATTTTTGAGAAATGGTAACAGCAGCACAAGAGCAGCACATCAGCAGCTAAAGAAACAAAATTAGCCTCCTTTCTGTCCCTGTCCTGTTGATTCTATTGTGTAAAGTTAATGTTACTTAAGAGTTTGTATCAATAAGATCAGAACAATATTTGCAAAAAAGTAAAATTCTCATTCTTGACAAGAAAATATTTCTAGATTAGAGAATGTGTCTATTACAGAAAATAATTAATGATTGCTGTGTCTTGACTTCCATGAAAGGAAACAGATGGATGCAAGATGCCTTATTCCTCTTCTGCTACAAACTAGAAGGAAATCAGCTGATACCACAACGTTTATGCCTAAGGTGGCCAGAAAATGACAATTCCCAGGAGTCTGTGCAAATGCAGCTTTAACTTCCCGTGTACTTCAGTCTTTCAGATGTAAGTCATCAAGTCCTCCTACATGAAGACCGTATTTGGTGGGAGGCAGAGTGAGGTTTGGTACCTCCTGTGCTCAAAGTTATTTGCTAGAAAGAGATTAAGATAAACACAGACATTCCAGAAGTATGGCCAAATGCATGTAGTGCTGCTGACTGTAGGTCACACCTGGCAAGCAGTAATTTCAAAGGTTTGAATGTGAAAAGAATAGAAAATCTCCTCCCCACTCTTTTTATAAATGTGTGAAGTCAAACTTGTCGGTTTATAGGTTCCATCTCAAATACACTGGAAGATGCTGTTCCTTCAGGATAATAAGCTGTTCATAACAAGGTGAAAGTTCCCCTTCCATGTGCACGTGTGCTTCGCAGCACTGTGCAGAAGTTATTCATTGTGAAAGCTAATTCAACAGGATAGACACAAGAAGAACTCACCCACAGGTATGAGGCAGCACTATTCACATTTCTGTGGTTTTGGTAGCTCTTCCCAGCAGTATGCTCCATTTCATATCTGGATTAGGCTCTATCCTGGTGAAATTAGATCTTAATTAAAAATATTAAGCATTGAATATAGATCAGATATTGCAGTGCCACAGAAGAGAGAATACTGAGAATTTGCCAACATTATGTAAAGTGATTTTCAAATCAAATACATTTTCAGGCTATACATCTAAATTGAGACCAATGAGCTTCTTTTATACTGGGAAAAAAAAAGAGGATTTTTCCTTAAATAGCAGTTTTCCATTGTAGGACATAATAACCTTGAACTTTTAAGTTAGTGGGAGATTTTTGTCATTTGGCCCAAATGACATTAAGTTCAAGCTCCTACTCAGATACTTATTCAGCAAAATACATTGTTTTTTTAACACATAGATAATAAGGCTCAATATTACATCTATTGAAGATGACAAAATGTTTCTGTCATCAGGAAAATACAGGTTTTAGTGCACACATGAATTAACTTAGGTGTCCTTGATGTATATTTATACATGAACTATATGACCTATATGACAGTCCAGCATCTCTAATTAGTTGCAAATGAAAAAACCTGTGTCAGCTCCAAAGAAAGATTATATTTGGCCAAGAGAGCATAGACATCCTTCCCAGCTCTTGAAAAAGATAGATATATGTAATAAAGCACATGAGCTACCAAATTAGATTGCCAGTAATGCATATTTTAAAAGGACCCTGAATATGCATTGTAACATAATCAATAAAATATATTTGTAAGAACCTGTCAGTAAATAGGGGAAATTCACACATCAGAAAATATGGAGAGTGTCTGCCTCACGTATTCAATGTTAACTGTTCAGTTTTAATCTCAGAGTCTATTTTTGTCTTCATGTATGAGCACTAATATAAATGGATGCATGTCAATGCACCAGTACTTCAGAGGGAAAGTGCTAACTGATGATTATAAGAAAATATCAAAACAATAGTGGCTGAAGATACTTCTTTAACATCTTTTATGGCACACTGGCATTGACTTCATAGTACTGAGCTATCCTAAATGAATACAGTGACATATAATTAATATTTGCATCACATTACTTCTAGGTGAAAAACACTGAGTCCTAAATTGTTAGTGCCCACATGTCTTCTGTGCTATGACTTCTGAGGAACTGTCCAGGTTGCCATAAAGCATTACAGAGAAACGCAGGGATATGGGCTGATAACACCATCGCATCAATTTGCACCTAAGTCTTACTTCTAATAACAGTTTCCTTCCAAATTACTGACAATCAAAAATATATATCTGGTACCAGTATTGCATCTCTGGAGTTCTTGACTTTTCAACTTGATAATGAAAACTAAGACTGTTTTATTACACATGAAAAGCAAGCACTCTTCATACAAATAAACAAAATGAACAAACAAGAAGTTAAAGGGATATTTAAAGTCACTTGAAGTGTACTTGTCCTGTAGTGTATGAAGGAAGGAAAAACTAACTATAATTGTTTTCCCATGTTAACAGGTTCCAAAGCATCAGTGTTGCTTCTGGCTAAGATACTTAGAAAATAGCATATATAAAGTTGGTATCAACACATTACTGATAAACAATCATGAAGTCACTTTCATCTGTGTGTGCTATACCACTGGTATATGACCCAAAGACAATGTGGCAAGTGGAACTCAAAGTCAAACTTTAGAGTTCCATGTTTTAATGCATTTTAAAAAGGAGAATAAAACAAGATAAGCAAGAAAGCTTCAAGAAAACAAGTATCATCAACCAGATGGAAATTTCATGTAGTTTTGTTTTGGGGGGTTTTCTTGGCAGTCCAGCCTTGAGAGAGCCATCCTGCACATTGAAAGGAAGTCTTCCCTGCTGTCATTAGTGTCCAGAAAGAAGGTGGTTCTGGAAAGCTGCCTGTTTGGAAGACCTTCATTTGCAACAAGCTGTAATTTCCTTGCAGTTGAGTTGCATGCATCCAGCCCCTCCATATTACTGTAGAAATCATTGCTTCCTCATAGGGGAATTGTCTTCCTATTAGTTAAGTCAATACTGTAGGCAGCTTTTCCGTATTCCAAAATGCCAGAACAAGTGGTCAAACTTACAGAGAGCAGCTCCTTCATTGCCATCCCCTCACCTCTCTTTTTAAGTCAATTAAACCATTGTTCAAGACCAGGTTGGACAGAGCCTTGGGTGACATGGTTTAGTGTGAGGTGTCCCTGCCCATGGCAGGGAGGTTGGAACTTGATGATCTTAAGGTCCTTTCCAAGCCTAACTATTCTATGATTCTAACATGGCCAGCATGAATGGTGCTCCAGGTCACAGTGCTGATCACTGCAGACAAGCTGCAGCTTGTTGATGAGTATTTGACGTCTTGCATCCAAGGAGAATCAGTTTTGAAAATCAGTGATTAGGCTTCTCAGTGACTTTTGGCAGCTACACCAACAACTACAATGCCTGCAGCTACTATATGAAGACTGTGAGAACCAAAAAAGGGAAGGATGTGAAACAGCTCCTTCTGAAGGAATTGGTTTTTATTCAAAATCATTTTGTTTGGTGTCAGTTCCAACAAGCATCAACTGGTGGAAAGGAAAGTGGTGCACACCTGGAATGCTCAGCAGTGGCAGCAGGACCAATGATACTTTTCTAGATCTCTCCCCAGAGCTCCCTACTTTGCCTGTAAAACTGCAAGAAAAGCACAGGAAAGTGAGGACCCACACACAGAGTACTTTCATGGTCCCTCTTGCTACTGATGAATATATGAATTAATTTTAATACTCAGAATCACAGCTCCTTTTATTTCAGCCTTTGTCTGAGCACTTAGACATGCACAAACGTACTAAATTAGGCTGCAGGAAGCTAAAACTCCCTCTTTTAGCTGGTGTAGAGCAGGTGGTAATTGGCTTGCATAAGGGTACATTCTCAGAGATACATTTCTTCTCAGCAGCTGACTGCTGCTGGGCAGTAATGGAGGATATCAATGACAGTGATAATCAGTAGATCCAATAGCTATGACAATCAGTAGATTCAGCTCACAAGCTGGGCTGCATCCAAAGAAACACGTCCAGCAGTTGAGGGAGGTGATTCTCACCCTCTAGTCCACTCTAACCCACCTGGAGTATTGCTTTCGGCTCTCTGGCCCCCAGCATAAGAACAATATGGACTCATTGGAGTGAGTTCAGAGGATGCTCAGAGGGCCAGAGCACCTCTCTTATGAAGACAGGCTGAGAGAGTTGGCCTTGTTCAGCCTGAAGAAGGCTCAGGAGAGACCTGATAGCAGCCTTCCAGTCCCTGAAGGGGGCTCACAAGAAATCTGGAGAAGGTCTTTTTGCAAGGGCACGTAGGGCTAGAAAAAAGGGGATAGCTTTAAACTGAAAGAGGGGAGATTTACATTAGATATAAGGAAGAAGTACTTCACTATGAGGGTGGTGAGGCACTGGCACAAGTTTCTCAGAGAAACTGTGGCTACCCCATCCCTGGGAATATTCAAGGCCAGGTTGGATGGGGCTTTGAGAAATCTGGTCTAGTGGAAGTTGTCCCTGCCCATGGTGTTGGGGTTGCAACTACATGATCTTTAAGGTCCCTTTCAACCCATTCTATGATTCTATGAAGGTAAGTGCAGAATGACCAGAGTGTTCTGGAGGAGCATGGGGGCTTTATTTGAATCAATTTCACTTGTTGTAATGGTGCTTCTAACAAGCATATTGGGGGCCACTATTTTCCATGATAAACGAATCTGGTATGACTGAGGGTTGCAGGTTACTACATGGTGCTAATATTGCAGGTGAAATCTGTCAAGGAGTTTGCTAGTCAGAGAAAGACACCTAAGGGCTGTCCCAGGAGTGGTTTAAGAACCACTGAGCTGCCCAAAACAGCTGAGCTGCCAGGTCCTGTCTCCTCTGAAAATGCCAGAGACTGAGCTAGAGACAGTACTGAACTCTGCCCAGACCAAGATGGTTTGGGTGCACATGGGATCCAAAGTTCAGGCCTAATTACCGAGAATCCTAGTAACAGTTAATTGAAGGGTGCTGCCAGTTCTGCAACGCTATACACTACCACACTATCTATTTATTGTGGAAATGACTGTATTACCATTATTTTTCCCAGTTCTGCAGACGAACATTACTTATGTTTTACAGCTGAAGAGGAAGCAGAACTACAATGAGAAATTTTTTGCCTAGGACCATGTCATGTTTCTTTCTCAGACATGAGGTTATGAATTCTTATTTCTTGGCTCTCAAGCAAGCTCTAGTCCCCATTTTTATTCTCACACCTTAATCAAGTGATCCTTTTTTATATTTTTACAGATTTTCCTCCTGACACAGCAATAAACTGGTGCAAGCATTTAAGTAGCTCACTAATCTCAGGGTTTGAGACACCAGTGGAACGTACCTGAAATAAAAGCCAAAGTAATTTTTTGAAAGTCAAAATGAACATAAGGAATTCAGTCTTCTGACACAAGTACTTATGTGGCCAGTTCTTAGGCAGCCCTGCTAACCCTGTTGCACAGAAGTATTTTTTAGTGTATGCAGTATAAGTAGTGCTGCCAAATGGTTCATTTTGTGTAGAGCAGAGTACTTAATTCTTGACATCAAAGAAAGCCTTGTTTAGATTGTTCACACAAGCATTACTGAAGACCTGTCCTGGCTGATATATCCGGGAAGTATCAAACAAGAAGGATACACACAGATGATCTGGTGGTACAGAAATCATCAGAATCTTTGCATTAATGTATTTATAAAGCAATGTTGTTATGTTTAATTTAGGTAACTAATAAAGAGGGGTTTTCCATACTCCTTTGTAGAAAGGCTGAAGTACCTTAACTTAATTGAATATACTTGACTTGTTGGGGTCCCTAAATTTAAATTTTTAAATAAGGTTTTAAAAAACTTAATGCAAGCAGTCTTGTTTCGTAGTTGCCAGAAAAGTCTGTATTAGAATAGCTTTAAAAATTTACCCAACAATCCCCCCAAACTCATAATTTTCTTGCACTTTTTATACTGTGAAACTGTAGCATAAAGGTGAATAGAGAGGTATGAAAGAAACTGTTGTTTGCTTTTTATCATCACAGTTTACTTCCACCATAGAAAATCAGCTGAAATTATCCAGGAGGCTGTCATTTAGGAATTATCTTGGAGAATAAAGCTGTTGATGAAGAGAGAGGCAAATTTTTTTTAACGGTTTCTTTCAAGTTCCCCAGATTAGATAGAACAGATTATTTTAGTGCTGATACTCAATCTGTATAGATTTGATGGGAAAAAAATAAACTAATCATATATCTCATTGGAGTCCAAACTAATTCAAAGCTTAAAATGAAGCATCTCTGCAGGTTTCTAAATGGGCAGTGGTAACCAAAAGAGCAAACAAGGCATTAAAGGGAAAGAAAAGAATAGCAGATACACTGTGATGGGAAAAAGAAATCTGACATTGTTTATATTGACACTGCAGCATCAGCTGCATGGTCTTGGTAACTCCATGTCAAAAGGATAACACAGCTAATTAGAGTGGTTTCAGGAAAAACTGTGAAGCAGAAATAGATGCTCAACCAAGGGAATGGAAAAAACCTCTCCCATGGAGGAAAATAAAAAGACAAGAATTGTTTGCTTTAATGCAGAGACAAATAAGAGCATGGTATATAAAAATGATACTAACAGTATCTGAAGGGGGGCTATAGAGATGCTGAGGAGGGACTCTTCATTAGGAACTGTAGTGACAGGACAAGGGGTAATGGGTTAAAACTTAAACAGGGGAATTTTAGATTGGATATAAGAAAGAAATTCTTTCCTGTTAGGGTGGTGAGGCACTGGAATGGGTTGCCCAGGGAGATTGTGAATTCTCCATCCCTTGGCAGTGTTCAAGGCCAGGTTGGACGAAGCCTTGGGTGACATGGTTTAGTGTGAGGTGTCCCTGCCCATGTCAGGGGGGTTGGAATTTGATGATCTTAAGGTCCCTTCCAATTCTAACTATTCTATGATTCTATGATATTACGAACCAGCTTGAAGCTTTCTGCCTGCACTACTTTTATAGACAAGAACAAGGCAACAGTCAATTAAATTAAAGGATGGATATACAAAAGTAATGAGTCTCTACTCTGGACACCTAATATAACCTTTGTATTCACCAGCATGAGGAGAATTATGAAGGATGACAATTGCTAGTCAGAGTTTCACTGGAGAACAAACAGCCAGAGTAGTAACTATGAACAAAGCTCTCTGAAAGGTACTTCTGCAAATTCACAAAATCCCAGTTAGATCAGCAAGAAATCTAAAGCACATGTAGCAGGAGTGTGCAAGACACAACATATCCCTTGTCTGTGGTCTGCAGAGGTCTCAAATACTCTTCTGAAATACTTTATGCTAACTGCTGACAGATAAATTGAATCCTCGGTCTGATTCAGCTGCCAATTTCTTGGTTCATTCTAGGACACATCAAAATCTTGAGTTCTTGACCTTACCTTTTGCAAGTGTATTAATTGCCTCAAATGCATTGGCAATCAGTATCAGTCATCATGATGCAAAAACTAAAGTAGCATGTGCCTGATGATGTGTTTCAGACATGAATTCACAAGGCTGGAAATCTCCTTTAAGTCCTGTCTGCGCTATGTGTCAGGAGAAGAGTTGCAAGAGCCTCCTCCCAGGCCACCCGTGAAGGCTGTACCTGCTCCGGAACCTCTGGGCTTGATTCTCAGCAAGCCTGACTCAACCTGTGTTCCTTCAGCTTCCCGCTCTGCTGCAGAGCCTCCACTCTGTCTTCCCACAGGCCCTGTAGTACAGTGGACAAAAGGATTACAGGAGGTTCTCCCAGCAAACAATTTGTTGTGCAGTAAATGTTGTGAAGCCTCAAACAGGAGAGGCATCTTGTAAAACCTTGTTAAAGGGAAGTGTTCTCTGACTGTAGGTGCTGGAATTTTGGAGGTATCTTTGCTCTTTTTCCATTGGAAGATTGCTTCAAATTTGGAACAAGGGCAGGGTGCTGGAACAGCCCATTGTAGGGAGGAGCAGGCTAGCTGAGGGTGGAAGGAAGCAGTTTGACTCCATTTGTGTTTTGGATGTTTCGGATTAAAACATCAGCAGGAAAATTGCTCTTCTTACATCAGTATTTCAAAACAAAGCAGTTATTTCAAAACAAATACACTTTATCCAGATGTAATTATTCCTAATGTGACATTTAAATGGTGAACAATCACACAGTATCCGCTTTTGCTCTGGTGCAATGACAGTGTGTGGTTTATCACCTGTTAGCTTCCCAAGCTACATCGTGGGCTTTATGCTAGGGTTAACTTTAACCAGCTCATGACTGCAAGCTTTTAACAGCTTGGTTTACACTAGGATTGAAAAAGGTGTTAGTAAACAGTACATGTTAAAGCTTTCTCTAGCAGAGTCTCAGTGGAGTAAGCACAGCCACAGAGTACATAACGATAACATCTGCCAAGTGAGCTGAAAGATTTTTTGCAGTAGGGTATCCCTTTCTCCCAGTTCCCAGCCTGGCAAGACTGATATGATCTGGCTGCCAGCATGTGCCACTGCCTGAAATTCTTGCATGCCAGAAAGCTGACTATTTGCAGCACTCAGTTTCCACACAGCATGTGTGCCAAGAGGCCAGATTTCCAAAGAGCAGAGTTTGTCTCACAGGTGGGGCCACTTCACTCAGACTTCCAGGGACTTATGCAACACCAAGGATTCATTTCCAGCCTAATATCTTCTTGCCAGAACGTGGTCATCAGACTCCCTAGGGATGATGGTTTGGCTTCTTTGGTTTTCTGTTGTGGGCTCAATTTTGCATAATGCACTCCTATACATCTGGCCCTTGGCTTAACTTTAACATATGGAAGATGTTGCACATTCCTTAGTAGATTGTCTGCTAGTGTGAAGCCAGGAGGAATGCTCCAGGAGAAGACTGCATCTTTGCACAACGAATTCAGAGCAGTTGCGGTAAAACAGCTTCTCCCCTGGGGAATCTGCCTCAGAAACGATCTTACACCTGTAATGACACCTCCAAGAGTCCACCCGAGAGAATGACCGTGAGATACTCCCTTGTGCCTTCCAGAACCATGGAGCAGGATGTCAGCACATAGACTGCAAACATTGCTCACCCCTGTGGCACGTTTCCCTCCTGCCATGTTCGCACAGGTGGCATTGCAGTCTGCAGTTTTCTTTGGAAGGGTGTGATTCCAATTGTTTACATCTAATTGCTGTATTCCTCTTTCATCATCAGTTGCAAGAGTGAGCAGACCCCCCCGCACCTCACCCCTGCTGAGTATCCGCCATTAGCATGGGAGGCAACAAGGCAGCATCCTCAGGAGCCCAGGGGTAGCCAGGAAGATGTGGCAGTGTGGGCAGCCTTGCACAGAAGCCATCTTACTGAGTGCTCCACCAGGGTCACCCCCACTGTGGAGCACTGAGCAGCTAGAAGTCAATCAGGATACGGTGTCTGTTCATCTTGGCCACCTGGTGAGTCACAGCCTGCTCTCCCACAGGTTATGGTGTCAGAAGATGAAGAATACAAAAGCAGAGTTAAATAGATCTTTGAGTTAATCCCAGTCATAGGAGCCTGAAGCATAATGGAGCAGCAATGCAATTATTTTTTTCTCCAACTGCTAATCTTCCTTAGCTTCTGGCCTTTTTGCTGATTCTCAGAAAGGGTGATTTGTAGGTGTTTACTGCTGAAATTCGAAGTGATTTTAAATGAATGCTTAAATGTAGCATGACTTTCAAAACTAAGTTATTCATACATTACTAATTTTATAAGCAGTTAATACTTTTAAGGACTCATAATTTATTAGCACATATCACATTTTATAGTTTATGCAGAAATGCCAATTAACCTGCACAATTTACAGTCAAGATAGATGAGGATTAAGTCCCTCCAGCCATGGGAATAGCAGAGATGCAGTGACCTGAAAATTGTATCCTTAGCTCCTTTGCCTATAATTAACATAAATTCACCAGTGGAGTGCCTTTTCTCTTTATTAATCCTTTATCTCCAGTCCTGGATCTCTGTTGTTCAAGCAATTAGGACAGATAGCTTATGCTTTCTTGGTTCTTTCAAATCTGACATAAGACTTGCAAGGGCTGCCTGACCAGGCTTGATAAAACAGGGTGGCATGGGGGATGGGATACAGTCATCTTGCATATGTGCAATAAATTTCCAGTTATGCAAAAATGCTAAGGCATGTAACCAACCAGTTCTCCAGTGCATATTTCTTGTGCCTTTGTTTTCACTGCGCATTTCTGAGTATGCATTATATCTCCTCCTCTTTACTCAGCGTCAGCTCTTCCACACTTTGTTTCGTTCTTTGCTGCCTGCTGGCCCACAGGTACAAGATAAGAGTATAGGACTATGGAAGATGCCCTTTTGTGCATGGAGCAAAAGCTGAGAAGGAAGGCCTTATCTGCAGTAACACAGGCATGGTTCAGGATAGGATAACCAAAATATTTTAAAAGGGGATTGAAGTGATTGCTTTAACACTGTCCCTTTTGTTTCCAGAGGCATGTAATAAGAGCCTACTGTTCTGACTCCAGTTGCTGTTGTTCGGTGTAAATTTTCATACATCTTTTGCTTCTGGTTTGCATTTCAGGCCTACACAGCTGTCACTGGAGGAGCCAGGCAAACAAGCAGAGCTGCAGATGCATGTGGTTGGCTGACTAGCAGGATATCTGAAACTGCTCAAGTCCTGATGTACTTACTAGCATCACCATGCAACTCAGAACTATCAGAGAGAAAAGGATGTCTAAAGAAAGGCTTTGAGAGATTTCAAAACCAGCATTAGATGGCTGGGGCAAGTGATGTGAGGATTCAGGTTGGTAAAAAACTTCATTACAGTGCCCTTTTTGTTTTTTTTTTATTCTCTGTGAAATTTTTTAGTCTCAAAATAAAGAGGAATGCAAACTTGTGTTTGACCTTGAAAACAAAAAATGCAGTATGCTATTTCTGATATTTTAAAAGTGTAAAAATTAAGGTTAAGAGAGTTAGCAGGGCACCACTGAGACGACAGGAAAACTTTTAAAGCAGTCCTTCAACAACTTCTGCTGCTCAGAGTTGCAGGAAGACTAAACTATGGTTTGGCTTGGAAGTCTTGTCCCACCAGCTGAGCTATTTACAATGTTATGCTCCTTTCCGTACCTCTTTGAACATAGCTCATTTTGTTAAGTAGGAGGAGTGTTAAAATTGGTAAAACTTTCTTTTAACAAGTTCTGACCTCAAGGAGAGCTAGAAACCTACAGCTAAATGAAATTATAGAGAGGGCAAGAATTAGTGTGCTGGGAAATAAGGCCATGAGTTGCAGTGACAAGAGGATCTCTAGAAGTCATCAGCTGACAATGCTATAGCATGTCTATGGAAGGAAATATATCTAGTGACTTAATGGGCAAAAGTCATAGGATTAGAGAGGTGCTGAGAAGCAATTGATTGGAGTCATCTGTTTAAAAATGGCAAGACATTAAAAGTGGAAGGTCACAGGATTTAAGAATTGGGAATATTAGAAAAATAGCAAATGCAGAAGTCCAGGTTGCTAGACAAACATCTTTGGCACATTATCAGTTACCGCAGCAGGGAAGAATAGTGTCATGTGATTGGAATAGGTATGTAGTTTGAGCCATACATGAGGATATGTTTGTTCTACTTGTAAAACCACCCAAGTATCACCAAATTATACATGCATGGTTTTTTTTTTCTTGGTTTTGTTTGTTTGTTTGTTAAAAAGTGCTTTAATAGCTAATCTGGGAAAGCAAATACTGTTGAAGAATCTTTTCCTCAACATCCATCCTGATATGTGTCATCAGCAACAGACAAAAACAGAAGAAACCAGAATTTGCTATTAAAAGACTGCTAGTAGTGTTTCTGATGGTCCTTTCAATCAATCTTTGTTAACCTGAGCTTTTTGCAGAATATACAGCAAGTGCTAAGGCTTGAGGTTTTTTAAACACAAGTCCATTTATCTCCTTGGCAATATGTACTCCTTATGGCTGGTACCTTTTTCCACTCTAAAGTTGAAAATCTGGCAGTGTCTTTCAAAATCCAGTTGGTATTGATGAAATCCTTGCTCATTCTTCCATTTGCCTTGCTCCATGGTATCTCTTAAAAGAGGACTAAACGTGCTGAGAATGTTGTGGTAAGCATGCTAACTACCTCCAATATTTGTGGGTGAGTGATTTTTAAAGCATATCCTCCTAATTCCTATTTGAAACAGCCTCTGCCTATGTACTCTGCTGGTTTCTTTCAGTTCCTAGGCCGATTTCATAATCAAGGCAGCATGAAATCAAACAACATGGTAATTCTGTAAGTGCTGTAATAAACACATTAACCATCTCAAATAATGACGCCATAAAAATATATGTATTTTCACAGCTTAGATTTTGTGAACATTGAGTTTGAATAATAAGTGAGTGGAAAAATGACCACATACACAGAAAAGGACCAAAGAGAGGCAGACAAGTAAGAAAGAAAAATGGCTTAGCAGTAAAAGTCTGCAGAAGGAAAACAGTAAAAAATTGTTGATGCAGAAAGTCAAAGAAATAAACATCAGTTAGGGATTTAAATACCTAATTAATACTGTTACAAAAGAACACCTGCAAAGCAGTGACTATGGGGTCTTTTTACAGTTATTGCTTGGTAGAAGGGAAAAAGGGGGGGGGGGGGGGGGAAGAAAACCACTACTGCCAAGTGTGGTTGAAGGAAGCTGACAAATTGACACTAAGTGCTCCCTCACATGGTGACTGTCTACATTGTTACGAACTCAGCCCATCCTCGCAGATGCTTGTCCTTTGTTTAGTGCTCAATGTAATGATTCTTAATTCCTCCTCGGTTTGTTCTGTATCACATTAATAGACTCGGTAAAATGCAATTCAACACAATAGATTAAATTTACCAAAGAGAAAGGAGTAAAGCATTTTCCTAACTTTAATTTTAACAGTCATTAAAACTTAAGTGTATAGATGCTGACTACTTCTAATGCTGAAAAAATGTTAGCATTTATGAAGTGGGGTTTTTCTACTTTTTGTAATACTGCACATCCTGAGTCAATATTATGTCAAGTGTAAGACCTTACAAGATATGTGTTGAAGATTAAATCCCAAGGCTTATGTTTGGACCCTCTGCTTTCAAGACTGACTTATAAAATATTATTGTAGTGAAATATATATATCAAATATGTTACTTTGGCACAAGGAAAATCTTCCATGTATATTGCAACAATCAAAGGATTGTAGCTGTTTCATTGTGACTTAACCTGCTGCTGACTTCAAATAGGATCTAAACACCTATGCAGCAGAAGGCACAACATACGACCCAAAATAACATGCTGGGAAGTATCTACTTTGCTTTACAGTGGAAATTCAAGCTAGAAACTATACAGCATTTTCATAAAAATGGTAGAACTGTCCCCATCCTTCCCCTGCCAAAGCTGTGTTCTAGAACTTGAAAAATACAACACAGGGAACTTAAAGTACTTTGAAGAAGTGGCATTTATTTAAAGACAGGCAAATTGGGGGGTGACTGGATATTTTGGAATGCAATGCAGCTGTATGTGTCTGGCTCTACTTAATCATAGCTCATGTGAGGAGTTTCTGTGTGTTTGAAATTGTGCAGCTACAGCAGCCTGCCTGCTTTCCCCTATCACTTCCTGAAAAAGCTTGTTACAGTGCTGCTTTGGTGTTGGAAAATTTCACTCCATGAGTGAGACAGTAGGGAATAACCCATCCCAACTCTGTTTGCCATTTGTAAAGACTGCAGCTTTTCTTCTGCTCTGAGCTACAGCTGTGAGATTTCATGAGCAGCAAACTGAGATCTAAATAAAAAGACTAAAGAACCTGAACAGAGAGCACTAGCCTCATCCAAGTGTTTTGGGTTCAGCCAGAATCATATCTGAGCAATTTTCTCCATCCCCCATCTGCCCCTGAGGGCAGAACAATAATATGTTGTACTTGGTGATCAAATCCACTGGAAGGTGCAAGAGGATAAAGAAAGATAATCTTTTCCTTACTTTAAACTGTGTCCCTTTAATTCTTTTTCCTACTCCCCTTGCCAACAGTTTGGGACCCAGCCAGCTGGATCTTCCTCCTCTGCCAGTATCCTAAATGCATAGTTGGAAATGAGTGCATTGTGGTTTGCATTATTTCATTTGTTTATTTCTGTGATGAGTTATTTCTAGAAGCAGCCTTTTCTGCCTGAGTATAATTACTTGGGGTTTTAGTAAATGAAAACCTCTTTTATTGATAAACAATAGCAAAGAATGACAGTGATAAGCATATTAGTTAAAAGGTTGCAGTTAACATTAAGTGATACCAATTTATCTATTTTTTTAACTCACGGAGTACCCTTTTCAAGAAAAAGCCATTGTTTTGACAAACCTTTGGATTTCTTTTCTTTTTAAAAAAGCCTTCTCATGTTAATAGCTATTATTTAGCTCCCCTCATTTGCTTGTTTAGAGTTCTCCTATTTAAATTAGCTGTCTTGATGCAGACCTCACCCACCAGAGAAGCTCCTGAGCTTCTGCAGCTGTATATATTCTGCTCTGTTACAAAGTGTGTTAGCTAACAAAAAGTAGTTTCCAACGTCCAATTTGTTTGTGAAGTTCCCAGATTACAGTATGGACCCCTTCACTGTTCACAAAGAAAGGCTTCTTCAGCAAGTGTAAGGAGGCAGCACTTGCACAAAAAAAGTGTTTTGGAGCAGTGCTCATCAGCATGTAGTGCAACTTGATTACTCTGAAATGATGACCACTAAGCTCAACAGTATCTATTGTTAACTGGGAAATGAATGAAATAGTACAACTGCTGTTGCCTGATGAAGGGATGCCTCTTACAAAAATTCTGTCTCCAGGAAGTTACTCATTGATGTACTTGATTTGTTCAGGTCAGTTTTATAGAAACTTTTTTGATGGTACCTCTAACCAGTTAAAATAGCCTTCTCCTTTGTTTTGTTTCCAGTCTGTATGAGGTTCAAATGTACACTAATTAAAGCAAAATAGCAACAACCTGATAACAGTCAGGCAGCATAAAAGATTGGCCATCTGCCTTTCCTATCAGTCTGACAGTTTTCCTTTGAAACTAGAGATAAAACTGCCACTGATTTGAGAGATGGATTGTACACAAATGAGATAGATAAACCCA
Organism: Pezoporus flaviventris; assembly: GCF_033815535.1. Taxonomy (NCBI): domain Eukaryota; kingdom Metazoa; phylum Chordata; class Aves; order Psittaciformes; family Psittacidae; genus Pezoporus; species Pezoporus flaviventris. Next base: position 38,392,055 of record NW_026892549.1, read on the forward strand.
CAAAGCTACTAATACCTAGTGTCTTTTTCTTATCTCAACACTATATGTTTTTAGGAACTCTGGCTTCTAAGTCAATAGAGACAAAGGCCTTATAGGTTTGGAATCTTTTCTTAAAAAAAAAATTATCTCAACTCTACATATATATGTAGAATACAATTAGTTATGCTAAAAATATGTTTCTAATAACCACTTTCAATCCTTTTTGTTAGAATGCTTATATAGTTAGCTTGTGGTATGAAGATTATAAGATTAGAGCTGTATGTCTTTGCAAGAACTTCCTGTGGGGTTCCCTAAGCTGACTTACAAATTTTGCAGTCTTCCATGCCATTCCGTGAGGGTGTCTGTTTGTCTGTGACGCACCTTCTTTATAATCAGCCTCACTTTACAGAGTAGAAAGAGCACTGATCACACCAGGGGTCAATCCTACAAAAGACATAAATAAGCACTCAAGGCAAAATTGCCAGCATACTTTTCTTTCTCTCGGTGTGAAACACAATGGGGAAAAATTAATAAAATTATCACCAAGCCATGGGGCTGACTCAACCTTTTCAAGACTAAGTATTACTTTAGAAAATATAGTCATTCCTACAGATAAGAAAACTTGTAGTAAGCAAGATCCAGGAAAAATCATTCCTGTTGGCTGATGTTCTCTGGCTCTTTTTTATAAATTGGTATTTTGAGCTTATAAAAAGCCATCATTGCAAGTACATTTTTGATAAACCAATTCTAGTGGTTTATTTGGAGCCCTTTGAAATGTAAAATCCTTGAAAGAAACTTCTCTAAATTTGCCTTGTCCTTCTGGTAAATATCCCCTGAACAACATTATGGTATTTTTCCTCGAGCCTTTGGAGACACATATTTAGTGTTGAGATGTGCAACATCAGTATGAGTATACCAATTTATTTTCTGATTTTTTTTGTTTTAATAGTCTAGTAACAAACTGCCAATTCAGCTTTTCTGGCTGAAGAACTTCTGTATTCATTTTGCTCCATAGTATTCAGTTTATATATTAAAAGTGAGGTAGTAGACACTGCATGGATTCTTCAGATGTACCCAACAGTAATTATACTGATTACACTAAATTCTGTGCAAATTCTCCCAAGAAGTGTCAAGAGGGAGGCAAAGGCTCTGGAGAATACAAATGGGCTGCAGCTACTAATCTGAATAAGAGTGTAATCCACTAGGAAAGGTAAAATGATGACACTGGCCAAAGATTAAATATAACATTTTAAAATAAAAATATTTAACTGTTTTTTATAATTGTATAGCACCTATCTACATGATGTGACAGACAAAGTATATTGGTGCTTTTTCTTTTCATGGGAGGAATAAAAGCAATCCCTTTCTCATAACTGGGGTGAAGAAAATAATCTTTTTCTATTGATAAGTTATCCAGCATGAACTTGCAAAAGAGAGGACACACACTAGGGCTGAAACAAAGGTGGAAAAGCTTGAATCATTGTTCTCTGGTTTTGCCTCTCCACAACTCCAGTGAAAACAGAGGAATAGAAAAATATTTCCAATTCAGAAAATGTTTAAAGCCATACCTAACTAATTTACTGTGTTGGTGCCTGTAAAATATAACCCCCATTTTCAAGAAGGGGAAAATGGATGACCCAGGGAATTAGAGACCAGTCAGTCTCACCTCTGTGCCTGGCAAAATCTTGGAGCAGGTTCTCCTGGAAGGCATGCTAAGGCACATGAAAATCAACAAAGTGCTTGGTGACAGCCAGCATGGCTTCACTAAGGGGAAATCCTGCCTGACCAATTTGGTGGCCTTCTATGATGGGGCTACAGGACTGATGGACAGGGGTAGAGCAGTTGATGTCATCTACCTGGACTTGTGCGAAGCGTTTGACACTGTCCGGCATGACATCCTTATCTCTAAATTGGAGAGACATCAATTTGATGGATGGACCACTCGGTGGATAAAGAACTGGCTGGATGGCCGCAGGCAAAGAGTTGTGGTCAATGGCTCAATGTCCAGCTGGAGACCAGTAACGAGTGGTGTCCCTCAGGGATCGGTGTTGGGACCGGTCTTGTTCAACATCTTCACCGCTGACATGGACAGTGGGATTTAGTGCGCCCTCAGCAAGTTTGCCGATGAAACCAAGCTGTGTCCTCAACATAAATAGGACATGGAACTGTTGGAACAAGTCCAGAGAAGGGCCACGAGGATGATCAGGGGACTGGAGCACCTCCCGTGTGAGGATAGGCTGAGAAAGTTGGGGCTGTTCAGCTTGGAGAAAAGAAAGCTGGGTGGAGACCTCATAGCAGCCTTCCAGTGTCTGAAGGGGGCCTATAGGGATGCTGGGGAGGGACTCGTCATTAGGGACTGTAGTGATAGGACAAGGGGTAACGGGTTAAAACTTAAACAGGGGAAGTTTAGATTGGATATAAGGAGGAAATTCTTTCCTGTTAGGGTGGTGAGGCACTGGAATGGGTTGCCCAGGGAGGTTGTGAATGCTCCATCCCTGGTGGTGTTCAAGACCAGGTTGGACGAGGCCTTGGGTGATATGATTTAGCGTGAGGTGTCCCTGCCCATGGCAGGGGGGTTGGAACTAGATTATCTTAAGGTCCTTTCCAACCCTAACTATTCTATGATTCTATGATTCTATTCTCTATAAAAGAGGGAGGAGACAAGATGGTGTGCCAGCTTCCTTTTGCAGAGTTATGACTGTATTTACAAGATACAGTAAGTTATGTTACTACAGACCATAAGCAGTGCTAGCATTACCCCAGCAGGGAGTGTGGTCCATCATGTTGTTAGTTCAGTTTTCTAGTACCTTTTCTGCTTAACTGATTTAAGTGAAATGGTATGTGACCTATGATCTTGAGAACCTTGACACTATCAGTCAATATAGCTATGGGAATCTTTAATAATTATCTAGAGCTTTAAAGATATATCATACAATTATGATGTATCTCATTTAATCTCAGAAATCTAAATGTATCTCATTTCATCTAAAATATAAATGTGACTTACATCTTGCTTCCAATTCACTTAAAATGAGAAATAACCTTACTTTTGAAGTGTCATTGCAAAATAAAAAATTGATGCTTTGGTTTGAAAAATGTCAGAATAATACATTTGATTTGGTGAAATAAAAATTCTAATTTGATGAATTCAGCAATAGTTTCAGTCAACCCATGTGTACATTATTGGTGGGAAAAAAAAATTTTCTGCCCAGCTCTCCCTGCACAGCTGTGGAATAAGTATGGCAAAATTTATAAGGAGGATGTTTAAAACTGTGTAATAAGCCAATAAAAATCTATTGCCAGCAAATTACCTGTCCTCTACTCCTAGGCAAATAATAATTTACATCTATGTGGCATCATTAAACCAAATAGGTTTGGCTTCATTCACTTGTGAACACGGTGTTACCAGATGACTAACAGCTGACATTGTGACAGTGATGTTAAAAGCTTTGAAGAAAAGGCTGAGATGTCATGAGGTGAATGTTCTGCTGGGCACAATATAATTACCTTGGCAGCTGTCTGAAGATGATTGGTGCATAAGTGAGTTTAGTTCTGCCACTAGTTTCTGGAATTCTTGGAACTGTAGTTTGATAAGACAGTAAGTAACTCCTAGGCTGCCAGGGCTGGAGCACAGCTTGCAGCTGTGACATGGGATGTACTGACCTCTCAGAAGCTCACACTGGCAACAGAAATTCCCTGTAAACAGTGTGACAGGTCAGCATTGTAATAGCTGACTTTTTATGCTAGATTAGCTCTCATTGCATAGAGGGTCAGGAATTGTCTGTCCCCCTCACAGCTGACATAAAGCTAGCAGAGACTCCAGATTGCAGTGTTCTTTGTTGAGTCAGGCACAATAATGCTGTTTGTCAGTGCCCAGGTTTTACTGAGCATGGAAACAAGGCCTGACTAACTTGAAGTCTGTAGTTCTCCAGAGCATCTCTGGATGCTGCAGCTCCGCACTGGTCAATAACCTGAACAGTAAATTTTGACCACCTAATGGTTTGAAAAGTCCCTTTGCCAAGTAAATTATAATGGGACTCTATAACCCAAATCTAGCCACGTGAATAGTCTTGAAATAGATGATTCTGAAGTGCAATGCAGCATATCTAGCTTGAGATAAAACCAGCACTTTTTCCAGCCACCTGTCTATGCTAAGAGTTGTACAAACCTCATTAAAAGTTTTCTTTCAGGATAATTTAGTTAAATTGGTGCAGAAGCTTATGACTACTCTTACTGTATTTTGAATAGGGCCTAGTTCAGTTTAGCGTAAGTTTGGGCACTTAAGCAACATCATAAAGTGAACTATGACTGTATCATAATGAGGATGTACACTTTGGCACTCTTTCTTTACATCTAGAGCAGAAAGCCCAACCAAAGTGAACAATGGAGATGAAGCATGGAGACATACAGTGACTCAGGCAATCCTTGCTTCCTCCTCTCCTTCTGACCAGTCCTCATACAGCAGCTCTGCTTTGGATCTTGACCTTAATTGGAGCGCAGCACAAACCCTTTTAAGGCTTGTAAACTTCTCTTTCAGCTAGAACTACTTGTCCACACATCTTTTCATGACAGCCAAACCAATTACCATTGCTTGTCTTCCCAAGTGACATATCTTGCTTGTCTGCCAAAAATTTGGAAGGCTGTGAAGTGATATAACCTTGGGACACCTACTGTATTGATGTATTTAAAGCACTGCTACAGAGAGTTCTGCTAGTGATCTGGATTCAGAGTACATTGTCTGGTAATTGGGTGAAGCTAGACTGATCTCTTCAGATTAATACCACCCCATGCAAGAGTCAGGACTGATTTGACTGCCCCAGCATAGGTTTTGTAATTCAGATTGCTGCTCTGTACAATTTTACTCCTTAGGTGAAATTATTAGAGAAGTTTACAAAGCCAGCAGCATAAGAAACTGGAATTCCCCACAGCTTCTGGAACCAGCAGGTGGGAAGACATGCTAGAATAATGACAGCTCACGGCCGTGCTTGCACAGTTGCCTCCCCTATGCTCATGGTCCTCCACCCTCCCCAAGAAGGCACAGAACAGTCATGCTACACCTGTGCAGTTCTCAACCCTTCTGCTACGCACATCATTAGTAGCCTAATGAAATGGACCTATGGAAATGGGACTGGCACAGCTGCTTTTACATGGATCAGCCATAGCCATCTCTTCTGCTCAGGAACAACATGATTTAGATTTGGGTAATAAAAAGTTTCAGTGGATTGTGCTATTGGCATCTGTACTATGCGGTCCATTAAATTGACTGGCCCAGAGTGTGACTGCAGTTCCCTGTGTGTAAGCCTGGCAGTACTCCAGAATTACAGCAGACTAAATAAGATAAAAAAAAAAAGAAATGGCTGTTTTTTTTTCAATTTTGCAACAGTCTTTTAAAATCAAGAGGTTTTGCTGTAGCTTTTCCTGTTTTGGTGGACTAACTCCTTTAGGTGGCCAACAGTGTGCCAAAGACATATTGGTACTAACAAATACACACTCCCAAACTGTGGTTTAGAGATGCAGTACATGCTCCTGTTGACTGCAGATGGATAAATAAACTGTGACAGGCAAATAAAAATACTGGGCTACTACCCACCATAAAGTAGTAAAGCTGCTTTCAAGACATGCTCCCAGTAGGAATGATCTCTCTCAATATCCTTCAAGGAAGCCTCCAAGATTTCGTTATGAGCTTGTAACTCGAGCAACATTTGCAGCATGAATGTTGTGCTTGAAAACTTCAAGTGGCATTTCTGTGCTACATAGCTGAGCTAAACAGCATGCTGCTTCTCCACGCAATTTTTGCAGTACCTGTTGAACATGGTCCTGATCAACTGATATCTTATGTGTACCACTACTTACAGCAACTCTCTTACTTTGGAGTAATGTCTAAATACTGCTCATTTTTATTTTTAAATTTCACTTTGTGTGTGTGTTTATACCTGTGTGGAAGCCTAAGAGAGCATAAACCACTGCCTATTTTAAGCAGTTTAATACTGATAGAGTACAAACATATATTTATCAGAAAATTTTCTGAATTTTAATGTATGGAAACATATCTGCATTGAAAAGTGACAGTCACATATTTTTTTTCTGATCTGTAAGGAAGTACTAGTGGTTTCCTCATGTGGTATGAAAAGGCTACTACAATTTCATGTCCATGAGGAGAAGTGAGGCTGATGTGCATTCACTGGAATACATGAACTTCATTAGACTAAGAACAATAATTTTATTCCTAAACTGAAGGAAACTTTAGTGCCTGAGATCTAACCTGGTTTCTTGGTGCTAAACAAACAAGACATAAACAGTAAGTAAGTCCTTCGTTTTGGAGTGGCCACTCCACTCTGCTGGTTACTCAAGGACTTGGAACTAGTGATATGCAATCTGTCAGCTTTCTCTTTTTCTTTTTGGAGTAGAAACAGAAGTTCAGTAACTTTTTGGGAATTTGTATATACGTTTTTTGTTATTACTAACTCTTGTGTGTTACTAGAAGCACCTAGGCTGGGATTTTGAGGACTCCCTTTTATCCTTTTTTTTTTTTTTTTTTTTTGCCAAGTTCTAGCACTATCTTAGAGTAAGTTGCTTCAGGTTGTAAGACCATATATGAAACCACAGCTATAAAAGTTCTGTTGGTCTCCCTTTTGTGATATAACAGTTTAGGGGGGCACACAAAAAAATTCCGATAGTATCTCCCTCCAAAGCTCAAGATTCGGGCATCCTCGTTCCATAGTCCTGTCTTGGTTACATCTACATAATTGCTGCTACAATCTGAACTCAATTAAAAGCTCTTAATTGGTCATCCTCCCAAATGTTTCAGAAATGTCATTCATTTTCAGAGATGCCTAGAGATCTGTTGCCTAACATAATTTTAGTCTGACACATAAGTAAATTACACTAATTGTTCAGCAGGAATTATGCATCATCAGGTTATTACTGTTGCTAGGTTCATTTTCTGAAGATCTGTCCCTTTCCTGTATCTGTACTTAAGCAGTGCCAAGCACCAGCACCTGTGAGCCTCAGTGCTGACTGGGAAAGAGCTACGTCACTGAATTGGAAATGGACATAAATATTGAATGTACTTCTGAACTGATTGGAATATTGAAATACCCTGTGAAAAGACAGGTCACCTTCAGGTACAGAATAATAATACCAATTTTCTGATTAATATTAGCTTTGCCTTAAACACAACTATCATTAATGAAGCAAATAGCCATCTGTGTATTGTCAGCTATTAAAATGATATCTAAAGAGCAGTTCATCAATAGATTTCAAAGCTTATGCTTCTGAGTTCACTTTGAGAACACACACTCGTATCTCCCATTTAAGACAGGCTTAAGACAGTTCAGAAAATTGAGTGATCTGGATGATTTGGGAATTGTAACTGAAGAGAGTCATATGTGTATGTGCAGAAGCTAGTTCAGGTGTTTGTGAGAGTGCTGGGAAATGAGCTCCCAGGTGGAGTTCTAGGGGGATTCTAGGTCAGTTGTGAGAACAAGGCAGGGAGATCGGAAGGAGGAAGGTGAATTTTGGTGAGTTAAGTTTTTGGCACAGGCTAAAAGAGGTCTTGCTGATTTGAGCAAAGATATGTTTTCTTCTGCTTAGAAAACCATTACTTGTACGTGAAGAAGGCTGCATTAGAGGCGTGCAACCCCCATGGTCAGTTTTCCCTCTGAAATGAAATCACAGAAAAGTCCTGAGGTTCTGACAGATAGCTCGTGTCAGAGACCCATAGTAGGATCCTGAGATGATCATGCATAGGCTTGTAACCAGTGGGGAGCTGAGGGCTCAGATCAGCACAGGCAGTGAGCTCCATGCTAACTGCAGTAAAGGAAGACGCAGGCAAATCTAGTAGTGGTGCTAGAGCCCATGCTTTTTTTTTTTTTTCAGGTGATTTTGAAGGACTAGGTGCTCTATGGAGCAGCCTTCAGGTACCAGCTCTCTTCTCTCTCCCTAAGCAACCACAAGAAATGAATCAGAGTATCTACAGACACTTAGGATGTTGGCTCAGCAATAAAACAGAAATGTGGTTTTCTCACATGGCTCCTCAACCATCCTGCCAAAGCATTTCCTGAAACTTCCCTGAAATGTCCTAGGTGGAAATTCTCTCTGCATACACAAACGGCTTGTTTTATTAAAACCAGTATAGCATTTTTCATCAGCACCAAGGTCATGTGTTTAACTTGATATGTTCTTCAGCACAGAAATGTCAGCACAGACATGAAGGGCTGCGCAATTAATTTTTCAGGAAGGGCAATTAGAATCAGTGGGGGGAAAAGAGCAAGCTAGCAGAACACCAAAAGGCAGTGTGATAAAACGCTCGAGTACGCCACATGCAGAAGTCAGTGTCTCTCAGTATTCAGTAGCCATCTGTAAAGTGTGATGATAGAGGGGAGAAAACTGAAGCCATCTAAAATAAAGTGAGGCAGGGCAGACAAACCAGTAATGTCAGAGAAGCAGTACACCTACTACTTGAAGTCATTTTGTGTGTGCCCAGACCACCACACATATAGTGCAGTAGCTACAATTAAAACTAAACCTTGCTAGTCACCTTTGCTGTAAAGTCTAGTGAAGACAATTATGCTGTAAAGTCTAGTAGAGACAATTACAGTTTTCCTCTTGTCTCTAGGTGGGTTGGGCAGTGGGGTAAGGAACCGAAAGTAAAAGCCTACGTAAAGACAAAAGGTTTTCTTTAGCTGGGAGTGCAAAGCCACGGTCCTAACCTCAGTTTTGTTGCTGGCGAGTGCAGTGTTCTCGCACACTTTTCCATGCCTCATTTAAGCCTGTTTGCTGTACGTGCATACAAGGCTCAGCCGGTGGGTGTTTCAGAGGGTCCTTTTACCCAGGACAGTTCCGCTGCCATCTAAACGCCTCAGCAGGAGCAAGCAGAGAGCCGTGCTCCTCCTGGCAGGGGACCGGGCCGAGACATCCGATACCGGTTCGTGTTCCTGTGAGGAGGTCAGAAAAGGAGGGCTTTTTGTGGCTGCCATCTGCCTATTTAAATGAGGCAGCAGCCTTCCAGGCTCGCCGGGAGCCCGGCTGAGCGGCGGGAGAGCGGGCGGGCCGTCAGCAGCCAGGCGGGTGACAAGGAGCCGCCCCGCCGCCAGCTCTGTTGTACGCCGAGCCAGCGCTGAAGCGGAGCCTGCGTCTCGGCAGCAGCCTCGGCCGCGGTGAGTGCCCCCAGGACGGGGTCCCGGCTCGCTCGGGCCGCGTAATTTCTGGTTCAGGATTTGGCCAGGTTTTTGGAAAGGGGAAGAGGGGCGGAGGAAAGCTGTGCTTGGCCGCTGCAGGAGTACGGCGGACCCCGGAGCAGCCGTGGGGCGCGGGAGGGAGCCAATGGGGGACGGCGCGGCCGTGTGACAGGCGGGGCGGGGAGCGGCACAGCACGGGGCGCCGCTCGGCAGCATCATCCGCGGCTGTGGGGCTGACACACGCCTTCCTCTACCTTCCTCTCCCCCGGTAGCCGCTCGCACACGCCTCGCCGCGGGCGGAGCGGAGTGAGGGGCGCCGAGGCAGACAAAGCAAAGATGGCAGGGATCCTTGCCTGGTTCTGGAACGAGCGGTTCTGGTTGCCGCACAACGTCACCTGGGCGGACCTGCAGAGCACAGAGGAAGCCGCCTTCCCGCAGGCGGAGGACCTCTACCTCGCCTTCCCCCTGGCCTTCTGCATCTTCATGATACGGCTGCTCTTCGAAAGGTAACGCGAAAACATCCGCGCCACCCCGGGTTCGGCGGGGCCGGACGGGCCGCGGGGCTTGCTGCGGCTGTTCGCTGAGGGGCAGCCGGGGAGCTCTGGCTGCTCGCCATCCCCCTCCGGACGCCGCTTCTCTCACGGCCTTGCCGGGCGCTCACATTTTCCCTCCCGTCGCGGTCGGTCACGTAGCGGGCCCGATGCAGGAAGGTGGAGGGACTCGGGAGGCAGCTGGCGCTCCCCTGCCGCTGCCGACAGCGCGGCCCGGCGCCAGCGCTAGGAGGCGAGGTCTCCCCGGGAATGGGCGCAGCCCGCCCTCCACCTGAGGCAGCCGCGATGCTGTGGTGCCGGGGGGACAGGACCCTCTGGCACCTGTGCGGGCCGGGTTCTGCATGCCCGCGGCGGGGTCCTGTCAGCTCCGCTCAGGGAAGCCCCTCAAGAAGCGCTGTGGGGCCGGGCCGGGCGGGAAACTGTCCAGGCAGAAGTTTGCCCGTTCCCCCGCTGCGGGGTCGCTCACCAGAGAGTACCCAGAGGCGAGGCCCGGCTGCCCTCCCTCCGCGTGGCCGTGGGGCAGGACACGGCCTAGCGCCCGCCGGCGGCGCGAGGCTGAGGGGAGGAGGCGGCCGTTAAACCTGGGCGTCAGGTAGGAATGTGAAGTTCGATGGCGGACAGCAGCCTGAAGGTAAGGCGCTGCTGTGCGGCCGAGCGGAGGGTTGCTTGGCCAGTTTGTGTGGCAGCCGTAAGAATGGCCCGTGCCATGTCTCGGAAATACTCCAAGTACTTGTCAGAATGTGCGAGCTCAGTGATGAAACGCTCCAGACGCTGTTCATCACTGGACCAAACTCGGCGTTGTTTGAGATGGCTGAATTCAAAGTACACAGTTCACAAACGTAAATACTATATATTTAACCACAAGATGTCAAACTAGTTGCTGGTCATCAGTCGCTATTTTCTGAGAGTGTTTCCCTGCGGGTGTTCAACAGAGGCCGCCTGTCACTGGGAGGCAGCTGAAACGAAGTTGGTTGGTCAGCTGCACATGTTTCTGTGCTGCCTGACAAAGGTGGTGTTCCCTCCTTCTGGAGAGAACAGAAGAACGATTCCCTGTGCCAACACCTATGTGTTTTCAGTACTGTCTTCTTAGGCAATGCTACTAGAGTAGTCAAGGAAGATAAATGAAGACCAGTAGTTACCACATGCCAAAGAAAAGCCATAAAGATACTTTAAAAATGGTAAGATAGATGATCTGTCAGGTAGCATTCCACAACTCCTAAGCATTCTCTCGTCCAGGTTAGAATATGGCACTTGAGATGTCAGAGTTTTAGAAACTTGGCTGTTTTCATAACTCAGTTGACAGGACCATATTTGTTTTGAAAAATAAGCTGTCCTGGGCTGCTGTTAACTTCTGTGTTGTTTTACAGACTTCCTGAAAAGGACAGCAAAACCTGTGGTCTGCCTGAAAAGCTAAGGTTATCAAAAGTTTATATAAATGCTTTCCAGGGTTAAATATAATGTAGTTACAATCTGAGTGCCAAGTATTATTTAGATGTCGGATCATTAGTGTGTTTTTTCTTTGCAGTCTGTACAATGTGTACTTTTGAGCACTCAAACTGGCTGCGTGATGTTGCAACTCTTGCTGTCTGAACCACGATATGTATCACAGCGAGGCTTGTTTAGATGGAGGAACAGTTAGTCAGGGTGACCATTTCAGCCTAAACTTAGAATCATGGGGTTTTTTGTGCTAGTTCTGATGCAGCTATTAGTGTTACAGAAGCTACTCTGATTATTTGTCTGTATCTACTTCCTCTGGTTATTTTTCTAAATTCAATTAAAGTAATTCTTAATTTTGTATTATGGTATATTTTTAAGTGTTAAGTATACAGATGAGAAAATCTGTACATTTTCATAGGCTAACTTTGAAATTTAGATCTGGAAATGCATTCTGCTAGCCTGATAGCAGGTAAGAGACCTCCAAAGAGGCTTTATTAACAATTACTGAGGTATGTATTTTTTCCTTTTTAATTTGCAGTCAATTGGAAAACTCCACTGTGAGAATAGGATCAGGCTGTTTTGTGTGGGATTAATCCACACGGCATAGTACAATTGTGATTTTTCATGTAGAGCATTTTATTAAAGCAAGCTGAGCAAAAGCGACTGGACCTGCTTCCACTGATCAAAGCAGGGGGATTGTCTTTGGCTTGAATGGGGGAAAGATCAAGCCTTATAATGCTCATTAGTAATTTATTTTGTCAGACCTCTGTGCTGTGTTTGTTGGGAGCCACAGAAATGCCTCATGCACATCATAATTAAAGGCTGTTTGCAGTTATTTCAATTGATAAAGCCGTACAAGATCTGGAAAGGAAAAGAGAGGAATGTCTATTAAACTGATAATTTTTCATTCTTCTGTGTATTAAAACAGCAACATTTTTTCCTTTCAAAACTCAAGTTGTGGAGGACTGATGTACATGCTACATCCTGGAACAAGCTTTAGCAGATGTGGAACAGTTCCCTGTTTTTGCAATGGTAGCAACTAAAGAAAAAATAATACCTTAAAAAAAGGTCTATTTTTATCCATGGTTGCACTGCAATATTTATAACAGTGTGTTCTCTGTTTTGCTTTGTAAGATACCTAATACAGGTGCTCTTGTAATTCTTCATACCGGTGGCTTAGCAGCCACAAGGTGTTAAGACTCTGATTATGTATTTTCTATCCATGACTTTCAGACCTTTTCACAGCAACTAAATGCTAGGCTGCTGGAGCAGCATGGTTTTGCTTCCCTTGATATGAAGTTTGTCTAACTTTATGGATCTTCACAGTAGTAAGAAATAATGCTTCAGGGGGAGCTGTGATTTGGACTTCTTGTGTCTTTGGTTACACAGTCATTGTATGTCTGGAGAATAAAGCTTGCCATGCTAAGGATTAAAAGTTTACTTCATTTATCTATATTTAGATTTTATACACATATCCATTAGTACATGAGTGAGTGCAATTGAAATGACAGAACTTGGAAATTTTGTTCTATGCGTATTCACCTGTTATCAACAGTTCATCCTACTGGGGTGTTCTTGGGTTTTGTTTTTTGTTACTGGTTTCATGAATCAACTAACCAAGTCAAGAAAAGAATTCAGACACTTCTCAAATTTTTCCTTTTTTTTTTTTTATCCATTCAAATAAACTGCTTTTTTGTTGATTTCCTTGTCCTGCCATTCAAATAAACTGCTTTTTGTTGATTTTCTTGTCCTGCCATCCTTTGACCAGCACTCTTGAATGAAAGGAAAGAGTAGATTAGAACATTAAGTGTATGCTGAATTGCTTCAGCAATTGGATCTGATGGTGAGTGCTCTTGAAATAAGCTTTGCTTTGAGGTATAATCTCATAACCGTGAGATTTAGTGGATATATCTGCTGAGGGCATCACGGTTATGGATGAGGTGCCAAAATGCCTTAACAGCCTTTTCTCTTTTCCCTTCCTTCTCATTCATCTCTTTCTTTAAACACAAAGTATATTTTGGACAACTATGATAACTGAGGGCAAAGATACTGTTGCCTAGTAATTTGGAAGATGGCAGGAGTCAGCAATGCAGTCCTAATGTGGGGACATATTTCTTCATAGTATCCATCCACTTTGTGTGCCTTACTATTGCTTAAAGGAGTGTGAGGAATTAAGTATCCCCTCCTGTACTGTACAATGCCTTCAGCTATAAGGAGATAACCTAAGTGCTCAATAATACCAGTGTCTTGTCTCCCCAGATTCTTTCCATTTCTAGTGTGTGCAAGACAGGTTAAAGCTGAATTAAAACTGGTCTTACTAATAGCAGGATGTAGTTTTGATTGACCTAAAAAGATAAAGAAACATCTACTATTCTGGGCAAAGATCACTTTTCTTATTTCTTTTACGGGATCACATAGCTCTTCTCCCTTTGCGCTACCTCACCACTCAGAAGCAGCACCCTTTCCTGTCCTCTGAGAGCAGCAGCTTGTGGTTATATGAAAACAATGTCTACTCAGCAGCCAGCATTCTTGTTGGACACAAAACAAGAGGGTAGCGCACATCTGCTTTAGAGACTTCTCTCAAGGGAGAAGTTGACTGAATCCTTCAGAAGTGCTAACTAAACAGATTTCTGATGTGGTCAATCTTCTGAGTCAAGGAGTCCAGTATTACTGCCTTCTTTACACTTTCCTCATCAACTAAAATTCCTCTTATCTCATATTTGCATTGCAGTTGCAGTATGCTTTATACCCCTCACCTTGTTTGGTCTCAGATCTAATGAGATCACTCCATAAATTGGCAAACTAGGCTTATAATGCCTCTCTATTGTCCTCTGGCCTTAGTAGGAGCAAGCTTTCAAAGGTAGAGCTGATATTCGGTAGTTGATGGAGTGGCTCATATGGTTAGGGATAGCTTGATTATATATAGGAACAGCCCTCCAGCTGCGCTGATTTAAACTGAGCCAGCCTCGTAATTTATTATCACTTAGATCAAGATCCTCTAGACACTGAGTGTATGAAAATTCACAGCTTTTGTATGACATTTTGCTTTTATAATGATAATTCAGCCTCAAAGGTAACCTCAGCTGACTCTCATTTAGTATTACACAGTAGAATTCCTAGTGGATCAGGGTGACAATACAATGACTCTGTGTGTGCACATTATATATATATTTTGCTCACTGTAGAAATTCATTCAGGTGACAATACATGAAAGCCTTGCAAGTGTTTCTGGTGTGTGGTGTGTGCATATAAGTTGGATTTTCATAACCCCCAAGACATACAGTATTAGTGCTTTCTTACAACAGCAAGGAGGCTAGACAGGATACAGAATTTGGAAGAGGATGTACAAACTTCATGCATTTCCAGCAGCCCAAAACCTCTTCTGGGGAGGCTGGGTGGGGCAGTGATGGTTATTTCTGTTAAAACCTGTTTGTAGGTTATAATATTTGTAGATTTCTTGCTTAGTTTACTTTGTGTTAGGTGAAATCTGATCATTCAAGTACAATTCACTTGTAAGTGGATGCCGATGTTTGCTAACTTTCTTGGGTTTTTTTTTCTATTTTATATATATGTATATATATTTTATATACATATGTGTGTATATATATTTTTTTTTTCTTGGTAAGATGACCTGTAAGGTTGTTTTTAAACTGTAAACCAAATTCTTTTAAAAACTGAGCACTAGCAGTAAGTAGCTTTAAAATAATTTCATCTCCCACTGATTGTACTATCCATGTCTCTGTGTTTCTTTTCATTGGTTATTAATTTTCTGTCATTTATGTTTTCCTGTATGTAATCAGTTTTTGTTGCAGTATTTGAGATTCAGCCACTGTCGTGGTTTAAACCCAGTCTGCTGAACCCAGGACAGCCACTAACACAAGTAGATACCTCGCAGAGAAATTATTGTTCTTAGTTTTTGAGCCATTGTCTGTGTTGGCATGGAAGGAGCTCTGTTTTACTAGCTCTGACCAGTGGGGTGTATGCTCACCCACCTTGAATGTGTCTCTGTTGGCTGGTACACATCTCTGTTGTGCAGTGTAGTTGTGTGTTTAGATGCAAGCTAAGAGTGCTCCTTTAAAAGAAGGTGAAGTGGATAAAATGCATACTATTTAAATATCGTTTGTAAAGGACCATTTATAGATGCACATAAGTGCCAATCTTAAAATTGGGAGTTACATTGGGAATGTGTTGAGCTCCAGTAGAGAGTGCAATTTAAACTGAATTCTAAAATATCCAGGTGATAGAAGTATGACAGCCAAACCAGAGCTCAGCTGAGGGAAAGGTTTCAGTGACAGGTCACTAGTGGGTACTGGAAGCCTACTAAGCAGAGCTGTTGTTAGTGGGCTTTCATCTGAGTGCAGGTTCCAGTTAGTTAGAAACTCCCATTTTGTTCCTGCTTGGATTCTTGTAACTGAGCAGTTGCGTTCCAGTTGCCTGTGGCTCTTTCGGTTGTTCCTACTTCTGCCTGTCGTTGATTAACAGGCATTTGCTAAGAATTTATTTTTGGAAAAAGAAGAACTTCTGGTATTCTGCCTCCTTCTGCAGATGAGTGTCTTATTAGTTCATACAAAGTATTTAATATATTAGTATTTGGGGAAATCTGTTCCCTTGATTCTTTCTCTGTTGTCTGTCAACAGGGTAGAGAGGAAGGGAATGTCTGAACTGAACAGTGCTTACGTGACCATATTTGTGTTTTGTTTGGGTTTTTTTTTTTGCCTTTTTCCCCCAACAGTTGTTAAATATCCTATGTCTACCTTAGTTTTGATGGTTAATTAGCATTTGGAGTTTGTGTGCTTGTCTCAAGGTGGTCTCAGAGTTTTGACAAGAAGGCTAAAATTACCACATAAAAGTATGTAGCTTTCATTCAGTTATGTAACCTTACATAATATTCAATAGCATGCTTAAGACTAGTTGTCACCTTATGGATAGTCAGATGTGTATGGTGTGTATCAACAGTTCCTTGGAGGTGTTCATCTAATACCTTGACTGCTGTGTGGTCTTCCACACCAGTGATTCCCCTCACTTATTGGGCAGTTACAGATTTTGGGGGTACAGCAGGGGTGGGCATCCAGGTCAAGGGAAAGGGAGGGAAATGTGTGGGTCTGTGATCACTTGAAAGATGAGGAATCACTAGTGTCTTGCTTTGAGGTGAGCAAGGTTCTGAGAATTGGGTGGACTGAGATATTCTGTCCTCTCTAGGGAAGCCGTTGTGTAGCACATGGTCCTTACAGAAGACTAACACTGTACCATCTGGCATCCATCAGTTTCTCAGGAGGATGATACCTTTCTTGTTGTGAAGCAGTCAAATTGTGGTGGAGGTGGAAGAAATGGAGTATTTACCATAGCCAGTTATAATCTTAGAGATGGTTTTCATGCCTGTGAACCTGTAACAACACAAAGCTGTGAGTTCTGTACCAAAAGCAGAAAGTAAACTGTAATGTTTGTTTCTTTTTTCCAAGTAGTTAATGCCTCTTATAATTGTGAAGTCTCATGTAACTCTTACTGATGTAGCATAATCAAATTTTAACTCTCAAGGTAATCGTATAATTCCTAAGAATGTCTAAGAGAAGTAAAGAAGGATAGCATCCACTTAGCTATGTGGTGTATTTTATAATACGTAAGATACATATATATTTGTATATTGGCTATTAATCCAAATTACCTTTTGCACAAGGAGGAGCATAATGCTAAGGTTCTCCAGGCTGCCTAGTATTAATGAAGTGTCTTTCAGGTTCACTAACCTGAACCTCATTTTAATACTATAAATGATGCACTTTAAAGTTTGGTCTGAAATGATGAAAAGCCTTCTTTGCACTCATAGTGCACACTAGGATGGTTAAAGCAACATATCTAAATAATTTGCATTTTTTCTTAGTGTGAGTCCACTAAAGGCTTCCTTTTAATAGTATCTTCCTTGTCCCGCTTTCTCCTATAGGGATGGGGAGAATAACCTGTAACATTATATTAAAAACAAACAAATCTAGCTGACGTAGTTACATTGATGGAAAAAAACAGAGGTTAGAGCCCAGAGGGTATTCAGTGACATAAAATCTTAGATTCCTGAGGATGTTTGAGTATTTGTGCATGCAGTAGGATTTATCTGTTCTTTGTAACAAACTAGTTGCTCTATTTTTAACAGTGATGGAAGTGGCTATGTGTCTGTTGACAAGCTTTTCTGCAGTTTTCCTTTAGATTTTCTTGGAACTTCCTGCTGTTTACTACCTGTGGTTGTCCAAAGCATGCCGCTGATGACATGATCAGGTTCAATTGGGTGTTTTTATTCCTCTTATGGGCATTATGCTGGGAAAAAGCCTTTCAGAAAAAGAAAAGCAAGTGGTTAGACCACAAGCAGGAGTGTGTTTTGTATATACTGAAGCAATAATTGGGTTGTAATTGGGTGGTTGATACTTATCTGTCAACTTTTCCCACACACCTAGTGTGAGAGAATGAAGAGAACTGATACGATAAGAGAATAGCCTGAAAATATAAACAGTTCCAGTGCCAAATGCTCCCCAGGATTACCCCATTTGTTGCACTAAATAACTTTGCAGTGATTGCATTAACATGATGATAACAAATTGAACTGCAAATGGAATCTTGGATGCGCTGGTCAACAGCAAGTTGAACTTGAGCCAGCAAAATACCAGCAGCATCAGAGTGTTGCCAGTAGGTGGATGGAAGGGATTATTCCACTCTATTCTGCACTGATGAGGCCATGTCTGGAGTGATGAGTCCAGCTTTGATCTCTCCTCTACAAGACATGAACATATTGGAGTAAGGATAGTGAATGGCTGCTAAGATGATTAAGGATTTGGAGCATCTGAGATGTGAGGAGAGGCTGAGAGCTGGAGTGGTTCAGTCTGGAGAAGAGATAGCTCAGGGGGATCTCTACCATTGTGTACAAATACCTGATAGGTAAAAAAGGCAGAGACAGATTCTTCTTGGTAGTGTCCTGTGAAAGGACAAGAGGCAACAATCAATATGCAGGAAATTCTGTTTAAACATGAGGACAAACCTTTTCCTGGGATGGTGGTGAGACACTGCATGGGTTACCCAGAGATGTGGAGTCTCCAACTGTGGAAATACTCAAGAAACAACTGAGCATCTTCCTGCTCTAGTTGACTGTGCTGTGAGTAGAGGGCTGGACTTAGTGATCTCCTCTAGTGATTCTGTGAAATCATAAGCCTTAGTAAATGGCATACTTTCACAATGCAGGGCTCCAAGGGGCTCCTGGGATCCTATGTCTGTACAAAGTTCGTATACTGAATAGGTAAGAATTAGGTTCTGCAGAAGCAACTTAATTAGGGCAGCACTTAACGACTGAATGGACATCTGGATTCTCCATTTACTGCAGAATGGGTCTTTTAATTTTATTGTAGTCCAAGGATGTAAATCAAGAAATAGATGTGGGCTTCCTCTACCTAAAACAGGAATTACCTTATGGGTGCCCAAAATGAAGTCTGAGTTGCTGTGGTATAAACACATTCTGTTCCCTTCTAGGATCAATATTTTGAGTCTCCTACAGCATTAAATTTGATTATAAAAGGCAATCTTGAGGGTAATTTTAGTTTTGTTCCCTTTAAGTTGATTCTTTTCCGCACTGCAATACCTCAGTATCTTCAAGATAATTTTGTGGGTTAATTTTTTTTGGGGGGAGGGGGAATCACAGAAAAAATTGCCTAGAAGACAGGGAATAGTGATCACATTACTGGAAAAACTTTTATTATTCTTAGAATTCTTAGAAAAAAAAGAAGACAATCTTTAACTCCACATACACTAATTTTCTATAGTTCTAAATATATATGTACACGTGTGGCACAGTAATTCATACATCACAGTGGCATTGTATCACTGCCATAATACTTTATTCCTTTTATTAAGAATTATTAAATTAAAAATCTTTAAGAGCAACTATAAAATATTGACTGGTCCAGAAAAATGAGATATTTTAAAACTGTCAGTTTTTGGGGCGATAATGAAACAGTTTAATATTTGACAGAAGATACCCTACATCCTAATTAGAGGACCTCTTGTGTGTGCTAACCTGGATTTGTTATTTTCTAGAGCATTTATACGAAATGTGAAAAATATCTGGTTTTCTTCCAGCTTGGCATGAAATGGAAATTTAGAAATGTCAAAATTCAGTGAAGAGCAGATGTCCTGACTTTCAGCCAGCACTGATAAATGGGTCTGGTTACAAGACAACAATGTAGAGATAAAAATGAAGTCTCTATAGTATTGCCAGCCTCCAGAAGCATACATTCTTGACCATCTCTTAGTTGAAGAGTTAGTATCTGTATGCATGGTGCACAGAAAGTTATGTTGTGGTTTAGTTTTAATTTTATTATATTAAAGAAAAAAAATATCCCTGAACAGGTTGATTTTTCTTGAAAATAGGTTGATGGTTTGCTGGAAGAGCAAGAGCTCAAGCCTTTAGCCTGGCGTTTTACCTTTAGTTGTCAAGATGAAAAGTATGCCAGCAGAAATGGAAGAACACTACTTAATCTTGCTTACTTTTCCGCTGAGAGCTGATTTCAAGGTTGGAAGAGAAAGTAGCACTTTGTATCCATTACCATAGTATTACTTGTGTTTTGCATTGTTTCCTGGTTGGAATAACTTGGGCATCACACCAAAGTATCTTAGAGCTTTAAATGCTAATAAGAAATCTCTTACTCAAGTAAGGTGCCTTAAAGAATAGAAAACTGCAGTTACCTTGAAGCACCTGCTGTTACACTTCTTAAGTGCATTGTAGTTAAATTTTTTTCCCTGTTCTGGAGGGTGGATTTAGTGGTGGTACAGGGCTTTATTTGGGGGGTGGACTGGGTGTTGTTATTTGTTGTATTTCATTACAATGCTTTCATTTGTACCTCAGAATATGACAGCCATCACTTCTTTGAAGTACCAGGGCTGTATGAATATACAGCTAGAATTAAGGATTCTGATTGTTTCACGTCTGCTATGGAAGCTGCCTATTAATGCTTCAGAAAGAATGCATTGTTTTCAGGCAAAGCATGATTCACGACACTTTAACTCTCTCTTTCATTACAGCTGTGCCCCCATCTCTCCTACCTTAGTTTCTGAAATGGCATTTAATTGTAAAAGCAAGCATAGAGGAAGGCCTGCTATGTGCAGTGGTGTGTGGGAAGACAGGTTTGGGTTGGCAAGGGGTTTCAAGCTGATGCTGATTTTATCAAGGATCTTTCTCAGTATGGTGGATAAAAATACATTGGTCAACTTAATCGCAAAACCCTCAAAATGTTTCTTAGGAAAAATCATAGCTTCTTACACATTTTCCTTCTACAAATTCCTGTATCTATATCAGGAAATACTGTGTGAAAAATGGTTTGGAAATAACCCTAGTGCATTGACTAAGAAAATGACATTATCTGTTAAATAATCTGCCATCCTCTCCCAGCTCTCAAGACAAGTACAGCACAATGAGAAACCGTATACAGAGAAGGAGATAGCTATTAAAGCAAGGATGTTGACAGCAATGTGGTCCATAAAATGATTGAGAGAGCAAGGAGAAGGTAACCTTGATTTCAGTCCTGCATATTCAGTGTTTTGCATGCAATTTCCAAAGGGTCTCTGCTTCCCTTGAATAACTGGGTCTGATTTTAGACCTTGACCAGAACAGGAAGGTGTTGTATGTTGTTGATTTTGCTGTTGAAGCTGGAAGAGCAAGGCTCCTGGCCTCAGGAGATCTAATTCTGTGTGGTACAGTAAAGCACTGAACTGAAAATTAGTGTGCTCATGTTCCCTGCTGGTGACTTTGAGTGATCTGTTATGTAGTCTTAGGGTTTGAGATCCTTTTTTATGGTATTAGGGTAAGAACAGTGACTGTTTCTTGCTTCTAAAATATTTTTGCATTGTTTAATGAGAACCATCACAGATAGCAAAAGGTTTTCAGAACTTACTGCAAGGTGAGCCATTCTGCTGAGCCCCTAAACTCCTCTTCCCCTTGGACAGTTCACAGTCTTACAGGTGCAATCGCTTCAGTTGTGGAATAACTGAAAAATGTGACTGGGATATATGATGATAGAGGGAAACAAGGAAGATGGAAAATTTAATCTTCACACTTGAATTTTCTGGTATATTTTCCTCCCCACCTTATAAGTAAGAATAAGTCCCCAGTGACTGACAGTTGCCATCAACTTTAAGAATAATGATGATGCTAAATAATGCTTGCCTGCTCCAAAAGGTCCTCATTCCTTACCTCTAAATTGTATTGCATAGTAGTAGTAGTAATAACAATAATACTACTACTAATAATAATATAATAATGATGATAATATAATACTTGCCTGTTCCAAAAGGGTGTTTCGAGATCAGGTCTGTAAAGGGGCTTAATGCATATGAACAGTTGAGAAAGGTCTGGGTAATAATATGATGGCTGTGTAGCTGGCTTTGTGTAATAAGGCAGTGTGAAGCAAAAAGTAGCAGAAGGAAATGTTGATGTTTTTCTATGGAAGCACAGTCTAACGCTTGGCATGAAGACCTGTGTAAGTAGAAGAGGGAGGGCTGCTATGAGTGGCAGTGCAAAGGAACATGTTGTCTTTATTTGGCTAAAAAAAATAATTAATTTTAGAAAGTATTAAAATGTATATTTTAATAATGCTTTTGGACATCTGAATGCTATTTAGGACAGCGTATAAGAAGCTCCTGTTATTGTCCTATCACTGCTATAATTTTAATGAAGGACTTTATTTACTTTTGAGCTTTATCACAATAGTATGCTAGTGCAGTGTTCTTCAGCTCTCTGCCTATAGTTACAGGTTTTGATCTTGATCCTGCAGCTGGATTATTTTGAGTATAAATAAAATAGCCCTACTGCAGAACAGGCTGAGTGATTTGGTGTTCCAAAGCCTCTTAAGTAACAGTGTTAAAATAATGAGTAATAAAAAACAGAAGTTGGAATACTCCTGTGCCATCAATAAATATTTGTGTTTCAGATGACAGATCACGACAAGTCAACCCCCTCGTGTGTGAGTAATGCAAATAATATTTGTGGAGATACAGTGCAGCAGCCACATGGCTTGTGGTGTGACAATCCAATCTGCTGCTCTTCAGTATCTTGACACTTATGTTGCTTACTTGAAATTTAAAGTTTAGGGAATTAATTACTCCCCAAATTCTTCCTGTACTTGCTAGGTAAAAAAAATGTTAATAGAGAGGGTGAAGATCAGAGGTGGGAATGAGGCAGAGAAGTAGAGTTAGAAGAAGCACACAGGTGTTTTCTGGAGCATGGGAGAGGGGTGAGACTAAAGATAGAGTGTGAGGGGGAAATCAGACCGTGTTGTATGTGCATGCCCCTGGGAGGAATGTGGTGTAACCAGGCATGCCTGTTTGTTTGTCCTTGCCAAAGCCAATGTGTGTTTGCAGCTTCCTTTCAGATACACTTCTAAATTCAAAGGTATATGAGAACACTTCCTAGGAAAGGAGGGGACTTGATGTATGTGTGATCAGTCTGCCTCAAGCAGTGCATGGGACAGATCTGAACATTCTGAGGAAGAATTAATATTTCACTATTCTTTTTAGAGTAGGCAGTACAAAGCCATAGTGTTTGTATCATTGCAATCCCATCCCATCCCACATGGAAGGGTGTAGTATGCCCAGGCACCATTCCCACATTCTTGCAGCATCTTTAATGAACACAGATTACAAATAAGAAAGAAAAGAAATGCCAGCTGGCTAATGTGACCCCAAATGATGTCTGTTTATCTCTGCTGATGGCATCCAGAAATCTGCCATTTGGGAGAGACAGCACCCTTGCTACTCTCTCCAAATTAAGTCAATAACAATCTTTCACGTTTGATTGGAAAATGTAGGTATTGTCATTTCTGGCAGGTCTTGGTGAGAGATTGGATCCTCATTGTTCACCAGAGCCCTGGATGGTCAGTGAGACCAGGAACACTGAAAGGAAATACAGGAGATTTGGTTAAAACTTTCATTAGGGTAGGTGGTTTCCATCTGTAGAAGTTACAAATAGTATTAAAACAGTAGAAATTGGTAATAAAACCAATTTCTGGTTGCTGAACTGAGAGCTCCTAGAACAGAATCGCAGGTGGCATGAGATGTCAATATAGTCAGAAAAAATGGGACATCCTGAAGACGGAGCAAAAAGGTGAAATTTGAGTCTGATGGGCGTTTTGTGTGGAAATATTCTTACATGCAAAGAGTTCTCTAAAGTGGACTGTAGCTTTTGAATGGAAAGAGCCTGTTTCAACTTCCTGCCAATCTGCTGTTGACAAACCAAGACTGATAGAAGAATTCTTCGTTTCAAGATAGAAAGTATTTTTAATTAGCTGGGTGAGGCATCCTTCATATGCTTAAACTGTTATGGTACAAAAAGTACTGCTTAAATCATCTAGGTCAACTTAGTGTGCTGCTCTGATGACTTCATTAGTGCTAAAGGTTTATTTTATGACAAAAACTAATGCCAAATAATTGGTTTTGCTTTATGCTGTACTGTAAGGGGGAGAAGCATGTGTGTATGTGTGCCTACATGAGAAGGAAAAATGGTAATATTCTCTAGTAACCCAGAAAAGCTATGATCGCATGTATCGTCTAGAAGCACAAGATGTTTTCAGCAATTAATTTATAGAATTAGCAGATGTTCGTTATGGCAAGAACCCAATAGAAGACAAGAACTGTTCTCTCAAATACTGGTAGTATGTTTTCCCAATAACTAAGGCTTAGGAAAGAAACTTCCTTATTGAGAAATGCCTAATTTACATGGGAAATCTTCTATTAAGTTTCTAATTAGAATGTCAGTCATAAGATACGTTAAAGATCTAACAGAAAGAATTTAAACAATTAAAAATTTCTGCTTTCTTTACTCAATACCGAGTGTTCTTGAGAGCTGCTGTTAAATTGTATAAAACATCGGCTTGAATAGCTTTTTAAATAAATGAAGGAAAACGTAATTTCCAGCTTAATTTCTGAGTACACTGTAATTTCAGCTGGTAGTTTAAAAGTATAAACAAGCATTGTTTCATATCAAAAGCAAACATAATTGACAATGCTGTTCTGCCAGCTATCCTTAGAGAACAATGCCAGTTTTTATTGTAGAGCAAGAAATAATACTTCTGCAAATGAAGCTGCTCAAATTATTGTAGAATTTATCTATTGAACAGGATGGGGGAGAAAAACCCTCTTGTGAATGTCAGACTGTGTTTCTCATCCTGAGGTAGTTTTCATTTAAATAATGAAAGATAAATAAAAGAGGTACTATTTAGGTAAATACAGCCATTCTATCTGCCCTGTGTTAAAAGGATTAATATGAAATGCTCTGCATTTTTACAGAAACAAAAGATCTTTATTAGACAATCGTGAGTGAGCACTGCTGAAGAAGAAATATTGAGCATTAAGGTACAGCCTTCAAAACTGATACACTTTCTTAGCTTGGAGTGAGTCAAAGTATGCTGGATGCTGCTACCTGATAGTGTAGCAGCTCCAGAACGTTTTTAGTAGTTTGGCAGTTTTCTCACAAATGCTTGTTTTCCCTACCTTCCTTTGTCTAGCTCTTCAGATCCACCTCAGTAATCCCAGCACTGCCATTTCTTTAAGTACCTTCTGATCCAGGAGATATTAAGCTGAGCTTGTTAGATTGCATTTTGCATCATATTTGATCCAGATTCCAGCTGTTTTCCTGGGTTCAGGTCTAAGATGTGTCTCCCCTTTAAATGTGTCATTGTAAAAAAAAACAACAAATGAAGTAAACAAAACCCAATCAACCAAAAATAAATGCCCAAAACTTTTCCTCAGGTTTTCCATAGCTGTTTATTTAAGGTATTGGGGCAATAATTGTTTATGGCTTGCTGAGTTAAGGTCTGAAAGGTCAACAATGACTGCTATAGATAAGATCCAGCTCAGAAACAAAAGCCAGATGGGGCTGATTTAGATGAGTTATGTTTAGCATTGTCTTGGCTTCAAAGGAAGTTAGCCAAAGGTGAGAAGAGTATAAGAAACATCAAAGACAAAGGCTCCCGGTGCATGTTCTTGAATTTAGGATGCATTCTGTGTAGTCTGCTGTTCAGCTATATTCTGTGCTTCAAATAGCTTTTCTGGGTGGTCTATGATAGTGCTGGGTTTACTGGTGAGAGAAAACGGCTTTTGTACCATAATAGTGCTGAACACCTGTGCAGAAAGAGAATTTATGACAATTTCCATTAATTTGGACTAAAATGGCTGAAGACTGGTTGTATGTTTTGCCAACCAAATCTGTGAATGTCAGATTCCACAATGGTTTTATTTTCCATCAAAACAAATGAATGAGGGCGCTCCAGCCTAGCAGCAGTGTCCTCACGCCCTGGCCCCAGCACTCCATTCCCACCACTGAAGTCCCTTACCTGCTTGGAAACAGGGTACACCAAGTCCTTGCTCCAGGGGAAGCTGCAGCTAGAATACTGTCTGAGACCACTGTCACCACATGGTTAGAGGAGGCACTTGCCATTAAAAATCTGGACAGGTTTCCCCATCCAGTCTGGGGCATGCCAGCATTCCCGCAGCCTTCAGCTGTGAGCATAACGTCCTGTGGCATTCAACCATATGAAGGCTGTGGTATATATGTGGCTTGTCAAACCAGTTAGGTTGGCCATCACTGCAGTAAGTCAGGAAGTTGCTTTCTTTGGCTTCTTGTCAGGCAGCATATTGCCCATGGTGGAAATGGAGTTCAAAAGTGATTTGTTTCAGAATTCAGCTGATACAGACTTGCCTTCTAATTTTCTTTTTTTTATTTATTTATTTTTAGTGATGAAACTGAATGTCTTCTGTCTGTGCAGTAGGAGAGAAATGAATAAAAATGAGTAAGCTGAATTGGAGTGACTTGGTCCCTACATTTTATGAAAGATTTAAAAAAAAACCAATGCCTTTGTGACAGTGAATGTAGGAATTGCAGTATGTGAGTCCTTTTTCTTAAAAGGTAATCACTTAGAACATATACATGGTGATGAGTGGAGATGAAAACTGGTATTTCAGTTACTTGTTGGAAATCTAGTGTCAAAACTGAGGTATTTATAATGTTTCTAAAACTTCACAAAGATGTAGAAAATACACTAGCACGATGTCATGAAAAGCGGCAGATGCTATCATGGATTTGCTGCAAATGCAGCAAAAATGAAAGCACAGCAATTCCTCTATTTTTGCCTCTTTCTAGCCTGTCTTTATCTGCCTCTTACCCTGCTCCCTCCCCTTTAATTTTTTTAAAACATGCATCGTTGTTTGGCTGATAATGGACCCCAGTAGCACAGAGTACATATGCTATAGGATTAGGATTTGTGAATTGGAAAGACTAATGATTTCATTTTCCCCCCTTGCATCTATAGTTGCACAGATGACCCCCCTGATATGTACAAGGCAGAAGTAATTTGAGACCTGTATGACAGGTTTGTTGCATTCTCATTAATTGATTTCTTCAATAACTACTGAAAGCTAAAGGGGAGGAGGGCCAGGGAGGAATAACAGTAAGAATAGCAAAAGATTTGACCTAGTTTTTTCAATCTGTACAGCCCTGGAGAGAGATACAGCTATAAATCTGTCTCTTTAGAAGAGCTTTTATTTATTTATTTATTTATTCGTTTCCTGCATGAACAGCTGCATTTGTTTTGTATGTTCAAATTCGGTGGGTTAAAACCTAAAATTTTGGTATCATTGTATAGTGTTATGGGAATGTGCATGTGTGGTGAGGAAGTGAGGGAAGGCACCTACTTCTGCTCGAATGCTGTGGGGTTTTCTGCTTTCTGCCCTGCCCCTCCATCGTTCTCCTTTTTGTATATTTGGTAGCTGTATGACAGTACATGCTTGGGTTTTCGTTCTGCCTGCAGTATTATGAAGTATGTGAAATATAATCACTCTTCACTTTGTCCATAGCTTTGTGATGCTGCTTTGCACATAAAGCTAAGCAAGGCTGGAAGTCTCTTTATTTTTTTTTAAAGTTTCTGACAACATCTCTAAGCTAATAGTTCTGCCTTCTTATTTCTATTTATATCAAGTGGTCCTGGCCTTTGCTTGGTTTGCTTGTTTGTTTATTTTTATTCCCTTATTTAGCTGAGAAGGACCAGGGATTAGTACTAAATACTGTAACAGCATGGGGATTCATGACCAGTGCTTTGACCCTCCAGATGCTTTGGATAAGCATTACAGCAGACATCTGAAGGGGGATATTCAGTGGCTATATGTGTAATGCAGAGGGCTCTGCTGTTGATGGAGGTTTTTACCTGTTCTGTGTTCCATAGTAACTGGTTTTGTTCTTGAACCACTTGCATTTGTTACAAGAAAATTATACCCAACTGAAAGCCAGGGAACTGACTTCTGTTTCTGAAGCAGCTCTGAGATTTAGCAGAAACTGCATCGGGAGACTGTATAAGCCCATCCTTGCTGGTTATACCCTGGCTCCATACTCTCCCTGGACTGAGGCTCTCTTCAGTGTGCTGTGGGCAGTGGCTACATGAAGCACAGCTTCATGCAACTTTGCAGTTTCTTACAGTTTGTCGGGTTCTCTGCTGTCTTATGGCACTGGCTGTGGCTCCAATTTTGATTGTTGTCAGCTTGAGAGGCTCTTGAAGACAAGAGTTTCCAGCTCTCAGTTGGCAAGGAGGGTGCTGCAGTCATAGGAAAAGAGCAAAGCAAAGGTGGTGATTGGACCAGGAAAGGTTCTGTAGGCTTTGTGGGAACTCCTCAAAGGTTGTCCCTCTCTTTAGCTGGCCTCTGTGTGTCAGTCCACAGTATTCACTTGCTTTAGGCATGGAAAAAGATCGTTTCTGCATGCTGATGCATGCTGTAACTTTGGTGTAACAGCAGTCCCCAGCCCTCCTTCTTCCATCCTTCTGTTTTTTCTCTGAAGCTGAAAAGACATTCCTGTAGGTAGAACCTGATTTTGGCAGTGGAGTAAATTCATCACTCTTTCCTCTTCTAAAGTAGAATTTGCGATATACCATAGTTCTGGGCATTCTGGAGACTTGTTTTTTTCCTGTGTTCCTGGCTCTAAGTGTGGAGGCAGTGGTCATGTTCATCTGGAGCCAAGTTGTGTCAGTAACGTTTCTCTGGAGGAAAATGACTGACATGCATGTCAAGAAAGTGACTGTCAGCCCAGGAGCTGAAAGGAGGTGCCTGCTCGCAGGAGCTGCAAGTATCCTTCTGAAGCACTCTATCTGCTGGCCTGACATTTCCAGTCCCACTGTAAGTGAGCTACAGTCTTCGTCTGTGATACTTTGTCATATATCCTGACATATATAGATGTCATGTCTAATTTGTTCTCAAGAGAAGGCAGTTTGATCTATAATTCTGTGTAAAGTTGGTAATTACCAAGTGTTCTCAGTGCTTGCAAAGCCTTGCTGCAGCTCAGGCACCGTGCCGACACTTAACTGTCATGCATGCTGAATGTTTTGGAGTGTATGCAACAGGGAAGTGCAAGAGTCTTAGCACACTGGCCAAGTGCATATGGTGGGCTATAAATGCTTCTATTTGCCTGGGCAAACAGGCTGTATGGGTAAGTCTTCAAAATAAGTCCTGCCTAGGTGTTTTTGTACCCTGTTCCATCTCCTTCTTTCTTCCACCTCTTGCCACGTGTACAGCACTCCACAGTTTCAAGTGCAGCAATATTACACATGGCTAATCTGTAACCCAGCTGGGTGAGAGACTGGCTTTTGCCTCTGTTGAGTTGTCAGACCACCGTACTAGTTACCCTGATAAACAGCTTTTGTGCTTTTTCCACTGAGCTGTCTTGTAATTCTCTGCACAACAGAATGCTCAGTTTACTGCAGTACCTGGAGCAATGGGACATGCCCTGAAGACCTATGGCAGAGGTGATGCCCAACAAGGTAGTGTGTTTGTGTCTCAGTTGTGCTGGATGGGTTTTGATGGTTGGGCTAGGTTAATTTGCATCTTTGCTCAAGGCACACGCTCACATTGCTTGGTCACAGCTTATTTTAAAGGCAGAATGTTTTTCCTTTTGACTTTTTAGTTATACTCCTAAATAGGAATTACTTGATGACCAGTCTTAGAAACCATGTTTCTTCCCATTTAAAAAAGTAAAACTCAGAGTCTACAGTTGTGTAAAGATCTTCCAGGATGCATTATAATAGCTCATGTTGGTTCCCAGTTTTGGTTATTAGTTTCTAGTTTTATATTCTAATAGAAGATACTAAACCAATTCAAAGCGAGGTCGTGTTCCTCTGTAATGTGGTGGTGGTTGTGGTGTGCAGAAGAAGTTTTTATCCCAAGCAGCACATGCTGTGGTGTGTTTAAAAACAAGTAAATAAGCAAGACAATACTGATGATCCCAAGGAGATGAGAAGGCTTACAGCATCCCTAAACAGAAATAATGAAGAGTAACAAATACTTGCTACTTTAAAATCTTGAAGTAACTATTATATTCCAAGTATTTTGTGACCTGCTGAGGTGGATAAGTGTTCTGACTAGTTTTCAGTACTGAGAATTTGTCTCCTCGTTTTTTTCCAACTGGTATAGAGAAATGTCTTGTGTTACCTTCTCAGCATTTACCTACTTAGGGCATCTAGTATCAACCACTGGGGAAAAAAACATTAGTGTCAGGCGCCCTTAAATACCCACCTGCCCAAATTTATTTGTTTGTTTATTTTAAAACCTCTGCTGGTCGAGGTAGGCAGTTATATACCAATCCTAGAAGGGAATCACAGTTCAGACAAGTGTCCTATATGGGATTATTTGGAGTGTGCAAGTTACTGAGTCTTGTAATGAGCTAAAAGAAAATAGAATTGTAACTGTTTCTTATGTATTTTGATGTGCAAAATACACTTGCTCATAGATCCAAGGCATAAATGATTCACAGATACCCAAGATATGAGATTTCTTTGGTTTGATGTATACTACAGCATTTTCAGTTGCTGCCAAAACTGGTGAGCCAGCATTATTTTCATGTGGTGAGCTCCCGTGGCTGGCTGGTAGCCCTGTGTGCAGCCCATCAGCACATTGTGCCGCACGGCTCCTTTCCCTGGCTGCTGTTTCTGGCTGCAGCAGCCCATGGAGTTGTTTCCAAAGTGGTGTTTGGTTGATCCATTAACAAATCCCATTATTTGTTAATAGGATTTGTTCTTGCACTGCTTTGTCTGATCACTAATTGTTTATTGCGTATTAGGAGTACAATGAGATGCTTGTCAGCTGTGTTATGAGTATTTTGTGTGCAAGACTCATTGTTTGCCTGTGATGGTGGGGTTTGCTTTGGGAAAGCCTCAGTATGGAAGGCAGAAGACAAAGGTTCTGCATTTCAAACACTGCAGTATATCCTGTGCTCCAATAGGCACTAGTTTCCCCAGCTCCCCAGTAGACAGTGAGGTGCATAGGGGGTTAGTAAGCTCATCCGGAGGGCAGTGTGCTCTGTGCATGTGGATGCAGAGCCACAGCTGCTTTCCAGATTGCGTCTCTGCCATTCTGAAAAAGTGCCCCACTGAGGTGGCAATCAAACAGAAAAGCATTAAGAAAATTCAGAATTAATTTGAAGATGAAGGTAAACTATGTACAGGAGAGCTTAGGAGCTAGTGAGAACTAGTTGCTTTTTTTTCTTTGTTGAATGTTTTGATCAGTCTGCGTGGTATTAAATGATCATAAAATGAAGGTAGAAACTACCTCTCAAAAAGGGTCTGTCTGAGCTGGCTTTGGTAAGCTCTGTCGTGGCTTAGTTGGACCCAGCTGTAAACTCCAACTGCAAATTTTGAACAGTCCTTATATTATTAAGTAATCTTAATTTAAGGATAAAACAATTTATTTTGTAGTTTGTCTGCATGCTTCTTCAGAAATAGGTTTCCTGATATCTACATGAATATCTTACCTTTTTGTATTGGAAGCTAATTAGAAACAAACTGAGGAACCAAATTCTTGTACCAGTCAGGAACAGGGCATTTTTCCAAGTTTGTGCAAAGCATCTGGAAAGAAATAAGACTCTATTCTTTTATTTGAGTAGTCCGACAACATGCTGAAGTTTGACTGTGTATACACACAGATATACAGTGTGCATAATTACATATGCACAAATATGCACATATGCACAAATAAATGTATGCCATTACATATGCCTTCTGTATGTGTGTTTCTGTGTACATTTATGCATGTGCTCACACACATATTAAAAATAGAGTGAATAACTACCATTCTGATCATCTTTTGCGACTTATGTCTGCCAGCCAGGATGAAAATTACTTAATCTTGAAGTCACCTTAAAAGGTTTGATGATTTTGTGACCTAGCTCTTTGAATAAAAACTTAACTTCCAAGTCAAATCAACCACTCCTTTCAATTGCTTACAAAAATAAAACTATCCTCCTGTGAGGTATCCATGGCCTGTTCTCTATTCAAAGGGAACAGTTTTCACCAGAATAAAGATTTAGTGTGAGGGGAAAGTTCCTGAAACAGGTCCTACCTCTTGATTTAGGGAGAAACAGGATTTACACAAGAGGTGCTGCTTTGTCAGTAAGTTAGGCACATACTTAAATCCTCTCTAATATTAAGGTTCTTTCCAACCCTAACGTATGATTTTGAATCTATGATTTTGTATGCATGACAGCCCACCCACAGTTGAGGAACCAAACTCTCAGGAGGACAAAGAGGAAGCTTACAAATATTTAAACACTTTGTGGTGTGTGCTCTTCTTTCAAGACATGAAGTTTGTGCCTCTCCAGGTAGTGTGATGACAGTGTTCAGGAATAGAGTATGCTTATAAATTGTGCTGGGTCATTCTCTCAAATGCAGATGCACACTTGTAGCAGAAAGGCAGAGGTTTGGGCATTGCTGGTCGTGCAGCTTCTGCCCTTGCTTAGGGACTGGCTGCAGAACCTGTGGAGGAAGGCAGCAAAGTGGGATCCTTGAGCCAGACAAGCACTGAAACATTTTGAGGAGGTTTTTTGTGTGTCTTGGGGGTTTTTAGTGTGTTTGGTTTTTTTTTCCCCCACTGCATGAAAACACCTTCTGTCTTGCTGGCTTTCAAAAAACTCATGCTAACCTGATGTAAGTTAAGGAATTCCTGTTCTAGGTGAACAGTATAATTTCTCATCATTTCAGACACCTTTTAATATTTTCTAGGTAGGCATTCCTGAGCTGCCCAGTTCTGTTCTGTGACTTGCTACAGTCTTTTCTAATAACATCAGGTGGCTTGATTGCTGTTATAGTGAATAGTAGGATTTTTAACTACATCCTTCATTATTTTGCCTCCTGGTAGCAAATACATCAGAGTAAGGAAATAAATTAGAACACAAGAAGACATTGATGAGATGAGCTATCAATGGCCAGGCTAAGAACTACCACAGGGGAATGTGGAGGAGTAGCACTGGCTTTCTAGTGAGCAGAGTTGTTATTTATGAGAATAATTGCTGAGGCTTTTACTTCTTTAGGCAGTTGCTCTGAGTCACTTAGCAACTTTTGGGTCGTGTCCAAGTAGCAGGTAACTGCAGCTTCTTTTTGCATCTTGGAAGCTGCATTAAGTGTCTGTCTCTGCCAAGAAGCCAGTGAATGGTATGCCTTGGCTACGGCTTTACTCTAAATACAGGCTCACCACTTTTTTTAATTTTTTTTTTTTTTGGTTCACATATTGAAAATGTGACCAAAGTAAAAGATAAAGTAATGCTGCAGAGCCTAGTGGGCTAGAACAGAGTCACTGTTATTAGGGTGACCTACTGTTATTTAAAAATTAAATTGTCAATCTTGCCTTTTCTATCTATGCTTTCTTCCTTCCCTTTTCTCTGCCCAGCATTTAGTCCCATTTTGGGCCATGTGTCTTTTCATATGCAGATGTTTTGTGGCTGGCTCTTTGCTTTGGTTGTCCCAGACTTGCTGAAATACAGGGATGTATCAACTCTGTATTTTAGGAGGCAGCAGAGGGGAGTAGGACACAAACCTGTAGGGTAAGGAGTGGCATGGAAAGGATGCTTTGGGAATAACTGCTTATCTTTACCCAGTGCAAGAAGTAAATGACAAGAAATTAAATTTTTGATTGACAAGTTCAGAATGGAGATGATTGTCTTCACACACTGAATTTGCACTGGGGAGCTCTGCCACAGAGCATTGAAAGTGTGTATGGGCTCAGCAAGTTACTTAGGGGCAGCTCCTTGGGGAGTGCTGCATGCAGAAATGCCTTTTTTGGGCTAGAAAGTCCCTAAGCTTCAGCTTTTTCAAAGTTGGGAAAATATTTTTATCTCCACTGATCTTTAGCAATGCGCTAGAATTTGAGAGACCTGAATTTTACCTCTGACCCTGACTTGTGTATCCTAATTTTATTGTGTGCAAAAAATGCGAGTGTGGTATCTTCAGCATTGTATCATCCATATGACCATCTACAGCTTTGGTGATGCTGGTGGAGGGCAGCTAGGAGGAGACATTGTGTGCGAGATGTGGGGGGACTAGAGCTCATATCCCCTTCCATTCCCTTCTCCCTCTGTCTCATCTGCTCTTGGAAAGTTACAGAGTGACTAAACTCTTTATTTTTAGGCATTACAAAGAAAGAAAGCATTAGACAGCTGGCTGCAAGAATATTTATTTGTGACGTTTATCTACATTTGTGCAGTTCTTGTTGCTATTCTGGAGAGAGCATGCAATTCCTCCCGCTTCAGCTTGTTGGTCTCACAGTTTCAGGAGAAACTGAAATACTTCTAACTTTATGCATGCATATATTTAATGAATAAATAAATAAATAGCTTCCATGTTTGGAAAACATGGCTGCTGCTGTTTGCAAGCTGCTGGCTTTGTTTGTGCCCATTTTTGTAGTAATTTACTAAGTGGAGAAACAGCTGGAGTGCTGCTGGTAGATTCTGCACTGGGGTATTACCATACTGGTGGCTGAACACCCTGTGCTCCAGTCAGTCCTGTTATGAACTAACCTGCAGCTTGAGATAAACTCCTTCCTAATCTTTCCACTTGCGAGAGAAAGGATTAAATAGGTTTACAGTGAGACAACGGTGTTTAGCAGAATATGTGAACTGGGGCTATGATCAGTGGAGTCTGCCTGGCAGCCTGTGATAGGGGCTGCTAGGTGTGCAAAGGTAGCTCAAGCCAAACAGATGTTACTGGTTGTGGGGTTTGTGATTGAAGCAAAATCTCAGGAAAAAGGTAGAAGTTTTGACCTTGCGCAATGGGGAGGTGTAACTTGTAGATATGTATCTTCAGTCAAAATAAAAAAAAAAAGCAGGACAATAGGAATTTTGGAGAAATCCAGCTGCAAAAAAAAGTTTTACAGTAATTGAATGGTGTGAGTCAGTCATATCAGTCAAGTTCCTTAAGAGTAACTCTGTAGGACAAAGCATTTAATAATACTGCTGTTGAGTGATGAGGATAATTTGTTTTATTTACTTAAAATGGTGTGTGTTAGCACTGCACTAAGTGGTATACCTGCAAGCTGAAATACAGCTACTAAATCTTTTTTTGATCACACCTACCTTTCACAAACTGTTAAGTAAAGTGGAACTTTCTATTACATGAAAGTACTCTTGGATGAAAGCCCTTGAGTCCCCTATTGTCCCCAAGCAGATTACTGTGACCAAATCATCTCCAAACTGATCTGTATAAAATCTTTTTTCACTTACATGACATTGATGCTGAATGCTGTTTTGCTACTACAATATGCTGAATTTATAGGGTGCTTTGTTTCCCAGCTGAAAAATTACTAAAACCTTTTTGAAGGTGAAGCATGCTCTTCCAAGCAGAGATAGGACAGTTTTATACAGTTTTTATGTGTACATGTCAGTACTGCTATTGCATGAAGTGTTACAGCTGTAGTGCTGTTCTTTAGCCTGCTTTTTATATCCATCTTTAATATATTAAAGGAAAGCATATTTCATATTGAAAGGCAGAAAAATGCATGGGAGTGGCACTGGAGCATTACAGGGTCTGTGGCAGTACTTGAGTATTAGGGACTGGTATTCCAGAGGGGTGCCTGGCCGATGGAGCAAGCCCAACAGAGCCCATGTGTAGTGATGCATCTGCTTCTGCCACCACTGATCTCTAGGATGCTGCCCATGCTAGTTCCCAGCAAATACCTTCGCTCAGTAAAGTATTGGGTTACGTTCCATTGCCTTAGGTGAACAGTTTCTCATTCTACACCATTAGTGCCACCAGCCCTCAGCAGCACTGCAGGCTGCTGCCAGACACATTCCCTGAGGTCCAAGTGTTGTAGTAGATGACTTTTTCTACTCCCACTTTGACATGTACTTTGATTTTTATTATGAGGGATGAGCAATACCATTTGTTAGGGAGGGTTTCAAATAGTTTCCCAGCTCCGTGTTTAGGAAGTAGCCGGACATTGGTGATCAATGTGTGGGCTGGGTTTTGGGTTGTTTTTTTCAAAGTCTTTTAATGAAACTTTGTAGAATGATGAGGTCAAAAAACATGTTTGCTTGTTGGGAAGGTTTCTCAGGTCAAAACATTGACAAGAAGCTTCCAAAGCCTTGGGGGAGAACAACACAAAACCTAGCAACAACGAAGAAAACCCAAAACCACACACTCAAAAAAAATAGCCAGCAACAAAAAAATAATACAACCTCCCCCAAACCCCAAAGCATTGATTTTTCCAGCAATCTTTTCTCCCCCTCCAGTGAGTGTAAATGCTGTCTAATAGTTTGAGCCAAAGAAAGAGAAAAGGTCACTAATTCAGAACGCTGAATATTCTTGCAAGCTGGTTAGCTTTTTAGTTTTAGAAACATGGGTTCCACAGTATAGTGCTTAGTTTGTATAATTTGGTGGGAGGTATGGGATAATGATGCTGGGGTGAAAATAATGGCCAATTTGCTATTGCAAAAGTCGGCTGGAGAAACTCTAAGACTCGATTTGGAGTTTTAGGAAGCAGTCATTCTTTATTTGCAGCACTGGGTGCACATGTGAATAGTTTTGCAAAGGTGAGCACACCCGTTACTTGCCGGTAGCAGCTATATATTTGGCATACTCATGCATATTTAGTGGTTGTTTTTTTCCCCAGGAAATTATTTACATATTCATGAGATTTCCAGGAACTAATTATAATACTTGCATTCTAATTACGCATGTATTTTCTTGCTGAGTAGGGGTCTCTGGTGGTCACTGATAGTCTTCCTCACCATGTTTACATAATAATCTCAGTGCTTGCACATGCTCACAAGGTAGTGCAAAGTTAGTAGTTGGTATGTCCTTGCTTTTGTTCTGTTCCAGTCTCCCTTATCTTGAAGGTTAGCATCCTTGGTTTTACTTCCTGCTGCCTTAGTTGTTACCAGTCTCATGATGTTCCTTTCCCTGTCAGCCAGACATTCCTTATTCCCTATGTGTCAGTAATTAAGAGCAGCTTGCTGTATTTTACTACCTTAGCTTAAGGTCACACACTATTGTTAGTTTAAACTGTTAATTTAAGCCTACAAATTCATTTCTTTAACAGCAGGAGAAGTATTGGACATCTCAGGAGCAGATACGTGCTTTTCTGAAGTCATTTTGAGAGGGTTGGTAATAGGTCCCCTTGAAAGGGTCACATTTGAGCTCTCCTGTACAGTGCCCTCTGAGGCAGTGCTTGTGCTGCTCCTCAGCAAAAGGTTCTTGCTGACTTACTGAATCGTGTGCTAGGCCTTTTGCTTATACAGGCAGCTTCTTACCTTTGAAAAGGTTTCACTGTCAGAGTTGTGACCTATTTGACCTACAAAATTTTGGTGAAGTTAAGTTTCGTGTATAGCTATTGGATCAGGTTAACATGGTAAAGACCCCTGCCTGTGCTTCAGACATTGTATCCTGGTGGGCCTTCTGTAGCAGAAGGTGTTGGAAAACATAAAGTCAAAATCAATGCTGGGATAGGTATACTGGAGTGACTACCCTAGCTATCTACTGAATTTTTCCTAGGACTATTAAGATTTTTCTACCTTTAAAAAAAAAAAAAATTAGTGGTACAAGTAACTTCTGAATTAAGTAGGTCAGCTATACAAAGATAACAAAAACAAATTCAGCAACTGTTTTTGTGTGCCATAGCAGTAAATCTGTTGAGCATCTGCTTAGAAACAAGCCTCTTCTGCTTTCAGTCATCCTTGTAGCTAGAGCAAATTTAGATTGTTTCTGTTTAAAACCAGCAAGCAATGTCCAACAAGTTAGACAATTGTAATCATAAATCCCTGGAACAATCTCTGTTTAGAGACCATGAAGTAGATGAGCTGGGAAAATTTGTTCTGCATCAGTCTTTCAAAAAGGGAGCCAAACTCTTCAAAAGAGATTTGGGTATCTCTTTAGCACAGAGAAGGATTTGTGCTGGATATAACTGCATTTCCTGGTATTTGTAAATATACTGATAGGAAACAGTGAGATTTGGCAGGCACATTTAATTTGCAGGAATAGCTTGCTTGCTTTTGTTGGTTTTGGTGGGTTTTGTGGGGTTTTTATGGGTTTGTCTTTGTTTTGTTATTGAGCTTGCAGTTGGCTCATGTTAACAACATGAGTAATCATTAATGCAAGCATCACTTCACTATGCTTGTGTCCAGCTGAGATTTTTTTTACCAGGTTGATAAAGATGCTGTATGTATGTAATCAAAGTATACCACTTAGCTCAAACTAGAGTTCTTTATGCTTGGAGATGACTCAGATGCTCCCTACACTTCACATTCACCATAGTTTGCTTAAATTTCTCGATGTAGATGTATCCCCAGCACAAGAAGGGAAAATTCAAACTCTCATTGTGCATTGGCAAGCATTTAACTCAAATGTCTTTGTGGACATGAAAAGCTAAAGCAAAAATGCGTATTCTCTGTGCTTATGGGGACTTTGTAGCCAGGGTTCTGCCTGATGGCTTCATGAAATTTTTAATCTGTTAGCACAAATCATGTAGGAGCAGTCTCCAGGGTGATTTTATGCAGATGCTTTTTGCAAGACTGATTTATCTTCCTGGAAAATAGATTGTTGGTTAGGGGATGTATGGGATTCTTAAGTTTTAGGCTGTACTAAGAAGGCGTTAGTCCTCTTTGTTGCTCCATGATATGACCTACTTTTGATAAAAATGAAAGACAAAAGGGTTCAAGCTGTGATCAACAAACATGTTTTAAAATGTGTGAAATATGCACTAGCTTAGCTTTTCTCTCTTGAAAATTTGTGAGTGGGCTTCCATATTGAATTTGTCTGCCAAATACAGTTGTTTAAGGGGGGGGGGGGGGGGGGGGGAAGAAGCTTTCTGTGCTTGAAACACGTAAAGGAAAAATGGTTTTCTAATTTGTGGGGAGAAGATTTTACACAACCTGTTAGCCATTAAAATGTGTTACACCTAGACAGAAAAAGTCATTGCTGTAACAAGACTCAAGAGAAACAAGAAGGTTGATGCAAAACTAAGAAATGACAGTAACAAGGTAGAAACTGAAATGAATTTAGTGTTTGCTTGCAAACCTCAGGAGATGTTTAAGGTCAAGGTGCTGACAGGGTACTTGTCTCAGTGAATGTAGTTTGAAAGTTTTACTTTATAAAATTAAGAGATTTCAGAAGCCTTCTTGATATGCAGCAACATTTAAAATATATTGCATGTGAATGGCAGGGCAGTGTGTTAAATCTGACAGAAGAAATCCATAAATTAAACAAAAAATAAATCTAAGCTTATTTTGTTGGCCATTATTCCTGGGTGTGGGGCTGCGTAAGACTTCTTGCATCTCTGTCTCTCATGGTGGTGATTTACTTTAGGTATGCCGGTTTTAAACACTCTTTTTCATCTAAGTTAAAGAACCTTGTTTTGATTTAGGTTACCTTGAATGGATAATCTTGTCCTTATCCTTTTGTAAAAATAATCAGACATGAGTTCAGTAGCTTTTATTGCGGATTAAATGAGGACAGTGTAGGAAAGTCAAGGATCAGATAGTAAGTTGTTCTCCTCCTGCAGTGGTGGTGGGGAATTTATAACAGATTTTTGTTCATTCAGTCTATTGTTTCCCATTCCTGAGGCACTTTCTTACCAGCTTGTGTAGTTTCAGTTTGAGAGAGGGGAGGTAGTTGTGGGGTTTGGTGTGTTGTTTTGGGGAGTTAATTTCTCTTTTTCCCTTTACTTACTTACCTCAGTAAAAGTGGGGAAAGGTTTATGATTTTCAGTTTCTGGATTCTTGCTCTCTAGTTCTAGAAGGAATGTTGGTGAAATGAAGTGAGTTTCTAAATAAAGCAGAAACATTTGACAAATAAGCATTGCAAAGTAGTATAATTTTATCACTTCAAAGGGCATGGGAAGGAATCCAAACCTGCTTTGAACTGGTTAACGTGTAGCACTTGCCAGCTAACATTGTCAGTTATTTTAAGACTGATAGTTTTGAAATTGAAAGTTTAGAACAGACCATTGAGTATTTTCTTTATATCTCCCCTTACATGGAAGAACAAAAAAAAGGGCATATTTAACTACATGAATCAAATATTCATCGGCCCTGTTAGCTTAATGGTCTTGTGGTTGGTTTTTTTTGGCCCTGTTTGGAAAACCTTAATTCTTGCAGACCTTTTAAGCTCTTAAAAACCCTGTAATTCCTATTTACCTGTAGTGGGCTCTGTGGTGGTTGAGCATCTGCAGAGCTGCTGGGAAATTCAGGCATGGATTTGCTAAAGGGCATCCACTGTGGTCAGCTCAGAAATGGGAGATGACTTGCTGGTATGGAAATGCCGCATTCGTGTGACGTAAGAGTGCCCATATTTCCAGTGCCCCAGATGACTAAGGAGTTGCTATGTATTAGTTTCTGACCAAAATTAAAAAGATGCAAAAATTATCTCTTCCTCCTTAATGCGATACTTTGAAAAAATGTTTGTTTAACGCAGAATTTGCTAGTGCTAATAAACATCAGCCTCCAAGTATTATTGAGGGTCAACACTGCCATTTCTAGTTAATTCCAGGATTAAAATTATGCAGTTTGTCAAGATGAAAAGCAGTAAAGTAAAAGGTTACATGGTAATTAATTAGTGAGGTTCAAATAGCCATTAAAGGAGAACAGAAAGTGCTCTGTGAGTTAGAGGGGGCATTTTCCTTGCTCTTTCATTGAAGGTTATTTTATCAGTGATACTGCAGTTATGTGCCCACAATGGTTCGTGCTTATGGCAGATCTGACCTATTCATATTTCTAAAGAGAAACTTTCACAGGGTGTGGAGTTCCCAGGAAGTGGAGCCAGCATATTTTTAAGCTGTAATTTTATGAATGTGAGGAATTAGACATTTAGCGTGGGGTATTGGGAATGGCTTCTGAAGAGTCTGCAGGTTTAGGGTTTTGTTTTTGCCAGGGCTGATGGCCATGGGGTATCCTCCTCTCAGTCTATGCAGCACAGCATCTGCTGTGATCACTTAATACCTTCCTCCACCACAGCAATTTTTAATTTCCTTCTTTTATTGTTGTGATGGTGCTGGTGGTGGGTTTTGGTACAGCTTGGGTTTTTTTTGGTTGTTGGTTTTCTTTTGTGGGTTTGGGTTTTGTTTTTTTTTTTTTAAATTCTTTTTCTGCCTGCCATCTGTTGT
The DNA here is from genome assembly GCF_033815535.1 of Pezoporus flaviventris. Classification (NCBI taxonomy): domain Eukaryota; kingdom Metazoa; phylum Chordata; class Aves; order Psittaciformes; family Psittacidae; genus Pezoporus; species Pezoporus flaviventris. Next base: position 38,432,616 of record NW_026892549.1, read on the forward strand.
AATAGCCACTGTCTTTGTCTAGTTGGCGTTTGTTAAAGGACAAGTGAGAAACCCAAAATGGTGCTTGTTTGTGAACAAATTTGCATACTTCTGGTGAAATAGTACTTCTTTTAATGCTGTAGGCGAGTTGGGGGATCATTTTGTAAAGGGTTTCTTGACCCCTTTTTAGAGGAGAAGCTGACCTCTGAGTTTGAGGTGGAGTGTAAGGTCAAGCTGTTGCTGTTGTAAATAATGGATTTGAGAAAAAACAGACAAAATCCAGAATGCAAACTAGCACCTGCCTTCAGGGGCATGGAACACTCAGAGATGTTTGTCTGCAGGCAAAGGGGGCAGTATTTATGGGCCTGCAGAGACAGAGTGCTTCCCACTCCAATGCTCTGCAGTAACCTACGTTGCCTGAACTGGCTGGCTGTGGGCTTTTTGGATTGGTTTTGTTTTTAAATGTGGCTTTAGACTGTGAATGAAGAAGCTGCCTTTAAAAAGGTTCTTGAATTCTGAGTTTAATTCCCTTGTTTATGTTAGTCTTTCGTTTCTAGATCCAGAATAGATGGGGCTGCATTCAGCAGAATGTGCTTGTCCTTAATTTCTGTGTAATTGAATATCAGCTTTCAGTTCAGCTGTATTGGAATCCACTGAAAAAAATAAATACTAGTGTGGCGTTGTTCAGATTTACATGTTTTAAAGAGAAAAGCTGGCAATATACTCGATTTTGCTCACTTTACTCTTTCACAATTGTTATTCCCTCTTAATTGCAGTACCTTATGCAATAAATAGTCCCGTGGGTTTCAGTAAGACTGCTTAGGGAACTGAATTGCACAGCATTAGCAGAAATGGAAAAAATGAATAGCGCTTTTAAGAAGTGCAACATTTGGCAAAATGCTCATAGTTTGTACATGTATCAAGCATTAATTCTGCTTTGTTTACTTATGAATCTGTTTATTATGGAAAACTGTTAGTGAGAATTATGTTAATTATGCTTTTTATGACACCTGGTGCGACATTTGCGATCCTATTGATTGAATTCTATTTTAAAGTTATATTTTAACCTTGAAAACCAATTTTTATATTGCAAAATATGGCTTGAATTTATTAAGTTTTTGTATGAAAAGTAAAAAATATCTCTTAAATTTTACCAGTTCCACCAAAGGCAATCATGTGGACTTGGCTTTTGCACACCTGAGTTGGTGGTCAGACCTGCTCAGTATTGCAGGCATATAAAAGGTTTCTGTTGAAATTGCTTTATTTTCCTTGAATGTCCTAATAGGAATTAACAATCACCTGAGGGAATTCTTTTTAAAGCTTTTTTTCAGATGTGGAGAAGGACCACAAAAGCATATCAGTAGCATATCACAAAAGCATATCAGACCTTTGTGGGCTTTTTTAAGCTTTCCCTGTCCTTTCCTCCCTGACGTAACTGGCCAAGATCATCCTGTGTATTGCAGCTGCATTCCCTATACATGTACTTACTGTGCTTTGTTGTCCTTATGGACATATGCCCATTCCTCCAGTGCATGTGAAAAGCATAAGCAGCAGAGGAAGAAAAAATAAGTAATTATATTGTTGTTAAATAAATACCAGAAGCAGAAAATGTGTTTTGTTTTAGGTAATGAGTATAATATCAATATAAAAATTTTCTTCTGTTTTTAAAATCTAGGCAAACACTGTGCTTTGTCCTGGATTTATCTAGGCTGTTCATTAGTGATGCATGTCATTTTAAGAATGGCGTTTAAGCAGACTTAGCTGATTTGCTTAGATTTAAATGAAGATCAGCTCAGCATGAAGCTTGTTGGAATTGCTCCTTGTGGAATTTTTCTAACTTGGACGTTTTAATCTGATTTTGATTTTACCAAATTATTTTTCTTTTCTTTTCTTTTCTTTTCTTTTCTTTTCTTTTCTTTTCTTTTCTTTTCTTTTCTTTTCTTTTCTTTTCTTTTCTTTTCTTTTCTTTTCTTTTCTTTTCTTTTCTTTTCTTCTTTTCAATTGGCATGTTTAGGGAACTGCCTTTCTATTGGAGCTATAGCATGGCTCTGTCATTCCTTTGCTTGGCAGAAGGAGAAAAACAAAACAGCAGTTGAAAGATACAGGCATTTAAAACCAAACAAAAAAAAAAACACCACATAAAAACCCCAGAAAACCCCAAAACCCACAACCAACCAAACAAAAAAACCCATACCCTATAAACAGACAAAATTCCCAAATCAAGTCTTACTTCAGAGGAGACTGACTTTGCAAGTGCTCAGAAAATCCATGTGAAACAAGTTTTATTTTGTGTCTATTTAGCGAATGTTTCTTGATCTTGCTGGTGGTGGTTAAGGCTGAGCTTGGGTTCTTCCTTGAATGCCTGAAGCTGATAAAGTTGTCTTTAATTTCTTTTATTTGTTCTACCTACAGCACTCCTCTGCCCTGTCTCTACTTTTAGAGTGTTTCCTATAAGGCTTTGTAAAATTAACTTGAACACTGTTTGACATCCCCTTTAAAGTCTGACTTAGGCTCCGCTTTTTGGCTCTATTGCGTTTTCTTCAGGAAATTTAATTTCTTCAGTAGTGAAGACTGGAACTTTTGAGTGGTTTTTGGCTTTCTGGTACAAAACATCGACATAGATGCTAAGAATCTCAGCCCCTCTGTTACATGAGTAGAAGTGTTTTACAACTTCTTAGAATTAAAAACTAAATTTCTGAAATCAAACCCCATGAGCATTTTCTTAGCTTCTTCAGCTACGTTTTGGTTATCACCTAACAGCAATGACCAGTATGGTTATGTCCATGTTGAACCAGACAACACAATTCTTGCTTCTTTTGTCACCTTGTACACTCAAATTTCCAGTGTGGCTAGATTACAGTGTATGTACATATAACATGTACAGAGTTTATATGCTTCTGTTTCTTGAGCAGAAACCTGGACTGCTTTCTTCTCACGTTCCTCAGTGAAACTGGTATCGCCAAAGCTCTTAACCCTAAAGTGGTGAATTTATACCTTGTGCAGTGCCATTGGTTAGGTTGATGCTATGGAGCTAGCAGTACAGTTGCAATCTACTGCCAATCCAGACTGCAAAAAAATAAGTAATAAGTTGTTTTGTGGTGTTTTTTTTTTTCTCTTGTAACATACAAGGATCAAATAACAAGCTTACTGATACACTGCATGTGTCTGGATATATGACTTCCCACTCACCTTGCAAATAGTCACCAAAAATTATTTCAGGCTTTAGAACTGGCTTTCATGTGGGAATAGTATCAGTGTACCAAGAATTCTTTCTTGGAAAAACAAGGTGGTCTGGCATCATCCATTTTTCTTTACCAAATGCTTTTGCTGTAACCACTGTGACATTGCATAGGGCTTAATTCTCTTTAATCAAGTGTGCTGTCTTAAATGTAGCAGAAACGGCAGTTGTAGCTTGAAACAGTGCTTAAAATGTACCAGAGACACCCAGTTTGTAAACTGGATGAATTTATGGATGAGTGTTTGGATCTGTGACAGCTTCATATTTTAGCAGAAGAGTTTGGAGGAAGAGCAAAGACTTTGAGGCATGGCTCAACACCGTTTAAACTTTATCGTTTAGAAAATTGTATTGACTGGGAAGCTTAAGTGCTTACTGCCTTTAAGGACTTGGTTTGAATTTCCACTGTGCAAAAGGAGTCCCGAGGCAGTAGCTACTCTGGAAACCAATTTATGAAAAAGGCTCTGTATGGAGAATATTACATGCTCTTCATCTCTGCAAGCTGCCCTGCTCTTTTGATTAGTTGGTGCTTCTCTAGGAGGCATTTGTCTCATGCTTTTGTTCTGTCTTTTCTCTTTTACAACATGAAAGAAAATCCTGTGTTTCATGTGCTCCGCAGAGTTTCTTTCATCCTTCAAAGTGATGTTACTTTGCAATGAAATTCTGTCTATGAGCCTACTTCTGAGCTGTAAGGCTAAGTATTGTTTTTGTTGGGGGAGTTATAATATTTGGGTGTTTACTGCACATAATTGATTGATAACAGTAATGGAGTAAATAACTGAAGGATTTAGCTTATTTCCTTTTTTCATTCTTCTGTTTTTCACAGGTTCATTGCTAAACCATGTGCCTTAGGCCTTAAAGTCCAAGCCAACGGACCACAGAAAGCTCAACCTAATGCTATTCTGGAAAAAGTTTTCACAGCTATTACAAAGGTGGAGTATTTAATTGTAATATTAACCTTATAAAATGGGATACAGAACTATAAACCATAGCTGAATAAAACAAAGCTAACTGCTAAATGTAGTGATGCATTTTTACAGCTAAAAGCTGACCATGGAAATGTCAAGGTTGTTATTGTATGCCAGTTGGAACAGTTGTGCATCCCTTTGTGATGTTTCCTGTAAGCTTTTAAACAAAACAGAGTTGTTATACTGTGTAGGTGCCATATGGCCACCTACTTTGTTTTGCTGTTTATCTTTTAAAAACTAAAAAAAAAAAAAAAACCCAAAAAAAACATTCTGGGTTTTTCGATGGCTTTGTGTGGTTTTGGTTTTGAGTGGTTTTGGGGTGTTGTTTTTTGGGGTGTTTTTTTGTTGGTTTATTTTTTGTGGGTTTTTTTTTTTTGGGGTTTTTGGTTTGGTTTGGTTGTTTTTTTTTTGTTGTTGTTGTTTTTTTTCTCCCTTAAGTAAAAGAAAGAGAATTGTGAGTCAGTAAGATTTGCCTTACTGTTTTCCATGAAATTTCAAAGCTGTTCCTTCTAGGGAAGGTGCCTGAGCACAGGATGATGGTGGCTTGCTGGTGTCCTAGCTGTTTATGTTGTGATGAATGTCCTTTGAAATTTGGAGAGAGGGGGTGGTAGAAAAGTGGTGGGGAACCTGAAAAAATAATGTTTTGAAGCTTGCAAACCTTTTACCTTTTTGCACAGTACAAGTGTTTGTCTGCTGCTGCTATCTCTGTCTCTGCAACTCTCACTGTATGACATCTCAACTAAAACTCTGTCCATGCTTCTGCAGCATCCTGACCTTTTCCATAGCAGTGAACAGTGATGAGATGAGTGATCAGTAGGAACACTGAAAACCCCAGTGGTCAGTGGTCATTTTGTAGCAGGAAGGCCTGTGGAGGCCAGGAGGATGAAGTTCTTCAGGAACTTCCCAGTGCCACCTCGGCTTCAGGCTAAAGCTAAGCACACCATGGCAAAGGCATCAGCCTAAACTTCAGAGAGTATTAAAGTCTTAGGCAAAGTTGGGTTCAGTGTCAGGAACAGTGAAATATGCTGTGGATCTGTCTTGCTCATGTCTCCTACCCTATTCTGAGATCACTGTGGCACTTGTGGTTTATGTCCTGTTTTCAGGGAGGGAGTCACACATAACCTTGTTTCTAAAAGCTGCAGCACATGTGCTCTGGCCCAGACTCAGCTAAGGGAAGAACAAATGGGATTTATTTATTTATTTATTTAAATTTATTTTTCCTTGCAGAATCTGCTAGTCCAACACAGGGCCTGGGTGTGTGAAGTGAAAGTCTGAGAGTCATGTTAGGAGCCGGCACACAGTTCCCAGCACCCAGTGCATGGAGACAAGTGCAAAGCGCTCGCAAAGAACGTATCTGCTTTCCTGTGAGGTTTTGGTAGGGCTGTTTGGTAGGTGCTCTCAAGGAAACCATCTGATTTACCTAGCTGTCTTTTTTTGAGTCACGTGCAACAGGTCTCTCTAGTCAAACTCTGACTAGATTTTTCTAAAGTTACAGAGAATGGTTTTTCCTAACCTTCCATTGATAAAATAGTGGCTACTTTGGGTTGATAAGAAAACCATTTTTTTTTTTTTTTTTCTGAGATGGATGACAAATATTTTACCCTTCTGTCATCCTTTCCCTTCCATTTCCTTTCTTTCCTGTCTTTTCCTGGAAGCCGATAGATGAATCTTCAGCCTGACAAAAGCTTTGCTGTTTTACCTCTTGGAACATTCAAAAAAGTCTTTATAATGGCAGCTCTTGTATCTCATTCAATGTATGTAACTGGCTTGCAGAAATAAAGCTGAAACTCCAGAAAACGGATTGTCCAAAAGCTTCTTCTGTTTCCTTAAAAAAATAATGTGATCAGGAGAAAATAGATAAATAGTCCCCATGCAGTACTGTATGCGTAGAATTGCTGAGTGATTGGAAGTGTGGCCTGTACTGCTCCTCTCCATATACTGTTCAAACTATAGCCTTTTGCCTTACATCTGCACTGGTTTACAGCCACTCTAACAAAATGAGAGCTCCACATTTGCTGCTTTGGAGAATAATTGTGTGTAGCAAATTTTACAGGAAAAAAAAATCATTTCTCCCTGTTGTCAAGGTGATTTTCCTTTTGAATTTGCTACTTTGTTTAATGACCTCATATTTTTTAATGTGAACATGTACAAACATGGAATATATCTTCTTTCCATGTCTGTCAAATAATCTTCATTACTGCAACAATCTATAGGACAAAGATCCTGATGCAAGGGGATGCAGGCCATAGCATGTGTCCTGCGGCGGGGTAGGGTGATGTTTCAAAGCCCCACTGTCTGAGAAATTCATGGCATTCAATCACTACTTCTCATCATTTTCCTAGTTTCAAGCAAGATTTTGTGCCGTTGTCCTCCTTAAGTTTCTTAATAGTAATAACCTCCTGCAATATTATAGCATATGTCCTTCTAGATTAATAATAGTCACTGTAAGCTTATTTTGATGTGGATCTGTAAGCAGAAATTTCTGTGAAAGTAATTTTATTTCTTTGTATCCATGTGTCCAACAGGCAGCTTGTAAGACATCAAGGGGCAATTACAGTGGTTCACTTCAGTTGGGTAAAGACATAATGTTTATCCTTCTCTGTTCTGTAGCATCCAGATGAGAAGAGGCTGGAGGGCCTCTCCAAGCAGCTGGACTGGGATGTACGCAGCATTCAACGTTGGTTTCGACAAAGACGCAACCAGGAAAAGCCCAGCACTCTTACGAAGTTCTGTGAGAGCATGTAAGGATGCTCTTTCTCTTCTTGGGTCTTGTTGAGCTTGTGTCCTCATCAGTTTGCTCCTTTGTTCTTCATGGGTATTTTTGTAGATGGGTAGAAAATGATACAAACGGATAGAATCTAACTTCTTGAATGAGAAAAACAATCTCCTTTCTTCTGAAGGAGTCACATTGTACTTTTCATGTACTTTCAATGTTGAAAAGCTGTCAAAAATCAGGTGGTTGTGATTCTATACTGTCAGGATGCCAGCCTGATCTTTTAAGACAAATTGCTTGGTGCTAGGGTTGGAATCTATCTGCACAGCACCACCTTTAGGTATACAACCTGACAAAGATCTGAGATGGAGGAGCAAAGATAAAAGTCAATTCGGTTAGTAAACCCTATGTTTGTTTGTTCTCATCCTAGGCTTGTCCCCTTTACTAGCCCATTTTTTCGGGTGCACTGAACTCGGAGAAGCTAAATGCTCCTATGCTTTCTAGGAAGTTTCAGCTGCCAGTGTTTTCTTCTGAGGAATCTTTCCCAGCACCCAGCTGCTCTACAAGCTGGTTATCTACGTAAAGGTCATTTTTCTAATTAGACTCCATTGGTTTTAGTATTTAAGTTATGTTTTCATGCCAGCTGAGTATAGAATCACAGAATGGTTAGGGTTGGAAAGGACCATCTAATTCCAACCCCCCCGCCGTGGTCAGGGATGCCTAACACTAGACCATGTCACCCAAGGCTCTGTCCAGCCTGGCCTGTAATACTGCCAGGGAAGGAGCATTCACAAAATCTTGCTGAGGCCATAAGCAAGTATTGGCTTTATTCTAACCTGTTGGTCATGTAGTTGTGTTATTGCTGCTTTTAAAACTCTAGTTATGTTTTTTTTTTTTAGCAGGGAAAGAAGTGTTAGGTAGAAATGTCAGCAGAAATAGAGGAAAGCTACTTAAGTTGGAAGGCAAATCTTAGTTCATCTAGTTTTCCAAGTTTTGTGTTGTGGGGGTGTTGGTTGTGGTGGTGCTGTTTTTTTTTTATTCTTAACAATTCTTAAATTATTTTTTTAAGAAACTGCAAGTAAAGAAATCACTGTAACACTGCAGGCCAGCCAGAGAGAGAGGGGTGTGTGTGTGTGTGTGTGGAATATACAGTTTTATCATTCATGCAGATTTCCCAAATATATTTAATCTTTTTCCTTTTGTAGGTTTCCTGAGTATTTTCCTTAAAATTTATTTTCCTGTGGAGACATACAGGAAGCTTCATAATATGATCCTGAATAGCCTTTTCCTATAGCCAAACCACAGATGAAATATTATTCAAGCAGCAGCTGATACTTACTTTCACCAAAGGACTGAATAGGAGAGAAGTCAGAAGAGTTACTGTTAAGCATATTGTATCTCTAGCACAGAGAATTAGGCTTTTTTTATTATTATTTTAAAAGAAGAAAAATAAATTGTCTGAAGATGGTTGTCTTTTAATAAACAGAGGAACTTAGCTGTCAGAATACTTAAGTCTTTTCCTCAGTATTTACAGCTGAAGTCTACCTTAATATTTAATAAAGACAGGCAGGGAGATGGTGTGGCTAAACGTAGTCATCCTGTTGCCAGAAGCTGATGGTCTTAGAGTTACTAATTTTTTAGATCAGTGAAGAACAACCTGTTTTCTTCAAGGGTTGTAGCTGTTAATGTATTCACTTGTCTGCTTAACCTGTAGGAAACCTCGGGAAAAAATTAAAACTGTGATACTGTTAGAGCTAGCATATTTGAGTGGTGCATTTAGCTGATTCTATAACAGGTCAAAGACTTCACTCTTTTGTGTTAGTGCCAGCAGATTTGGGCTGACCTAGAGGTAGAATTAACTTAGACATACCATGAAATACAGGCTCAGACAGGAAAGTTATGGGTGCTGAACTTGCTCCTTTGTGGCATACGTTGTGGAAGGATGTGCAGATGAGAGATATGCATGCAGACTGGAAGGTAAGGTCAAGCTGTAATGAATGTCATTAACTTGCGCTGATAGAACTAAGTGCCGGCTTCATTTAGAAAGAGCAGCTGGGCATTACTGCAATATGTGTAATTAATAGTAATGATAATGCTTGTCCAAAAAGAAACAAAGTGGCATAAATAATAAGTGGATAGTTCAGGTTCTGTCTGCTTGTGGTTTGCAGAAGGTGTAGTGGGAATTGCCTCTCCATCTCTCTGCATATAAGGTGCTGTGAGAATGTGATGTTACTCAACCGAACACATGTGCATTGTCCCAAGAGTATTTCCAGTGGTGCTGTGTACTACTAGCTGTCCTGTCATGCACATTGGGTGGAGTTGTTGCCAGGTAGTCAGAATAGCACTGGGAAGCCAGGGAATACCCTTTCCCCCCCCTCGGTATGGGTGTTAAATGGTTGTGTAGTTAAGTCTATCTGTCAGGGCACTAAGTGTGTACTCACTTCAGTATTTTTAAGCAAAGAAATCCTTCTGTACGACGTCTGTAGCTTTTTCACAGCTATTAAGTTACTGTGGTGGCTTTTTGGATGAAGAGTCTATGTGTGGCAGCTTCTTTGGAGCTCTGGGAAACATGAAGCACACATTCCCATGACAGTCGTGGGAAGAGTAGCACTCTGAGTCTTCAGTAACTGGCGTGCCAGTGGAGAGTTTTGTAGCCCCAACAGAACAAAATGTGCCCTTACATAATAAGCAGGCACAGGGCAAGACAGTGATCCCCGCCTACACCTTCAACTGCTGAGCTGCTGCTGTCCTTCCAGAGAAGACTTCAGTTTTTCTGGCAACTTTATTGATTGGCTGTGATTTGGGAAGAAAAGTGACAGAACCCACAGCAAATGTGGAGCTGCTTAAAAAGAACTTCAACTCTTTTTTATATGGAGATGATTCAATGCTGCTAGAAAAAGTAAGCCTTGGGCCCAGAATGGCTTTTCCATGATGCAGAGAAGGCAGCTGTGCCAGAAGGGCAGTAGGCCATTTCTGACTGCCTTATCTGACTTGCCAAATAAGTAGTGTGGGTACTTTCTAAGGTAGAGGAGCTTCAATAGGAAAAAGGCTGAGAGTTTCCAATAGGACAAAGGCTGAGAGTGAAACTCAGTGATAAATATGCTTGCCTGAGACAAATGACACTTGAGATCCAGGCCCAAGCACACTAAACCAGTAACTTAATGGTCAGATTTTTCTTGTCCCTGATTTCTCACTTTCTCAACACCTTTCCTTCTTTTTCTTTTCAAGCAATGGCAATTCTGGACTTAAACATGAAATAATTCATTTGCTGCCAGCCTTTGTCAGATGTCCTGGGCATTAGCAGATGGTGGTATATGAAGGAAAAGGCAGTAATAAAGTCTCTTGTTTGTAGATTCTGGTTTGTCCACAGCATTGTAGTGAAGATAAATTACTTGTCAGGAGCCTTAACCAGCAACTATCCCAGAGAGTTTTGTGTGGCAGTCTGAAAGACAGCACCATTTGATTGTCGGAGCTCTGGAGACCAATAATGGTGAGACTTCAGTGGCATCACATACCTGCTTAAGAATTCAGATGTTATAATTATTAGTAACTATATGCAATAGATACTTTCATTGGGTGATGACTCATGATCCAGTATTAGTCAGAAAGACAATGATAAATGGGATGCTGAGGGTTATTTTACTAACAAATCAATGGGTTGTTTCTCAAGGATTTGGTGATTCTGACATGAAGCTTGGAGTTAGCAGAAGAGTGTTTGCAGTTGCTAGGAAAGGCATCCACCTAGCATAACCTCAGATTGTAATGCCCAGGCACTTACTTTATTATATTAGCTGCAGGGGAGAGCTTTTCTTTCTCTTGTGGGAATATAGGCAGTTTGCTCCTTCCTTCAATTTGAAAGATCCAAGATGCATAATGGTGGAAAAAAAAGTGGTGAACTGAGTGTGCAAATTAGCCCTTTTGTACTGCCATGCATTTCTGTTGCTTTTTATTCCTTTTTCTCTCATGGTACAGCCTAACATGAAGGAAAGACAAGCTTTCTCCTGAGCAAGAGTAGTAGTACTCTGCTCTCTATAGTGCATAAGAATGCACAAAAAGTGCACTATCTTGAGCCTTTTATGAAGCCTGTGTGGTTTCTGTGTTATTCATGGAGAGTGTGTGCAGTACTTTGCAATGCTAAAAGTTGTTTCTGGAGAGGACTATCAGTGTCTTTATAGGCAGGTGATATAAATTGGATCAAATGCTCTAACAACTATTCTGGAGAATAGTTCTAGCACGGGGGGGGGAAATGCATCTGACTACAAAAAAGTTCCCAAAAATGCCTTAAAGAAGAATGTTGCATCTTAATTTAGTGCAGGGGGAATCCCAAACATGGAATAAATCTAGTGGGGAAAGGGCTTCAAGGTATGCTGGAAGCAACTGAAAGGATGTAACTCTTGGAAGACCATGAATGGTGACTTTGCTGATGGCCAGATAGAGTACAGGTTCCAAGAATGTCTTTGTTAATGTCTGATGAGTCAGAAGACCAGTGCAGTGACTTTCAAACCACTTCAGTTTCTTCCCAGTTTTGGTGTATTGCAGTGTTGCTCATGCTACCATGTGTACCTGTTTTTCTCCCTTGTTGTCCAGAGCAAAGTGAAAGAACCCGTGGTGCCCTAAGTTGTTAGTCTAGGACTTTGGAATGTCATCAGGCTCATGACTGGTCTGTCCTACAGCTATGTACATTTAAGCAAGCAGATTATCAGAGATGTGGTTTCGAAGGAGTGGCTGGCAGAAACACGTGCCTGAGAGAGCTCCTTGAGTTTATGCAACAATCTGCATGTTGAAAACATGGAAATGTTCCAGATGAAGAGCCAAAGTTTTATTCCCGCCTCCCCCATTCTTCTGTAGAAGCAGCTTGGATACTAAAGTATCTGTAAGTGGGATGCCTTTTAGTTTTGATGTAGGGGGAAAAGAGCCTCTGTCTCATCTCCTAGCTAGAACATATTCTTTTTGCTAAGGAATTGAAACTGTTTCATTGTGTTTATGCATGATGGCTTTAGGGAGATTTTATCTATAGCTCTAGATATATATGGGCGTATGCACATGTGTGTGTATAGATAGAGACCGATGTATACAGATTCTACTTTTTTTGGTGGGTTGTTTTTTTTTTTTGCTTGCCATGCACATTTCTATGAAAATTTTAGGGGCAGTTTGCAACTTCTTGGCCATATTGTTTCTCTCAACTAGCAGAGTAATTCTCCTACAAAATTGCACTGGAAAAATAACTGTGCAATGGAAAGAAATCAAGACAGCTGCTTGGTTGTTGAATTTCTGAACTGTGGTAATACAAATCTTCACAAAGCACATAAAGAAATTCATCAGTCTGTGCTTTGTGTGTAGCAGTAAAGCACTAGAAAATAAATAGGCATCAAAAAGCTTCTAGCTCTGAATTTTTAATAGCCTCAGGCCTTCTTAAGTTAGCTTCTAAAATACTGCTGAATACAATAATCTTTGAGATGCAAGCAAAAATATGTGGTAAAATGGCATTGCAGGTCCATTTAATTCCTTAAAGCTACTTGCAATCAGCATTTCACAACCAGGAAAAAGAACAAGGGGATAGGTCTGTAAAGCTGTGCTACATGCTCTGGGCCAAGTGTGATAGTTACTGTTCAATGGCCATAGAATTACCAAATCTCTCCCATTTTCCCCTGCTGTTTCCTATGGGCAGGAATGGCTGTTTCTTCTCACGCTCTCACAGGTATGAGGCATAACCTCTCCTCTGCTGCTCTGATCTGTTCAGGAGATCGGAAGCCTTGGTAGCTCAATTACCTGCTTCATGAAAGGGAAACTGTACACCTAACTAGTATGCTGATAAAAAGTTAAAGGTTTTCCTTGCTATTATAATTCTGGAATGTTTTTAACCGGGCAGATGCTTAGGCATAGAGTACTGGATGCCTCTAAGTAATTGCCATGATTTCTTTCTTCTGGAACACTTTGTACTGAAACAATCAATAGGACTGATAGGTGAAAAAGGTGAGTCATTTGTATATTTTTCTTGCTGATCCTTAACAACTTTTCAGTATTTCAATTAGCTTTGTATGACCTTGAGTGAAATATTCATTGGTGCTTCACAGAAGCAATACTGGAGCTGCTTTATATTTGATTGTGGGGTCTGAAGAACACAATATTGTGTGGTATCATTGAGGAGTAGGGAGTGTACATTTGTGTAGGCCTCTCTGAGTCTGGATGTAGATTTTTATTTTAGTTTTTTTTCTTTTCCTTTCTCCTCACTGTGGCCTTAAAACAAAGGGAGTTGTGCAGGAAGAATAAGAGGAAGAGTATTCCTTCAAGGACAATAGCTAGCTTTACAGCCAAGAGACTGCTTTGGCTCTGGTTAGGCAATAAGGTAGTTTTCCCAAAGCTGCTAACTCAAAACACCACTGTGCTAAAACAGACCTGTAAAGGGAAAGCCAAGGAAGCTGCCTTTCCAGCTGTGATTGGCTGTGACTGACCCAGTTTCTCTGAGTGCCAGTGTCAAGCTGAGAAGTTGCCCAAGATAACTTCTTTTAACCAAGGGGAGCATCAAGTCGAGGCTAAACAGTGGGAACACAGATTTTTCTTTAATTCCACTCAGTGAAGTGTAGCACTTTGCAAAATGAATCTTAGGGCATCCTACTTTACTTTGAAGAAGTTTCGGTGTCACTGTTTGCTACTGCTGTCTGTGCACTTCAGGTGTGACAAGCTTATTTTATCAAAAGAAAAGAGGAACAACTCTTTATGTTGTAGCTCATGCTACATGACCTATCTTTGTAAAACAGTGTGCTCTGTTAAAATTAATTATCTGAGAAATTACTCTCACTTAGAATAAACCTTCATGGCTGGCAAGATTTTTTTTTTGTTGTTGGAACCAACAATTGTTTATTACACATGCACAGAGTCTCATCCACAGTTTTGATCCCCCACCCCCTGCCTCACCATGTGATGTGAAGTCCTTATTGGTTTTACTAGTTGCACTTGAAAGAGCAGTAAAAGTTGAATCTGACAGGCTTCATCAGAAGTAAGACCACTTCAGTGGTGTTTTCTGAAGGTCTTTATTGATTACTTTTATTTTTTTTTTCTTTACTGAATGTCATGTAACTAATTAATGTGTATCTTTCCACTAAAAGGAAAGGGAACCTTCATGTCAATGAATCCTAATAGCAGTATGTCCTAAAACTGCTGGTGAAAGTTAATTGGTGGTTCTTAAATAGCCATATATTCCTCGTAAAGCAAAAGGCATGTTCTTGTTTGGTTTTGTTTTTAACCACTAGAAGGGAGCCATAACCCTTTTCTGTGATTTCTAAGGTAAAACATCTAGAGAAAGAGCAGCTAATAACAAAATTGGATTCTTGGTATTATCAGACTTGAGAGGTTCTATTATTGTTTTCAGCATCCTATGTGTCTCTAAAATCAAAAGCTTGAAGATCTCTGCTCTCATTTACTTGAAACAAAATAATGTCTAAAAAAAGAAAGGTCAGCTTTGCCTTCGCAGTGGAACCAAACCTGGAAAATAAGGGTCACTGTCATGCTTTGGTTTGCCCCAGACAATCTCATCTGCTGTGGGCTGCACTTCATGAATACTGATTTGCTGCTGGACTCCCTTCTGTGGTGGTGTTGCTACTTCTTTCCAGAAGGGAATATAGGCCCTATTGAAAGGATATTTAATTGGAAAGATATTTCACTCCAGGGTTTCCTCCAGACAGATGACATGGATATAAAATTTACCAAATCTGACTCTTCCAGCTGGGATATCATGTTATCCGAGCAGAGGTAGTGCCTCTGCATTCTGCCATAGGACAAGCAGCACGTTTGGTGTCAGGCTGTAAAAACAGCATCCTGGCAAGGTGAAGTGCATCAGTATTAGTGTTTCAGAAATGTGGATCCTTCTTGCAGAGATGAAAGAAAACAAAGGAGGGGAGGGGGCAGCAACAAAAAAAAAAACCACACAAATCCTTACAAAGTTTCAGACCATATATGAATGTGAAATAGAACCTGGGTACGTTCTATCCAGTGTTGCAGCCCTGAGCACCGTGTATATGAGCCCATCCAAACTAGCTGGTCTCTTGCAACCTTGAACTCTGCGAAATGTCAGGGTAAGGATTCATACATCCGGTAATAGGGATTGAATGATGTGTTAGTGTAAGGAAAGGGGGAATAACAAAAGCTAGCTCTTGCCCTACTTGGAAATGCTGCCTTTGAAGGGAATAGATCTGTTACTGGTGAAACCTATAGAACTGGGTTACCTGGCACTATTTCGAATTGTGCTGCTAGGCTAGTGTAAGCAGAACAAACTGTTCTGTTGTCATGTTTAATTAAAATTTTCATTAAATGTAGTGTGACAGTATGGTGCTTTGCAGATGCAAATAGCAGTACAGTGACTGTAGATGCTACAAGGATTGTACAGATCAGAGAGACAGTGGAAGAGAGAGGGTAGTCAGTACAAGATAAAAGCATATGGAAGTGGTTACGTGTATAAAGAAAATAAAAGGAGAACAGCATTTGCCTGTCTCATTGTACAAGAACCAGGAGGTATAAAATGAAAAAGGAAAGGAGCATATTCAAAATTGAATAGTGAAAACAATTTTTCACACTCATGAGTAATTAAACAGGATTTCATGTTTCTGTTATGAAATTCATTGCTCTCCTGAGGCAATAATTCAGGTAATTTATAAGATACTGTTTTATTTACTTGGGCAACCAGATTATTTGGAATTGTGCTTATAAATAGATATAGTATATATACTATGGATACTATATATACAGTATATGAATGTAGAATATATACTATATATATGCAACAGTTTGCTAAGAAAACTGTTGCAAAGACTAACCTTAAGTCTTTAGCTACAAAGTATCATGCATGCAGAAACTGAGGTACAGAGGTAAGGAGGGGAAGAGCCGGTGAGTAGATGGCATTTGTGGCATGAAGGGCATAGCAGGGAGTAGGGCCTCAGGTGCTGGCAGATTTGCAATGCAGCTTGGCGAGGGAGGACATACGTTTTCAAAGAGATGTGGAGGAAGTTGGAGTTTGCAAAATTGTTCCAGAACAGGCAAGCTGTGACCTTCACTGAATGCGAGAAGAGTTTATTATAGCTGCAGGTGGTAGGGAAATTGAGATGAGTCACAGATGCCAAAAAGGAGACTAATTGAAGTCGTCAAACAAGTGGCAACTAAAGTGTAGAGAGTAGCAAAGATGATCTGGCAATTGTTATCTATAGTAAGCATGTAAAACAGTGTGATTTTATCACACTAGTGTAAGAGGTACATCTAATTTCTGGGGTTGGTACGTTCAAGGACCTATTATTCCCTTAAGAGTATTATATCTAATACCACAGAAAAGGAAAAGGGATGTGTCTGAATGTAAGGCCTCAATAGAAGGTAAAAGAGAGTGAGGAATTTAAACTGAGACTCATGTCAAGGAAAACAGTGCTGTGCAAAAAGACCTGGAGTCAGTTTTGGGTATATAAAGATAAGACTGAAATCTTGGCCGGTTTTACATTAGGATAAGATGTAAATAGGTCAATACTATGTAGATTACAGATTCTTTTGTCTGATACCAGGGTAGACAGAGTTGAATTTGGTTTTTCCTAAGCCAATGTGAAGTCAGTGCAGGAAAGTATTGGTGAAGCTTTTTATTTAGGGTAAGTATGCTTTTTCTTATGATGTCGTTCAGAGCTGGTTCACTCATGGCTTCCCTGTTCCAAGAGAAAGAGGGTAAAACAGCACTAGTTGCCTTGAGTTACATAAAATACAGTAATTGGTAACCTGAGTCCCTGAACACATGAATGAGTTAATGGCTAGCAAGCTGTCCTAGTTTTCAAGTTGTGGGAACATAGTGCAGCCACTGACAGCAACTTTAATTCTGCTCTAACACTTGCTCTCTGATGAATCAGGACTAACATCTTGCACTTACCTCCTCTCCAAAACACAGCTTGCTCAGCACTTGTGCTTCTGCAGGCAGAGTCTGGCAATGACACCCAGCTGTAACTTTGCGGTTTGCTGAGGGTTTATGCCTTCAGCTTCGCCTTTCTAAGCCTTCTGTATTAGACTCTGACAATCCACATTTCTTTGGTGTCCAGGCTGGACAAGTAGCTTATTTATATATCCTTTTACGATTTATCATGCATAATTCAGTCCTGTGGCATACTTGCACAGGCTCTATTCAGCAGCCCAGGCTACTGTTGCAGCTCTAGTGAGCAGTAAAGGCCACCACTGTACTGTACTGTACTGTACTGGCTGTACAGCTGTTTTGTAGGGCAGCACACTATGCTTACTGGGGTTAAAGGTTACCCTGCATTAAATCATAGAGTGCTTGACAGTCAGATTTTCCTGTTGTGGGTCTCAAGGTGGTCACATAGGTACACTGGAGTACTGTTGCTTGTGGTGGTAGAAATATACATGCATCCAGGTAACATGGGAGGCATGAGAAATACTTGCATCCAGTGTGAAATCTCAGGTTTTGGTGAGGTGGAGGGGAGAAGAGGGGAAACTGCTGGAGCAGGGCATGGTGTGCCATGCAGTGCTGTATATAACTGCATCTCTTCCTGCTGCCAGCTCTGGAAGTTCTTAGATTAACACTGGCTGAGCGAATGAATGTTTTTCTGCTGAAGAGCTGCTCCTATGGCTCTGTTTACAATCTATATCTAACTCTATCATTATTTCTCAATTTTGAATGGTAAAATACAGGCTCTGGGTTTGTTCTTGTCGTGCAGCTATCCCACTGCTTTAGAAAGCTGAACAGTCTGGTGAAGGGGAAGGTAGACTTCTTGCAACTCCTTAGTATGCTCCTGTCGTGGTTTAAACCCAGTCAGGTAATTCGTTCGCTCACTTCCCCCCCTTTCTTGCCCTCCCCCTGCTCTCGGAGGGACGGAGAGGAGAATCAAAAGAATGCAACTCCCACGGGTTGAGATAAGAACAGTTTAGTAACTAAGGTATAACACAAATCACTACTGCTACCACCAATGATAACAATGATAAAGGAAATAACAAGGGAAGAGAATACAACACCTCACCACCCGCTGACCGATAACTCGCCCCCCAAGCCCGACCAAGCTCCGACCGATACCTCCTCCAACCCTGCAGTCTCCCAGCCCTTCCGGCTAACTCCCAGTTACATCCCTGGGCATGACGTGCTGTGGTATGGAATAGCTCTTTGGTCAGTTTGGGTCAGGTGTCCTGTCTCTGCTTCCTCCCAGCTTCCCCTCCTCCCTGGCAGAGCATGAGGCTCACAAAGTCCTTGGCCAAACCAAAACATCTCTATCAGCTCTGTTCCCGAGCTGAAAGTCAAAACACTGCACTGCACCAGCTACCAAGGAGGAGAAACATGACTGCCACTGCTGAACCCAGGACAGCTCCTCAAGAGACTTCGGTTAGTTTGGGACCAGTATTGAAACAGACCCCAGAATTGCTTAAGATTAGCAGTTTGCCTCATAATTCTTTCCTAGCGTATCTGCCATGCTTATGTGTGAATCTGGTGTATGATCTCTGTTTTCTCTTTTTGGGTTTGGTCTCAGGATGTCTCAGTGGCCAAGCATGGGGTTTGGAGAAAATGAAAACATTAGTTAAGTGTCAGGAATCAACAGTGCTGTTCCCATGCTGTTCTGCAGGAGCAGACAGGCAAAGATTTCCATGCCATGTCCCATGTCCTCAGACCATGCTCATGGTATTTTTAGACCATGCTGTAAGCACTTTTCATTTTGCATCTTATGAAATTCCCATCTTCCCTCAAATTGGATTACTTAAAACTTTGAATTCCCTGCCCTTGCTGCCTTCTGTGACACAGTTTTTAACGCAGTTAATAAATTTAAATTAACTCATGTGCTGGTCCTGCAAAGACACCAGCACTTAACATTATTCACTGCACATTAAGCAAGGTTGTAATAAATTAACTAGGTCTCCATTCTCTTGCGGCTTATGTGTGCTCATCATTATTTTATGTTATGGAAATTAAATAATTCTTCCCTAAGTTCTAATAATGTGAACACGAGTTCAAAATCACAGTGGCAATGTAACAATTAAAGGCAACTAAAGGAAAACTGCAAAAGCTGCAGTAGCTGCTGCTTTCTTATGTTTCACACTCCTTGAACTGTCTTCATTATGGAAGAGGCTGATTGCCTTCTTTGGTCAGCCTCAGCTTTAAAGGAAGTTGCCAGACACTGCAGAAAAGTTGCTTGGAAATGAAGGAACATGAAGACAGAGCTGGGATTTTTCAGAAGAGCCACAAGGGAGGTACAGCTGAGAAAGCAAGGGCTCGGTCTGAGATACTACAGATAATCAAGACTACTCTTGATGCTTAATAGATGGGATTCACAGGGCTTAAGTCGATTCTTGGTTGAGGAGCATCTTCTGTGAATTCAGTACAGGGTTTTCTGCAAATTTCTCTCTCTTATTCTACTTTTGAAGCATTGGGCTGCTGCTTCTTCGCCATTTGTTAGTGCAATTTTTCTGTGATGCTGATCTCTCCTAAGTGGTAGATTTCAGGTACTGATACCTCTTGTTCTCTTGTTAAAAATATTTTATTGCTGCCAACATTTGAGGGCTTTTTTAATGTCTCTGAAATGAAACTTTCCAATAATAAAACTATTCTTGCCCATGTAGAATAGCAAATAACATAAAGTAGTTATTATCTATTAATAGTGAAAGTTGCATTTACTTCTCAAATCAGTAATGGTGCTTGTCAGTTTTGTATTTTATCTGTGATATTGGACTTAAAAGCTGAGTGGAAGAGGAGAAAGACAGCAAAAATATTTCTCTTCTTCTGTTTCACAGCGCGTTCTGCTTTTTTTCATTGCTTTTATCCTGTAGGTTTGGCATTTGCTTCATTAGTGGTTACTTGCACAATTTTTGCCATGTACTTTTCACCTCTTTATTGCATTGTCTTTTACTAGAAAGCTCTCTTTTCTAAGATGTTCATCTTGTTACCAATCCAGCCTATGCCTTTGTTTCACCTATTACATATTTGCAGTATGAAACTGACATGAGCAATGTTTACTTAGGCCATAATAACTTTATGAAATAAATTACAAGCAGGTATTTATTCATAAAGAGTCAGATTCAGAATAAATTCTCCATTCTTATGTGGATGCAAATTTTTGGGTCTTCAGTAAACGCAGATATCAAGTTCTACTATGATTTTAATTTGAAAGAGATGTGAACAAAATGCTAATTTAGGATACCCTTCTTACACCCATTTCTGTTGTCTTCAGAGTTATTAGCTTTTTTGCATGTGTAGCACTAGTAAATGGTGTTTGCCAAATTCATACTGAATCCATACAGATTTGGCCCAACAGGAGCTCCCTGGGGATGCCTTTTGTAGCAGGTTTTTCTTTTCCACTGGAGACTGCAAACTGCACAGGCACAGTAATCCAAAACTGATTGGTATCTTTCCCTATTTTAGTTTTTACCAAAAGAAACAAACTTGAGTATGACTTGTTCTCTACAGGTTGCTAGTCCCAGTCAGTCCCTATCAAACTACCTTACTCACTGAACAGCAAGTGGCAGAAAAGTTTTATTTTATGCATGGCAATGAATGATTTGTCATGCAAGACCTTACTCCTCTCTTCTTCCTCGTATTTATGTTGTTACACAGTTTTATCTTACACTTTATTACCTTTCATTTTATAGGTACATGAACTGTGTGTGTCTTGTTCAGAGGCACAGAGTTACAATGGAGAATTAGCTTCCATGTTGTTTAATATTTTTCCCTTACAGGCATTTAATGCATTGTTTTCTGCATTAAGTTGTCCAATACCATACTTTCGTGCTTTTTAACAAAAGCTGAACTGAGTATTTTCTTCAGATGTAGATGATCTTAGGGTCATTTCCAACTAAATGCCCCACAGCTGCTCCCTAACTTCTCCCTCCATGCCTCCTGGTGGAATCAGGAGGAGAGCTGGATAAAGGTAAAACCCACGAGTTAAGATAAGAACAGTTTAATAACTGAAATAAAGTAAAATATAATAATAATAATAGGAAAAAGAGAGAAAGTAGTAAAACCCAGGATACACAAGTGATGCACGATACGCAAGTGATGCACAATACCATTGCTCAGCACCCAGTGACTAATGCCCAGCTCATTCCTGAGCAGCAATCAGCCGCTTGTGGAAAACTTCCCCCAGTTTACATACTGAGCATGATACTCTATGCTGTGGAATAGCATGACATTCTATGCTTTGGAATAGTCCTTTGGGTAGTTTGGGTCATCTGTCTGGGCTGTGCTTCCTCACAGCTTCTTGTGCCCCTCCTCCCTGGCAGAACATGGGAAATGGGGATGTGGTTACTGTGCATAAACTCAACGTATGCTACACAGCTAGACATTTTCTTCAGGGAAATGGAGAAACAACCCTAACACCTGGCCCAGTTCTGGAAAGATTGATACCCATAAGGGATCAGCATCTGCTTTACCAGGCTAAAAATCAGTCTGAGGCAGATGACTTAATGCTACAGGAAAGTAACAGTCAGCATGAGAAAAAAACAGAAACTGCTAATACAGGCTGGTCACAAAACCTGTCACAAAAGTTACGTTGTGCACATGTATTTGCCGTCATGGCTGGGACAGCATTGCTTGGTGAAAGCTGATGCAGTCTGAAAGTTTTTGTTCCTCTAGAACTAAAAAAGAATGGGACAGTGGGTGGCTGTTGTGGTATCCAAAGGGGTTCTGGAAGGCCATGTTTGTAATGAGGTAACTTGTGAGATCTCTATTAAGTATGGAGACTAGAGGTCCAGGTTGGAAAGACTTTGTGTCAGTTTTCTCTCCAAGACTTGTCAGCTGTGTGCCCTGAACATCACTGATGGGAAACAAGTTCTGTTGATCAGAAGACAGGGAGCAAAATGACAGCAGCACTTGTTTTTTTTCTGTGTGCTCTTGCCATAAGCTTTCCAGATAGTAATACCTCTTTTTAGGGCAAGATTTGGTAATGCTAATAAATCTCTGAAGCCTTATCAGAGCTTTATTTCATATAGTCTGTGAAGCACGCAGAAGAGAGCGGTTGCATAACTATTAAAGCTATGTAACCTAGAAGGAATTACCAAAACACCTATTGTATTATGCATCTCTTCTGGTCTAATTACATAAACATGCTGTATTATTTATAAAACTGCATCACTTTAAAATTTAGTACTTTGCTTCCTTTCCTTTTTCTGCACATCTAAATTTTGCTCTTAAGACTTTGAGAGCTGCCATTTTGAGCGTGCAGATTTAGGACAGGACTGGTCTCAAGTGGCACTGTAACATTAAATATTAAATAGCTGATTCAAACTGCAGCCAAGAGGAAAATCAGATGACAGTCAAATCCTAAGCCAGAAAATTGAAGAGGAAAGCAATAAAGATTTCTCAATTTATCATACCTGCTATTTTGCACATCTTAGTGAGCTGTGCAAAACTGTCTCTTTCGTCAAATAACTTGCTTAACCACAGTGCAGGAAATATTTACCATTTGCGTGATCGCTCCAGTTTAACTGAACAGCAGTGTCATGCCAAAAAAAAAAAAACAAGATTTTTTTTTTAATTAACATTCTTTATATCCATTTGCATCTACCAGGCTTTGCAGAAAAACAGATTACCATCACATAAATCCTGGGAAGCAGCAAATTGGAGCAGTGGGACTATTGCCATCAACCATATTGTCACACTTGTAGCTTTGTATAAGACTAGTTATCAGTAACAGAGATATATAAAGAGTTAGTGGAGGGTACAGACTGTTCAAAGGTGAGTTGCACTTCTATCCAGTTTCTGAACCAATCGAAGGTATGCCATGGAGCTGTCCCGTGCACTAATGGTGTTTCTGATATGGTTTATGTTTGGGTTTTCAGTGTAGAGGTCTCATGATCTAGACACATACAGATGTAGGATTTAATAAAGAGTTAAAATTATTTTAAGAGAGCTTCATTAGGTGAAGGAGATTGTGAGATTGGAACTTGGAGGAGAAATTAAGCAGGAGAGATCTCCGAACATTTGCAAGTGGAAACACATCCATGCGTACCAGGCTGAATGCTGAAATTATGCCACTTGAACTATCAAATTGCCTTACCTTGTTCTATATTGAGTTCTGTCTGGAAAAGTGTTGGAACTCTGATTTTCTCAATTATATAAAAAGCTGATGTCTCAAAAGAAGGTAGCGATTTGTTGCTTTACTCTTCTAGATAATGATGCAGGCTATGAAGTATTACTAGTCATCTACCAATTCCCTAACAAACCTGTGGGATATCACTGCTCACTGCTCGTGTGTGTTAGGGCATTTATTAGGGAAGGCAAAACATCCAAAAAGATGGCTCAGAGTAAAACACAGTAACATTTGAATTGTCATGTGCCTGATATAAAAGCAGAGTTTTGTACAACTTAACTGGTGTAAGATCAATGCTTGTGATACAATACAAAAGGTCTTAAATTTAAATCAGTGAGACCATTATATGTTCAAGGTACCAGTAGTCTTATATTTTGGAAGCATTATTTTTTCTGTGGTCTGTCTCCTATTTTTACATTGTTTTTTGCCTAAAAATAATTATTCTCCTGTAGATTTGTTATTGTTTTAGGGGAGAAAGGTTGCTGTTTGTTGGTATTTTTGTTTTTAACTTTAAATGGGAGCTACAATAGACAGTAGACAATGTCACAGATACAAAGTTAATCCAGAAGTTCAGAGTCCATTGGTTTTGGGATCATCCTCCAAATACCTCTCCCTAGACATAACAATATAGACAGAATGTGTACCTCTGGCTACGTCAGGAGCAGCAGTAATTGGATTGAGTCCCCTTGAGTGAATCAGAAATTTGAAGGCTCTGTTTGTGTTTGGGGGAGCAAAAAAATGTAGTGTGAGGGTAGGACATGGACTACTTCAAGTTGCAGTGGGCATGTGGGAAACTTAGCAATGCCTCCCATTTAAAAGAAATTTAAACAATTCAGTACTGTTTAAACTCAGCCTCAGAAATGCTCCTTTGAGCAATCTCACAGTGAACGTACTCTCTACAGCCACAGGCAATCAGTGTCAGCTAGTGATTGCAATAGCCCAGATGCGTGCTTGCCCAATTCAATCTGGCTGGGAATTAAAATGGAGAACAAGCTGCTTGATGGCAGTTAAAGACTTCTCATCTTCTCCAGAACCATGGCCTGCACCTGTGGAGTTCATGTTAGGCTCAGTTTGGCTTTGAACCCAAAGCCTGAGTCCAGAGGTCTGTCAGCAACTGCCAGGAGTTGAGCAGAAGGTGACTGAGAACTGCAAATCTGAACTTTTACCAAAGTGAATTTCCATAGGGAAAAACTTAAGGAGTCTACAGTTTCTCTCAAAATAGTTTTCAGAGCCAGTTTCTTTCACTGCAGACAATGTGGTGAGTCTGTAGCCGGTTGCTAAATGGGGGGCTTTTTAAGATTAGCAGTTTTGAAGTGCATCTTGCATCATTGTTTGTGGCCCTGACTGTAGCAAATCAGTGACAAAAGTATTTCTGTAAATAGCAGCTGCAATTCTGAAAGCAAAATGGCTGTTAAGTTTTTAACATTGTGCATTTATTATGTTTCCTGTTTGCTTGTCAAAAGTCAGTTGAATAACTTTGGATCCTTGCACACCATTGCTGGGCAGCAGGCTCTCGTTTGGCATCTGAGCTGTAAGAGGTGTGCACTGCCAGGGTATGCTGTAAAGCTGCAGGCTCTGCAAGAGTGCTTTTGTTTGCAGCCCAACTGGCCAGTCTTCCTGCAAAAGAAATACAAAAAAGCGAAAACTGCCTCTTCAGCCTTTCTCTTGAGAGAAGCAGCCCCTTTCCTTGGAGAGAAGAACATTTTAAGGACAGAATTTGTCAGTGTGATGAAGGGAACCTGGTTAGACATATGCATGAAATCAGTGAAGTGCTTGCTCAAGTGTGCACTTAAATAGATTTGCAGAATTGAGCATGATAGGATATACCAGATTAGTTGGCAGAGGCTCTCTAACTTTTCCATCATTTTAGTGCTCTGTATCATGCTGAAGCATCTTTAAAATTTCATTAGCAGCTTGAAATTAAAAGGGTTGGGAGATTAAGATACTGCTCTGGATCAGGAATGCACTCATCACATGTTGAATAAGAGCAGTCAGATCTGTTGCTGCACTCCTGAGGGGCTCTAGAGCATTTGTTTTAAGGCTATGTTAGAAAAGGATTTCTGTTTTTGTTACTGAAGAGTCAATTTTTAGCTTGACTCTTCAGTGCAGTGTGTTGCACCCATATTTGAAGCACTGGCTTTGTAAGCACCAGCACAACCTGAAGGATTGCCAGGACGGCCTTATGTAAACAGGTCTGATTTCCCTCATTCTGAGCTTGAACAGACCAGATGCAAGCCTGTTTCAATCTTTACGTCTTATAGGCATGCTAGAGCAGGACTAAAGTGAACCTCAAAAACCCTATTGTGAGCAGACAGATCAAGTCCTCCAAAACATTTGTTCCTTGAGTGCTTTCATGTGGGTTTGCTGGATTTAAATTAACCTAAAAAGTCTTTCAAGCAGCATGCTTTGTGTGTATGTGGGTCATTCCAATTTTCTCTTTATACAACTGACTGGAGGAGTGTTTCAAGTATGAGGGTGAGGGCAAATTCTCACAAAACAGAGCAGCTTCAGCTGTCATCATCTTTCAGATAAATGTGAATTGATGTAGCGGTTGCCCACAGTGGGGTGCTTCACCTAGTGTCCCCTATTGTATTGCTGTAATAGGGCAGTGAGTATTGCTGGGGGGAACAGATCTTAGTATAGATCTTGCCTTGCTTTTCCTCATCTGTTGGGCTCTGCTACTGCTGCTTAAGAGGAATTTGTTACTCTTCCTGTTGGAGACATCCAGCTGTGACCCAAACCCAGTGACCTGGGGATGTTCAGCATGAGCTGATTATGCTTAAGAAGGGCCTTGAAACCAGGACACCAGGATACTTGAAAGGATACTAGAGAGGGTTTATGCCACTGGACACATTTGCCCTTCCCTGGGGTCTGTGGCTATTCAGACTGTGCTCAGGCTAAGGGCTTTTTTGAACTGTGAGAGCTGGAACTAGGACAAATTAAACACCCATCTTAATCAACTACCACTCTGTGAATTCAGTTGGGAATGAGACTTGATAATCTCACACTTAAAATATGGCCTTCACTCCTATGATGTCCTGTGCAGAGAGAAAGAACATTTTGCCTAAGTTCCCAGAATACTAATGTGGTTCGGACACTGGGATATACTGTAAGTGGACTTGAGTCCTACTCATAGCTGTTTGCCTCCACTTGCATCGGTTCATCAGTGGACTGCAGTGAGACCCAAATAGAGAGATGAAGAATTATATGCTGTAGATTGTGAATGATGGATTTCTTTAGAGTGCTTGTTGTAAGAGGATTGAATTGAGAATTCGTCTTGGAGTAATCTTGTTGGACAGCTCTGCATTGCATGAAACATTTGTCTCATACCTTCTGGCCTTGTCTGTATGATTTTGAGTGACTAATGCAGCTTCATAACCTAGTTCCTGTCCCTTTCCTCCCTATCCTTCATCCCAAGTCTTGGAGTATTTTCTGCTACACAAAACAGCTCAAGACAAGATGGTCCTACACAGGAGAACTTTGTGGCTAAAAAACCCTTCAGGAGTGTGTGAAAGTTGTGGTGGAGAACAAAATTGAACCTATGTTTTACGAAGCCTGACAGATGTTCTTACTGCTAGGCTACCGAGTAAAAGGGGCAGCTGAGGAGTGAGAACTGCTCATATGCCGATAATGCATCAACAGAGTTTTAGGTTACTGGCTTCCTGCAGCAAAGTAGGAAACTGAGCAGAGTGCTAATTCAATTTCCGCTATGTTCAGAGGCATAGTGATCTGTACGTGACCTTGTGCAAAGGATTATTGGTGTATCTGCCACTGAATTTCTGACAGCATGTAGCTGACAACTGCAGATAGACTCCTTGCCTTTTTTTTTTTCTTTATTCTGTAGCTGAAGCTGATGGCAGCAACATCCCTTAATTCTGACCATTTGTTGTAGGTATATTTCTTCTGTTTGTACTGCCTCATAAATGTCACTCATTCTGTACACGGCCTTTACTTGATTTAGTTTAATGTGGATTTTGTAGATCTCAGTGTATGTTAATTTGTTGGTAATAAGCGTCCAGTTACATCTTTGTCTTTTTTATTTATTTTATTTTAAAAGAGTTACAAGTATGTCCAGTTGTTAAGGTCATCGGTTTTAACAGCTAATGTGCAACATTTACTAAAATGTTGAACATAGTAACTTAGCTAGTTAGAACAGATATATTCACTTACTGCATAATAATAAATACTGTAATAACTTAAAATTAATTTTCTTTCAAACCTTCTTGTGATCATCTATTTGACCTTGGCCACTGGATGTTTTGCTCTTAACTGCAGCAATAAACTACCTACAATTAGTGGTAAAACAACGTGGGAAACTCCTTGGACTTCTTTGCGTGGGATTGAGATTCCAGTTGGTATACTGAGCTGGCAGAATTTCCCTTTGAAGCCCACAGGAAGGCAGCTAGCAGCCTGGTACAGAGCTGTGGAAAGTCCTTTGTAGCTCAGCTACCACCGGAATTAGCTAATTAAAGATGACAAGCAGGCTGGGGGCCAATTCTGACTTTGTTTTGAATTTTTCTTTATTTCAGTTTGACCAAACAAGAAGTTCGTTGAATAGGTTTTGTGGATGTTGTTTAGCGGGAATATGAAGAGGTTTTTTTACTTACCAATATTACTTATTTTTTTAAGAAGTTTGCACTTTGAGCAGCTTTGTCAATTACCCAGTTCTGAGCCTTTACCTTCTGATGCTCAGTCCAAGAAGACTTGTTTGGCAGGTAGAGAAAAAGAGGAAAGTCAACCAATAGCATATATTATCATATACTTGTATGCATGTGTCACCTTTGTAGCATTCAGACAGCTGGAGCAGGCTAAGAGTCTTTGGGAGTCCCAAATAATACCTGGTGGTTCTTGGCTCTGGGGTTTTTCCAAAACTCCAGGAATTCTCCTGCAGTGCACTCCGTGGCTGTAATACACATCCGTGGCACTGGCAACACTTTGGAAAGTGGGTGGAAAGTTAGACAGGGAAATCAGTGTTTCTGAATTTGCTTGTTTCAGGAAAAGGCCTTTTATTTCCTCTGAGGAGACAGCTGCAGCAAATGTTTCTATCAGAGTCTTCCAGACGTCCGTATAGACTGGAAATCCCTGAAACCCACTATCTAAAACTTGACATATTTTAAATACTTTAGAGTGCCTTTGAACTCCTCTACAGAATATTGCATCTCCCAACAGCAAGCCACAAATGTCCTCAAATATGGTATGCATTTTGCTTGGAGAAATGTGAAATAAAGGTGATAGCGAAAGGATTTTTAAAACAAAAAAAACTCTTTGTGAGGAATCATAACTGCTCACACTTAAGAGTGACAGAAGGGCACTGGGAGTGAGCAGCAATGACATTAGGTTAGACAGTTTTTCCCTCCAAATAGTTTTATTTTCAGCAACAGCCTTCAAACCTTCACTAGATGAGGTATATAACCCTGAAGTTAAATGACAGGTGTCCTAGCAGTAGGACTGACCTAATGAGAAAACTGTTGCCCAGATAAAACCTTCCTTCATATTGTTGTCCTTGCTATTTCTTCCATGTGCACAATCTGAAGATTTCCACCAGCAAAATTAACATTTTTTGTCTCAAAAATATTTTCAGCATGAAAGCTGAAAGCCACGTAGCTAGCGTGAATGAATTCTTGAAGGAATTGGTATTTGTATCGTATCAATTGAATAAATTAATCTCTGCAGTGTTGTGGAGGTTACAGGGTAAGAGAGTTTCTGTTCAGTTGAAGTATCACACTTTAAAATCTCAGTGATGTTCTTATACTCTCCTGTACTCGTCAGAGGACTATTTGTGTATGACACAACTTTCTTTCTAAATACTTGCAAAAGCAGCTTTGAAGAGGAAGGTTTAGATTAACTTTCTTATACATAGGAGCATTTTCAGTTTGAAGCCATTCTGTTGATGTCTGAACATGCTTCAGTGCCCGTTAACCGTAAGCTAATAGTTTTGCTAGTGGAGAGAGAGTCGTAAGTGTTGTAAAATACGTAATTGAAGATGATTCATGCTGTAGTATTGCCTCACACTAAGGAAGCTAGATCTTATCCCACTATAAGCTTTATGAATAGCACTTCACTGATGTTTCTCAAGCATGTTTGTGTATTCTTTCCAACCCTTGGAGGAAAAAAAAAAACCAAAACCGAAACAGGAATTCCTCTAAGAATTTCCACTGCATGAGGTTTTGATTTTATTTCCTCATACTTCCATTGATTCTTCTTTACTGAGCCAGTAACGGGTCCAAAAGGTAGGAAGATGCTCTGTATGTCTTTTTTTACTGGGGAAGAGAGAAGGACGTAGAGGAAGAGGAGAGGATGATTCTGTATTAAATCTCCTGCTGGTTTCACTCTTATTTCCCATGGCATCTTTATCCTAGCTTCTAATTTGCCTCTATCTGAAAAGAAAAACCTAGAAGCCTAACAATTATTTAATGTGTACTTGGGAAAATGTGGAATCATCTTTATTAAGGAAATTCTTTGGTAGTGGATGTAAACTGTGGATATATGCCTGTATCCATCCCATCTGTCTGTCAAAAATGATCTCCCTAAAACCGTGTGCTGGAGTCTGCTAAGTGAATTTCCAGGTCGTTGTGGATGATGCTTTTTCTCAAGTCTGTATTTGATGTGCAGCATGCTAAAGTCACCTGTTCAAGGCTTAATAAAATTTCTTATTATCATTGTCCTGGTGCCTAGTAACAAGTGAACTTCCCTGCAGTAGTCATGAGAATTGTCCTCTCTCTCCTCCACTGCCCTGCTAGTTTTCATGAAACTTAAAAAATTAATTATCCTTGAAATTTTGTTTTTTCCTGTCACATTTAGGACACTATTTTCAGAGGGCTGGTGGCAGGGTGGGAAAAGCAGGCAGATGAGCACAGTGCTTGATAACAAGTTGTAGAAGACCAGACCAAAATTTTGCTTCAGCTTCTGTTGATGTGAACAGGGTGTAGTGGTTTGGCAGTGCTATAAGAAATCATATGTTAAACTGTAAAATATGTAAACCTGTATCTTACAGTTAATCCCTTGTACCTTTTGCAGGTGGAGATTTACATTTTACCTCTATATATTTACCTATGGAGTGCGGTTCCTGAAAAAGGTAGGCATTTATATTACTATGCTTTCATAAGACATCACAAATTTGTTTCAAGACTTGTATATAATATAAAGCACAAGCATAAAACTCACGTTCACAAAGAATAAAAAATAAAATTTAATTTGCATTTGTGAAATAAATTGCTACTGGCACTGGTAAAGAATATAAGTTCTTATCAATACTTAATGGGGTAAAAACTCCCACAACTGGTGTAGCAACATACCTAGGTTACTTTATTACTTTTAATTCTGAGCATTAAGCTGGCAGTAGGGTTTACCACAATATTAATCTCAATTTCTGTATCATCCTTTATAAATGCCTGTGGCAGAGGTTCCTTTTTATTAAAAAACAAAATCCATTAATGTTTTAGAAAATGCTTTTTATTTGCCTGTTCTTTATCTGACATACTGTGAAAAGAAGTTTCCATGGAGTTTCCCATCAATGCTGTGTTTCTGGTGATATAAGCAGAGAAGGGTGTTGATGGCTTCTAAACACCCTGGTGTAGGTCTGTTAACCCTGCCACAGGTGGTAATATGTATTTATGGTACAAATTATTTTTTACAGCATGACTAGTTCTCAGAGCTTTTCTGTAAGTGAGGCCCTATTTGTATAATTCTGAGAGGTGAAATTAGGGGGAATGTGTGGTCTCAGTGTGCTTACGTAATCTTACAATCTTCGTTTTGGACATGAAGTGGATACAGAAAATGGATCCTGAATGTTTCTGGTACTTTGTAAGTAAAAATAGTATTAAAAAAACCCTCATCATTTTTATGATTCTAATTAATGAGGCTGTCCCAAGCGCCAGGCAAGTTGGTGCCAGTAGGAATGATGATATGCCAGTCCAGAAAGGGCACATCAGAGCCTTCTCAGCTGTTTAGCACCAGTAAGACCCAGGGAAAGTGTGTGCACCAGTCCTCCAAAGAGACGAGCCAATACATAATGTGCAACCCCTCACTGCCTTTTTGAACATTTACAATTTCTGTGCGCTTCATCCATTAACGTGACGTATGGTCATGATACTCTGTTTTCTGCCTTTGATTCCATCCATGTTTGTGGTAGGAAATACAAGAATAGTTTTCATAAGCAATTTTCACAACTTAAATTGTTGGCCTGTGGGTGTGTAGAGAGCATGACTGTGGCTTCATAGGGTTCTGTAATGCATAAGGACACTGAGTCTTTATCTTCTGAATTTCTTTACTTTATTACAGATTATCACAAATAATCACCATTGGTACATTAGCAAGTATCACAAAATGACTACTGCAAAGCATACTTATGATTAAAAAAACAAATCTCTCTCAACACAAAGAATACGTCTGTTCTAGGAAAAACTCTGAATACCAGCATTTCTAAAGAATAAGAAGAGTGTAGTAAATGCATGCTTCATTACAAACCATTGTGAGCTGTTTCTAAAGGCTGAGCTGACATGCAAAGTGTAGGGTGTCTTCCTTCCAGTTCAGCTGAAGTTTGAGAAGGGCTGGCTGATATAGAATGGTTGCTTCAACAAGGTATACCTATACTGTTACTTGCTTAACAAAGATCAGCTGTGTAATTTTGATGTAATTTTAACTTTCAGTATGTTTAATTTTTACAAAAAGAACTTATTCATTATGTAATTGTGTATGTATTGTTAATTACTCATTTTTACACAGTGTTGCAAATGAGTCTGGCAGCATTTTGTGCTATTGTCATTATTCCAGTGTTCTGCTTTGTATACTCGGGTCATTCACATGGAATGTATGCAAATCAACAAAATTATGATTGTGATTGTATTTGTATTTACACCATCTCCCTAGCAACATTGTGTAACTAAGAGGAAGTGCAGGCTTTTTGCTGTTTATCAAAAACCAAACATTTTGCTGCATCCGCTTGAGGGGGGGAATCTGGGTTTGGAAGGAATAAAATCTAGACCCCGGAATCTGGAGGAGTTGCTTATTTCAGAACTTCACTACAATACCAAAATGGATAATGCTTTTTAGTTTGTCTTGGTCTTCTTAATGGAATAATTTCGAAGAAACACTTAATTGATTCCTTAGGAAGCTCATGGGAAAAAAAGTTAAACATAATAAATTCTCTTACAAATTTGATAGAAAGATCTTTCCTTCAAAAAGCTGTTTTTCCTGGAGAGAATGTCAGTGGTGTCGTGCTGTGCTAATGCTACAGTAGAAGTTTGCACCCTTTCAAATAAAAGTTCTGCTTAAGACCATCCCTAGTGTACCTAGTCCAGAAGAGTGATAAGCATGGTGAGTAAGCCCAGGTGCAATGGCTGTCCCAGAACTATCACAGCAACATATGCTGCCTCACTGGGAGAGAGTGAGAAAGAGTAAATACTACAGATGTTCCTGTTTTGAAGAATGGAATATGCCACCAGCATAGCACCACATTGGCAACATTCACATTGGCTTTTAAAACCTAAACTAATGCTTAGTTGATACATAACTTTGGATTGTTGAATAAGATATTGTGATGAAGTAAGTCTTTCAAACATCCATAAGATTATATTTTTTTGAGAAAAACTGCATTTTGTTGCTGTTCAGATGGACAGAATCACTGGATGCTGGTTAGTTTGTCCATTTCTGGATAGCTAAGATGCCTGATTTAAGAAATCTGGTTTTGCCATCTGGAGTGGGAAGTGCTCCTTATTAGTTGCTCTCATGACTTCTGCTCTTATGAGGTACTGCTCTTAGAGAAGTGAACCAACTCAATAGTACAAAAGGCTCTTCCTAAAACACTACACTGAATGCATTGCCTCTTTTATAGTTTCTTTGTTGGCTCTTGAATTGGGAGGCAACAAAATACTCCGACTTCTATATTGTCCTTCCCCCCAACTTGACCTAGTCTCCTTGCAACCTGCCGTTCCTTTGCTTGGTGCATACATTCCTAACCTGATGGGTACTTTGTTTACATTTGGCTCTCTTAAATGTTCCTTCTTTAATTTAAGGATGAAATTTAGCTTTACCTACAAGACTGGCATGGGGCCCATAAATTACTTAATCATCACTTTGAGTTAGTTTTGAGGTTCTTTGCTTTGCACTGGCTCTTTGCCTAGAGATGAATTTCACCTTTTAGATTCTTTCTCAAAACACTTTTCTCGTAATGGCCCCAGCACATAAATGCTCCTTTATCTTCTGATGTCACCTTCCCTATTTGCTGCATAAAGCAATATCACTGCATCAGTGCAGTATCAGAAGTGTGGGTGTCTGTGTTTCCTTATTCACATCTAACAGCCTAAGGAAGACCTAGTCAGGATACTCCGGCAAACCACCATTCTTGCAGAGAATATCATTAGGTCTTTATGGCTTTGTAAATCTTGACAAGCTTATCTAGCTTTTTGGGAAGATGTGCCCAAGCTTAATAAAGCAATAATTAGTTAGCAGATTTATCAACTCTTTTTTAGTTGTTGAATTGTGATACTGTCAGCATGGTATACATACCAACGTTAATTTATTTTTAGAATGGTAGTAACTAACTGCAGTAAAGTTTTACATTTGCCTGGCTAGAACATCTTGCAAGATGTTTCAGCTTTGATTTTCACTTTCCTATAGAAGCATATGAAAGCTAATAAAGCTGTCATTCAAAGCAATCATAGCTCTCTCTAAAATGCCGTGGCAAACTTGTCTTTGTTACCATCCATAGCGGGAGTTAATGGCTGATCTAGATAAAGAAATTTCTGCACTCACTAAAATAACCTGTAAGTCTTTGTAGTAACACTGCACATGATATGATTTATCAATTCTTTTCCCATGCTATAGTTGCTGAGTACATTGCTGGAGATTTAAAAGCTTTCTTCTCACTGAAAGCTGTATCTCTTTATCAAACTGTTCTCTTGGGTTTTGTCTTTTTTCCCAATAACAGATATATGCTGTTGACTCATAAATAAAGTAACAAAAAAATTTCTTACTTTTGTTGAAATGTATTTTCAAAAAAAATCTCAATTCACAGGGAGAAATGTCTGACAAAAAGCTTTGTCTTCAAAGTTTGCTCTATTGCAACAGAACCTGTCAATCTATATGTTTTAAATACATTTTTATCTTAATGGTGTCTGCAGGACACTTAGATTGGGCCATTTGCTCACTAAAGTTCACCATGAACTCCCGAAAACCTTTTAAGTTGGGAAGGCAGAGGATTTGCAATAGGGTGTCCTGCATGTGTCTGTAGTTGTAGGCCATGGAATCGTGATCACTGACATTGCATATGTTTTTTATCAATGTAAAATGCTCAAAAAAGTGTGCTTCCACCTTCTCTCCCTTCCTCTATCCATATGGACATATGCTTCCCACAGCCTCTGGATTGTAACAGCTGCTTCACACACTCTCTCCTGCATCTTGCCAACTCCACCACTGAACTCTCGAGGCAGTAGACCTTTATGGAGTTTGCGCTGGTCTTGTCCTCAGTGTCCCCTAACTCAAATGGGTGTATGTTGTCAACTTGGTCTTTGTTGTGACATCATGTCACTCATGAAGTGACATTATAAGAATTAATTTCTTTCTTATAAAATGTACTGTTGATGGCATACACCATGTTCTGCTGCTTTGATTGTTTCTTGGGCCTAAAAAAACTACCATTAGTGTCCACCACCTTCAGTCAAGAGGTGATTTTTAACTGCAGGGTGCAGCTGTGTCATTAGTATGTCTTACAAAGGTTTGTAGTATCAAGGAAATACATGTTTCTTCCAAGAATTACTCTCTTCCAAGAGAGAACTAAGTCTGGTAAGAGAATAGGGAAGGCAAGACAGTTGCTCTCTTACTCAAAAATGGAGCACACATAGAAAAATAGCTCACAGCCTTCCAGATACTCAGCCAAACCATTGCATCACTTACAAATTGTATCTTAATAATGTATATATAAGAAACCGACAGACTTCTGTAAAATTTTTCCCATAGTTATTAGTGTTTAATTATTGTATTAGACATTTCTCCCTTCCCCAGCTGTCAGCCTTTTTTTTTCTCCTTTGCATCAAAATAAGTAAATTAATATTACATAGCTGGTTTAATTTTATAGGGGGTTTGCTGTCATTGTCTCTAACTAGTGAAGTAATTAATGACATGTCAGTGTTAAAGCATCTCAAATATTAAATTGTTTCCTCGGTCTTGGTTTCTTTTTAAATGTTCCATATAAATTCTTAATTCTTGCTTTTTCAAATCCTCTCTAATGTAATGATTGCAACTGTAGCTATCTCAGGCATATTACCATGTGGTGTAATAGTGGGATGAGTTCTGCTCATCTTTGATTCTGCTTCGCAAGAATCTCTCATTTTTTAAGTGAAATGTATGTTTGTCTCTTTTTCCAAACCAGAGCTTTCAATTAGATGAAAATGAACTGTTAACTTTCTTAGGTAATGAAAACAGATGTTGGGAGATTGATGGGTTTGTCAGTCCACCCCAGCACCCCATAGCAATGTGTGTTTCAGGACATGCCTTGCAGTATGGTGGCTAATGCACTGAGGGGGTGAAATAGGTGATCATAATTAGGATTTGAAATCACCTCTGTTGTTTCTGATCCCTTGTGAGAAGAAACAATTGATGTAAATGTAGGTTAGAGTTCAAACCGATTCATTTTTCACCTCAAATATTACCATTTTCAAGGGCAGATTTGATCATGAATATTCTTCTATGTGAAGAAACAGACTGAAACACAACTTTCAAAGAGAAGATGACGCTTTCTTTCATTACTCACTGCCAACTCCATTACTCACTGCTTTCCACAGCAGATTTAAATGATTTTTAAATGAATTGGGGCCAAAGAGTAAGTGGCCCACAAAATTCTTTAATGCAAAGCATTCACTTTCCCATATGCTCCTATTGTCCCCATTCTTGGCAAAATAGCGAATATGACCATCCTGTCTTGATTTTAAAGCTTCTAAAAGAGATGTTAGGTCAAGCCTCACAACTTTTTGGTAACATGGAACGAAGCAAATCCTTTTACCTAAGTGCTTCAATGCTTCATCTGAAATGAAGCCCAAATAGAAATAGGTTTGTATTTCTTTTACAACACCCAGAGACTGACTCCAGAGTAAATGTTTATTTTGATTTTTTTTCTTCTTTTTATTTCTCTGTTTCACACTTTACTTGTCATTTACAGGTATAAAAACGGAGTGTGGGGTTTGCTTTTAGTTTTACTTATTTCCATGGTTCTTATTGTTACATTAAGTGGTGAAAAAGGCGAATTTAATTTGTTCCATGTGATGTATAGATATATATTCATACAAGATAAAAACTGTAAAAGCCTAGCATTAGGGGATCTTGAATGTAGAACTTACAAGTTCTATATTTACTCTTTTGTAGCCTAACAGTAAAGACAGTGATAAGAAATCATTGTCTATCAAACTAGAATTTGGGGGGGGTGGAAGGTATTGTGTACCAGAGCCCTAGTAGTGTTGGGAAAATTTTCATCTTCGTAGGTAATGCATGAC
Source organism: Pezoporus flaviventris (assembly GCF_033815535.1). NCBI lineage: Eukaryota > Metazoa > Chordata > Aves > Psittaciformes > Psittacidae > Pezoporus > Pezoporus flaviventris. Next base: position 38,469,035 of record NW_026892549.1, read on the forward strand.
AAGATAGCGCTAGTTAGTGGCTTAGAAGACCTGTGTCCAAATCAGTCTGGGATGTAATAACGTGGACTCTTACACAGAGGTCTTTGGCCTCAAGTGCCATCATTGCTGTGAAATACGATTATGAAAATACGATATGGCCCTAAGTCTTTATCATGATAATAAATATACTACAGCATTCTTTGTATCTTTGTAAATATCTAATATTTGAAGTGTAAAAGATAACTGACCAATTATATTTCCACTCTGATCGTGTATATGCAAATTCTTCCCCTTTCTGACTGCAGCTGAGATTTTTCAGCACTTCCATTTATTTAATTTGCATATCTACAAAACACTTCCTTGCAGAGCACCACACCAGTATTGATGCCAACAAGACATTAAGTCCAGTGGCATTAAACTTACTGTTTTGCTTATCACTAACACAGGAACAAGATAAGGTTTTTGTTTTCTTCAGTAATATTTGCAATTACATCAGTAATGGCTTGGATCATTAAGAGTTAATGGTCTGATTGTGCTCTCATTAAATGAAAAAAAAATAGCATTTGCTTCAGTGATAAACAGAGTAAGAATTTCAGGATTGGATTATTGCTTGCTTGTTGATCCTTGGTGCTGAGCAGTATCTGTAAAATGCTGTAGAATAAGAAAACTTTACAAACATCTGGAAGAAAAACTTCCAGGTGACATATGGTGGCTTTTCACATTCAGTTTCTTTCCTTTAATTGCCCATGAGAATTACAAATTCACAGAAGAAAGAAAGAGCATGAATTCCCTGCAGTGAGAGTCTTCTGAAGACTAAATTGAGACTTAGGAACCTAAAACTGAGTGTACGTATTCTACTGGGAAAAGGACCATCTGCCTGGATAAACAAATAACTTGTGACTTGCTCGTTTTCAAATTTAGAGTTGAAGTAAGACTGATGATATGAGGATGCTGTGGCTATGTTTAAAAAAATGCCAGGTGCAACAACACATACTGTATGTATGTGGCTGCTAGAATGTCAGTTCTGCATCTCCCTTCCTAAGGAGTCATCCCATACAACAGAACTGTCTGCCATGCAATTGCAATTGCTGGTGATGCAGATAGATTGCAAAACAATAGGAAAAACATACTGAAGTGTAAATTTGACTCCCAAAACCTACTCAAGTAGCATAAATGTATGGAAGGCACCTAGAAAAATAGTAGTGTAGTAAGGAGGGAAAAAAAAAACCGAGAGGCAGAGCTTCACTTATGTTGTTATGAAAATACCTCTTTCTTGAAACTATAGAATGTTTCAGAAGAAGAAAATCGACTGCTTGTCCTTGTGTGTGCACTAGCTGCTGAGCTAGCCAATTACTGTGGGACAGCAGAAGATGTTCTGTTAGTGTCCTACAGTTTTCTATGTGTGCTTGGAGAGAACCTGGTTTCCTAACACTTTTTTGTGAATGAGGGTGCTTTGTTCTGCTGCTTAGCTGAGTTGGCATGTTTTTTGCCTCTTTTTGGAATAAAATAGCAACAATGATATATACAGATGTTACAGCCCTGGGAGAGTAGTATAGCATTTGCAAATGCCATTTTGGATTACTTATAGTCAAGAATTTTAGAGCCTAAAGTCAAACCATATTCATTTGAAATACAAAAAGAGAACTTGTTACTCCATTGTGTGGTGACTGGGTTTTGACATCGTTTCTGTATTGCACTTCATCTCTATCTCTTGATTATTGAGATTGTTAATCTTGGAGGAAGTAAATAGTTGTAGATATGCATAGCAACTTCAAAGAATTGTTGTATTTGGGGAAACAGGCATCTCAAGATTGTGAGTTCATATCCCTTTGGGAAATAAGACCTGGACACAGGAACAATGGGATGTTTACCTGAAATGGAGTCTCATTTGCCATTCTTGGTTTGGAGTTTTCCTGCTATTTCTCTTTCTGTCAATTTTGCAGCTACTTTGGTGTTCAACTGTTTAATAGCTTCACTGTATGCTGTGTCTTGCATCTCTTTCACTGATATATCTTCTTCAGTTTTCTTCACTGAAGGTCTGTTCTGGTTGTGATCATATGTTCAGATGTCATCAAATACATCTCCATTTATTTTAGCTGTTAAAAGAAAAATCAGAAACAGTAGTATACACATCATCATTAAATTAAATGTGTGTCTCAGTTTCTGGTCACTAAGCTGATAAGTTGGTGATGGCTTATTTTAGTCAGGTTCAGGACCTAATTAAAACACAACTGCTGTCACTCTGTTTGCTCTGGTTAGTCATAGTAAGATGTTCTTAAGGACCTCCAAGAGGTGGTGGGCTCTTAGTTTGTCCAAAATAGTGTTGCAGCGCAGATGCTCCTGGAAAGTTACTGGAAATTGAGGAGTTGCTATTAGTGTAAAATTGCTACAGCACTTCTGTGTGCATTTATGTTATTTAATCTTCTTTCCTTTAAATAGAAACTTTACTTAAAAAGACAAGTGGATGAAAACCACACACTGCTGGTGTTATTCCAAAGTTATTTACATTGTTGGAAAATTACAGTTGAATTGAGTCTCTTTAACAATTTTAAAGAGCAAGTATATGTTATCTCTATTATGAAAGACATATTTCATTGTACTCTCTTCACCTGTTTCTTTCTCAGCCATATAGGGTCTCAGCGGGCTTGTGGGCTGCTCAGCATACATTATAAATGATTTCCTACACTGACTCAGTAAGGTAGCTTAATTCAGTCACAAATTATCTAATACACAAGGAAGGTTCTAGTTTCACAGTTTTATGTAAGTCTATTTTGACACTGGGGCTGTTTTTTTCTTAATTGTTCTTCTTAGAGCTAAGTTGTATGTCCATGGAGCAGTGGGAAGGTACAGGTTTGATTGGTTACTTGTTTGTTTGTCTGTTTTCCTGACCTAGTTTATGTAGCCTTGCAAAGACTGATCTGACCTTGGAAAGCCCACCATGAGAGAGATCACTGATAGTTTTCTGCATGCTGTACAGCATTTGTTTTCTGACCTCTCTATGCCAAGAATGCCCATGGGAAACATCATCGATTATCTGAAGATGAGTAGCTGGGAGGGGATACAGCTTTATCACTGAAGTTTCCATGGAAAGGCTGGTTTGTCATAGTGGCCAGTTTCCCTGTGGTCAGTTCTTCTTTTTTTTTTGTACAATTCAGGGCTTGTTGGGCACTGGGAGTGGACTGTTCTGGGAAGAAACTAAATTTTACATAATGTTATATAGTCTTCCCTTTCCCATATACTCCTCAGCTACCTCATAGGTCAGTATTTCCTACTTTCATCTTTCCTTGTCAGATCACTACACTGCTTTTCCTCACTTCTTAAAACTGACTTTATTAGTTTGGGGAGTGGATTTGGGAATTTTGTAAGTGTGCAAGTTAGGTATGTTCCTGTGGACTACAGAAAGGCTGCCTTCTTTCATTCCTCTCTTGTTGCTGTCTTTTTACAGTGATCATTTTATCCAGTATCAACACATTTCCCCAAAGAAAAAGATAGCTATGGCCTTGATTTAGTTCTTGGGTCAGTCGTGGTCCATTAGACTTGCATCAGGGTCTTTCATCTCTGGAAGTTATTTGTTCCTGCCAGTTCTCTAAAACATGAAGAGAATAAATAAGGAGCTTTATCTTTGTACACTGCAATTTCCAAAGTGCTAGTGAGAACGGGTGGGGGTTCTGCCTCCCTTACTGGTATCTGCTCTGTCACCTTGTGGTTCAGTGAGACAGAGGGCAGCTGGGATTGTGATAGAGCAGCTCTGGAGGTGCAGGGAAAGCAAGCCAGGGTGCAGCTGCTTTGAAGCCAGCTGATCTTTCTCAGTTGTCCAGTGACTCTTCACTGTAGTCACATGACAGGAGATACACATTCAAAAAAAGCCTCATGCTGGTTGCAGTGTTTTATTGAGCATGATTTTTAAGAATGCTTTTGAAGTCATCCTGCCAGTTTCATGGGAGATTGGTTGTGTTGCAGCAAAGGTGACAGCATCTGCAAAGAGCTGTTTGGATATTAAAACAGAGCATAACTGGAAATAGTTTTCTTTTTCTAAAGTCACTGATTCTGTATAGATATTGCTGAAATGGATTCTTTCAAGCTTGATGATAATTTTTGCAGTTGACATTTCAACTGTTACACTTACTTGGGAAGCTCTGCTGCATTTGTGGTTACTGTGCACATCAAGTCATGATACTGTGAGGTCTGCAGTGGAATGAAGCTGCTAATAGAGAAGATCCCTGACTGCTTTCAAACAACCTTATGTTACTTCCTTAGTTGCCATTGGATTGAGAAATTAAAAATCTATCATTTCCTCTTGCTGCACCTGCTGCATATAACTAATGCTTCTGGATGTTTTGCAGAACAGAATAATGCAAGAAACACAGCATCTTGGAAATATTTATACTGCTGTTTGGAATATGTCTGACTGTCTGATTCTTGGCTACTTAAATGCTGAGATACCAAAGCATGAGTTTGTGAAATATCTACCACCTTGGTTTAGACGAGAACTGACTCTAGAAAACAGCATGGCAAGAGCTTGAAGGGGGAAGTTTGCATCCAGAGCCTGTGCTGGTTCCCTCTATCTCCTTCATTCTGGATTTACTGGAAGCAGGCATTCAGTTAGGCACTTTTACTAGTCCGGACTACACCTGTTGTGGTGTTTCCTTCTCATATTACACCTGAAAGGTTGTTGTATTATCTATTACTGAAACCTTGTAATTACATTTGTTCAGTGAGCTTATCTGCCCAATACTGGATAAATACTCTCATTTAAATGAAGAATGTCAGAGGCCACGCTGGAGCCCTTTTAACACAATGCTGATATTTGATACTTTACTGTGCTATTAACAGAGGGATAATGTGATATGTATGCCACTTAGGGAGGAAATGAAGCCTGTCTTTAGCAGATTGCACTTGCTTTAAAATTGATTTGGACTCTCTGGTTTTTTTTATAAATTTTTCTTTTAAATCAGAAAACAAGTTGCTAAGTGATGAAAATTGTCAAGCTAAAATAATTTGGGATGTTAAAATGGAATCATACTCATTCCTTTCTGTGAAAGTTGGGCTGACCATTAGGTGCTAAATAAAACATCTAGTTCATTGTTGCGAGCAGGAAAGAACTCTCCTGTCAGAGTCTCCTGTTGTGGAAAAGGGGAAATGTCACATTACACTTTTAAATGAGCATCATGAGTAGGAAAGGTTTCCAGTAAGACCACAATTAGATTTCATCGAAAGGAAAAGGAATTTCTTTCAGATATCTCTTCAAAAGGGCATAAAAATTGTTGAGGGCATTTAGGAGAGATTAATAGAGTGCTTTGGATGCCTGAGATATAAATCATGAGTCATGCTGTGAGAAAGATCAAAGTCAGTGGAGAAACTTAATTTTAAATTACTCCAACCCTTCAGTGTACATCAACAAGAAAAATGAATGCATTTTGGACAACGAGGATTTGTAAGAAAAGGCCTGTTAGCATAGGAAATAATTTACTGTGTAAGCTAAACTGGCTGGCAGAATTTATCTGTGGGTAAAAGGAAACAAAGTTTTTCAAAGAAACAAGCAAAAGGAGAATATTGAAATACCCTAATTCATCTGTAGGACACTGATGCAATGGGACTTTCAAATGTAGACAATGGGGACAAATTTTACATAAGTAAGGGGAGGAAAAGCAATGCACTAATTTAAAAAATATGTCTAGAGTTGAACTTCAGTTTGTCTGTTTGGAATCCAGCTGGGGGTATTTAATAACATCAGAGTAATAAGTAAATGCTCTGTAATCAGCAATTTGGAGAGTTACGCTGGTACTGAGCCATACCAGCATCTCTAACTACTTGTAGATTACACTGCTGTTCAGGACAGTAAAAGAAGGGCCTCCAGACCTTGCATCCCACTGTGGACTGGTTGCCAGTTTTCACTTAAGCACAGTATTCATCATCTTGGCAACCCAGTTTTCTGAAAGATAGAAATTTTTCAATGACCTATATATAAAAATGGCAAATCTAGGCGAAATACTTCCCAAAGCTTTATATTTGTGCAGTTTTATGGTAAAAATCGTTCCAATTCGTCAGGAAATTAAGGTAGTTCATTCATACCTGTAGCTAAGTATTTAGCACAGCACTACTATATTGCCAGTAGCTTTTCATATTTTGCTATTCAGATGAATGAAGCTGTTCTATTTTCCACAGCTAATTAAACCTGAAGCAGAATATGTGTTTGGGTATAAGAGCAGGTTATTAATAACCTGACTGGTAGTTCGAGTTGCCATTATTTAGTCGAACCTACTATTGAGGCAGTGACTTGGAGCAGAGTAACAATACGTATTTTTACACTGTAAGGGCTTTGAGGCATAAAGCTGCTTCATGTTACCCTTAAAGTAGTAGGGAAAATAAACTTGGCAGTTAAATATATTACTGGTGAGATTTATTTTATTTTTTTTTCCATACTGTATTCCCTTTCAGTGTTACCTCATTACACCTCCCTGGGCTTTTTCATTTCTCCTATTGATGGTCTCTTAAACATGTGATTTTTATTGGAGTCACCCTCCTACCAAGGTATGGTTTGCAAATGTAAACCTCAGCACTTTCTCTACAAACTAATTCCAGACCTACGGTTGCATGTTTTCTTTTTAAATAAAACAAATTCATAAATACCTGCAAATTCTAGGCTAATAAATGTGGTCTGGCTCTATGGTCAAAAAAAATAAGGCAGCTGTAAGGCTAACAGGTTGACAGCTGCTTTGCTTCACGGAAGTGTTAGCAGTTTGGCTGAATGTGTCTGCTACTTTTTATGACCTTTTCTTACACTGCAGATAGAGCAACTATGTGATACACTGAGTAGTGTCCCTGGGAAACAGTGATCTCTAGTCTGGCTTCTAGAATATTTATGTGGACCTTCAGCTGCTCTAAACCATCATAGCACCACTGGCTGCCCAACTTGCTCCTGACAAAACAGTCCTTGAAAATGTTACCGTTAAGACATGCAGGCAGAAGTTTTGAAAAAGTTTTGGTTACTACAAAGTAACCAAGAGACCAAGTGTTAGAGGAAAAGGGTGCATGCATGAGAGGAAATGTTTTGATGGCTGGGCTTGGTAAAGGGACTGGTGATTGGCTGGTCAGAGCAGGGGGAGGAGGCATTAAAACTGCCAGCGTCTCCAGATGACGTGTTCTTCACTTCTGTTCACTGCATGTGATGCCTCAGTATTAGGATCCTTCCAGATTCCATCTTCATTTTCCACATAATTTGAAAGTTGAAATGACACATTTATCAGCGCAAGACATAAACATGAGATCTCTGTACATCATGCGTCCACTTTTCGCTTTAAATATGTGTGGTGCATGGAGCTTACTCTGCCTTTCTGGAGATGATTTTATGTAAATAAATGAAACTTGAATTCACATTTTTTCTAAGACTGTTTTTGTGCTCACACATATATTTGCATTTGAAATGTCAAGTGCATCTCCCAGTGATTGTTGTTAATCTTGGCCTTTTATGCATCCTTCCGTATATTTTCTAGTTTCCGATTAGTAGAGGTATCATTTTTAATTATGTTTGGAAATCAGCAGTGCAGATTGCTGAGAGGAAGGGCTGAGCGTTCTTCATTGCAAAAGCGTTTTCCCCCCAACACCTCGTTTGTACAGACAAAAAGCACTAAGCTCTAGAGAAAAAAGCAGATCTGCAGAAACTTGTAACAGCTTGCTTAGTCACAATGTATGAGATGAGAACCTCAGGAGGCTCAGCAGCAATGTGTCACATTGTCTTCACTTCTGTTGCCAGCTTTGCCAAGAAATAGGAATGACTGCTTGGGTTTGTGAAGAATTTATTAAAATGCTGTTCGTGGTGTGAGAAGCAATCACAAAGCAAATTGCCAGTCACTGAAAGGAAGAACAAGCAGAAGTTGATGCAAAATAGTAGCCATGGATTTTGTCATTTTGCTGTGTTCTCTTCATTAGCAAATCAACATGATGTTTTGTCAGACTTCTGTGGGTAGAGGGAAATATTCTTAATTTTGATGTGTAGGTAACTGAACGCTGTGTTGTTGGCATCGTTTTGCTGCTAGGGTTGTGCCCAAAATGCCTGTCACACGTGGCCAGTAGAGACTGGAAACTGATGTATTTTTTACATCAGTGAGACTTTAGTATGAGAAATACTTAAGTAATAGCAAAACAAATACAACACTAGCAAGTGATGCTGTTAACATGGTTCAGATCCTTTCTTATCCTGGGTAATTTTTTGGAAGATAACAAGGAAAAAAACCTACATTTCTAGGTAATCAGGAAAAGTTTCCAAGACATCATAAATCTCAAGTCCTTGGAGGCTTGTCAAACTCAGTGGAAGACGTTAGAAACTTTGAAAAGCCAACTAAGAATTTTGTTGCTGTTTGTTTATAATTCTTCTTCTAAAAATAAAGGAAAATGAGGAAGAGTTTCATTTTCTTTCTGCTGGAGAGAAAAATGCTGCAAAATATTGCTACTTTTGAAAAAAGGAAAGATCACTTTCTGTGACTTGCAAAACAATTAACATCAAGGAGTTTTTCTGTGGTCAGGAAGAAAACCAAATTTTTTTTAGGTTGTACGTTATATGCAGAAACAAATGTTTTCATAGATATATACTCACCTTAACAGAGAAGGACTGCAGTAGGCTATACTTCTACTGATCCCCGCTGAGCCAAGTAAGAAGATGGGGAATGAAACTCAGAGCCACTGTGGGGTTTGCGTTTAAGAGATTAATTTATTGAAAAATCTCTTGATTTTGCCATTAATGGGTGGAGTTATTTTTACACTAGAATAAAAGCTTCTGGGATGGGAAACTACCGAAGGATCCTTTTTGTGGTGCCTGGTAATCTGACTCTCTCTGTAATGTCAGCAGCCATTCAGTATACCATGCCAAGAGAGTGCAGGTGTTGCAGAAAGAAGAAGCAAGCAAGCAATTTATGTAATTCCCCTCTAAGCAAATGCTTGTTCAGCCAAGTGATGTGCAAGAGGAATGCTGATTAATATATTGTCAAGAAAAAATTGCTTTAATGCCTTGCCATAATTGGGGGGAAAAAAGTGAACATTGCGATAATATTTAATTTAAGCACATAGAAAATAAATAAATAAAAAACCCCAAACAAAACAAAACCAAACCAAAAACACAACACCCCAAAACACATGTTAATTATTAATAATTGTCCTTCTGCTGGTGTGGTTACTAAAAGCCTTTAATTTTCAGTTGAGGTGGAAAAGAATCATAGAATCATAGAAGAGTTAGGGTTGGAAAGGACCTTAAGATCATCTAGTTCCAACCCCCCTGCCATGGGCAGGGGCACCTTACGCTAAATCGTATCACCCAAGGCCTCGTCCAACCTGGCCTTGAACACTGCCAGGGATGGAGCATTCACAACCTCCCTGGGCAACCTATTCCAGTGCCTCACCACCCTAACAGGAAAGAATTTCCTTCTTATATCCAATCTAAACTTCCCCTGTTTAAGTTTTAACCCATTACCCCTTGTCCTGTCACTACAGTCTCTAATGAAGAGTCCCTCCCCAGTATCCCTATAGGCCCCCTTCAGATACTGGAAGGCTGCTCTGAGGTCTCCACACAGCTTTCTCTTCTCCAGGCTGAACAGCCCCAACTTTCTCAGCCTGTCTTCATCCGGGAGGTGCTCCAGCCCCCTGATCATCCTCATGGCCCTTCTCTGGACTTGTTCCAACAGTTCCATGTCCTTTTTATGTTGAGCACACCAGAACCGCACACAATACTCCAGGTGAGGTCTCACAAGAGCAGAGTAGAGGGGCAGGATCACCTCCTTCGACCTGTTGGTCATGCTCCTTTTGATGCAGCCCAGGATACGGTTGGCTTTCTGGGCTGCAAGCGCACACTGTCTGCTCATGTTCATTTTCTCATCAACCAACACCCCCAAGTCCTTCTCTGCAGGGCTGCTCTGAATCTCTTCTCTGCCCAACCTGTAGCTGTGCCTGGGATTGCTCCAACCCAGGTGTAGGACCTTGCACTTGGCAGGGTTAAACTTCATGAGGTTGGCATCAGCCCACCTCACAAGCATGTTGAGGTCCCTCTGGATGGCATTCCTTCCCTCCAGCGTATCAACCCAACCACACAGCTTGGTGTCATCGGTAAACTTGCTGAGGGCACACTCAATCCCACTGTCCATGTCAGCGACAAAGATGTTGAACAAGACCGGTCCCAACACCGATCCCTGAGGGACACCACTCGTTACTGGTCTCCAGATGGACATTGAGCCATTGACCACAACTCTTTGTGTGCGGCCTTCCAGTCAGTTCTTTATCCACCGAGTGGTCCATCCATCAAATTGATGTCTCCCCAATTTAGAGACAAGGATGTGGTGTGGGACAGTGTCAAACACTTTACAGAAGTCCAGGTAAATGACATGAACCGCTGTACCCCTGTCCATCAGTTCTGTAGCCCCATCATAGAAGGCCACCAAATAGGTCAGGCAGGATTTCCCCTTAGTGAAGCCATGCTGTCTGTCACCAAGCACCTTGTTGTTTTTCATGTGCCTTAGCATGCCTTCCAGGAGAATCTGCTCCAAGATTTTGCCAAGCACAGAGGTGAGACTGACTGGTCTGTAATTCCCCAGGTCATCCATTTTCCCCTTCTTGAAAATGGGGGTTATATTTCCCTTTTTCCAGTGGTCAGGAACTTCACCTGACTGCCATGATTTCTCAAATATGATGGAGAGTGGCTTAGCAACTTCATTCACCAGCTCCTTCAGGACCTGCGGATGGATTTCATCAGGACCCACAGACTTGTGCACATTCAGATTTTTAAGATGGTCTTGAACCAGTTCCTCTCCTACAGTGGATGCAAGGTCTTCATTCTCACAGTCCCTGTGTCTGCCTTCCAAGGCTTGGGTGGTTTGGTCAGAGCCTTTGCCAGTGAAGACCGAGGCAAAGAAGTCATGAAGAACCTCAGCCTTCTCCAAATCCTGTGGAAAGCGTTAAGTATGTCTATATTTTGTAGTCAACAGAAAGGTTCTAGTCTCTTCCTCACCTGCTGTTACAATTGCACTCTTAGAGGGATGGTAAGCTGTAAAGCTCAGAATATGGTAAGGTGTTGGTCTGCATGAGCAGGAGGTGGTGTTCTACCTGCAGTGGGAGAAGGCAGCTGCTGTTGAGGAAAAGACTGCATATGTCTTATGTTATACTTACGTATCAGACAGTGAACATTAGGTTTAGGGATAAGATCAAATTGCACACAGCATTTGGGGGCCAAGTAAATGCTAATCAAGAGGAAGTCTGGCCTGAGTTATACCACTTGTTTCTGTGAAGAGCAAGGACCTGCTCTAGATTGAGGTATGGAGAGATATCTTTGCCCATATCAACCCAAAATAAATGAGGTGGATGGAACTTTGCTAAAAGTATGTATTATCTTGACTTTAATTAATAGTGGTAATTTCAGTTCCACTTATTATTGCTGTAGCTATGAGGGACAAATTATGTAAAGCTGTATCCAAATGTATTAACCAAGCGAGATAATATCTGCCTTTTGAGATTGCAGAGTAGCGGGCACATACACAGTGAACGCTCAGGATTTCTGTATTGTGCTGGTTTTGTTTCACAGGGTCAAAAACCTATTTTCAAAAACAACTTAAAACCTGGTTTTGGACTGATGCTGTCTCATTTTGGTTTGAAATGTGGACTTAAGCATAAATATACTTTTGTGCAATGTGGGGGTTCTGTCGTGATGTCCCTGGATTTCTGCATGCTGTATTTTGATAAAAATAGCAGGCAGATTGTATTTCTTTATCTGCTGGGTAAGTCAGAAGATTTTTGTTACTTATGTGAGAATTTAGGAAGAACCCCTTTGGGAGTTACAACATGCCTGTGTGGTCAGGAGTAAATCAGATGCATAGCAGCTCTCTCTAATACTCCAAACTGCTAGGGCAGAAGCTCCTCTGTGGAGACCTGGGTTTTGCTTAGTGTTGTATTTTTGGAAGTGGTCCTTCAATTTGCTACTTGTTTCAAGTTTATGGACTACAGAAAGAAAAAATTAGTGCTAGCAACACTGTATTTATTAGGTTTTTTTTCGCACCTCTTATTTATCTGTAGGTTCACGCTTCTAAGGGCAAAGTAACACCAGTGCTTGTGGTTGTAACCTGCATATTGGGATTTCTAGTTGTGCTGGATGCAGGGAAAAATGATTCAGTTATTGATACAGCAACGAGAAGTGACGCAGACTGTGGAACTCACTCCAGCTGCCCAAAAGCAGTTACTTTGCAAATTTATGTTACCTATATGTAATATATTTATATTTACAGACATAAGCTGATTCTATGAAATGGGTGTGGAATTCACTTTAAATCCATGATATGCCTGATACACACATCTGATGGTTGGCTTGCTGACAGTATGGGAAAGTACTTGCTCATGACATGTACAGCTCTTGCTCGTCTCTGAGAATCTATACTGTGGCCTTTGTGTGTTTCCTATACTTAGTGGGTTCTGCTGGGTAGATAAGGATGAGGAGGAATATTCATTGTTATTTTTATTGCGGTATGATGAACCAAACATTTCTTATTTTTAAATAATAATACTTCACCAGGTGCATCTATTTCCTCACGGATAAAGGGATAAAGGACACATAAAAACGCCTTTCAGCCAAATGGGCTGTAAGGGAACTGATCAGAAGTGGGAGGTTTTTATTGTACTACTTTTTTTACACACACACACACACCCCATTTAGTATCAAAACTGACCTTTCACATGCTTGGTATTAGCAGCATTTCGAGTAAGACAAGCAGATTTTCATTGCTTTGGGGCTTCTGAAAGCCAGAGCCCAATCAGAAGCTTTCTCTAAAGATAAATGAATGGGACAGCGGATGCAAAACAACCCGAGGCTTCTGGCTAAGTGTGCAGACATCTCAGATAATTTGCTTTTTTGTTTTTCCAAATCCTCAGTCATTCCCTTGTCTCAAGAGAAGTTTTATTTCCGAAGGAGTTCTTTAAAATTACTTCCTTTAATCACAGAGTTGGAGGGAGGTTTGATGGAACTTTTGACAGATATTCCTGTAAGGAACCAAAAATAATAGAGATTTGTTCCTTAATAAATGTAAATGACAGCAGATTCAACAGCTGTTTATCATCCTCCTCTGTCATTGATACTGCACATATTAGGCACTGCACCAAAGTGCGGTAAAGCTTAAGTTTCCATCTTAAGTACTTTATGTTCTGTAAGGGAGGGTGTTAGCATTGTAGGGCTGGTGTTTTGTGCCTGACGTAATTGGAACTGAAGTTTTTAGTATTCTGTTTCCAGCTTAAGGATGCCTTTTGTTATCAGGACTTTTGCATTTCCTCCCTTCTCCAGTCCTCTCAGATTCCTCCCTTCCTCAAGAGATTATGTACCAAGAACAAGGAGTGGAAATTTGGGTATTCAACAGGCAGTGGAAACAGCACACTTTATGTTCATCAGAAATGGATCTGTTGCAAAGCCAAGTCACTGACCTTTCTGTCCATCATAGGACTTGTCAGGAAGAGCTGGGCTCTGCTTCACAGTGAGCATGCCTGATGTAAGGAAGTTCGTCAGTGTGCCCTGTGGGCACACACAGGCTCAGCTGAGCCCTGAGAATGTCAGTATTACGTGCTTTCTGATTAATCCACCTCTCTTCGGTGTGTTTCAGTTTCCCTCTGCAGACTGTGGGCTTTTTTAGAATTCTCTCCTTCCTGCTGAAACCTGCACAGAACCTCCCACAGTTGCGAGGTTCGCAGAGGACTAAGCAATGCTTCTTGGTCCAACTACAGCCGTGGTCTACCCGGAGAACTTAGTTTCGGTCTAGGACTGTGTTCATTGTAGAGGTCAGAGGGGAAAGCTGTATTTAAACCAAGCTATGCCTCTTTCTTAAAACCCTGCAGGGCAAACATAACCAAAGTCCCCTTCTGCTACAGCTGTTAGTCTACTCAAGAGATGCTAAAGCAAGTCAAGGAGAGGGAAACTGGGGAGGAGAGAGGTGTAAGAAGGTGGTATAGATGTCCTGCTGTCTTAACCACTGCTGCCCACATAGGATCCATTAAATTTCCAAACAGCTACCCAGAAGCATTTTGTGTGAGAAGGCAGCATGGCTTTCCAAGCCTTATGCGGCTCAGAAGAGGCAGATGTTCTCTCTGTCTTTAAGGCCTAATTGCATGTATTGTATTGTTTATCAGTTTGTGGTATCCTTCCAGGCTCTGTGGTTATGGGTTCCTCCAGTGAGGCCTATTTTATTTAGCATTCAGCATTTTAATTGCACATAAACCTCTGTATCTGCAGCTCCTGCAGCAGGCATCTCTCTGAAGAAGCCTTAAGATGTCATAATATTTGAAAGAGAAAAATACGCATTTTTTGCTAGCACCTGTAATTTAGGTACCAAAATAATTGGGTAGGAAGCATCTCTTACCTCTTTTTGAATCTGATATGAAAGACAGTTACAGCTTTTCAAACCTGGCTAAAACTATGAATTATCCTATAATATTTGGATAGATCTAATGTAGGCAGCTGTCAGACAGAAATATTTTAGCTTCTGTATATTAGTAACACTTGCAGAGGAGCTGTCGCTCTTTCCAAAGACCCTTTTTGTCGCATGAAATGAGGGGAACTCACTTAGCATGGTAACTACTGTGGAGATACTTGGAAAAAAAAATTGTCTGCATGAAATAATTATTCCTAATTGAGAGGAGGAGAAGTTTGGATGGACTTTAACCATTGTTACAACATCCCTGTGAGAGGCGTAGGAGGTCTGTCACTTTAATGCTGGTATGCTACTCAGGTTATTCTAAGAATTATTTCTTGACATTTCAGGAGCATTGGGTGTGCAAGTTGTTTTTTATCATATTTTCCATGTGAAGTAAAATTGAAAAAAAGAAATAGGAAGAGCCTTTAGTGATCATATCGCATCACTGTTAACCAACAAAGGCTGTAACAAGCTTCTGTAAGACACATCACAAATAGTATTAAAGTATCAGTTGGGAATTGGGCTATAGTTTTGATTAGATTTATCCTGGCTTTTGATATGGTACAAATTCTCCCTACCTAGCCTGATTCTCAGCCTGGGGCTTAACGTTTTGCCTAGTGTTTATTTTATTTGGTTTGCTCACCCATTGTATTTTGCATAAGTTTGTCATTATGTTTTGCCTGAGCTGAACTGCTCCACCTGATGGTGAAAACAAGAAAAGGCCGTATCTCATGCGATGAGGATTTACCTGAAAAAATGTAGTCTAATGGAAGTGTATAATGCTGTAAGGGTATGTGTGCCTTTATCCAGGAGGCATACTAATGATTTTCTGTCCTCTTTATACTGGATGTAGAGCAGTTAATATTATGTAAAAAAGTTGCACAAAGATCTGGAATCCACAATTTTCTTTCATATTTCTAACAAGATACCCTGTGGGTGGGTACTTGTACTGTAGACACATGCTTCTCAAAGAGTACAGATGCTGTCAGAACCCGAGATGCAGCTGTGCATTGCAAGACGTGCATATCTGAAAGGAGTTGTTTCTGCTCATGCACAAAAAGGGAAGTGTGGCTCCTTGGTAGCTGGTGGTTTGATCATGTTCCTATTACCCAATATGGAAATACTTAATGGTTGGGTATGTTGGGTAGAAGAGCTTGTCCATATGGTAATTTCTGTCTCGAGTCCTTTTAGTTGCACAGAGGAAGAGGTAAAAAATAAAGAACTCTGAAAGAAACAGCCTGCTTACAAAGAAAGATTTAAAAGGCTCTTTTTTAATCAAATAAATCTTATGCAAGCAGCAAAGAAACAGGAAGCATAACAGAGCTGCGTGTTCCCAAGTCTTTTAGTTTGCCCAGCTTTCTGCAGTGCAAGAATCTGTAGATGCACTAAAGTAAATTTCTCTCTGGAACTTTCCATGTTGCCCTAAGGTATCAGAGTCTTTTCTGTGTGATAGCAAGATCTATCATCTCTGGATGGTCATGTCTTCAGCCAGGAAAGCAAAAGGCATGATTTGCTATTTTAAACTCATGTGGCTGGGATGAAGGATGGATCCTATACGGTAGGATGCTTATATGTAACAGCACATGCAAGGAACATTCTTTAGAATGTCTGAGCAGCCTAAGGCAAAAATTTCCTGTGCTATTAGGAAGGAAATGTGAGATCTGACCACCTGAGCACAAGCTGATTAGGTTCAGCCTGCACTCCTGCAAAAGTAAGGTCATGGGCCACCAACTAAAAATCTCTGTGAACAGGGAAGTTGCTCTATTTCGTGCTGTGAAACTTTGAGCTATCTCCTTGTTGTATTCAGTTTTCATAGCCTCTATCAAAAAATGCAGATTTTAAGCTGTTTCTATAGTTTTGTCCTTCACTTGTGTTAACTGTATACACTTACATTGACCAAAATGGTGTGCACTGACCCGTTTTTTCTTACTTCTCTTTCTCAGACACCCTGGCTCTGGAATACCAGACAGTGCTGGAACGGGTATCCATATCAGGTAAAAGTTACAGTGCTATCTAAAACCAAATACGGCATCTCTGCAGAGCTCTGCTTTTATGATGAGGGGGCTTTGTGTCAATATGTTAGTGTCAGTGTGTTACTTGTAATTTCAGAACATTGCTAGATACTCTTCATCTTGCTTGAGTTCAAGACAGCAAAGGCGAATCTAGCTGTCACACCTGTTTTGAAATAAAACATGGGATCTGAAAACAGGTCTGAGAAATCTAACCATGAAAGCAGAAATCTGTAACAGTGGTAGAATGGTCATTTTTTAAAAAAAGTTCTGAGAATACTGGAAGTTTTAGTAAAGCCTCAGGTTCAGTGGGTTGGGAAAAACCAGTATAGTTCTTGTAGCTGTTATACTGCATACAGGGTGAAACTTAATACTTTCACCCTTGACCTTTTCATGGAGGGAAACCATTATATCTTTAGAATCCCCCTACATTATAGTTATGTATGGGTTTAGAAATACTAATGATACTGTTAATAAAGAAGCTGACAATCTTCACTGTTTTACTAGAAATGTTCCGCAGTGAGTTCTCTTGCTATAATAGTTGTTCATTGCTAGCTCTCTTCCCTTTTTTAACTACACGTAGTTAAAACCTTATTGTCAGCCTCACTAAATCAGAAAAATTATTATATTGGCTCAAGAAATGGCTTTAAAAGATTGATTTTAAGTGTACACATTTTTTATAAAGTGTAAGCATATGCCTCTGATTAAATAACCCACATAAAGCATTCAGTAGGAACCTAAAGGCTGTTTTTCAGCTGAAAAGAACTGGTCTGCAAAGGAGAATGGGAACAAGAGAGGAAACTGAACTGCTTCTTGCCAGTAGAAATAGCTCGTGCCCTGATTGGGTGCATGGTTGTACCATGTTTTGGAGATGGTTCATTTAATCCCTTAAGAAGATGCCCTCAGGAGCTTCTCTTGTGCCAGTGCCCCTCTCACACTGTGATGGAAGGCATGACTAGCAGGGAGGCACAATCACACAGAAATTAGAGAAGGTCCTAGGACTGTCTCTCTTAGGCTGGGGGCTAAACAGTTTACATGTGCCACCAGTTACCTTCTTCAAAGTTACCTCAGGTTGGTTTTGTTTGTGCACAAGTTCCTGTGTCTTGTTTTTGTTTTACTTTTAAACATCCATGTAACCGTGTTGTGTATCAAACAGGATGCCTGGATAATTTTATTTTATTTTCATCTGTCCAAATCTTAACATGTTCACACAAAAAAGTTTACATTATTTAAAAGCAGGATTTTGTATTAGAGCGCTGTTTAAAGCTTGACATTTTCATCATAAGCAGATGCGATTATATGCTCATAGCATTACTTTAATCTGCTCTAGCATTATTTCTTTTGCTGAGCTTTAAACCCACATTACTGATGTACAGCAAGATGTTTCAAGTGATCTTTCAAAACAGACTTAGGAGTACTCAGAATTTAGTTTGTTCTAAGTTCCTAACAGACAACGTCGTAATTTTTGGTATTAGAGTATTATAATACTGTCAAGATTAAAATATGAAAGGAGGGTAGGCTGGGGAGCTTTATTTTTCCAGAGCATCAAAGTTTGAAAGAGGCAACCATCATAATTTTTCTTACATAGGATGCTTATGTATAATTCAGTAATCCCCCTGTGATTAAACATGCCCACATTGACCTTAGCTGCCTGTAATGTGAGTTAGATTCTATTAACCTTTTCTCATCTCCATCTTTCAGCCACTGATGCCTGACCTTCATTATTACTACATAGTTGAATTGTCATTCTACTGGTCCTTAATGTTTTCTCAATTCATTGACATCAAAAGAAAGGTAAGACCAATGAGACTAAAATCATTTAAAGCTTTAAACACAACTCTTTCTTTACTTGAGGAATACCTGTATTACCTGTGCAATGAACTAGAAATACAGTTCTTTCTAGTCACCACCTCTTGCACATACTCACTGCTGAGAAATTGGTGTCGAAGTGCTTGTCTACTCTGTTTCTTGTTACTATGATGTGGAGTTTTTCTGTGCAAGAAAGAACCTGGAATAATCAAATATTCAAGGGGAAATAGCAGCTGAAAGCCCCTTTTGCTCTTATACAATGATCTGAATAGAATTGAACGGATAGTAGTTAGTAGGTATAGTGTTTCTTCTAAGAGTTAAAGGATGAAATATCCATGACAGAGCAAGACTGACTCATAAATTCACAGTATTACTTTGGTAAGATCTGTGAGGGTTTTTAATTTATTCTGCAAAAGGATGGTATGAACAGGAATAAATTTAGTATTAAAAAAGGTGTTATATTTAATCTGGCCTTTACTGTTATGAAATTTCAAGTAGCTGATCCTTGCTATTAAGGAGCTATTAGTGAAGAAAATAAAGTTCTGGCCTGTTAAAAACGAGTTTTCCAGTATTAGTTTCACCCAGTTATATTCCTTCATCCAAGATCTCTTCTCCAAGGAAAGTGCTAGTCCATAGCAGAATAGACAGCACAACAATCATTCTGAAACAACAGTCCACTGACCTATTCTTTCAGGCTTTTAAAAATTTGGAAAATTATTTTTCTAAAATATTTGGAAGGATTTTATAATATTTTATATGCCTCCTTCACCTGTCAATTAGAAACATAGGATCATAGAATAGATCGTAGGCTATACTAATGGAAAAATCCCTGTTTACTAGAATTTTAGCAGAAGTGTAAATCTGAAAAGAGTAAATGAAGTGTCCAGCATATGCTGAATAAGCTTATCTGCTATTTGGAACCACAGTGTGCTCCTGGAAATCTTATGTCATAGAACAGAATCATTGAATAGTTAGGGCTGGAAAGGACCTTAAGATCATCTAGTTCCAACTCCCCTGCCATGGGCAGGGACACCTCACACTAAACCATCTCACCCAAGTCTTCGTCCAACCTAGCCTTGAACACCGCCAGGGGTGGAGCATTCACAACTTCCCTGGGCAACCCTTTCCAGTGCCTCACCACCCTAACAGGAAAGAACTTCTTCCTTATATCCAATCTAAACTTCCCCTGTTTAAGTTTTAACCCATTACCCCTTGTCCTATCACTACAGTCCCTAATGAAGAGCCCCTCTCCAGCATCCCTATAGGCCCCCTTCAGACACTGGAAGGCTGCTATGAGGTCTCCATGCAGCCTTCTCTTCTCCAGGCTGAACAGCCCCAACTTTCTCAGCCTGTCTTCATACGGGAGGTGCTCCAGTCCCCCGATCATCCTTGTGGCCCTTCTCTGGACTTGTTCCAACAGTTCCATGTCCTTTTTATGTTGAAGACACCAGAACTGCACACAATACTCCAGGTGAGGTCTCATGAGAGCAGAGTAGAGGGGCAGGATCACCTCCTTTGACCTGCTGGTCACGCTCCTTTTGATGCAGCCCAGGATACGGTTGGCTTTCTGGGCTGCAAGCGCACACTGAAGCCGGCTCATGTTCAATTTCTCATCTACCAACACCCCCAAGTCCTTCTCTGCAGAGCTGCACTGAGTCTCTTCTCTGCCCAACCTGTAGCTGTGCCTGGGATTGCTCCAACCCAGGTGTAGGACCTTGCACTTGGCAGGGTTAAACTTCATGAGGTTGGCATCAGCCCACCTCACAAGCGTGTCGAGGTCCCTCTGGATGGCATTCCTTCCCTCCAGCGTATCAACTGAACCACACAGCTTGGTGTCATCGGCAAACTTGCTGAGGGCACACTCAATCCCACTGTCCATGTCAGCAACAAAGATGTTGAACAAGACCGGTCCCAACACCGATCCCTGAGGGACACCACTCGTTACTGGTCTCCAGCTGGACATTGAGCCAATAACCACAACTCTTTGTGTGCGGCCATCCAGCCAGTTCTTTATCCACCGAGTTGTCCATCCATTAAATTGATGTCTCCCCAATTTAGAGACAGGGATGTGGTGTGGGACAGTGTCAAACACTTTACAGAAGTCCAGGTAAATGACATGAACCGCTGTACCCCTGTCCATCAGTTCTGTAGCCCCATCATAGAAGGCCACCAAATTGGTCAGGCAGGATTTCCCCTTAGTGAAGCCATGCTGGCTGTCACCAAGCACCTTGTTGTTTTTCATGTGCCTTAGCATGCCTTCCAGGAGAATCTGCTCCAAGATTTTGCCAAGCACAGAGGTGAGACTGACTGGTCTCTAGTTCCCCAGGTCATCCATTTTCCCCTTCTTGAAAATGGGGGTTATATTTCCCCTTTTCCAGTCGTTGGGAACTTCACCTAACTGCCATGATTTCTCAAATATGATGGAGAGTGGCTTAGCAACTTCATTCACCAGCTCCTTCAGGACCTGCGGATGGATTTCATCAGTTCCCATGGACTTGTGTACGTTCAGGTTCTTAAGATGGTCTTGAACCAGATCCTCTCCTACAGTGGGCCCAATATTTTCATTCTCACAGTCCCTGTGTCTGCCTTCCAAGGCTTCGGTGGTGTGGTCAGGGCCTTTGCCAGTGAAGACTGAAGTAAAGAAGTCATTAAGAACCTCATCCTTCTCCAAATCCAAGGTAGTTAGTTCTTCCGATAGCTTCCGGAGAGGGCCCACATTGTCCCTAGTCTGTCTTTTATTTGTAATGTACCTAAAGAATCCCTTCCTGTTACCTTTAACATCCCTAGCCAAGTTTAATTCTTACTGGGCCTTTGCTTTCCTGACCTGGTCCCTCCCTTCCCAGACAACATCCCTGTACTCTTCTCAGGCTGCCTGTCCTTGCTTCCACTTTTCATAAGCCTCTTTTTTCATCTGAATTTTCCTCAGCAGCTCCTTATCCATCCAAGGAGGTCTCCTGGCCCTCCTGCTGCACTTCCTTCTAGTTGGGATGCAACACTCCTGAGCTTGTAGTAGGTGATCCTTGAATATCAGCCAACAGTCTTGGGGCCCCCCTGCCCTCTAGGGCTGTATCCCATGGAACCTTACTAAGCAGGTTCCTGAAGAGGCCAGAGTCTGCTCCTTTGAAGTCCAGGGCAGTGAGCTTGCTGCACGCTCTTCTCACTGTCCTGAGGATCTCAAATTCGAGCATCTTGTGATCACTGCAACCAAGGCTGCCCTGGAGCGTCACATTTCCAACGAGCCCTTCCCTGTTGGTGAGCACGAGGTCAAGCATGGCACCTCTATTGCTTGCAAAAGGAAGTTGCTTTCCACACAGAGCTACATATACAGAAAATCACCCTCCTATTTGAATTTCCAAATATTCTCGAGATTTCTACTTCTGAAAAAAAATCCACAAAATTTAAATCCATATTGGAAGGTAAAATGTAAACAAAACAACCAATTTAGGATAAATCATAGAATCATACAATAGTTAGGGTTGGAAAGGACCTTAAGATCATCTAATTCCAACCCCCCTGCCATGGGCAGGGACACCTCATACTAAACCATCTCACCCAAGGCTTCGTCCAACCTGGCCTTGAATACTGCCAGGGATGGAGCATTCACAACCTCCCTGGGCAACCCTTTCCAGTGCCTCACCACCCTAACAGGAAAGAACTTCTTCCTTATATCCAATCTAAACTTCG
Organism: Pezoporus flaviventris; assembly: GCF_033815535.1. NCBI lineage: Eukaryota > Metazoa > Chordata > Aves > Psittaciformes > Psittacidae > Pezoporus > Pezoporus flaviventris. Next base: position 38,490,939 of record NW_026892549.1, read on the forward strand.
CCTGTTTAAGTTTGAACCCATTACCCCTTGTCCTGTCCCTACAGTCCCTAATGAAGAGTCCCTCCCCAGCATCCCTATAGGCCCCCTTCAGACACTGGAAGGCTGCTATGAGGTCTCCATGCAGCCTTCTCTTCTCCAGGCTGAACAGCCCCAACTTTCTCAGCCTGTCTTCATCTGGGAGGTGCTTCAGCCCCCTGATCGTCCTCATGGCCCCTCTCTGGACTTGTTCCAACAGTTCCATGTCCTTTTTATGTTGAAGACACCAGAACTGCACACAATACTCCAGGTGAGGTCTCACAAGAGTAGAGGGGCATGTGCATGTATACACTTTGCTTACATCAACTGTAGATACTAAATGTTTTGTTCATCATGAGCTTGACATGAGTACAACTTCAATGTTTAATTAAAGATAGCTGCAGAAAACCACTGCTCAACAGAGCTGTATAATCATAGAATCATAGAATAGTTAGGGTTGGAAAGGACCTTAAGATCATCTAGTTCCAACCAACTCTGCTCAGGAGTTGAATTTACATCAAGAGTAACCTTGACTAATATGTCAGCTGCAGGTGCCAGCAATCCTGAATGGCCATTTGTGGATTTATTAACCAAAACCAAACCTCTGCAGCAATGTTACAGAATTGTTCAGGTTATTGGTGCAGAAATGTACTGTGTCTAATCAGTCCCCTTACATTCATGTTCAGCCCTCTGCACTGTGCCATTGATTAATTTTCTTTGTGTACCTCTTGAGGGAAAGTGTGATATCATTGCAACAGTACTGCAATTTTGTAGCACAATACATCTTTAAAGAATATTTAATTCTTGTTCTGACTAGTTGCTTTGCTCACGTTGAAAAGTAATTGGAGGCTACCTGAATAGCATCTAGGTTCAGCGCTGAAGTACACTTCTGAAAAGGGCCATTGGGAGGGTCGGTAATACCCTTCTCATGTAACACATCTCATGAGCAAATGCTGTAGCTTTTTCCCTCGTGATCTGGGGAGTTTGTTCCCACTGGTGAGTGGTGCACAGAACTAAAGCCTGATCCTGTCTGTAGTACAGGTGCAAGTAAACTACCTTTTGCAAGCCTGTTTCTCAGTAATATATAAATGACTTGTAGTTGTTATCAGGAAGACTTTACAGCAGCCTACTGTGGAAACAGAATGGGAGATGGAGGTGGGGAAGTGGATCACGAGCAGCTAAGTAACATCCCTGCTGCAGATTTGCAGTGCTTGAACCCAGGGCACCAGGTGAAAGAGTGACAAATGGGACAAACACCACAACACCCATGCATCTGCTGTGTCTGAGAACATCCAACTCCAGCAGAGAGCAGGAGCGCAATATCTGCAGTGCAATGATAGCAAGTCAAGAGCCTTTCATTATAAGTACCCTGCAGGAGACAGTGAAGATGCCATATTTATAAATAACCTATTAGATCACTGACCAGTTTGGACTGTGGAGACAGTTCTTTTTATAGTGTAAGCAAAAGTGCTAACTAGGAGGATCAGACTGGAGAAATGCAGCCATGTGCTGGTGTCACATAGTAAAACTGTTCTGTGGCCAGGGGCAAGTGCAAGCTGTCAAGGAAACCCATGAGTTGAAAAATGTTATCACTGGGAGCTTACAGTAGCGGATAAAAAGCAGTACAAGCTTGACAGACATCAGTTCTTGCAGCACCGTAAGTTCTCTTTTAAATAATAGGTTTTCTTTTAAAAAATGTGGAAACCTCTTAATGTGCCCAATGTGCAATCTGTGAAACAGCGCCCCTGTCAAATAAGGCTGTGTTTAATTGAAGCAGCAGGAAATTTGCCGGCTGATGTCAGGTACTATTGTAATACTTCATGACAGCTTATACAAAGCAGATTAACAGTTCTCAGCCTGAGAAACCTGTTGATGTTTTAACGTTATAGCGAGAGGAATACTTTTATGTAAATCTTGATTATCATTTTAGGTACTTTAAATTCAGCAGTAGCTGTGTTGTAGTCTAGGATGATGAAAAGTGCCCTGGCAGCCTCATGCACTGCAGGAATTCAGCCAACCACTTTTATGTAGCCAGGTTTCTCTCAGGATGAGGTGCTGTAGGTCCTGTCTGAAAGCACCAGCATTCAGCCCTGGACTTTTACTCACTGTAGCTCAAAAGAAATGTACTTGCTGTTTTCCATCTTTTATTCCTCTCTAATAACAAATTCATGACTTTAAAGTTACTTCCAGTTGTTTTGCTGACTTTCAAATACCTGTTTATCTTTATTTAGGTATTATAAATTCTACCAGATTATCTCTGCCTGGCTGAAGAGTTGTGAGCTAACAGTTTAGGCTGTTGCACGTACCTACTATTGGCATTAAGGCAGTGAACTGAGTAGATTAACTTTTATGGTTTTATAATGGCATGTTGTTTGCTTCATAAATACAATGTTGCTGTAATGATGCTCTACGCATAAGGGTTTTCATTTTCAAAGACTGCAACCTAATATGATTTGTTTTTTTATCATCTCTGTCCAGCTTCCCATATTCCTGCAAAATATAGAATAAAAAATTAGATCAGGGAACTTTGTTACCCTCACAAGACCCTGATGACTTTCAGAAGCTGTGAGGCTTATTTACATGCTTTCTGGATACTTGAAGTATTGTTTGATAGAAAAATATTTCATGGGTATATTTATGGGTCTGTATAAAATTTCTATACAATGTTTTAACAGGTTTGTAGAAGATCTGGGAGACCTTTCTGTCAATTCACACCTTTTAGTTCCAAACATTTGGCAATTCCTATAGCTTCTATGTTTTACCTTTTTTTTTAATGACAGTTCATTAATTTCTAAAATGAAATAATCTGTACCTGCTAATTTTCTTGAATAGTCCATTTTGATTGTAGAAAATGTATGCTATATTCCACTGAATTTGGATCCTAGATCTTTTTCTTCAAACTTGGGAGAGAAAGAGTTTCGTAGAGCTGATTTCTTTTGTTTCAGAGGAAAGGAATTTAGATTGTGTACATTTTGCAGACCTTCACTAGAATTGTAATGGTTGAAACCTTTAGCTGATAATATTTCCTTTCTTTGCTGATCTCTAACATAGCCCATTTCCAGAAGCTGGGGTAACTAATGGAGATGTTTTGCTCTTCAGTGGCACTAATGCTCCATAGCCACTTGGCAGTTGGTCAGTGAATGTGACATGTTAAGCAAATGTGGGCAGCATAAGCCTTGATTCCAGAAGGTTTGTCTACAAGTTGAGACCCACAGGGCTTCTCTATTGTCTGATCTGTGTTCTTCCCACTGACAGTGTCAGGAGTAGGTTCTTTCTCCTATTCTTAGCCATGTATTTTCATGACATAGGCACATGCATCCTTCAGCAATTACAACTGGAGGCTATAAATCTTCTGTAAATAAATGTAACTTGCGCAAACATACAGTTTAAAATAAATTTTAAAAAAAGAAAAAGCCCATTCCTGTACAGCTGCTCTTCTGCCATGTATGGGTGAAAGTGCTTGAATAATCTGGGAATACAAGTACCACTTGACATTATGGGGACTTGCACCATTAGTTTCCATGTATTCATTACCCTTACGTGTAATTAAAATCTAACAGGTCACATCTTCAAAGCATAATATTAGTTACTGATTTAAAGAGGAAACAGGAAATAAAGGACCAGAATTACAAAAGTAGTTTTATTTATATCACTGCTACTTTTATCTAGCAGTTTTCAGTAGGTCATTGCAGCGTCTCTCTTTCAGAGCCGGCAGAGTCAGATAACTGTGTCTTTCAAGAAGCGTTATTAGAGAATGAGTTCCCTGGGCAGCATTTCTGTAAGTAGACTTCATGCAGAAGTGCAGAAGACTGCTGCCCAAGAGCATTAGGACTGCTTAGGAATAATCCATACTGTCAGAGTGCCTTCAAGAGTTCCCAAGAGGGACTAGAAATCTCGTATTTGTAGAACATGAATGTGTCAGCTATAAAAACAGAGGAGATTTTCTACTTGACTTCTTCCCCCATTTGGACTGCCTATGTGCTAACATAATTAGAAGGAAAATGAAGAACAGTGTCATAGCATTTGCAGCTGAAGCAGGTAAAGAGCTAGTCTGCAGTATTGCCATATGGCAATGCTAACAGCTTATTTATGATCCCAGGGATTAAGGTAGGTGCTTTCCTGTTTTGATTTATGGTATAGTGAAATGGTCCCCATGTGTGGGTTTGTAGATACTGAAATGACTAAGATGCCACACCCTTGCTTCCCTTAAGACTCTTAGAAGGGGAAGCAGCCTTTAATTCTGTTTTTATTCAGTCTGCTTTCACAAAATGGATTTAAAGCAGTGGCTTGATATGACTGATGAATGTATTTGATTGTGCTCCGCACTGCTGGGGATCAAATAACCTGGCTGAGAAACGTTGAGCATATACCAAAATAGGATATGGTTCACTGCTTTTAGTCTTTTTTATTTTTTTATTCAGCTTTCTTTTTTCCTCCCCCTCAGCTTTGTGTTATAGCACCTGATAGCATTAAACATAAATTGAAAGGCTGAAAGCAGGTCCTGTCCCTGTTTGTTTAGTGAGACTGCTCAAGATGCAGGTTTTTCCACAGACTCCAGGTGTACATTACAGTGAAGCCAAGCACTGATACTGAGAGGCAATGGCACTGCACATCACCAAATGGGATGAATGTGGCCTGCTATGTGCCTGCTGTGTGCCTGCTGCATTCCCGAAAAGAGGTATGGTGACACTGGGCAGTTACTCCTCCCAGTACTGGAGAGACAGAGCAGGCAGCAGCTGCAGCTGACTCTGTGTTAATGGAAGCTCATCAGCACTTTCCATAAGACCCTTCTGTCTGACACATGTACCTTCAGTCCCTCTGTAAACCAGGTGCTGCCCCTCTAAAGACTGCAGAGTCTCAGTTTTGGTTTCTCTGAGGGCCACTTAGCTCAGCAAGACTGGCCCAAGAAAGCTACCAAGAAGCCAAATTCCACCTTCCAGAATGCTTGTGGAGCAGGATGCGTGGATCTCTCTCCTTTCGGACAGCTCTACACAAGAGCTACTAGCTCTGCTGAGAGCTGTGGTAGTAACTTTGCACCCTGTGTATGGAGAAAATCCCGAGTCAAATGATGACTGTGGTCTTCAGAGTTTTGATAGCACTTCCTCAAAGCTGTGCAGGTAATTCAGCAAACTCCAGCAAGACTGCTTTTTGGCTGAGTTGGTGCCTTGCAGAGGAGAGTCTCATCTCTGTGGATTGTGTTCTCTCAGAAACCGGTCTGGTAATCTAGGCCAGGGAGGCATTCTGTTCCTTCTGTTTTGCCTGCCTCTTGACATGCATCTGGGAATGTGATATTACAAGAGCTTTGTTGCTCCCTATATTTTTCAATAGGCCAAATAGCTCAGAGTTACTGATCTAAAGACCAGCTAACCTGTATCATTTGGGAGGCAGCAGCAGGTTAGATCTGAGTAGGAGGAAGTACGCCAGCTTATTTGAAGACTTTTCTGACCCTGTTACAGTGTGAAGAAGACAAAGCAGCTTCATTAAAAACAAAAAACTGGTGCTGGCATTTTTGGCTCTGTGAAAGCTCTCAGTTGTGCTTGGCAAGTGACTGCTGATAACTCCTAGTGATGTGGAAATGTGTTTCCCATTTCTTTATTGCTATTAGAACTCTTGTGAATGCCACATTATTTTTCATATTGTATGTCGCTTGATGTATAAAAAATATGGTGTAATTTGATCTGTATATATATATTTGCATTTGCAAAGTAATTTCAGCCACAAATGTTTACTTTATTAGGTTAAATTACTGTGAACTGAGAAGTGTAAATATTGCCTAAGTTTCAGTAATGTCTTTGCATTTTATTAACATACAATGATTATTTTATTCACTGCGAATGAAATGTGTAGTTGGGTATTTAATGCACTTATGTAACAAGATCTTTATGTAACATAACCATAATGCTGGGTTTAAAAAGCATCCATACATTTTTCTGTGAGAGTACTGAATCTCGCTGTTTGCTTCATTGGTGTTTTTTTTTTCCCCTCCCCCCTCCCCCCCCCTCCAGGACTTTGGCATCATGTTTACACATCACATTGTAACAGTCACCCTGATAACCTTCTCATACGTAACCAATTTGACACGAGTGGGAACTTTGACCTTATGTCTCCACGATGCGGCTGATGTTGTCCTAGAGGTGAGAAAATTATGTTATCAGCGTCTGTACATGGCATTCACCATTCAGCAAGCTAGCGTGTTATTAGGTAGAATCTATTTGTAATGCAAAATGAGTATTTCCTAAGAAAAGTCCAGATCAAGATGGTAATGGTGATTTATATAGTGTATTTCCAGGGAGAGTTACACAGATATGAAATATAACATGGTAAAGTCAAAAGTTGCAAAATCTGGAAGGTGGTGACTGTGGGATAGAAGCTTCTGGTTCTTGACCCCTGTGACATGGTGTCTGGGGCAATAACACCATCTCCAAGAGAATCAGGTTGTTACAGTTTGTTTCTGCTGTGCTTTGCTGGGCAGAGGGTGCTGGACAATTTGATGGCTGTTTGTATATGGGCAGTGAGCTGACCTCTGGTCCCCAGGATTTTCCAGGTCCCCATGCCTCTGCATCCAGATAGCAGTATTAAGCATCTGGCTTTGGAGAAGAAGGGATGATTGGAATTATTTTAAGTCAAGATGGTCTGTAACTTCCATAGCATCAATTTAGATGTGGTGTCATCCTGTACCTGCATCAGTTTTAGACAGCTCTGGATAATGATGAGATTGGGCTGTCTGTGATCAAAGCAAAGTTAATAACTTCATCTAAAATGACCTTTTATTAAAGTAGTTGCAAAGATGCTGTTATGCAAGAATATAGCCTCACTGTGTGAGTCACGTATTGCAGAATCAAAATCCTGACATTCTGATTTGATAGGGCTGTAAATCTGGTTTTATTTTTTAATCTTTTTTTAATCTAGAAGGCACATGACTGCCTCAGAAAGCAACAGAGAATCTGGATTTCTCCTCTAGGAAATAATTACATCTTTACAGGTTTATTTTTCTGTTTTAGCAATGTGTGTAAATCCGTTGTGCTAGCTGTGGGTTTACCCAAACTTTCGTGATTCTTTTCTTACCAGCAGAATGACATACTCAAAAGAGTTCATTCCAGATCAGACCATTATCTGTGGAACTGTAAAAGCACTGGAGAGCAGCTGTAATAGGCTAGCTAAAACCTGACCTTGAACACAGCGAGACACGTACTTTTGCTCAATTCCTCTGTTCAGTCACTGGCTAAGACAAGGAGAAATTGCTGGTATTCTCACATGATTTACAAAAATTCAGCAAATATGCTTCTCCATGAGGCACATACTTCAGTGGTCTTTATTTGTTCAGTCTGTTCTGACTGGAAATACTAACGCTACTCTAAAGTGTAAAATAGAGAATCACAAGCCCTGACAAACATTTACTAGGAGGGCCATTATGACTCAATGGGCTTTCTTCTGCTAGGGCAGCAGGTCGTAGCCCTGGTGCCATATGGGGAAAGATGTACTCCTATACACTGCTGACATTACTGTGACTGCTGCCAGGGAAATACATCCAGAATTCATATGTGAACTTTCAGTCACATGAAAATCAAAGTTTTAGTGACTCTTCTGCTTTGCATGTTGGCACCAAAGTGTTATTTTTCCCTTAAATTCATTTGTGTTTACAGGGATATAGGGCTGATTTTGAACGGTTATGTTTTCTTCGTACTAGTGGTGGCTTTCCTCATGTTTTGTGAGCTTCCCCCTTCTTAACCTGTTTTCTGCTAGTGAGGAATATCCTTTAAATTCAGGTTTTCAGTGGAAATATTGCAGAAATTGGGTAACATCCAGCAGTGCAGGCTAGTTTTGTCATCCAGGTTGGCTAACATGAGCATTGAGCCCTTTCAGATTCAGTGTGTTCATACAAAAAAAAAAAAAAAAATCAGAGCGCGATAGTGCCTGTCACCATTTTAGGCAATCTTCTGGTTTGAATTCTGCATTCAGAATAGTGTTTTGTCTGCATAGTTGTGGTAATTTTTCTCCCTTCTAGCCCTCTGGAAATTTTGCAGAAGTAAGCATCTTCTCAGTATGGATACAGGTCCCCTAGGAGTGGGGCTTTGAAAGAGTTCCCAATTACTTAAGTGGACACTAAATTGGGTTTTTCATGTACTTCACTTCATGTGCAGTGATTCTTTAGATACATCTGACAGAAAGCAGAAAGACTGTCCCTGCCTGGAAGCAGATGTTTTAAAATAAGTAACTGCTTACGTACGTGAATGCTGTGGAAGCAGCACAGATGTCTTACAACAGCTTTGCTTGTACATACTGTTTTCTTCAGGGAGAAGAGAGCAAAGAAACTTCATGGAAGACCGGGGTTTTAATGAGCAGTTTGAGTGAAGAGTAATTAGTGACTCCTTCGCTGAGGAGGAGTCAGAAGACTGCATGAAGGCAAATGAGAGAGGCATGTAAAAATAGGCATAGGGAGCAAGTTGGAAAGCAAAAGTTAGAAAGAGAGGGGAAGAGAGACTTGGAAAAATCTTTGAGGTGGACTCTGTTCTGTGTAGGCCGGAAAGGAAAAAGAGATGCTGTAGGAGAATGTCGGAGATTTGAGACAAAGTTTATATATGGCAAAGACAAGAATGACAGAGAGCATAGGGCAGGTGGAAGATGAATGAATGCTGAAAATGCAAGTGGAGCATACTGGAAAGGTGAGACACGGGTAGGTAAAGAGGTTGGGGGCAAGGATGGCATAAACACAGTGGGGTTCAAGAAAAGGTTAGAAGAGTTTTGTGAATCTGAAATTGTAGGATTTCAAAAAGGAAATTAAAGGGGAAGGAAGAAATGAGGGATGTATTCTGGTTTTATGCAGCCTGTTTTTTTCTTTCCAAGAAGGCATTTTCCAGCAGCTTCGTGGAGAAGAGTTACAAGGTTATCTGTGAGGTGGCTCAATGAAAATGTTAGTGATTTCATTAAAAATTTATATCTTTTTCTTACAGCTTATGCACAATATAGGAGAACATGGTTGTCCTCATGGAAGTAAACAAACATTTCTTTCTTTTGCAGGCTGCCAAAATGGCAAACTATTGCAAGTGTCAAAAACTGAGTGACCTTCTGTTCCTTACATTTGCCATTGTCTTCATTGTCAGTAGGCTTGGTATATATCCCTTATGGTGAGTAAGCATATAGTTTTCCTTAAATGCTAAGCATCAAACAAGCTTGAAGATACCTGTGTTGTAATTGAACATGATTCATTGAAATTACTGTGTCCCAAAGCACTAAGGAGAGTTTCAGGCGTAACCAGGTGCTGAAATAGCCTATGTGCTGTAGTGCCATTGTGTTTACTGTCCTAGGCAAGAAACATGGGTTTCTGCTGCTTTTAAAGTAGAAGTGGGTTGAAGATCACATAGCTTCAGGTTAGCAGTTGATTGCCTGTGTTGGCAAGAAGTTAGAAGAGAAATAAAGTATTAGTCACTGACAGCACTGATCAGAGGCTAAGCTTGAAGGTAGGTTCTTCTCATTAGCTTTCAGCGCACACTTTATAAATGTGTTCAGCTTAAAGAAAACATAGATAAAAAGAGTCTGGCCCACTGAAATCGGTATAAGGATTTTATTGCCATGCAGATTGTATTGCTGCAAGCTTCTCCTTTTCAATGCCCCCTTTAAATTAGGGGTCCTGGAGAAGCTCTGTAATACACCTATAAGATAGTTAGGTGTTACTGTCTTCTCATCTCTTACCAGACAAAGGCAGCTGCTCGCATGTGCACATACTCTCTCTTCTGCGACACAAACAGGACATAGTTGTTTGATCGTTTATCTAGGCTCTTCAACATCCAGAAGGCAGTTGGCGAGCTAGGAAATATACTGGTGTACTTCACTGTAGAAACCTATTCAAATTTCTCTGTAACCTGTGCCCTGTATATGAGGACAGCTGGGAGAAGGCATTGGCCTTGCTCTTTTGTGTTCTGGATGCATCCTTTGTTTCATATGAACAGAACTAACCCAAATATCTGTATCCCTGTGAGAGCATCAGAAGGCAGTGACAGTTTTGGTTTAGGGACGCACCAAGAATGCCAATGCTACCCTTTGCAGAGTTTTATTTAGAGAGATTACCACCAAGCTCCTTATTTAAGCACACAGGATTTACAGATGCCAGTATCAACCTCTCTGCACAGTTTCCTTTCAAATCCTCTATAGTGATATCTCTGAGGTTTTGTTAATGCAAACAGGATGAGACCAAGGTGCCCTTATGGAGCTGTGTCATCAGCTCTGCTTAACAATACAATGTAGAAGTCTCATTTAGCATTTAATGACTCCAAAGATAACGTGGAAATGCCTGGTCCCTTCTGCACTGTAAGCTGGTGAAGGACCATGACAAAAGGACAAAATGGATAGACAAACAAACTGCATGTTTAAAAAGGCTTGTTATTTTTTCCTGTGAGCCATTATTTAGTTTTTAAACATCTTTGCATCCCTTTCCTCAGTCTTTCCTTAAAGCTAACTTCACCATTCACTGAATTTTTGTAAAGGAAGTAAGGTATTTTTATACTTAGATCATCTCACATAGGAAAAATGGTGGCACTCCTGCTCATAGGATTTCATCTGCCTGTTGCATTCTGTTTTTTATTGAGAAATGGAGGGACAACCCAATTCTACCAGCACAGTTCTGCCACTGGGGACTGGAATACATGACTCTGCTTCAGGGAAGGGCAGCCAGATGATGACTGGATGGGTTCACAAAGGGATAGGCAAAGGGGAAGTCGTACCTGCCCAGCTTTCTATGATGAAACTACTGGCTTGGTGAATGAGGAGAGAGTAGTGTATATAATCTACATTGACTTCAGTAAGGCTTTTGACACTGCCTCCTGGAGAATCCTGAGAGAGAAACTGGTAACATGTGGGCTAGATGAGCAACAGTGAGGTGGATTGAAAATTGGCTGAGCAGCCAGACCCAGAGGGTGGTGAGCAGTGGTATGAAGTCTAGGTGGGGGCCAGTAACTAGCAGTGTATCCCAGGGGTCAATACTGAGTCCAGTCCCATTCAACATCTTCATTAATGAAGCGGATGATGTAGCAGAGTGCACCCTCAGCAAGTTTGCTCATGTTACAGCCTGTGAGGAGCAGCTGGTACACCAGAAGGTTGTGCTGTCATCCTGAGGAGGAACCTCAACAGGCTGGAGAAATGGGCTGACACAAACTTCATGGCGTTCAGTAAAGGGAAGTGTAAAGTCCTGCACCAGTATATGCTGGGGTCTTACCAGCTGGAAAGCAGCTTTGCACAAAAGGAACTGGGGATACGAGTGGACACCAGCTTGAACATGAGCAACCGATGTGTCCTTGTGCCAAACAAAGCTAATGGTATCCTGAGCTGCAATAGGAGAGGTGTTGCCAGCTGGCTGAGAAAGGTGAACCTTCCCCTCTACTCAGCCCTGGCAAGGCCACACCTGGAGTATCATGTCCAGTTCTGGGCTCCCCAGAACCAGAGGGTTACAAAGCTACTGTAGGGAGTCCAGCAAAGGGGTCACTAAGATTGATTAAGGAACTGGAACACCTGTCACTTGAGGAAAGACTGAGACAGGTAGGACTGTTCAGTGAGAGAAGAGAAAGCTTAGGATAGATATTATCTGTGTATGTAATAGATACATGAAGGGAGAGTGCAAAGAAGGCTGAGACAGGCTAGTTTCAGTGGTGCTCAGGGCCGGGATCAGAGGCAGTGAGCATGAACTGAAACACGGGAGGTTCTGTGTGAATATTGGCAAACATTTTTTCACTGTGTGGGTGACTGAGGGCAGGCACAGGCTGACCAGAAAGGTTGTTTAGTCTCCATTCTTGGATACTCAAAAGCCTTGGTCCTGGGCTGCCTATTACAGATGACCCAGGTTGAGCAGGGGGAGTGGACAGGTTGACATCCAAAGATCCTTTCCAACCTCAGCCATTCTGTGATTCTGTGACTTGCCTTATGTGTTTAGCTATGACTCCAGCATTTAAATCTTACTCTGTATTATTTCAAATAGCAAAAGAGAAGCAGCTGCCCAGTGTGCTTTTTCTCTTCAGACACCCGAAAATCAGCAAGGTCCAGATATTTCCATCCTTTACATCTTTACTATGGTATTCAAGTTTTGGAAAGTCCACACTTTCCACCTGAAATGTTTAAAATAACACTGTGTTTATAAATGGAACTGAAACTCAGAAATTGGAGGTTCATGCTGTCTCAAGTCATTTCTATGAATTGTTGCAGCCAAGTGTGACACTGTGCAGGAAGTCCTTGCCTAGGACTAGGCAATTTATGAATTAAAGACTGAGATGGCTAATGGGAATCAGACATCATGGACATGTGCAAGTGTCCCTAATACACATCTCATGCCATCTGACTGGCAAAGTCCCAGAAAGTGATTAATGTCACAGTGATAAGTTATCTAGCAAGTGCCAAATCGTGAGCCCTGCTTTACAGCTGTGGCTTTGTGCTGGTGTTCTGGATGTGCCCACCTGTACCTGTATACATTAGGTGACAGCAGCACTTCCATGTCACTTTTAGATTGAGTCATGTCTGAATCCTGCTCTACAGAGTAACACTGGCCCAGTGTACTGAAAGCAGGGTAAAAATCCAAGCAAGTAGATCTGGGGAAAAGGGAAAGGAAAGAGTGCTGCACAGTATCTTCTGTATTGATGTTGGCTTCCTTGGTACTGAATATTGGGTTAATGAGGGCAGCAAGCCACAGCCACGGGTGAGGTTTGCTGCTGGGATGGAAAAAATTAGCATAGACGTTTGAAGGCAGTGAAGGCAGAGGGATTGTGTATTACAGTAATGCAGCAGCTGACTGTGTGCTGTGTGCTCCTGTGTCACAGATGGAGTGGTTACACTGGCGATCCCTCTGCCTCTCCTCTCCCTTAATCAACAAAAGGATGCATTTATTTATTTGAATATGTAAATGGTTCTGCGTTGTATATGTGATCTTTGATTTTCAAGACTTACTTCCAGACCAAAGCCTTGATATATGTACTTCTAATTGTTACCTTTACATACACCTATAAACACAGATAGTCCAGAGGCAGTTTCATAGTTCTCAGTACTGTGGGCATTGCCTCTGGGAGTCTGGGTTAGGAGGGATGAAGTATGGGACGTATAAGCTTGTCTCTCCAATTCCTTTTTCTCTATGAAACAGCAATTCTAAATCTTCACCCCCATTAGCTTGCATGTCAGCAAAGATGAGTCATTGGAGTGGCAGCAGGCCAGGAAGCATAGTTTTGCTCTCCTTTGCTGAATATTCAAAATAGGAAAATTTGGTGCCTGATTAATATTCCTTAAAATTAAAATTTTTCTGTCATAAAAACTGAGAGATATAAAATTGGTGTGCATGTAATGTAAAAGGAAGACTGTAATTTATAAGAAAACTTCCCACACATAGGAAGACAAATACCCAAGATAGGCTTCCAGAAACATTGCTTATAAGCACTGGCATGCTGTTGTGCTCTGGCTTTGCACAAGTGCCATTTAATTTTGCATAAAGGTGCTAATAAAGAATTCAGAATGTGTCAAATGCTGTTTTTGAAGGCTGTTTAGCAGTGTGGCTAAGACAAAAGAAACTGGCAATTAGGTATGTATTTAGAAGTCTTTCTGCAGGCATCTGGAGTTCATTTCAACAATAATTCAAAAACCCCAGGATACTTTGTGCCTCCTGCTGCTAAGTGAATGTAGGAGTAAAGCTGCTATTTTCACTGACAAGACATTTTGCTTGTGAAATTCTCCCACTTGTGCATAATCGCTGTTCTAGCAAATTACAACATAAAACATAACTCTCCATGAGTCAGGGGGAACATGATGCCTTCTCAGGTGATACAGGGTTTTAGGGAGAATGAAGGCAATCTCAGACCAAAGAACTGATGTAAATTACATGAGGCCTTGTCTAGTCTAACCAGTCTGGCAAAGTAGTTGCTGCAGGCCTTTCTTTATTTCAATAATCCTTGCAATTCCTCTTCCCCAGGCCTCAAATGCTTGGTTTTGCCATAGTTACATGGTCATACTCTTCTATCTGGTCGTAAAGGAATTGTTTGGTTTTTGCTGTTGTTTTATTTTTCTTTCACTGTCCAGGAAGGGAAATTCCATTGGGGTGTAATATTTCTGAATCATTTTTTGAGCTCTGCAGAGGACAAATAGGCATCTTCCGTTCCAGGAGATGTGAGTTAAGAGGTGATGTGCTGCGTTTTCTGGTCTTCCTTTGATCATTGCTAACTACAGAGTTAGAATGTTGTGAGAACCATGAAACTTCTCAAGTCTGGGCTGTATAAGAGATCCAAAACTACTCACTTGGTTTGCATATTCTTCTGGACTAGATGCTTTTTTGATATGGCAGTTTGAATAAATCTCCTAATGCTGTGAAGGTAGAACACAGTGTTCGTGACAAAGTACTGCTGTCAAAAGATGAGGAAGCCAGGAAATGGTGCTTGCATTCATGTGACCTGTAAGGTCTCAGCATGCAGATATTACATATATGCACTGAAAAATGCAAAACAGTGGCTTACCTGTACAAATGTAAATGAAAGCCTGATTTAAGCTGATTATAAATAACACAAGTTATGTTCTGCATGTGCTTTTGCCCAGATTCTCATGTAGGCAATTTTGGTATGGTCCAGGTAGTCTGTATGTCTTCCTGTCTTTGATCCCCTCAGACATTATCAGTGCCCAGACTATTGTTCCGCAATAGAAAGTATGAGGACAGACACTTTGATTAGTTGGTGTGGCCTAGTTTAATGTTTGAAGGTATGTCTTAACTGGATCTTCTCTTTGCAAGGCTGTTTGGAAAAGTTCTGTCCAAAAAAACAGACGGCAAAAATAATTCTCACTGTTGGAACTCAAAGATGTTTCAGTTGTGTGTCTTCTCATCAACTGCTAAATGGGATTTTTATGCTAACAAGTCCTATATAAGCATTCCTAAGAACAACAATGTTGTTCCCTCTTATTTTTTCATTTGTAAAGCTCACGAGAGTACATGCAGTCTGGCTCATGGCTGATTTCTAATTGCCTTTTCATGGCAGTGAGTATCTGCGTGAACCAGGCAAGCATGGCATGATCATCACTGAGTTAAAATTAACTTCTGTTCACCATGGTGTGCTGTAATGAACCCTAGTTACTTATTACCAGTCTTTCTCTTATCTTTACGTGACTGGCTGAATAGCTCTTCCCAAGTTTCATCACTGGTTGAGCAGTAGTGTGGAATATAGCCATGCTGTTAATGTGCACACTGGGTCTCCAAATACTGATTTAGTGTTGCCAGTTTACAGTGTTCTCTCTCCCTTCTGGAATCAGCTTCTCTCTGAGCGAAATTGCAGCTTGAGTTACAAATAGGGTAGCTCAGAGCCCCCATGGGCAGCAGCTACTGCAGAGATTTGCTAAACCTCTTTTTCCTAGCTTTGTTCTTTTTCTAGCTGATACTGACTGGTTTTGTGCAGCTCTTAACATGCAAGGAAGTTGAGTCATCATCTTTCATACTGGTTTTCTTTCCTGGCACGTTTCCTCCTGTTTGGCCCTTAAAGCATGTGAATTGTGAAAGGCAGCATGTGGACCATGGCCGAATCACTCTGTTTCATTCATCTGAACAAACTGGTAAAACAGAAAGCTCAAACCTACCCTTAAAAAGCATCCTGCCATGTTGAAGCAATATGTAGGCAGTAGTTACAGCAAGAATCCTGGTCAGTTACTTGGCATGTCAAGAATGTAGGTAGCCAGATAAATCCTAACTGCCCAGAACTTGTCTGGACTCTGAATGAACACAATGTTTTATGATGTTTTAGTTACTGTCACTGGATTGTGAAGTCAGCAAAAACCTTTCTAGCCTTACACATTTTATGAATAGAGCTGGACAAACATCTCTGATTGTTTCACAGAAAAATAACTTTTTTATTATGAAAATAAATCTCTTCCAATATGGTCTCAGCACATTTTGCTTAGAATATTACCTAAACCAGCGCACAGTCTATTTGTGTGTAGCAGATACTGAAGGAATAAATTATGATTTTGATAGTTTATTCATGATGTTATTTATGCTGTCACTGAGTGAATACTGTAGAGCTAACAAAAATTATCTAATGTGCTTGTATTTCAAGTTGTTTGTAGTTTCAGTGGCCAATTTATAACCCATTAGTTTATCAAAAGCATTTGATAAAAACTTTTCGGCAAGCTAAGTACAGTATATTTGAAGAACTCATAGACTTCTATTATAGATTAAGAAGAAGGTTTCATTAACTAATTCTCCGTAAATTTACTCACAACTCTTGTTTTAGCTCTTGAGCAGAGCATATACGATGTTTTCATCACATCTGCTTTTGTCAAAACGTTATCTGATGTTCTCCATTCTAATGCCTGGTTATTTTATTTCCTCAAATTGTTTACAGTGCTTGTGAACTCAGGCTTCTGAGTGCTATATGTAGCAAAGCTGAAGTCTTTGGTGTGCCAGGTTAATACTGATCCAGCTGTTTACAGAGAAGCTGTAAGAAATGGAAAGGTTACAGGTGTTATTCACCACTGTGGGTTTGCAGTGTAAATAACAAAATGTGGCATTTGCTCGGTGTTTCCTTTTTTAAGGTTTTCTTGTGATCACAAAAAAAAAAAGAAAAAAGAGAGAGAGAAAGGATTTCATGAGGCTTCCAAAGCTGATTCTTATCCTCATTTTTAGTTTCTACAGACTGTACCCTGTGGCTGTAATAATGCTTTCTGTTGTCAGGGATAGGCTCTTCAGCCAGTGTTCTCCCTTTCCTCCATTTATTATGAAATATGTCCTCTCTAAAACCTGTGGTCTGATTGAAAACAGGACAGAAACCTGTGCTGTGGTACTTCTTTTGCTCAGAATTATTCTGATGACTGTAAATGTCTCAGGGAAAGGGAAGCAGCATTGGTGTTTTTCGTGTGGCCAGATGTGTTACCTACTTTTAAATCAGCTCAGCAAGGCATGGTGACTGCGGAGTATGGGCAACCCAAGGAGGCTGAACTGAAAGTTGCTTCCACCATGGTAATCAGCTTCCCATATAAGCTGCCTTCTAGTCAGCTGAAGTCTCCTCTGAAGTTGCATCATTTGCAGGAAGGAGGGAAAAAAAAAAGAGGCAAACCATAGGAATTTGCATTTTGACTGTTGGTTTGGGGGGCGATTGTTATTTTTTTCTAAAAGAGAGGGATGTGAGGAAACTTTGCCCCAAAGTACATCTTTAAGCGTTGCTCACTCTTTAGAGGGAAGAGTGTGCTGGTAATATAGTAACACAACCTATACAAATGCTGACAGTCTGTGTGGCTGGAGGTAGTTTGAGCAAATGCAAATATTCTGCCTCTTCTCAGCCGCTTTTCTCTTAGAGGCTGTATCTGTAGCACCAGGGTTTGCAGCTAGTGGAGCATACTCTCTGGTGCTACAGAGTTGATACAAAAGAGGAACTGGTTTCCTGCAAGCTGCTGATGTATGTGGGACATAAAAATTATAGCTGTACAAAAGCATGGGAGTATGATAGTTAACAGCTTGAAATAGTAAATGGCTTTTGAACACCATGATCAACAGCTGTGATGCAGCTAGGGTCTCTTTAGTGCTCAGCTAGGAGGAGGTCATTGTACTATGGAAAATACCCAGCAACCATGTAAGCGAGCGCATTCCGTTGGTTTCATTGCATTGTACGATGGCAGAGTTTGACCCATAACAGCTACGGAAATAGAGATCATTATTGTAGCTATGAAAACAGAGATCATTACTAAGCACACTGGATTACACTGAAAACTGTTTAAGGCTGATTTCCCGGACTTTGGTGTGAAGGAAATTTTTATGATGCTTGTGGAGGCAAAGGTTTTTGGTGGTGGGGGTTTTCCCTCCCCATCCACATCTTTCGGCATTTCTTCTACAGCTGAACAATAATACTTAAGTCATTTGTTTGAAAGGTGAGTCCTTGGCAGACACTGCT
This sequence comes from Pezoporus flaviventris, assembly GCF_033815535.1. Taxonomy (NCBI): domain Eukaryota; kingdom Metazoa; phylum Chordata; class Aves; order Psittaciformes; family Psittacidae; genus Pezoporus; species Pezoporus flaviventris. The sequence continues at coordinate 38,508,836 of NW_026892549.1, forward strand.
CCACCACATTTCCTTAAGCAGTGTGATTTTTATGGGTTTTAAAACTGTTCCGTTACTGTAGGGAGGGGCAGTTCTCAGGACTAGACCAATGAATCCGAAGTGTGATACCCCTGCTATTGATGGGATGTAAGCCACCTGAAAGACATTGGGTACCTGGCAGTGAACTGGCTGTAGCTGTTGTGTGGTGTTTTGTGGGCTTTTGAACTAGTTCAGTTTAGTTCCTGCATTTACAGAAAGTCTGGGTAATCTTTTTTCCCTTGAAATGTTTGCTATGGCATATAACTAAACACAAGGCAGTGTGTTAGTGTGTGCTCCAAAAGCAAAGGGAAGAAATGCTCCTTGAACAGAGGTACTGTACTTATTTTTAGTCAATAGAAAGAGGCAGGAGGAAGGATTTTTTGTTCTCTGATACCCTGTTTTGCAAAGGTTGGAAACAGGCCTCCTGTAGTTTTACAACAAATGCCTTTCTTATTTGGAACATGAACTCTAGGCAAATGGATCTTGATATTCTCTGTTGCTCATATTAAAGTTTTATGTGTGCCTGGAGATTTTCAGATTTGGAAGTGCCATTCTTAGCATAACATAGTATCTCTGTGCCTGTGTGCTATGATCACAGGCCTTTACACAAGCATTTTGCCAGAACACATTACTGGTACAACATTTTGCTGAGTATAATTGCATTCTGCTAGGAAATTAGAATTCTATTCACATCCTAATGTCTATTGAAAGGCTCTCTTGAGATTTGAGCTTAGATTGTGAAGGTGTCTCTGACCTTGTATTCTTGTTTTTTCCTATCCACAAGAGTGGAAATACTATTATTCATACCAGTGGCTGCAAAATCAGTTAATGGGCAGTAGCTGTTGATGAAAGAATTGAGTGAAAAGCACAGCTGAACCCAAGACAGTGACAGCTTGATCAGAATGGTTTCTTTTACAGTACATCAAACATGAATAATTTCCTGCCTGTTCCATCATTTTAGTTAAGTAATTGGAAAGCCTATTGATCTATACGGGGCTTAAAATAACACAGTCTCAGAGGCAGGGCTGTGATTTCTGTAAAGAGGTATTATTCCTGATTAGTATTAGGACAGGAGCCACCCATCTTTACAGCAGCTGAGCTTGTGTTAGCATCATGTCAGGAAATCCTCTGATGTGGGGCTGGTATGTGTGAGAACTGCACATGATGGCTGAGCTCACTGACAAAATTGAAGTGCGTAGGTTTAATGTTTTTCTGAATGCTGATGTGAGAGTTTATCTTTCCTGTTGCTGCATTTTGTGGCAGTCATTCCTCAACTATCTAAAAGAAGAGGGTAATGAGCATCACCAACCAAAAAATTAGAGGAATCAGTCTGAGATGCTTTAAAAGTTCATCTCTCTCACCTCCCTATCCTTCTTTCCCTTTTCATTGATGCAGTTCATCTGACTCTTCTCAGTTCACAGCGGATCTCTGCTGCTGCCCTTGTACTTGCTATGCACTGATTAGTAGCAAGAATCCTGCTCTAGGATACTGAAAAACTAAGAGACAGCAGGATCTGAAAAGGGTAACCAGCTTGTTCTTCCACTCACCAACAACCAAGCATCTGTTCAGAGCAGAACAGTGATATAGACAACAGCAGCTGGCTGGTCTGAAACTCAGAAGAGGAGCAAAGTTGGCAGTACAGCCCTTTATATACTGGATTTGCTATAATTAAATATTTAGCTGTGCTGCAGCTTGAGGGCTCCAGAACATGAAAGTGATGTAAACCAAGGTTTCATTGATTTAATGACTCTCTTGGATATCATAGAATCATAGAATAGTTAGGGTTGGAAAGGACCTTAAGATCATCTAGTTCCAACCCCCCTGCCATGGGCAGGGACACCTCACACTAAACCATGTCACCCAAGGCTTCGTCCAACCTGGCCTTGAAATCATCTCGTACTCTTCTCAGGTAAAAAGTTGGGTAACACATCTGAAGTCTGTTATGCAGAAACATCTGTGTATCAGGTCACCTGTTGTGTAAAGTTAGCTCGGCATTGTCACTGTAAGTAATCAGGACAGCCTGGGATATGAAGTCTTAGATTCCAGTCAAGTCTAAATCCCAGGGATAAATCTTGACTAGCGATGAAATGTAGCTGATTTATCATCCTACAGCCGATCAACATGTGCACATATGTGTGCTTTCACACTTCACTGCCTCTTCATTTATCTGTGAATCTCAGTGGTATTTTTTTCTACCTGTCAGTTTTATGGCATCTTTTTAGCAAGTAGTTCAAGGTGTTTTATAAACAAGGTAATGAATTAATTCTCCCAGCATCTTTATGTAGCAGATGAGATATACCAATACCTTATTCCCATCTTTAACAAAAGCTGAACTATGGAGAGAAATTTGGAATTTTTTTTTTTGATCATATAGTAAGTTAATAAAACAGCTAAATCCAGAATTTAGGACTCCTAACTGTTTGTTCTCTGGTCTTGGTCACTTTCTACAACATATAATGGAGAACAAACTACTATGCTTTGGGGCAGAAGGAAGTGCAATTGTTTATTTTTTAAAGGAAAATTTCAAAAAAGCAGAAACTTTAAAGCACTGCTGGCAGTAGTATTGTCAGATTACTTGCACTAAATAGGATCTGAATTTTATTAATTCCCACCTAGATGTAATTATCTATTTTCAGTATTGAAGGATGTCCCAGTGCAGCTGGTTATGGTGCAGTATAGAATATTCTTGTCTAATATACACTTGGTAAAAGAGATAAAGACATTTACTCTGAATTAGTTAGGCATACTAGTATCATGTTTTGCTGTCCTTGGTTATACTTTGAGACTTTCTGACTATTGCACTGTGGTAACAACATGCCTTTCATTCAGCATGTTGCATGCATAATATGCTGGTCACTGCACAGTGCTGCAGAAGTTAAGGCAACTTGCAGTAGCTCATTTCAGCTGCATGGTTTCTGCTCTCATTGGATGTGATGATAGTGCCATCACCCTGCTATGCTTCATTCTGCAGAGTTTATAATGAATTTCCTGCCTGTCTGGAAGATTGCCTACTCTTTCCACATGGCCTTCTTTCTCACCTCCTTTCACTCTTCTCCGGGTCCTTTCAGAAGCAAACACAGCACATTTTTGGCAATGCTCAAACAAATGTAAATAAGCATTTTATTCTTCCACCATCCCTCTCTCTTTATCTCTCTTCCTTCATCTCTCTTTTCTCCCTCCGTCTCTGGTGGAAGACAAGTGATCAACTTGCCAAGAATTAGTGTTATCCAAGAGCCCGGAGTTGTGCCAGCTAAGTTGAGAGAAAGGAGTGTAATCTTACCCGAGTCAGTGTATGGGCCTGTTGCTGATAGCCTTCCAAGTACTGCTTTTCTCTTGCTAGATATTTAGACAGTAGAGAAAAGAAAAACTTCTTTATTGTTGGTGTGATGCAGCTCATTGTCTAGTAGTTGTTGAAAATGTGTAAATTTTATTCTGAGTGTTCAATTACAGCTGCAGTAAAGTAAGTACAGAATTACCTCTCCCAGTGACTCAGACATTGTGGCAGCATTCCTGAAAGTCTACCCCACAGTTCTCTAAGAGTAGATTCAATCTTAAGTGGTGAATTTCTTTTCATTTGCCTTCATCAACCACAATACTTAATTCAGGATACTAAACTGAGATCTTTGTGTGGCCAGGTGCATGACCCTGCTTGGGATGCATTTAACAAGGGAAGAGTACTTTCCATGAGATTATATAGTTTTGTCCAGATATCAGAATCTCTCAGGACCTCAGAAAAATTGCTACAGTCCAGAACCTATTTTCAAAACCAGAAGCTAACATTTTGTTTCAAATAGTAGAGACCCAAGAAATGCTGACCAGTGCTCAAAGAGGTAGAGCACTTGCAGCTTACAGTAATTTATCCCTGTGAGATCAAGTCCAGCTGTTTCAAGTCAGATAGCCAAGAGTCAGTTTCCACTATTCATTATGAAAAGCTGGGATTTAACCACTGGAGAGCTTTGAAAAATTCTAGCAAGCACATTTGGAGATTTAAGTGCCTGATTACCTTTTTGAGTATCTGCAACTAAGATTTGTTTGCATATACATCATATACACACTTTCTCTTCATGTAATCCACTCTCATGTTGCTTTTTCCTGTCTATTATTTGTGTAGTTGGTTAAAATGCTTCTGTCAAATACTTTCAGCAGTGGAATTGGTGGAAAGTTGTTTAACCTTGCTTGCCTCCTTCCCTTCCTCCATCTCTGTAAGAATTTCTGTCTGTATTCTGCTTACTAACCTTAGGATTTTTCCCCCCATTTCAGACTTGACATGAAACGATGTATTCTGAGAGAGAAAGATTATTTACTTTCCTCCATTTTTTTATAGTTTTCTGTATTTTTCATTCAGTTTCTGCTCAGCCCTACATGCTTAGATGTAGCCTTAGCTCCATCTGCACACCTACCCTCCACATCAGGTCACTGACCCCTGTTAGGAATGCTGAACAATTACAGGGGTCTTTATGCAGCTTTAATGGAGAGTTCCAGTCCTGCCCTTAGTTTGCCAGGCATGAGCAGGTTAGAAAGAGATCTGCTTTTTCATTGAAGGCTTATTTCCCATATCTAATACATAGCAGATGACTTATTTGCACGATGAAACTGCTTTAGGAACCAGAAGCACTGGTTTTGGCCTTGCTATCTTCCTGATATTTTGGACTTCTGCGGGAACAGACATCTTCATCTCTAAGGCTGCTGTTTTAACTTGACTGCTGTGGAAGGTTCCCAGAGGTCATTTTGGTTCAGTGAATGAAAATGTAAATAGAAACCTATCAAAACTGCATTTACAATTCTGAAGGATATAAGATTTTACATGTGAAAAAAGACAGTTTGTGGATATAAACAATGGTAGCTTTACACACAGGAGTTGTTGATTTCAAGTTTGAATTTGTTATAGTGGTTAGAACTGAAATAGTAACTGGTGAAGTAAAACAGTGCTGATGACAGCTGTGTTTTGATATGCATGAGAGCACCTCCTTGAATTATAAACTGGGATATCGCTGTGCCATGTAGAGCTACCATTGGCAGAATAAATTACACAAAGCTGAGACTGAAGAGTTATAGCTGTGATGGAGTTTTTGCAAACTGGAAAACAGTTTGTTTTTCTGATGTTCACTTCATTAAGCAGAAGACGGTGTAGAAACACTGCTATATAGTAAGGTTATAAAACATATACTTCACAATAAATTACGGAGCAAACATGCAGTTTAGTGTAGGAAGGCAAAAATAAAAATGTAGAAAATTTATTATGAAGTGTCCTACAAGTATTAAGGCCGGTGCATTAGCAATCACTGATTGATTTTTTACCAATGCTGTTCATACACATAAATCATCACCACTAAATATTGTGTTCTGGGTTTGCTGTCTGCAAATAACTTCTTATTAATACTACTTGAGCTGATTTTTATGTTCTTGGAAAGGATTGTGGGAAATGTGTTTGCCCGTTAAGAAGCTGAGCCAAATATCTCTCTTTTCAAATGAGAGCTGTGCTATTCTGAAGCCCTTGAAGGACCTCAGTTGCATCTCCTGCCTTCAGACAAAACTGGTGCAGCCCAAGAGCTGTACAGTCGTTTGCTTGATTAAATGTGCCATCTAGTGGCTAGCGGTTGATAGTTAATTTAAAAAAGAAAACATAAAGCCAATGGACTTTATAATGCATATTTACACCAGCAGGGAAAATGGTTGGAGGTTGATAAAGCCTTATATTGCCTTCTTTTTCTCTCCCCAAATAATAGGCACTCATAGAGCATTATTTGTTTCCAAAAATAACATTGTTTCAACTCTCTGTTGAAACTCTCTGTTGAAACTCACTCTCTGTTCTCAGGCTGTTTGCTGAGGTCCAGATTGAAATCATCCACTATGGCAAAGTCTTTGGGCTAATTAGAATTGGAAAAGTTAATGTGGTATTCACAAGCTTCAGAAGTCATATTGCAACATCACTGTTACTGCCTGCATCTGAAATGTTGTTTCTCAATAACTCGGTTCAAATGTCTAGAACTGCCAGAATTTCATAGAATCACAGAATGGTTTGGGTCAGAAAGGACCTCTAAAGATCATCTAGTTCCACTCCCTTCACCACAGGTGAAGGCATCTTCCACCAGATCAGGTTCCTCAGAGTTCTGTCCAACCTGGCCTTGAATGTTTCCAGGGATGAGGCATCTACCACCTCTCTGGGCAACCTGTTCCAGTGTTTCACCACTAGATCTCTCCTCTTATTTTAAAACTATTGCCCCTTGTCCTGTTGCAACAAGCCCTATTAAAAAGTTTTTTCTTATCTTTCTTATGAGCACACCTTAAGTATTGAAAGGCCACAATAAGATCTCTCATGCCTTGCTGCCCACATGTATCCCTATTGTCCACCTGTCCTTTATATTACCATTAAATCTTGCTCTTGCTTGTACCTAAGCGGTGTGAAAATTGGATTTAGTGCAAAAAATGGTGTCATGGTTTAAGCCCAGCCGGCAGCCCAGAACCATGCAGCCACTCACTCACTCTTCCCTCCTCCCACCCGCTCCCGGAGGGATGGGGAGGAGGATCGAAAGAATGTAACTCCCACAGGTTGAGATAAGAACAGTCCGGTAACTAAGGTATAACACAAACCACTGCTGCTACCACCAATAATAATAATGATAAGGGAAATAACAAGGGAAGAGAATACAACTGCTCACCACCCGCCGACCGATACACAGCTGAACCCAAGCAGTGATCTGTCCCTTCTGAGTAACTGCCCCCAGTTTATATACTGGACATGATGTGCTGTGGTATGGAATACCTCTTTGGTTAGTTTGGGTCAGGTGTCCTGTCTCTGCTTCCTCCCAGCTTCCCTTCCTCCCTGGCAGAGCATGAAACTCAGAAAGTCCTTGGTCAGAGTAAACATTACTGAGCAGTAACTAAAAACATCGGTGTTATCAGCAGTGTTCCCAGGCTGAAAGTCAGAAACACAGAACTGCACCAGCTACTAAGGAGCAGAAAAATGACTGCTACTGCTGAACCCAGGACAAATGGTCACCAGAGCTATCCAATACTTCAGTGGTTAGTGCATGTACCCAGGGTTCAGCACCTCTACCAGTTGATTATTTTGACTTTATATTCCTGTTGGTGCTGAGGTTTTCACTATATAAGCGTCTATGTGGGGATACTCAGCCAAAGTCCCCCATTGTTAGAAAATCCCACAGAAGGCTGAATCCTGACACACATGTGCCATTGTTTCACATGCTGCTGGAGTTTCACTTCAGTTGAGCAGTCTCAGGCTATTTTCAGTTCCACACAGCACATCACTCAAATTGCTGATACCAAGAGGGCAAAGACATCCATACCTGTGTACACTGAAATAAACCCGTCAGCTTTGAGGTTGGGTTTGGGAGAGAGGGGTTCAGATGCAAGACTCTTGAGGATCATTCTGAGGTTTGCAAAATTAAATTAAACACTGAAAGCAACATTTTTATGTTGTTTCTCTCTGGAGACACCCATGGGATTCAGTCCGAGTCACTCAGAACAAACTGTGTGGATCATATCTAATCAAGTACTTACCTTGATTTTAAAAGGGATTCTTTTAGATTGTTGGTTTAAGGAAAGTGTTACTATTTTTCTGTCCGTTTCTGTTCTAGGATATTAAACACAACGTTGTTTGAACTGTTTGAAGCTCTGGGCAATTTTCCTGCCTTGTGGGTCTTCAACGTGCTGCTTGTGATTCTTCAAATTCTGCACTGTTTTTGGTCTTACCTAATCATAAAGGCGGCCTACAAAGCTATATCAAAGGGCAAGGTAAGACAGCATGGTTCTATAGGATTTTAGTGTTTTCAGTACCAGTACAGGGTCACTGACTTCGGTTACTTTTTCTTTCTAATCCATAACACATTGCTGAAGACAGATGTTTTATGTGAACTCTTCTTTCTTTCCATGGTAACTTTATTCCACTTCTTCTAGCAAGATTATACTCTTTATAGTGATTGTATTTTATGTACTTCCACAGTTCTCTTTTATAATCCAGTACACTGAACCAAACTACATTAGGGAAATTGGATTAAAAAAAGAAAAAAACCCAAGCAAACTGCTTTCTTGGAGCTGCCAGTTCTGGTTTTATTCTTTATAGTAGTTGTTAGCAAAGTGTTAGTTTTCCAGCTGGTAGTGATAGCAATACTATTAAAAGTTGGAAATCTATTGCCTTTGCTAGTGGCAAAATTACAAATCACAGCCTCTTTGGGGTTTTGGTGGTAATGGTAGGTTCTAGGAAGGGCTACATGTGTTTTTTTCCAAGAGTCCTACAGCAAGACTATTTGGGATAAAATATAGTGTCTTGCTGCCATTGTTACATTTGTCAGGAAGATAAAATTCACAGAAATACTAGCCCCACTACAGTTGCCGTGCAGATATGATGCTCACATTTAGATGGTAGCACTAACACTTAGAGATCATGTGAAGTGTAGGGCATTTTGTCCTTAAAGAGTAGAGCTAGAACTCATGAGTAGATGTTTTAGACATGTGACCACCCCTGAAGTGAATGGGATTGTTCTGCAGAAAACTGCTTTCTATGAATGTACTGGAGAGCTCAGCCTTGCCTTGGACGGAGCCCAGAGTCTGCCACTCGCTCTGTATGGAAGACAGTGCATTCATGAACTGTATTTTGCCTGGAAGCCATACTTCACTCTCCTCTGCTTTTAGCTATTATTAGCCTCAGATGTCCTGTCTGAATTACACCAGTGACTTCAAAGGGTGCTTCATACTCTCTCTTACTCTGCTTGTTTATCCTTTCCCTTGTGCTGTGCTGGAAGGCTGGCAAGTGGAACCCCTTGCATGTAAGTTTCTTTAAATTTACTATGCTAAAAATTTATTCTGCTCAATACTGGTGTTTATGGTTTGTTGCTTTTTTTTGGTTTTAATTTGTAGTTTCTGCTTCGTATTTTTATCAATTTTTTTGTGCTTAAATATTTAAATGAAGGCTGTCTTTAAAGTCCATTTTTACTTCTTGTGTATGTGTTGCCCAATACCATTCAAACTCATTTTATCTGTAGCATTTGGGTGGTATTATGTTACAAATCTTTCTACAGGTCTATACCAGCAGCAGCTGCTCTGTCACCATGCGGGAAGCATACTTCAGAGCATAAGTCCTCTGTTTTGTAGCTCAAACAAATTTAGGTTTTACAAAAGTGGTGAGACACTCAGAATAGGACAGTGACCAGGTTAAAGATGCAGATGTATGACATATACACTGAAAATTCTTCCTTCAGATCTTACTTCCTCACTTGCAGCCCCATTCTTTTCATTCCTGCAGTAAAATAAGCAGTGTTTTCGCAACACGTTACAAATAATTTACAGTAGATCTTCATTCTAAATTATTGTTTTATTTTTGTATTACTAGTATCCACCTCTGGAACAGCTCAGCTGATAAAGCAATTATCATGAAATTGTTAACTAGTCCTGATCATCTGTTTCTTACTCACTGTTATGCTTAGGAGTTTTATAAACCTAGAGATGTATTTTCTAGACTCCTGTAGAAATTAGTCCAGTGGGTTCTTTTGAGGATAAACAAAGAGAACCAAGTACTGCAAGATGTGTTGCATTCGCGCCAGGTTTTAGGTCCAAAGACCCTGGTGTGTTGCTGCATTTTAAAAGTAAGGAGAGCGGATCAGATACTTAAAAGAAGTGGCTGCAGCATAGAATCTTCTTCGGATTGTTTGGCTTTAGGGCAGAACCTTAGCAGAATTCGCAGTGAATCTGATATATTAAGAGAATTTAAGATGACACAGAATTTTTCAGTCATCTGGTCTGCCCTGTGCTGATCACAGACACTCAGTACCCTGTACTCAGCCCATTCTCTTCTGTCTGATAAAAGTATAATTCTCAGTGTATTTGTGTATCCCCAACAGTTTGAATATTGAAGTCCCTTTATAAGAAAGAGACTGAAGTAATCTCTTAATTGAAGCTTTGTAAGTGTGAAATCTAGTTTCATATTATCAGAATTTCAGACTTGCTAGACATTGACATTAAAAACTACTTGTTAGGAGAGATACGGAACTGTGTGTTTCTTTTTTCTCTGTTCCCAAGCAGAACAGTCACTCAGGTGTTACAATATTGCAGGGATACATTGGGAACCCCAAAGCAAATGGCTGTTTCTGAGGTGAGAGCTGGAGAGCAGAATTGTCATGAGGGCTTTCAGGAGTAGAGGAGGATTACTGTAAGAAAAAAATACATGCAGTGGCCCTGTTCTTTAAGAGGTTTTATTTCTTTGGGAAAAAGACTTGCTGTGTGTTTTGCCCCCTTATGTCCATTTGCTAAAGTCAGTTGTAATTGCCCGATGAGGCAACTGGCACAGCATGGATGTGAACAAATTCTGAACAAATTAGAAGCTCAGCTATACAAATGGGTAGAAGCAGGCATGGATAGCTGCATCTTTAATGCTGCATGTAGCTTAGACTTTAGGCCTCTTTCCATTGATGTTGTTTTTTTTTACTTCATCTGATGCACTCTTAACAGGTTTTTTATGATCAGGCTGGGTGAAGATCTGGGTAATGGTACCTGACTCCACAGCTGACCCTACTTTGAGCAGGATGCTGGGCACAGACTTTCTGAGGTCTCTTCTGACCTGAGAACCTATATATATAATCTTATAGGTTGGCAGTGCTACTGTTACCTCCCTAGGGAAAACATCACATTAAAAAAAGGGCAGGCAAGGGGCAGGGCCTTTTGTTTGCAGGATTTTATTTTCTGTTGCCCCGTTAGCTCTCTTTAACTTGACTGTTGTTGGCTCCCTCATGTTTTTGCTTGTTTTGGGTGCATCTGACTGAATGGGTTGAAGCAAAGTCACCTCAGGGATTCAAAAGGGACTCATCTCTCAACCTGAGTGAACTTCCTCTGTGACCTTCAAAGAGCTCGACAAAGTTGGATAGTGGACTCAACCTAAGGAATAGCATTCATCTAGTAAATGGGTATAAACTGGCAGGAAAGAAGTCAGCTGGAAAGTAGCAAGAAATCCCTAGCAATTAAGGTCAGTCTGTTTCTGAAACAGTTTTCCAGTCACATGATGAGGCAGTCAGTTACACTGCTCAAGTATGTTTGTGGTTCCTGTGATAGGGACTGAAGTGGACTATGTCCATGGTTTCCAAGTCCCCTTCTCACCACTTGCCTGAAGTTGCAGACTGCAGTTACCTGGTGCGGTGAGTTATGTTTCAACCAGTACTCCCGTCTCCTACTGCCACTTGTAGCACTGTTCCCTGGAGCCATGTGGCCTCTAGAGAATGAGTTGGGAGGTGACAGGGAGGAAGTTGAGTTTAATATTTCTTATTACCAGGTCAAAAAGAAGCACCCCAGAGAAAGAACAAGAAATAAAGTTGTAATAGAAGGGCAGAGAGACAAGGGCTGGATTGAACTTGGGAGCTTGGATTGTTGGTTACTTCAGCTTGTTCAAAAGCCTTTGCCTTGAGCGCTGTGTCCTCACCAGGACATACTACCTTCAGTGCACCAGTGCAAAGTTCTCCCTCTGCCTTTGCATATAGCATATGTGTGTGCAGGCATCTGTGTTTGACGTGAGTCCAGCCAGGCAAAGGCAGAGAAGTGCATCAAAGATGAGATGATTGCCTTCAAAGCTCAAATTGAAAAATGTTTGAATTCCCAGATTCTCTTGAAAAGAAAGCTCAGTTTCCTTACAATGACCTACTGCTTGCTTCTTTGACAAATTCTGCAGGTAGCAAAGGATGACCGAAGTGACATTGAGTCAAGCTCAGATGAGGAAGAAACAGTACCTCGTTCAAAGACCCCACACAGCGCTATCTCCACTAATGGGACCAGCGGTGCCAACGGGACAAACGGGTATCTCACTGGTGGCACTTGCTCAGAGGAGCATTAATCCTTGAGTTCAATCATGAGACACGAACAGAAAGAACTGTTTGCTACTGGAAGTAAATTATAAGTTGTGAATGCGGTTTCTTCATATATCTCAGCGTCAGAAAAAATTAGGAGTATCAAAGCCTTCTGGTAGCGCACTGCCATATTTCCTGTTTGTGAATGAAGACAACACGCCATTCTGTATACGTAGGCATGCTGTATGTGTATGTAACTGACACAATGGGAGCAGTATTTTCACTTGTACTGTCTTTGAAATATTATTTATTTTGTATTCTTTTGGGAACTTCTGGACAAAAGGGAATATCCATTCTCAAACTTTATCTCTTGGGATTCTCAGTAGTGAAGAGCATTACGCTCAGATCTCTTCTGTCCATTCCTGTTGCTTTTGCCAAGTCTGCTATAAGTAATAGTTGCTTGATTTGTTACTTACAGTAAGATAGAAGATAGCTTTATATATTCTAGATCTGCTTCAGATATTTTTGCTATATTTGTGTTTAAAAGTGCTGGTATTGAAATTGCCTATCAAATCACAGTGGCCATTCCTCCAACATAAAGTTTTTGAACACTGGATTGATATATTAAATAGTAGGTAATGTGGTCAATTAGCAATTTGGGGAAAAAAAACTGTGGTAATTGTAGGATATTATTTTAGCATAATTTAAAATTCAGTTTGGTGGTTAATTGCATTAGAAGTAGACTTGATTTGTCGTGCAAATGCCCAAAAGCATTGATGTCAACAGTTAGGATAAACTCATTCTCACTTTCTTCTTTTTTTCTTTTTTTTTTTCCTCTTACATTTTTTGACCTCTGCAGATATTAGTGTCTTTTTGCAGAGATTCCATGTTGAAAGTTGTTTGTTCAAGTGCACCATTGTGAATCCAGACCTCACTCCTATAACTGTTCTTGCATGTTCAGATGGATGAGAGCAGGGGTATAATGGAAAAAACAGCAGATGACAGGTTCATTGCTTCCTTGGACACAGTACGGTCTAGGTATTGTTCTTATAATTACATCACTTTCTTGATAGGGTAACGAGAGAGAAGGCAGAATGTCATACATTACTAGAAGTAGTGTATTCTAAATTCATGGAAATTTGAGCAAAATTCACTTAACGTAAATCACAGCAAACTTTGAACACTCAGCAGAATTTCATCACGTCTACGAATAAAATAAGGGTGTCTGTAAAATAATTTTGCACTCCTTTTTCATCCAAGATCTAAAAACTGTGTCCCAAAGAAGACAAACTAGGACCCAAAATAAACATCTTTTTAAACATTATGTACACACTTCTTCCAGTCTCTAGATCAAAGTTTGATGTAGGATGCTAATCTTGCCAGGACACTTTTCTGGGATTTGTGACAACAGTGCCAAAAGTAGGTGAGGTTCTTGGGTAACAGACTCTATGCAACCTACTGTTCAACAGTATTGTGTATGTGCACACAGAACCAATGTGCTTACAGACCAAAGACTGTATATATATATAAAAAAAAAATTAAAAAAAAAAGGAAATAAATGTAACATTAATGTGTAATAATGTGTCTTCTATATACAAAGGGATTGGAGTGCTGTGTTCAGCTGGAAATCTGACAGGATATCTTTCTGATTCCTTCCACCTATGCAAATAGCAAAATGCAGATGGTTTCTGATGCCATAAAACACGTTTGAAGGCTCTATTTTATACAACTCCTTTGAAGAAAGTTGTGTTGCCACTTCTTGCTTTTGAAAAACTGAGATTTGTCACTCTTGAAAATTACTGAAACCTCTATTATCCATAGGGACCTTGTGTGTTACCAAAAAATGTGCTAAAAGTAAGGGCAGAATGGCATGAATGAAAAATGTACCTCCACTTAGGTGGAGATAAAGATAAAAAACCTGAGAAATTGTAAACCATGGAAGAAGAGCTGTCCAGATTTACTTCCTACAGAGCATCTTTTGAAAAAGCCAGGTAAACTTGAAATTCAGCAATTGCATAGCTTATATGAGTATATCTGATTGAGCAAGGGAGTCTTACTCAAATCTTCTCCCCCAAAAGTTTCTCTGCCTCTGTTTTTTTCTCATCTATCTCCTGGGCCTCTGATTTCTTACAGTTATCTGCAGGGCAGGTTATACATGTGAAAATACACTGATTGTCATGGAAAGTATTTGAAGTGGCAGTTGTTTAGTAATTGTCAAGATGATACCAAGATTTTAAACCAAAACCATCCTGGGATATTAGTGAATGAAAATAATAATTTCTGAAATATGACCTGCTAAGAGGGTAATTGAGAATAGCAGTTTAAACACACCTCTTTCATGGTGTTGATTACTACTTCCACTGGACCATTTCCCTTCTTCAAAGCTGGTTACAAAAATGGCATTCTGGCAAAATATTTTGTCTTACATGGGGATAGAATATTGTTCTGAAGTATCAACTTAGACAACATACAATACATAGTACTACCATGTTGTTTATACGAGGGTAGAGAGCAGTTCCCAATTACAGTCTGTGTGCAAGAGGCAGGAGACCTTTGGTCCTTCTTGGTCCTCCCCAGCTGTGCTCTATAGTGTTGATTCAGATGTGCAGTCAAAGCTACAACCCTTGAGATGATTTACCGTTGCTGGGTACATATGCTGTTAGTGTGTCCTCGCTGTTACATAGTGCAACTTGAACTGAAACTCTTTACTTGAGGTTTAAATTCAGTTGCATTTATGATGCACTAAAGGATGTATACAGTTGCCACGGTTCAGCTGAATCCCAGTGACTTATCTCCTATAAACCTGGCTTTTCGGAGTCCATTCTTAGCAGCCTAGAATAAACTTAATTACAGGTATGTCTGGAAAATAGGTGAGATGGGAGATTCAAACACATTTGGGGAAATGGGATGAGAGTGAGGAAGCACTGAGAGCTTCACTAAACTTTCAAGCTGCAGGGGTTTTTATGAATATTAAAAATCACACCTTTTTTTTTTTTTCCCAGTGGGAAGGACCAAGTGTTTTAGTGATCATAAGTGGCAGTGTGTTTCAAGTCATTATTTTAACCAATAGATGTCAAAACTTCGGTATCATCTTCCAATCTGCAGAGAGAATGTCATGCAACTGTTTCCTTTTTCAGTTGAATTTGCTTCTTTGCAAGGTGCTTTTGAAGGCCATCAAGTATTTAGAGGATAATTACATATATTCCAGGCAATTGATTGAAATTACTGTGATGGTTCATGTTAAGTGCAAGATCTTAAAAGGTTCTGTGTATTTGTACCTTTTGTAGAATTGTCATTTTAGTCATTTTAGAAATGAGGGGGTTTATTCTATAACCTATTTGTCTTCAACTTCTATGCTCCCTTTTTATAGTCCAGTACATGACACAGTGGTTGAGATGTTGAAGTAGAAAAAGTAAGACATGATATGTAAAGTTTATTAGTAAATAGTAAGAATTTGTCAATTCTCCCTAACCAGCCCAGAATAAAGTAAGATTCAAGTCTCCCTTTGTTTAGCATTTCCCATATTGGAATATTTTGTATCTCCCCCCCAAAAAAAAAGGAAAGTGATGTTTTGGTGGTTTGGGGTTTGTTTTGGATTTTGTTGTTGTTGTTGTTGTTTTGGTTTTCAGAAAAAGCTAAAAACGAACATTGCAGAAAATGGTAGGAATATGTGATCAAACAACAAGGGTGGACATTGGAGTCTTTTGGATCTTGATCAATGTTAAATAGTGCTAGTTCTAAAATACCAAAGTGTCCTGTGCTCTTTCCTTGTTGCTGTTTTGTAGTTTTTTCTGTGTGTTATTTAATTATTCCGGCAGAATTGGAACAGGTGTAACAGCTTCACATGCTTCTGTCTCAGCCTCTGACCAATCTGTGCAACCATCAATGCCAAATCCTTTCTCTGAGGTGCAAGTAGGTGCACTAAAGCTTTGCTTACTGTGAAGTGATTCTTGTCTTAAATCAGTTTCAGGTGAAAATCATTTTCTGGTTCTGAACAGGACACAAGGGCGAAAGCTGTTACCCTGCAGTAAATGTCAGTGATGATCATCACTGGTAGATTTAGACACCGTGTGTGTTTTATACAGGGTATTCTAGTAGGAAGCCTAATGCCTGTTTCATTCATCTTCTCATTACTGCAGCCTTCTGTATTCTCAGAGAAATGCGGGCTGCCACTATTTTCTATAGTTGATGCTTTGTTATTTTTTAATCTCTTTGCTACAGTTCTTTTTTGTATGTCTCTTGTTGTCTACTTGTTGTGACATTTGTGCGAGAGGAGCTATCAAATACTTTTTACCCTTCCTGTAATGCAGACCCTGTTAGGCCTAAGTGCACTGTTCTGCAAACTACAGTTGCCTTTAAACCATAGATCAAAACCAGTTTGTATTACTTGTTTTGACTGGTTTTGTTTTGGAACAGGGACCTAATGTGAACTTCAGTAAGACAACCTTATTCATTTTTTTCTTTTCTTTTAAAAAAGCACTTACAGAGGTTTGGAAAAGAGGTGTAGGTGTATGACCTTCAAATTGTAAAGATTTCTGATTGTAGTTGCAATGAAAACACAGAGTTTGTGTCTGTAAAGAACTCTCAGTCTTTGAAATTGCTTTTAAAAAAAAACAAAACTGGAGGAAAAACTACGAAATTATGTTTTGGAGCTGTGTCAATGACTACACATGTCAGGCAAAAGATAAAAATTATTGTCTTACATGACCTAAAATGATCTGTGAAATGAAACACATTTTCTGGCTTCTGTTGAGCTTCAGCTTCTTGCAGTCCTGGGGTTTAACTTTTATACATGAGCTCTCATACCATACTGTGCATGTTGACTGCCTGTTGCAAGTCAGGGTGAGGCAGATGACACTATTTCACCTGTGTTTTCATGACAATCCTGTGCTTGAGCAACTCTTTCAGAAATGCAGTGAATAGGAATTCAACTGTCCCAGACACAGTGATGTGCTAGCTAGAAGTCCTTTCATGTGTAGCTGTTGTGTAGAACTTTGGGAGTTATTTTGTGTTTAACTCGGTTTGGTTTGGTTTGGTTTTTTTAAATATGGAAAATAATGATTCCTCATGAAATCTCTGGAACCAATCAGTATTGTGGGCTATTTTTATTTGGAGACACTTTCATAATAAACTTAAGTATTAGGAATGTAGTGTCAGTTTTCTTATTTCTGTGAAATTCAAACAATGTTTTCCTTGGCTTTAGCTCAAAGATTGTTATCCACATTGCAGACTCCACCACTTTTGGAGCAGATCCACATATGTCTGAGTTAGTCACTGCAGTATTTTGTGTTATTTCTTATATAAAACTGTAACAGTAGGTGTTACAGAGTGGTCAGAGTTTCTTAAAAGTAAATGTTCATTTAGATGTTTCTGGCTAAACTGTCCATCTGCAAAGCAGCACCTATTAACCACTTCTGGAAGCGAGAGAAGAGGGCCACTCTTATGTAGTGGTTCTCCTAAGGAAAAGCTGCAGCTTTTGATTTTGCCAAGAGAAGCTGCATCTTTCAGACTGCTTCTATTAGAGTAGACCAAATCTGCTTGCTTAATTATGATAGGATTCTATGTTTTTTCATTACTATGAAAAGGAATACAGGTTTTGCTTTGTATTTTTTTTAAACAAGGAGTTATCCATGTGTAGCAATGCACTGAGCTGGAGTTGCTTTCATACACTTGCCAAAGTAAAGCCTACAAAATACGATTGTCAGTCGAGCTCTGATGCAGCATTCAAAGATGATGAAGAAAGCACTTAGAAATGGAATGCATTAAAACATTCCTGCAGCTTCAGCAGAAAATAGATGCAACAGTTCTCATAAAGCAAATACTGATAATGTAAGAATCTCCACTCACCAGCTGAAGTTTTGTTCTGAAGAGAAGTAAACCTGGGAAGTTGCATTGTGTTTAAAAAACTAATTACTG
The DNA here is from genome assembly GCF_033815535.1 of Pezoporus flaviventris. Lineage (NCBI taxonomy): Eukaryota > Metazoa > Chordata > Aves > Psittaciformes > Psittacidae > Pezoporus > Pezoporus flaviventris. The sequence goes on from NW_026892549.1 coordinate 38,526,556, forward strand.
TAGTTATGAATATGTCTCAATGATAATATATATAGAGAAGCTTGTAGTGCATTTAATACGGCATTTAAATTCTGTATTGAAGAGATTTATTATGAGATTTAATTATGTGGTGTCTTTTGCTTTCTATTCTGCATATACCCCTCAACTTACATACCACAGGGAGAGCCACTTTGTACAGAAGATGGCTTGAGATAATGTGAAAAAGAGCGAGAATTTTTTGATGTACTGCCTTTAAGTCTGTTAAGGTCCCTCTGTACAAGAAACACAGTGGTTCTTAGAAGATGATGACAGGTGGTCTGTGCTGCTTTAGAAGAGCTAAAAGGTGATGGCACAGTCTACTGTGATACAGAAGGTGAGTGGAAGGAATCCAAATGTTTTAACTGTGCCAGATGGGCAAATTGCCACATGGCACGGTAGCTCCTCATGCTGTGATGAACAGAGGCTGGGATTGTGTAGGAGGGATTCTCATTCCATACTGTTAGTCCTGGCTCTGCTAGTGTGGGTGGAGGGTTGCTGTTTCCATAATTGCTGCTGTGGCTTTTGGTCATCTTTGTGCCCCCTTCTGCAGGATGCTCGTCTTGTCCCTTGACAGATTTTACACTGCCTGCCTTTGTCATTGGCTTACCTTCTTCAGTGGATTTCACAGAGCAGGATGCCAGTTTGTGCTCAGGTATAGAAGAGTGCAGGGTGGTTGTCATATGGTTGTCGTAAACCCACAGAGTTCTCATGCTGGGGAATTTTAGAATGTGAACACAGAAAGTATGGGTGATGCTGAATGTACTTTGGTATGTGGAATAGGTGTGAAGCTGGAATGCACACTAGGCAAACATGCCATGTCTAGACTTCTGACCAGTTGCTGCCCTTCCTCATAGGCTATAAAATCCAGAGATTACAGGTCTGTGAAAAGTGAATTCCAATAATCCAAAACCTATCTGTGAAAAGCAAGTTGATAAAATGAAAACTATTCATTAACTAGCTAGAATAATGGTGTACTTAAAGTGTGTGCCATGCCAGGCTCATCTCTGCAGAGCTTTCCCAGTATGAGACAACAGTGCCCACAGGAGGCTCTCTCTTGCGGGGAGCAAGGATAAGGCTCACGCACCTTCCAGCTAGTAGTTTAGAAGGCAGCTTTATCACTATAGGATAAAATACACTTAAGGAAGGTGTTTTATACCAGTCTTCAGCCCCGAGTCTGCAAAACCATTGATGATGCTTGTAGAGGGATTGCCTGAATGCAGAGTTGTGTGCAACACTGAGGTGTTTGTAAGGTTCTGACTTTCAAATACAATTGTTTAGATGTGACACAGCACCATCAGCTTTTAGTCACTTGAAAGTGCAATATAAAATTAGATATTGCAGCATAGTTGATTCTTGTAGTTTTACCTGCAAGAGTAGCATGATCAACTTACAATGTTAGTTTTATAGTTCACTAATTAGATGAAAAGATAATGTACTTTTTAATGCTGCTTGCTGGTAACATATATTCCCAAATTAATACCCTTTCCTAAACATCTGAAAAACAGCACTGTACTTCCGATCAAAGTATAGAAAATACTACACAGGTTATTTTTCACACCTTCCAAAATGGGACTGAGCAAGGCTCCTGTACAACTGCATGGCAGTAGCATTTTTTGCTATATTTAGGCAACTTTATGCAATGTCCCCACATCAAAAAATCATTCTGAATTTCAAAGATGGAATGTGAACCTTCTGTAAATAAAATTGCATCCGCTCCCTCCTGCATTAACCTAACTAGCAGCTTTCTGTCCTGTGTCTGAGCTTCTTTTAAAGATAACCTCCCCTTTTATCTCCCAGTAATAGTGATTTTAATTACTGTTGCTCTCCTAAAGTAACCTTGAAAGAGCTGCTTTTTACCAAAAAGGCTTGCTATTTTACAGTTAAATTTGTGTGGTCTCTCATCTAATTTTAACTTAAACTTAATTCAGCCATAGTAGATGTTAGTGTATCTCATTTTTATATGCAGTTTCTCACTGAACAATCTCTGTGGTGAGATGAGTGCCCATAGCTGTTACTTTATGGGACAACCTAATCCATATGCTAGCTCCAGAAAAGGATTTGCACATTAGTAGTCTAAATTGCTTAAAGGTCCAAAGTTTGGTCCTTCAGCCGTGTTGAGGAAGTGATGACCCGAGTTGCGGTACCCCCCGGACCGGCTGGATGGAAAAAGGAGCCAGGACTGCTGTCCAGACTAGAAGAAGCTTCCACCGAACAAAGAGCATGAGAATCATTGATACTTCTCATAGTTAAGCTATGATGGTCTTCGTTACTCTAACAACCAGTCCAAGTATCCAGCACAGACAAAGCTATTTTGCATGGCAGAATTCTTATATAAGAACTCATCTGTAAGATTTGACAGGTAGCTACTATAAAATGCAAACTACATGATTCAGGAGAGGAAAAATGGATTGCTAGCAATGACATCAGCGGCCACCAGGATAGGATTAACGCATGATCAAAAGCAAGATTGGATGCAAAATTTTAATGTTTATTCTGCACCAACCGATACAGTTGAGAGATGATAGTTGAGAGAAACTTCAGCAAGAGCAGCTGAGGAAAGCACACCAGCTTTCTCATGTAAATTGCATGAGAAATTGCATTGGCTGCAAATTTGGTATTTTGATTCATTGCGATGCCATTAGCAGAGTACTTACTTAGTAAAAGTGGTCCCTACTGTAATACAGTCCCAAGCAGACTTTTCAGAATTATGGGTGATCCTTAGAGAAGTCTGGAGCCTAAAATGACAGGTAATTGCTGCAGAATTACAGTTGATAGCATTGAGGATTGCATATCAGAAGAGGTATTCCCCCTTTCCTTCAGAAACATGATTTTATCAGATGACTTGTCTGCCTTTGCACTGAGTAAAGGAAAATGCAGGCTAGTAAGTCATGCGGATACTGAAGACTAATGTTAAAGGAATACAATTACCAATTTGATGCATTATTTTTCCATTAATGGGGCTGTGTCAGGCACGGAGTTAGACAAGCAAGTTTATCTCGTTAGCTTCATTTGGAAAGTTAAGTATTAGTTACTTGCATGGGTTTTTTTAAATCTAGCAGGTAAACATGTACCTGAAAGTATTGTGCTTTAACTTAGACAATATATCTGCCACCCCTGAGGTCACCACTGTTACCACTTCTACCTGCTTAGCCAAAAAGTTAACACATGCAGTCTGCTCTTAAATACCTGGAATCCTTTATGATAGATGCCATCAGTGTAACATAAGTGTAGCATGCTTTTAACCCAAAACAATAATGATGTATAGCAGGTGTTCATTCAACAGTACTATTTCTCTGTCAAGCCAGTTAGTCCAGCTGGAGCTGTGGTGGGGAGTGAAGAACTGAGCCCATGATCCAGTAGCCAGTGCAAAAGAATCCATTGAGGCAACTCAATCAAAGAACATGTTTCCATGTAGAGAATTGTCCATTTAACAGTCACAAATGAGGTATGTCAATAGCAGTTAGCATTGTTCAACATGCTGTGACTGAAGAGGAAGGAAATCAAATTAATTGTATCTTCTTTCAGTTCATCGTTTCAGTGCATAGCCACCTTAATATATACATAAGGTCATACAAAAACCTACTACACATTTGCATTGGTTGGAACTAGTTGATCTTTAAGGTCTCTTCCGACTGTTCTATGATTAAATACTATTTTTAGTGTAGTCTGTCAGTTTCCCTCACAACTTCTGAACCTGTTGCTCAGTAAGCCCAGATTTGAAAAAGAGATTGTGTTGGAGCTATCAATCACTGTTCTTATAGTCTACTACAAATCATCATCCAGGTAAAAGAAGCACAAATCAATGCTCCATACTGGAAGCAGTGTAGGCTTTAGCAGCAGCCAAGCAGAGACTAAACTAGCATAACTCAGGAGTGGCACTGTCTCTCATCCATGAGGGAGACTGTAAAGAAGAGCTGGGATATTGCAGTGAAGAGAATGGAACCATAGAAGGACAAAACCACAGATCTATAGGAACTCAGGCTTTATTGCCTCTGCTTCTGGTGGAACAACTTGTTTCTAAACTCAAGATTCAAAGGGTTCTTTGTGTATAATTGTTAGTGATGCAGGACAGTAAAGGATGAAAAGATGGACTCTCACTGTTTAGCAAGGAGTTATTACCCTCAGTCCTTCAGGCATACAATCCTGTTTCAGCAGTAAAACCTGATGTAAGTGGATTACAACTATGGCTTTCAAAAAAGGTAAGAGTACTACCATAATTATTTAGTATTGTTTATTCATATTGTTAAAAAATGCACTGTAATCTCTCTGTGGGACATGTGATTTATGTGTGCATGTGTTTGTTGTACTGGGTTCAGCAGGGCTTTTAAAAAGTTATAAATCACTCACAAATGAGTTCACAGTGGTTTCAGTGTTGCAATGACAGGACTAATTTAGACAATTTCAAGGTATTGACTAAATTCACAGTTTATTGAAGCATTAAAGAAGACTGTAACAGCACAATTGGAATATGACAGAAGCACAGCATAAGTTCCATGTCTTTTGTAATTTTCACCAGTGTAGCCAATACTTGTTTACTTGCTTTTCAAAATACATCTAGCAACATCCAACAGCATTTAGGAAAAATGTCAACAAACTCAGCCACCTCCACTCTTGGTTGAGTAGGCATGTAATAACCGTTTGGCTAGCCATAAGGACTCCCGCTAGTATACAAACAGCAATTGTGATTAAATTCACTTAGTACATATATTAATGTTATTTCAGAATGTACTGCCAGTATTTAGTAATTCATATTTTAATTTTTTACATTATGTTTCAAGACAAATTTGCTGAGGTGCTGAGCACCAGTATGTACAGCAGTTTTATGTATGGGCAGCATTAGCTGATGGCTCACACATTTCAAGCTTGACTTAAGTACAGATCAGCAGTTTGAAAGGGAGAGCAAGGTTCAATGGATAAACTGATTTATGAAAAAAAAAAAAAAGCCTTTACTGACCTTCACTAAAATCTATGACTGCCTTAAAATAAACTTTATCCTGCTGCTAGAGCACTACCACCAGTTGGAGGGGGCTGGCTGATGGTGTGTCATGGTCCCTAAGCTGCATATTTCTTTTTTGTGCAAGAGCTTTCCCATATGCTCTTTAGGGCATTACAGTTGGTATTTGTTTGCTAATCAGTACTCTAGGGGTCCCAATAACTGTATCTATCTATCTGTATAGCTGCATCTATAAGCAAACATAAGCAGGTTTACTATTCAAATTCCAAAAGAAGCTGTATACGTTTAAACTACACACAATAAACATTTCAAACTTTATTTCTTGCCTTTGGCATATGCACAGAAAAAGTTGCAGCCAGGCACACTATCTTTTCTAGCAAATACTTCCTAGGAATGTAAATTCCAGTGCAGTGGTTGTCAGATATTTTATGTTCTGTACATAGCAGTCTTAGCACAGTAATTTTGTTAGAAATCAAACAAAGACTCATGCCTGGGATGAACAAGAAAACAAAATGGCAGTAAGCCTGAGCATTTGTATTTGTTATTCAGGGTGTGTTTCAATATTTTAAGGGTTATTTTAATTTAAAAACTGTTAGAATTTAAATACTTTTTTACAGGGTCTTCTATGTGTTGGATATTTTTAACTCTTTACATCATTAGTTTTCAAGTTAAGTGGTCTTCTACTTCACTAGAATTTTCAGTACTGAATTTAGTAAGATTTTATTTGAACTGCTGTATTATCAATTTAAGAGTTTTCTGTCATATTGCAGTTATCTATTTAACTATTCTGTGGAAAGGAAAAGGCTATAAAAAGAAAATAGAAAAAGAATAGTTCTAATCAAAGCTGAGTACTATGGCAGTAATACTCTTCTTCGTAAGCTGCAAGAAGCATGGATCTATTTGTAACTACTATATTTTATACTTCAGGTTTTGCCTTAAGATTTGCGATGACAATAAATAAGGCTGTCACTGCAACATGCTTTATGTAGTAAAGGAAAATGAATAGTCTACTCTAAAACATGCTAAGGCTGGTAATCTTATGAGTGTTACTTTGCCACTGCAGTTGAAGTTTAAGGCTAGCTCTTCTGCCCAGCTAGGTGTTTTTTTCAAGAATAGCATGTACATCAAATGGTTTTGTTACTAAAACACAAACAGGCACCCAGACAGGAACAGACAGTAAAATATATAGTTTGACAGACAAAAAAAATAAAAATCATGATTTACATACATGAAAATGAGCCATAACACTGGCAAGTACAAGATAGTAAAATTTAAGTTAGTTACCTATGACACAGGTAACTGCACTAATGGCTGAGCTCCACTGCATCATTTTGGTAGGTTTCAGGCCTATTCCAGACACATACAAACCTGAAAGATGCTTTTATGCACATATTACAGAAAATACTTTTTAATGTCTTCCTGGGTTAGCTAAAAAGAGATCATTACATCATTATTTGCTGCTGGATCAAAACATACATGACTGGAGCCATTCAGTTAAGCAAATAACTATACTGTTATTTGAAGAATGATCCAACATGTCTCTCCATAATAGTGGACTAAAATACCATTTTCATTATTTTTTTATTGAGAAATTAGACACAAGTAATTATATACTTCCACAATAGAGGAAGACTGCTGTACATCTAGAGAGGTATGTGCTTGTTTTATGTAGACTGTTTACAAGATAAAGCAACAAAAGCTTTTCTGATGTTGGCAACCATTACAGAAAAATTGTTAGTTTCTCTCACTTTGAGCTGGAGCTCTGCAATACAGTCCAGAGGAGGATTACAGGAAGTCACTAAAACAACATGAATTTCCAAAAGATTAGACTACTATAAAAAAACTGTATTAGTGTTTTTCCACACCTATGAAATACAAAAGCAGTTTTTGTATTTTTTTTGCTTCCTCATTAGCCCATTAAATCATTTTCTTTCGACAGACAAAGCCTCAAACACCACACAATTATTTTTTCCTAAGCCTCCCATCCAGTGCTGTGCTCCTGCTTGAATTGTTACAGCAATTCCCAGTAATCCATAGCCTGCTCAAAAATTGAAACACATTCCTTAACATCTCTGTTGCTCTGCAGGAAGGCAGATTGGAAACCTGTGTAGCCCAGCATGTGATAAACTTTTAACTTCACAGTTTAGACTTGAATTAATATAACCAGAAACCTATACAGTCCAGGGCACAGCAAAGCAACAGTAATATTTGTCTAGACACTACTCAGCACAGTGCTGAAATTACTGCTACTGTTACTCCTAACTGAAGTAAGATCCATGTTGCAAAAACAGCTTTAAGAGCTAAAAGGCCCCCTTACAGAGGGGGAATGGTGGATTTCAAGTTTTAATCTTTCTCCTACATCAAACAACTGTAAGGGCTCCCCTCCGCTAACAGGGAGCCAAGTTTCTCCTGCCTTCTAGACCAACTTGAACTATGCCTGTCAGCATAAACACTCACTTTAGCATTAAGGGAAGAAGCAACAGACTACAACTGACATCTGTTTCTCTGTGCATCTCTCTCCTGGCTTTGCTTGACATAGAATAAACAGTGACTCCCCAATTGGAGGGAAGTGAAGCAGTTGTATTTTCATACACATTAACAAGAGAAGCTACATTTTAAAAAAATATTACTATTGCCAAATTTATCACTCAAATTGGAAGATAAAGGCTACAACTAAATGGCACTTCATTCCCCTCCCACCCCCTCCCCCTTTTTTTCCAAATAGGGGCATCAGAATCTGCTTAAATAATTAAAATTCACATACCTTCATAATCTCCTTGTTCATTTATGGAAAAGGTGCACACATATGGTTTGTCAGGATCTTTATGGTCAATATGTCTGAATATAAACTGTAATTGTTCATCTAAAGCAAATACAAACACCATTAACCTCTGCTGGAGAGTCACAATGATGACAAAAAAAACATGATGTGAAGCTACAATTTCTATTAATATTCATAGAATACATATAAGTTAAGCAACCCGAGTCTCTCTGAAAGACAAATGCATTTTAACATACTGTATTTTGCCATTTGAGAGACAGTGGTAATACCTGGACTAAGACAACTCTTCAGTTGTCTAAGCTAGGATGTTCTTCACTGCACAATCCAACATTAACCATGTTGTCTCATTGCACATGGAAACTTACTGTGCGTTCTGCGTATCTCCAGTCCAAGCCTCTCTTCATAGAATGCTTTCAACTTGCATAGTTGTTCTTTTCTCTCTTCAATGCTTTTGGAATTAGAAGCTATTGGTAGAATTTTAAAAGCCACCGTGAATACCAAAGTAAATGTGAAACAAGCACATTAAAAAAATGTTTGTAACAGTAGAAAAACCTATCAAGAACAAAGTGTTGAAAACAATTCCTCCTCTAATCAAGAAAATGCATTCATCCTTTGCTTGCTTACTTTCCTTCTTCATCTGTTCCTTAAGCTCTTGGACACTGTCAGTCAAGTCCTTGTTTTGCTGCTTTTCTTGATTAAGCATAGATTTTATTTCTGTCAAGTGCCCTTCATTTTCCGATATGCTTTCACTCAACTGGAGCATCTCTGAAAGGAGGCAAGTTGATTAATTAGATCACTGATATTTAGTACTCAATTATATAGTTTGAGATTACTTATTTGAATAAACCCCAGTTAAATGCATGCTACCTCAGATGAGGAGTGAAGTCACCATAATTATACTAAAAGCATCAAATAAAAGCTGAAAGTTACTCAGCAGAGAAGCTACTGAGTAGCAGGTTCCTCTGATACTTTAATTGGATGTAATTTGTTTCTGGTGCCAGCATTATACACATCTTCAAAGCACGAGGATTGTGGATCCTGTACACAGGCAAATTGACAGAAAGCGAGGAATAGGAACACTGATAGTAGAGTTCTGAGGTTTAACTACAGATTCAAAGAAGTTAGTCCTACATTGATAGACTGACTATATTCTATTACCAACATGGAAAAGGTGTAAAAAATCCTCACAGTATTTAACTTTACTAAGTAATTTAACTTGTTTTTCCTATTGCAGTCAACAAGTTCCAATACTTTGTTGTTTTAAGTATGTAGGCACCAAGACCAGTATACAGAAAACTTCTACTAGACCTTTATTTGCATCAGAAATGAAGTTTTCCAACAAATTGCTTTTGACTTGCAATTTACATCCTGTAAACCAAATGTTTGCTTTTAATTCTACTTTCATTCTGAAGTTGTTTCCTTCCTTTTAAAATGGGAAGTTAAGCATATTATTCAGCTGTGTTAATTTTAGAAATATTAGACACAATGAATCAAACACCATACAGTACCATTGCTATATTCCTGAATTTTATCAATCATCAGGTCCATTTCTTTCAGCTTCTTGGACCATTTCTCTGCAACAAAAAATTATTTCAGTTACCTGAAGAAGTATGATAATTTGAAAAAAGCAGAGGGAAGAGGAACATGGAGCCTTTTTACCTGAAAGTGCTTTTACGAACTCCCTGCATGAATCTCTTAGTGCTCGACTCTGAATGATTTGGTCACTCACAATGCTTTGTAATTCAGTGCAAAACTCTTCTATTTCTCTTTCGAAGAAAGCTATTTCATCTTCTCCCTTTACGTTGGCCATCGTGCTACAACAAACATGTCAGTGAGTAAATACAGTACCAGAACGCCCAAGCCAATCGCAGCAGGTTACAATTACAGGATAAAACTTCAGGGCTGGTTTTATCCCTTCAGGTTGTTAAGGCCTCTGCCCGTAGGTTGTTTTTGTTGTTACCGTTACAATAAGCACTTAACAGCGGGAGCAGCGTTTCTTCTGCTTCTCCACCAGCGATGTGTCAAGAGGAGGCAATTGTGTTCGGGATTGTCGCTGTACCAGCAGCCGCTCCCGGGGGCCGGCAGGGCCGCGCCGCGCCTCGCCTCCACAGGGGCGCTCCCACCCTTCGCTGTTCTCCCGCGGGGCTTACCGCCTTCTCTGTCCGACCGGCTGACAGCAGCAGCCGCCCCTGTGCTGCAGTACGGCGGTGCACTGCCGAGCCGAGCCCTGCCTGAGGACTGAGGCGGCACGGAAGGCGGAACACCAAGGCCGCCCTAACCATCAGCTTTTAAACCGCCAACATCTTCCCGCCTCCTCAATAGCTGCTTCCTAACTGGACACCACTTCTGCCCGCCTGGCAACAAGCGGGCTGCTGATTGGTTCAGTTTGCCCTTAGCTGAGGCCGGAGGCGCAAGGTGTGTTGGGAGTTGTTGGGGCGTTACTGAGGTAACGGTCCATCCTGGAGGGAGGCGGAGCTGCCATGACGGGTAGGGAGGGGTGGTGCAGCCATGGGGCCGGTTGGGGTGTGCCGTGGGGTCGGTGCTGGTGCTGCGAGGGCGAAGCAGCTGTAAATCGGCCACCTTTCCCTGGGAATTTACCTGTTTGGATTAAGACGTATTCTCAGGGACTGCTGAAGGGTGGCGGTTGTGCTGGCTGCCGCGGCGGGGAGCGAGGCCGGTCGATGGGGAAAGCCTGGTGCGGTTTGTGCGGTTTACGGTTCCGTACTGAACGAAGTCAGGCTTGAACTGGGGAGCAGGTTAGCTTCTTTACGTTCCTGTGAAGTTAGAACTTGTTTCCAACCTTACATTTATTCCCGGAACGTACTTCGAGTAACTTAGTTGTGAACGTAATGCATAAACAGAAATATAGCCTCATGACCTAAACTAGCACAGGTCATATGCTGCTTAAATCCTCCGTTAGGTCTGATTAGGGACGGTGTGTAATCAGAAACACTAGCGCCTAACCTTGCAGTAACTCTAGCCCAGACATTTGTTCTGATTTGTTTTTTTCCCCCTCAATTCCTGTTAGCAAGCCACAGGGTAGTCATGGATGTATGAAGTTTCCATAGTGATTTACCCTGGTTTTAGCGCTAAAAGCTTTGCTGGAGACACTGTAATTGTACCGTGTAACCCTTTTCTGCACGTGCCAGCTCTTCAGGGATGTCTTTGTAACCCAAGGGTACTCCGTTAAACTTCAGGTCCGGAGATGTACAAGGACAGCAGCAGAGTGACAACCTGCAGTCGAGCTTAAGGGCAGGCTACTGCCAACCAGGATTTGTTGCTTTATTTTATTGCTACCTCAGAGTCCATATGGGGCTATTCCAGAGCTGGGGGAAGGGGTAACTGAGAAATACAGCTCAGGATTGGAGAGCTAGTGCAGCTTCAGTGGAAACTGCTAAGGGAACACAAAATTGAAGAGGTGCTGCTAATAAACAGGCTCAGCAGCTTCTTTGGGTAGGTTTCTGACCTCACTGGACTAAAGCTGGCATAAGGCTAATTTCAGGGATTAGAGAATGGCAATAAACAAAGCAGTGATGTTAAATGAAAAGGAACAAAACCAAAAAGATGCAGTGTTGCCCCTGTGGGTCCAGACTCCATTTCTGCTTGCAGTTTATGGAGCTTGAAGGATTGTTATTCACTGTTGGAACTCTAGGTTGCCTGTGATTTCTAAAAAGTCATAGTAACTAGAATTCCTTAGATGTGACTTTTCTGTGAACATGCCAGGATTGTATTCTGTGCGTTGTTTGTATCATTTATGCTTACGCATACAGACACACACAAATATAAGCAAGTATTAAGGTGTGGCAGTTACTGTATTGCAAACAGAAGATTTGTTAATTTCCTGTATTTGCATAGTGAACTTTATAGCAAGGGATGATGACAGTGTGGTAACTAGGAGGATTAGATTAAGATGGAAGAACCAAGAGAAGGTAGCTGTTTCAGGTTAGTATTTACTAAACCTCTACTGGCCAGTCCAACCCTGAAGAAGCCTGACCTTAACTACGGCCACCTGGGTCCAGTGAGGAATGCTTGAGGGAATGAAATGTAGAAAAAGAGAAAGAAAGAGCTTCTTGAAAGGTTCTTTTCCTAAATCTAAAATTAAGATGTATCTTCTCAGTATTCCATTTGGAAAATAATCATATCTAAGAAAATAGCTGTCAGCTGTTGTATACAGTGTGCCTGTGAACTTACTAAATTGCTGCTTAATCCTTGTTGCTGCTCCAGTACCAGTGGAAACACTGATGTGGAAATTAATGTTATTGTTCAATTAACTAAGCATAATGTACCAGAAAGTTCGTCCTGGTACATAGGCCTCCATTAACAGTGTTTTAGAAAATGTTTGCTTTGATGGCTTTTCCTTCCCTTGCAAACATTTGCTTAATAACATCTGATACCTGTTATGTAATATTTGCTCTAATATGTAGGTGTAAAGCAGCAGTAAACAGTTTATCCTCCCTTCAGTGGATCATCAGCACGATTCTTGTTCCTACATTTTTATCAAGCATCTATAAAGTTTTGGATAGTCTCTGGTTTTGTATGTCTTGGGAAACAAAATATATCAGGAAATACCAATTAATTAAAAACTTTTTATAATGAACAGGTAGTGTTTTAAAGGTTTTTGCTTTGCACTAATAATTTATTTGATTACGTGAAGGTCAAACCTTGGTTCTGTAATATCAAAACAAAGCTTTGATTTAGAAACTTAACAGCACGCACATTCTGACCATTTTGTACAGAGCACTATTTTTCCTCACAATTCAAAGTACTAAAATACAGCAGATAGTTTTATTTCATATATTATCCCAAGTAAGTTTGAAACACTAAGTGCATTACAGAAGCATTTTGCAATGCTTTTCATAAAAAAGGGAGGGAGGAAGCCTTTTGAGGGAGTATTTCTTTTTTTGTTAGTTTAAAGAAGTTATTTAATACTTCAAGACATTTTGCCATCTTTGGTTATTAGAGCTAGGAAGGTCTTTAATGTTTCAGACTTGTAGGTTGTGAAATATCACAGGCAGGACAAGAGATGACTTGCTTGTCAGTTGCTGACAATCTCTTGGATGAAGCACAATCCGTTGTGCTTCCAGGCACAGTGAGAGCATCACCTGAACTCCTGCTCTCACAAAAACCTGTTTACCTGTTTCAAAAACTTCCTGCTTTCTGTTTGTAGATCTGGATTTGGTTGGGTTTTTTTAAACGTCTTTTATTAACGTGACTCCATGTCTTAACATGGATATAGGAGCTTTTGAAACAGAAATAACTTAGGAGAAAACTGGAGATTGTTTATGTTTGCTGTTAGTCTTCATTATGTCTAAGGTGCTTTCTATATAAGCAGAAAGATAATCATCAGCAAGATCTTTAAAAAGAAAATCAGTAGCAGGAGGCCTTTAGCATTTAAACTAGAAGAGGTTACTTCACTGCAACATTGCCAAGGCATACCTTCACAGGTTATATTAACAAAGTTTCTGGAGAACCAAAATGTGCCTGAGTGGCTCTGTCTAAAGAGTTTAGCCTGAGCAGCTGCAGCACTATCCCAGTGGATAACATAGGTGAGTGGATTTGTATTTATAAATAAAAAAAACATGCAAAAAGTTCCTGTGATGGTTCTGCACATCCTGTGTCAGTCAGTTTTTCTGATATTATTAACAATGGTGGCATTAAAGAGAGACTGTAAAGTGATCCATTTTATTACTTGGTAGGCTCTCCTGAGGAGATTAAATTGACTCTTGATGGAAACTTATTTATTGCAAAATATTTTCCCTAATGAAACAGTAGTTATTTAGACTTACAGTTGCTGTTTTAACTACATACTAGAAGATGACTTAGCCACCAACTGACTTGATATTTATACAAATTATTCTTTATAATCGAGACTGATAAACAGAAGAAAACCTCAGATTCTTCACATTTTTGCATACTAAGCCCAAACATGCACAAAAGAGTGATTTTTTTTTTTTTTCTTTTTTAATTGTTGTTCTAAATCCTGTGTATCTTTAAAGGAGAAATACTTTTGCAGACAAAAAATGTGGCAAAAGGACGTTTTTTTTCTAGTAACATGGTATAAAAAGTTACTTGAGAGAGAGATGTTTCTAAACAAGTACATTCTTGGGAAAGAACTGGGAGAGAGAAAAATTCCATCAGTTTTATTTATATGACAGTTCCCTTGCTGGACGCCCTGCAGTGCTATAAGCTGTACAGATCCGGTTAGCAAGAAACAAACCTCCCCAAATATTTGCAGCTAAAAAGCTAGGAGAAACTGTTGAAATTTCCTGAAATTTTGGGGTTGGAAGGGTTTTCCTTGAAATCAGGTGATACCAGTGGAAGTGAATAATTCAGTCAATGTATGCAAAAATGTTATAGCAGTTCTTCAGAAACAGTGCATATAATTTAAAATCACTTTTTAACTCTAAGGTTTTCTACCTGGCTCAATGCAGTGGGTAGCAGTAAACATATATAGGATTAAAATCTGCTAGAAAGTTTCTAAAACCAGACTATTAACAGCTAAAGTAAAAGCAAGTAGCTGAAGTAAATGTGAGATTGTGTCAGGAAGAAAGGTCTTCTAAGTCCATTTAATTGTCATGCCTTATTTGCTGAATCTGCTTAATGTTTCCATGTGACTTCCCTGACCACACATCATAAAGCTCAGTTAAGCTGCGAAGTCTCTCTTCAGCAAAACCAGTGAAGTAGTTTGTATCTTTGTCTCCACAGCTTGTATAGTTTAAATGCCATGCAGAAAGCAGTGCACATATACAGCTGCTTTTGTTTTTCTGATTTTAATTGTTGCAGATACATAGATAATCTTTAGTAAACGATATTAATATGTCTGAATATTAGAGCCTGATAAAGAACTGAAGTTTTCTTCTTGTTGCTCCAATGATATCAAATGATGGTATCGTCAGACTCTTGGTATCCATTTAATCTTATCTGGAAAAGAATTTTTCATGTAGCCGCCTCACAAACTAACATAAGCTTTTCTTATGCTACAGTTATTAGTACTAATATTGATAAATCTCATGTGCTAATATGTTATTTGCTGTATACTCTTAAAATCCTGCTATCTGGGAGAATCTCAGTTGCCCCTTGGCTGTTTGCCCTGGAGAACCTAAGTGTTTCACTCGTAAATGCTTCAGGGAAATACTCCTCATCATCTGCTCCCAGGCTTGCTCTGGTTTGCACAGCAGGTCAATTTCTGCCAGGCTGGGCAGCAAGAAGGGGGCCTGCAGGAGGTTGGGCTTCAGCTCCTTCTAGCAGAGGTGTGTATGACTGGCCTCGTGTAAGCAGCGTGCAAGAATGACAGTACTGAATAAGATGACTTGTAGACTAAGCTTCATCTGCGTTTTGCCTTGAATTAACGTGGCTTCTTGTATAATGGAAACAATTGTTTTTCAGTGCTTTGAGAATATTGCTGCTTTAAAAAATAATCTAGATCTCAACAGCATTGTTGATGTATGCCGGCTAGCTTTATTTTCCATGGCTGAAAATACGTTGTGCAAAGTATTAGTCACGGCATGGTAGCCAAATTCTATTTTGAAGTGAAATGTACAGCTTTGATGACAGTTCTGCAAAGACCAATTAATTGTGTATTCTTTCTATCCTTTATACAGGCAACACTTAACAAAGTATACACATCACTGATGTCCATCCTGCGGAGAAATGAACTGTGAGAAAATTCAAGCAAACATGTTCCAACTGTTCATAGAGAGGATTGCGTACGTTACACATTGTGTTTCCACAAAACTTTCCCCACAATTTGCTGCTGCTCAGCACATAGTTCACTTAGCTTTCTCCAATTACAATTTGCAAACAGAAAAGCTTTCCAGTGCTAACAGACTCGTGTACTTTCCTGGAGTTTGGGAGCCACGTGTTCCAGAACGGCTGGGTACACGGTGCTGATACAATATAAAGGCAACGTCAATCACCTGCTCTCATTTTTTAATAGCTCCCCTCCGTGGTTCTTATTCTCCATCACTAGAAACCTAAGTTTAAAGGAACTTTACTATTTCAAGTGCAGTTTAATCCATTAAGATGGATCTCCTTCATAGCAATGGCGTGCTTATCATTCAGCATTTACAGAGGGACTACAGGGCTTACCAGGATTTGCTTAATTTTATGTCACACGTTGGTGATCCCCGGAATATATTCTCAATTTATTTTCCTCTTTGGTTTCAGCTCAACCAAGTGGTTGGTACTAAAATGATATGGGTGGCAGTCATTGGTGATTGGTTCAACCTCATATTTAAATGGTAAGAAGTTGGATTTATTTTAAAATATGGTATTTTTAATGATGGTTAATATATGTGCCTCAAGCTTAGAAAACTTGCTTTGAATAATGTACTAGTAGACTTTGCCCTGTAATTGTAAAACAGGAATTCACAATGAAGATATTTAACATATGTTTGAAATGACATTTTGATAAGACAAGAACATCATATAGAACTATTACAGAATAATTTTGGCAATATAGCTCTTTGTATTCCTTGTAAGAGTATTTATCATGCTTTACTGAGGCCTTCTCACATACAAATATTTTTACTGTGTTTCTGCCTTTTTTTTTTTTTTTTTGGTCAGGATTTTATTTGGCCATCGCCCATACTGGTGGGTGCAAGAAACAATGATTTATCCCAATCAGTCAAGCCCATGCCTTGAACAGTTTCCTATAACATGTGAAACTGGACCAGGTAAGAAATATTTGAGATTACATTGGCACATTTAATACAGGTAGTGGCTTTTTGGGGGAGAGGGTGTGACTTTTATAAATCTCGGAGCTCATGTCTAAAATAGCAGCAAAACACAGGGAAAGAAAAAGGAGTAAATAAAATGTGATAGGTTTGCTTTAAAAGTAAACCCTGCTAGCATGAACCAGCATATCAGAGAGGAATTGCAAAACCTGTGTCATGGGTTCAAAAAGAGTGAGTTGCCTGCTTTGAGAGATTATTTTTAGGAACAGTTGCAGTGCCAGTGACATCAGCTTGAGAAGAGAAATACCACGTTGTCTAAGAGTGTTCCAAAACAGACCAGGGGGCCATTGAGTTTGAGTTTGTGCACTATTGCAATGATTATTCAAACCATAAAGAGGTAGTAGGTGTTCAGAGTGAATAACAGTAGTGTCAACAATCAGTCATGTAATGTATCACAAGTGGAAATGGAACCCCTCTCCCCAGAACCAGACACTGGCACTAAATGGAGGACACACACTTATGTGTATAAATACGGGGTGGGGGGATTCTTAAAAAAAAATAATAATAAAAAAAAAATGCACCTTTTTGATGTATTTTCACTTTTTTAATCTCATTGTCTTCTCTGCGATATTGCTCAAGTTAAATGAGCTTGTGCAACCCTGCCTAATATGAAATAAGGTAAACTTGCTTGGAGCTATCTGACTGAATTTAATTTAATTCCTTTTACAAGAAAATATTGACTGTGGAAACGAATGTGCTGAATGCCTCGTGAGGGCCACTGCAAGCTTTTAAGGGAATTGCAGAGCTGTATTTTGGTAACAGTATCCTGCATTATATCCCATTGTAATACTGAACTAGAAGCTTAGGCCCTTGTACCAGGCAGGTTTCATAATGCCTGATCTGCAGTCTGTTTCAAGTGAATTTATTTGGGACCTAACCCAAAGTATTAAATTTCTTCAGATATTTTCAAAAGCCTTCAGAACTTAGCCCATTCAGAACCATGTAATTCCAAGCCCTGGCTAAGGAACCAGTGTGTTTCATTTTGATTCATTGAACCAGAAGGCCTTTTTTTCCCATTATTTTCTTTCTGAAGTAACAAGTCATTCCTGTTTCTGTCCAGTGGGTACAACTGTCATACTGATTCCTGATTTTCTTATAATGGCCACATTTTCTCCCACCTCCAGATTTGCCCTTGACCATCAACAATATCTCAGGCACCTTTCCCTCATTAACAGGAGGAGGTGCAGTCAGCACAGCTGTTAGGTGCACACAGTCACTGTCTGAGCCTACGCTGTACTTCACGCACTTTTAAAATGTGCAGTTTACATGAAAAGATTAGAGAAGCAGCCACAGGTGTGAGAAAGGCATATCCAAATGCTGCTAACCCCAAATTCTGTGGCTCAACAAAAGGCAAAGCTGAAGGAACTGTTTATATGACTACATGGCAAGCAATGTAGGACCTGAGTTTGATTTGTACCTCTGGAATGAGCTGAACCAAAAAAACAGAGCCATCTTTTCTCTGGTATTTGTAAGATTTTTGAGAACATAAACCTTAAACTGGAGTTGGTGCTGCTTCTAGTCAGTAATTTGCAGATGAGCTATGAAATGTTTTTCCTAGATTACATTTTCCTCGATGACACAAAAAAGCTTTCCCAGTGCCAGTATACAACATTATGGTTTCCTTATCAGTGATGTTTGTTCCTTTGTGAGGTTTAGAAGTGTACATCTGTTCTGAAATGAACAATATAGTTGGTAGCTTGACTACTAAAGATACTGCCAAGCAGAGTACCAAAAATAAGTACAGGGAGCCAGGAATGGTTGTGCTTGTCCTCCCTAAACATTCCAGCTTTGCTGCTTCAATGAAATATTCTTTTGCTTTGCTAGCTACTACATAGTGCTGGATCGTAACACATTCTACAGCCAAAATAATTTCTTCTGCCCATGAAATAACCCTGTCCTTTTTACCTCTTCTTTGTCCCCACAGAAAGCCAAACTGTTGAAGTCTGGTATAGACAGATTCGAATGATCTGTTTTTTTTCTCCTTCCCTGGTAAACAGGAGAAAAGAAGTAATTTTAGGAATTGCTTCCCTTGCATCATGCCAGCATACTTTGTAATTTGGCGATTTCCGTGGTTGTAGGAACTTCTCTATGGCTTCGTATTGCTTCCAGCAAACTTAAAATTTGAGTCACTAGATTAAAACAAATTACACAAGTATTGTTATATCTAGACTAAAAAGAAATCACTATTGATCTGTATGACAGTGTGTTCCCTGTTATAGACTACTGTGAATACAGCCATTATTCCAGTATGTTACAGCATCATTTCACGTGCCAGTTCCACTAATAATGTTTCCAAGCTATTTGAGGTTGTACACTACCTTAAAATTTGTAAAATAAGTCCAAGTAAAGCATAAAGACACAGTTCTTCCATCACACTTTAGATACAGTTCTAAATTTATTACAAAACTACCTAAAATGTTAATTACTAATGAGACACAGATCATAATCTCAATTGCTAATGCCATGGTCATTGGCAAAGCAGACAAGAGGCAATTTGGAAGGCCCATCTAAAGTTGTACTGGTAATTTAGTTTAGAATGTTATAAAAACCTAAATCTCTGTTGCACCCCTAATTATGAGGTAGCCCATTCAAAACCTATCTCATCCAATCCTCATATGAAACTTCTCTCTTACAAGCCCTAAGAGACCCCTAGATGCTTTTTTTTAATGCACAATAACAATCCAAGGCTAAGTAAGAAAAATACTATGCTTTCCAGTCAAGACACCAGTATAAGATGGTTAAGCTGTTATCAATTTATTTCAGACAAATAATCTGGATTCCCTTTGGATGAGTCTTCTGAAAAATTAGCTTTTGAGAAGTAGTTGATATTCTTTAAGTCTTTGCCAGCCATTCTCTTTCTGAATCATGAGGTGCTTGAGGAGCTGCCAGTAGACATTTTCTATATCACAAATGTTATGGAAATATTTCCTTTTTGTTTTCACTAGGAAGCCCATCCGGACATGCCATGGGATCTTCTTGTGTCTGGTATGTAATGGTCACTGCAGCACTTAGCTACACAGTTAGATGGAAAGATAAATCAGCAGTTAGCCTTCACAGGTCAGTGTCTCTGCTATTCTCACTCATGCAGATGTTTCTTTATGCTTATGCTCTGGTTTTAATGGACTTACGTTAACCAAATACTCAAAGTCTGCTCTGTCCAGCTTGTAAAAAACCAACCAACCAACCAACCACACACACACACACACACACACACAAAAAAAAAAAAAAGAAACAACCACCACCAAGAAAAGAAACCACCACAAAAAACCAAACCAACCCTTTATTATGGTCTGCTTCAGCTGAAGAAAAAGAATATTAAGAGGATTTATCCATTTGTATAGCTTGATGTTTATTAACTTACAGTCACAGCATAAAATTTCTCAATTAGCTCCTAGTAAAGGTTGTGTCATCGGTGTTGAAAATTTTGAATTCTGTTGTCTTTATGTGTTGGATCTTTTGGTTAATACATAAATTTACTGTTTTGATGGATGCTGCCTTGGCCCATTTTAAAGCAAATGTGCAAAAAGCTGGCAAAGGTCAGTGCAGCATCTTGTTCAACCCTGTGGGGAATTCTTATAACTTCTTTGATGGCTGTTCTTTGCAAGGTTGTTCCCATGTGATGTGAATTTTGCCATCAAATAATTGGACTTTTGCATTTAGATATGACTTCATGATAAGAAATATGTTCAAGGTACTAGTGCTAATTTAACTTACCATTGATGACTTTTATCGCTAAAACCATGGTGGTGTCTTGGAACTAAAACTACTGGGGTGTGTTCCTGCAGCCATACATGTGGCTGCAAGAGCAAACACTCTTGGTAATGTTTTAGTACCAGCTTCTGGTTTTTAGTCACCTGATCGTAAACTTTTCTACTTGTCACCCTCTGCTTGGTAAAAATATGAGCCTGACAGAAAGGAGCCTGGTGTAAATTAGTAGGTGAAATCTTGTCTTATTTTTCCCTTTTAGACTGACATGGTCATTCCTCTGGAGTATTTTTTGGATTATACAGATCAGTGTGTGCATCTCAAGAGTATTCATAGCAACGCATTTCCCTCATCAAGTTGTTATTGGAGTATTTGCTGGTAATGCTGCTACGTTTTTCTTTTCAATGTGTATGCAAAATCTGAGAAAAATGAAGTATGAAAGATGGCAAGAGCTTTTTAGTAGTGCTCCTTAGCTTGCAGCTCTACTGGTGCTCTTCTCTCTCCAGAAGGATGTGAAGATGATAGACTAATGGTAAAATCTGTGAGGTATCTACTGTCTTTGTAACTGACACAAGGAGAGAGCCCTTGACCATGTATCATTTGATGCTGCACACTGCCAGAGACTAGCTCCAGCTGGTGTGGCTGCACCTGATCTTTGTTGGGCCCTCTTAGGGGGAAGCTATTTGGTTCACCTCAAATGGTGTCTAGGCATAAACTACCATGTATGCAGTGTGGGCAAGCATGGAGCCAGAGGCCTGGAGCAAAACAGAAAACGGCAAACTAGCAGTGCAGCCTCCCCAGGGTGATTTAAGAAGCTAATGAATGTTTTTCAGAGTTACTTAAACATGTTTCAAATTGGTATTTCGGGAGTTCTAACTATGAACAATCTCTCTAGTGTTTATTTGATCGTGTGGAGGGTCTTGAGCAGAGCACTGAGTGGGGGCTGCCTGCTCCCATTCTCTTTTATGGATGCATAGTAGCCTGAGCGGCACTGGCTAAGAGCCTGCAGTCCAGCTCTCCCTTTTCATAACCAGGATAAAATGAGTAAGAAAGAAGGATGTTCTGCGTCTTTTCCTTCAGCACTCAAAGCTTGTGTTGGAACTGGTATTGAATTCTGCATTGCTGGGGCCAGTCTTTCAGTGAGGAACTCTTTTGGAAAAGGAATGTTCTAGTTTAAATCTTTGATAGGCCTGACTGCACCTCCCAAATGACAACCTAAGTAGTGCCTCATACCAGAGTCATGTAGTGCTTGGTACTGAATTGCTTTTTTTTTTTTTTAACAAATTAGCATTTTTGAGTGGGGAAAAAAGGCTTTGTACTGTACTACAGAAATGGTAAATTGTATGTGGATCTATACTTACCTATATAGAAAATACATACCTTCCGAAGTCAAGTTCTGCAGGGGCACTATTAAAAGGGCTTCTTCAAAGTACAAATAAATTGTTCCTTGTAACACTGAGTTTCTAATCTGCAGGCATTCTGGTGGCAGAAGCATTTGAGCATACATCTGCTATTCAGACAGCGAGCTTGGGAATGTACATCAAGACAAACTTGTTTCTTTTCATCTTTGCCCTTGGCTTTTATCTAGTCCTCAAGCTTCTTGATATTGACTTGCTATGGTCTGTTCCAAAGGCCAAGAAGTGGTGTGCCAACCCAGACTGGATAAACATTGACACAACTCCATTTGCTGGACTGGTGAGGAATTTAGGTGCACTCTTTGGCTTAGGTCTCGGAATTAATTCTGAAATGTTCATCATGAGCTGCAGAGGTAAAAATAGCTGTAAGATAAGTTTCCGTGTGGTGTGTATAGCTGCTTCTTTAGCTACACTGCAGCTGTATAATTTCGTTAAGATACCTACTCATACTGAATATTTGTTCTACATTCTCTCTTTTTGTAAGAGTGCAGCTATGCCTCTGACTGTAGTTGCATTGGTTCCATACTGCGTCCACTCATTAATGAGGAAAACTGAAAAGAAACTTAATTAGATAGAGTTTCCAGATGGTTAGCCATGAGGGGATGGATATGAACTGGTCAAGAACCCTCAACAAAAGGCAGTTTTGCCAAGTCATTTTATCCCAAGGGGATGCCAATGCATCTTTGATGTGCTTCTGGTAAGTAGCTAGTGCATCCAAGATCAGTGCATTCAAGAATGACCTTGCCAGCTCAGAAATACTAATTGCTGTTGTTTTTTTTCCCTAGAAATATTGCAACCACACTGCAGTATGGTTAAAAATAACCCAATACTCTGGGTCATAACAAAGTTTCAAAGTATAATCTATTAGTTTTATGTAGCTACTTAGTGGTCTTTTAGTTCTGTCCATCTCCAGCTAGCTGATGCTTTGAGCCTCAGTTATACATAGTGATACTCAGTATTTAATTTTATGTATATACAGAGAGAGATAATTGTGTGTTAAAACTGCTAGAGAAGGGTATGATAGTGTCACACCCCCTCCAACTCTATAGCTGTACACTGTGAAAAAGGACAGCATAGTTATAAAGAAGACTTCAGAGTTAACTTATTGAGCTTCCTGAGCAAAACAGCTTCTGATTAAGCCAGATGATGAAAAATACTGAATGTTTCTTTTGATTAGAGTCTGTAGAATATATTTTTGTGTTACTGTGTGTTTTTTGTCATTTCTACCTTTTGAAAGCAGTCACATGAATCATGGCTGGTACAGATTACACCTTTAATGTTGAAAATGCATAAATATGGTGTAACAAATCTTTGGATTCTGTACATCTGCGCAGAGCAACAAATGAAGAATGCTGTCAATAATGAAATCATCTCAGCATAGCACCTTGAGAATGTTGTTCAAGTTCCTGTATTGCAAAGGTAAATTAGTCTAGTTCTCTCAGGTCAAGTCAAGTCACACACCTGAGTTGCTGGTAGCAGTTGAGTAAATCATGACAATGCGATTGCAGACTGTCACTGCAAGTTTATATTCTTGTCAGCTTTGTTTACCTAAGTACACAAGTTACTCATATGTTAAATATGTTTGCTATATAAAATGGATATTCTAAATAAAGGCAGGTATTTTCTTTTTTTATTCATTATTTAGCATATAGTGTTGCATATTCATTTCCAGCGCAGAATCTTTAAGCAGTATTTTACTGATGCCATCTCATAAGACATAGTATACAAGCAGCATAAAGCTGTAATGTGGGTAATGAGGGCAGTGTATGTATGATCTGACAGCAGTAAGGCTTAAAAGACGTAAGCATGATATTGTTTCTAGACTTCCAGTTAGTTGTGTGATAATTGAAATTGAAAGAATTAATTGGGAAAATAGGTGAATAGCTTGAGTTGGCCCTTAGGAATGAACATGGTACAAATTACAGAAGCAAATCTTAAACAGGCATTCTTACTCAAGTGCGTGCTAAGGCTGCCTTAAGAAAATTAATCATCTGGTTTTAACAGTGTGAGGAGTATTGTACTTTATGCATCTCCTGACATCTTCTTAAATGGTTCTCTGAACCCTTTTTTCCCATAGCAGGCGTCCTGAAACCACTCTGTTCTATAATTGTGACTCCTTAAGCAAAATTATTAAGCTAATGGGACTAGAAGCAAATAATGAAGTACAAAGACAGCTATGGCATTGATTTCTGTCATGTTCAGGTTGCTGTGTGCTTTGTTATTCCCTGCTGGTGAGGTGGCCTACAGAGGCATTACAAAACTCTAGGCTGGTCTGGGTATCCTGTTCCTCTCTCCTGACCAACAGTAAGGGATTCTTTGTGCACAGCTGTCTCTGCCTCTTGCTGCAGTGCTTGGGCCTGCTGGTGGGGTCGGCTGTTTTAAGATGCGAGTTGTGAGCAGACATCACATTTCTAAGTTCCTACCACGAGAGTCTGTGCTTCCCAATGCTGACAGAAGAATCTTGGTGCTTCTGTTTGTTAGGATAGACATAACTATAAATGTAAGATGACAAGTATTTCTGCAGTATTGTTCAAGGCACTGTACAGACATGTGAGAAGATATGGGTTTTCTCTTGCTGTCCTGTTAATTCTGCCCACAACTTCAGTTCTTCAGGGAAAGGAACAAAGATGAGTTTCCTGTCTGAGCCACCTCTTATTCTTTCTACAGCTATTAAAACATTACTAAAACCAAGAATGGTGCCCATGTAGCTGTGCTCCTGCAAGGAGATGGCAGGCTCCTTTGGAGGCAGGGGCTAGTCTAGTTGCATTGGTCGTCTCAACCGCTCTGTCCTGCACAGCAGACCCTTGTGACAGATATGATCCAAAATCACAGAAATACTTGTTACCTGCTGCAAGATACTCATCTGCTTGTCTGAAGGATAAGAGGTGAAGCACTAAAACACAAGAGCCAGTAAAAAAATACAATTTATTGGTATAATTTGGGCCACAAAAGTGATGTGCTTTATGAAGAAAGAATTATGGATGAAGTAAATGGTCACTGTAAATTTTATAGAGTTGTTACTTTTCCATGGCCTAATATAAATTAAATGTCTTATAGATATGTCAATAGGTTATTCATAGCCACTCTGTCAATAGTTTCAGTCCTGAGCCATCCAACTAATTATTGCTAAGAAACATAAAAAGGCTAAAAAGATTAAACCATGAGCTTCTTCCATTTGCAGTTAAAGATTAAAACAACAGGTTTTGTTGGCAAAACAGTATTTCAGTGTCAGCTATGTGAGTTCAGCTTGTCTGTTGAAGTAATTCTGTTAATAGAGTTGTACAAAAGTTGAAATCGTTTCTTTCTGTCTGGAATTAAGGGATGTATCTTAATAAAGTGTTCACTCTTACAGCTCCATTCAAGTTTGCAGTAGCTGGTATTGTGGTGTAGATTTGTAAGGAGCTCAACTGTGCTGGGATTTGTTCTAAAATGGGTGAACCCTTCCCCCCCCACAGCTGCAGCTTTTAGGACATGGAGAATGACTTTTCCAGTTAATACTCTACGATTCAAAGATTTAAATTAAAGATTTAAATTTTGACAGAAACTTAGACTTTCTGTCTTGGCTTTGTCTCCAAGGCCCTAAATGTCACTAAAGGGAAGAGTCCTGGTGTCCTGCAGACAATAAACAATAACGTATTTCAGAGAAACATGCAGTAGACCTTATAACACACTGTTACAGAGACAAGCTTCTGCCAGAAGATCCTTTCTGACCTTTGTCATTTCTGAATTAATTGTGCCTCTGTTTATCAGCTCTGTTTAAGACCTAATTATGGCTATTTGTTCCACCTTTACTGAACATACTTATGATTTCTGTAAAACTACTCATTTTCTGAAAGAAAAAGAGGACATATTATCCATGACCATCTCTATAGAAGTGATTTAAATAACTGTGATGATTAACTGTTGGATTTTACAGTGATTTAACTAACGCATTTATTCCTATTCAAAATCTATTTGACAGTTTTGATCAGTGGTGAGAGTGTAGGGCAAATGATCCTCACCAGCTTCTGTTCTTGACTGCCTTCGTTACTTGTATGGAGCTGCCTTCTTTGTAAGTACAGGATTTTTTCTGAAGGGGCACAGCCAGACCAGGCTCATGGTGCCAGTGCATTAGTGCTGTCATGGCACACAGCAGAAGCCCAGCCTGACAGGTAAGAGTTGAAGGGGTGCAAGGGTGTGGGTCTGTACCCACAGCACAGTAAGGGTGACTGTTGTAAACCTCTGCAGACCAAACGTTAGGAGAGATTTGAGCGCTTCAGATATACAGCAGCATTCTCAGGATTATTTCTTACTCATATAGCTTACCTAGCCAAATAGCAGTTTTCAGAGCAGTAGAGCAGAGTTGTTCTTGATAGCTAGTTGAGGAAAGACAGGACTGTGCAGTCTGACTGCAGGTGGTGGCAATTCCCCAGCAAGGATCTTGCTCATTTTCAGGCTTTTTTCCCCTTAGCAGTGGGCTAAGCTACTTCCTGAATACATCACCCTGTGCTTAGTCCCCTGGATGTGCCTGACAAGCGTGCTTGATGCAGAAAGCTATGTACATTTAGGGTACACAGAACTCACGATGTTGTAGAGCATTCTATAGCACAGTGGGGTCCCAACACAGAAAAGCAGTCTTTCACAATTAGAATCACAGTGGCTCAGCTAATTGGGGCTCCAGTGGTAACAAGCTTGTAGTAAGCTCCTTCTGTTGCCATCAGTTCATCATGAGTGCCCTTTTCAATGACGGTTCCTTGTGACATCACAGCGATGATGTCTGCATTCTGGATCGTGGACAGGCGGTGGGCAATGACGATGCAGGTACGCCCTTCTCTGGCCTTATCCAGTGCCGCCTGCACAGTCTAAAGGCAGCAGACCAAGTGTCAGTTAAAATATGCAAACCAAAGAAAGTCTCAGGTGGAGAAATGTGATTTTTTCAAATTAATTAACTGTATTTGTGCAACACTTGTAAAAGTGACTGTGAGGCTAAATCAAAGGTCCGGTTACTGGGTGTACTTAGCTGGATTTATTAGCAGTGCAAAAAGGAACATCCTGGGGTAAAGGCTGGACTTGATGATCTTAAAGGTCTTTTCCAACCTAGTTGATTCTGCTTCTATGAGAAGTAAACATGGACAGCAGTAGAAATTAAGGTACGCCTTTATTCAGCTGACATAATGAATGTCAGCTAGTGGATGTTTTTAAATTTTCACTACTTTTCTATTCAGGGTGTAACCAAGTTAAGCAAATTATTGCCCAAGTTCTTGGCCCCCTCACTTCTGTTTTTATTGGGCATTCAAGGCCCATTTTTGACATGCTTGAATATATTTTAGTTTATTAATGTGCAGAAGTTATGAGATATTACCACTGAATGCTCTGAAACCCAGGGAATTAGCATGCACATTTCTGGAAAGTGCTGCCTGTCACTGGCAGTCTGAGAGTTCGTGTAGCTGGTGGCTATTTTATAGCTGTGCTTCCTGGATCTCCCGCAAAGCCCATTAAAGGTGTAAGTACGTGCCAAATTAACAACGGGATGTAATACTGAAGTCATGCAATGGAGCACATTGGCATGTCTCTAAAGAACAGAAAAAGTCATTGTGAATTGTAAGCTGTTGTATTAACTTTCCCTTATTGCCTATCCCTGCACATTTACCTTTTCACTTTCTGTGTCCAAGGCAGATGTAGCTTCATCCAGTAATAAAATTTTAGGATCTCGTACGATGGCCCTTGCTATAGCAATGCGTTGTTTTTGCCCACGAGACAGCTGAGATCCTTGAGCCCCAACATTAGTTTCATATTTCTGAAAATACACAAAAGGAAGATTTTATTGAGGTGTAGGCAAACACACCAGTGCACAACCTGAAGGAAGAGCAGGAGAGAGGTGAGAGCGCTGAGCATTGCTGCCTTCTTAAAAACCCTGTACAAGTGATACACATGGCTGCAGAGGGTGTGCAGTTCTGGGGCCCTAGGGCACAGGCAGCATGATGATGAGCCTAAAAGAAAACTTTGATAGCAGGACATTGGCTTATTTGTTTAAGGCAAAAGAAATCCCCCACCCCAGATGTGGGAGAAGAGGCTGAAAGTGATGGAAAGGCTTTCTGGACAAGTTTTTCATTTGGGTGCCTTTATTGTATCCATACCTTTTATCTTTTGATTTATATTTATATTATTTCAGTGCATTTCAATACTCCTGAAGTGCACATAATGGGCCGCCTTCAAACGTTTCTGTCCAAGTATCATGCCCTGATCAGAAGTCAAATTTCCCACAGTAGGGAACAGGATTTGTACTTTCTGATCTAAGTGTAATACTTTGCTCAACTGTGCTGCTGCTTTTCTCTTGTCTGTGGCTTTGAAAAATCTTTTTTCCTATTTCAGAGTTGTAATCTCTGATTTCGGTTTTATAAATATTTGTTTACTGTGTAAAAATCCAGTAGCAACTCATGGCCAAACCCTCAGGAACACACTGAATGGCCATGACACCCTCTTTGCTCCTACTGTTACAGCTGTAGAAGTAAATAAAAGGTATATGTATGGAGCAACTTCAGCTGGGTTTGGAGCAGCTCCCACTGCAGTAAACACTGAGCAGACAAGCTGTAGCTTCACAGCTGAGGCCTTGAAGGTACTTACATTAGGCAGTGACATGACAAAGTCATGCAGCTGAGCCTTCTGGGCTGCTTCTATGACTTTTTCCATTGTCACCTCTTTGGTGTTACTGCCATATTTGATATTATCAGCAATGCTGCAGTCAAACAGCACAGGCTCCTGGGACACGATTCCAATTTTTGATCGAAGAAACTGTACATTTATTTTCCTGGTGTTGTGTCCATCTATTAACTACCAGGAAAGAGGAGAGAACTTGAAACATTATTCCAAAACAACAGCCTGCAAAAACTAGTTTATAACAAAACGCAATGATTTACCCATATTACTAAAATACAAACACAACTGATTTAAAGTGATTTGAAGAATCTGCTTATCTTTGACTCCTTTGTGCATGACATGCATTTTCTGCATATGCCTGTGATCCAGCCAGGCACCAGACTATTTGCTTAATCTTAAGTGAACTATTTAACTGCTTAGGGCTAGGTACGTGCTTTGTTAACTTCCTGGCATCGCAATCACCACACCTGTATTTTCCAAAGAAAGATAAATCAAACTAGGTGGTTAAGTATTTACATGAGGAAAAAATACAGAAGTTTTTTAAGCTATAATTAACTGAAGAACTAGAAGGTAAATGTAGACAGTCTCAACCTGCAAGGAGGCTGCATGTTGAAGCTATATATTTAGGGATGTTCCGGACTCTGTTGCTCCATTCTGACTTGATTTTTGCTTATGCTACCACAATAAGCACCACACATTGTACATTTCATACAGGAATTACCAAGGTAAATGCCTGTGGTCTGCATAATACACAGGGGTACACCTGAGGCTTTGTAGTATATTTTGACCTTGCCTGAATACATCTAAGGCGATACTTGGCAATTGTCCCTATAGGGCACATGTTTGAGAAGGAGCTGAAGCCACAAGGTGAGCATGTGCATGCCACCACTGCTAGGCTGCACAGTAAAATACATTCAGAAGAGTCCTAACATTGCTGAAAACAAAGCATGCAAACCACATTTCCTTTGCTTACCACACTTCCTTGCTCAGGGTCATAGAAACGCTCCAGAAGCTGGACACAGGTGCTTTTACCACAGCCACTACTCCCAACAAATGCCAATGTCTGTCCAGGCTTAACAGCTACAGAGAGTCCTTTCAGGACCTGAATATCAGGCCGAGAAGGGTATGTGAATTTACAGTTAAGAAATTCAATGCTTCCCTTGAAATCATCCTGGTGAAAAAAATGAGAAAGATGTTACAATCATCTCAAGCTCAAAACTGAGCTGTAGAGCACAAAGTAGCTGTTCCTTAGATCTCATTCTTGCATCTCTTATTTAAAATATGACATTTGTGCTTGTGAAATTAGCCCAGAAAGAGCAATAAAAACAATGCTAGAGTAGCTGTCCTAGAGATGAAGTTATTAATCATAACACTGTAGCTCTGCTTCCCCATACTGCCTGAGGCATCAACTGGAAATAGCATTGCCTTGCAATGAGTAAATTATTTTAATACAGACACTGTGTAAGTGTAAATCTGGTGATAGGCCAAATACGTCCCTGCAAAAAGCTGGATTTGGTAAAAGAATTCAATTGAAATTTGCAACATTAAACTAATACATGAATTCAGGTCAGTTTTTCCAGAACTCTTAAAAAGCTCTGTTAAAAAACTCTGAAGGAATCAAGATACTTAATTTTCATTGTTTGACACAAAATACTTACTGTATTTAGTTCATAACAATTATTTCACATTTTCATTTAATTTTGAAATAAGTTAAATGAGAAATAAACTCTTTGAATTTTCTGTGTCTGACTTTTCAGTTCCCCAAAACTTGAGCATTTTCATTTTGTCTGACTCAGAGGTGATTCGCCTCCTCATGAACACCCACAACATTTTGATGTGAATGGAAAAAAAAGCCTCCACTACAAGCTAGCAATAGTTTTACACGCAAACTGTAGAGCTGAAAGAAAAAACACCCTATCCTGTGAGTCATCCAGACCGGTCCTCTTCCAATTTACAGGAGTTTTACACTGACAAATTCCCAATAGCCATTCTATATTCCTCTTGCTGTCTAGTACAGAGATCACTGCTTCCAAAAGAGCAAAGACAAGTAACAGTTATACATTCAGCATAACGTTCTTGCAAAGCAGTTATCCTCATGGGCTTACAAAGCTCTGCGGCAACATCAGGGCTTACGTTGATCTGAACGACACCAGAAATTACTGATCTCCACACTTACCCATTTTTCCCCTTTTTCACTGTAAACACTGATTTTAGGAAGCCGATCAACGAGTTGCAAAAGGCGTGCAGCAGATGTTTTGGCTTTGGCATAGTTTGGGGTGTAGGAAGAAGCTCTTCCCAAAGCAGTTCCACTGGTCACGATAGCAGAGATCACCCTGTAGGGAAGAGGAACATGGTCATTCCTGGGAAGCCATCAGGAAACTGACCACTGCACTGAGATCAGGGCTTCTGGAGAGGAGCCTGTTTCTGGCTTGAGGCAGGCGCTCACCTGAACACAAAGCTGTAATGGAGTCCTTCAGTGTCAACTAGAAACCCTCCATATCTGTAGGAGACAGCATTGGCAATGAACACGATGCTCTGGGCAAAGCCAAAGCACAGTCCGTAAACATGTGCTTTTTTGACGGCAGCTCGGTAGGGCATAGCCAGGTGCTTCTCAAAATTGTTGACAAACATTTTCTCTTTGCCTATCCCAGCTACAGTCCTGATGTTAGAGAGGGCTTCACTGGAAATCTGGAGAAGAGAAAGAAAGAAAATGGGAGACAGCTCCTAATTTTTACTTGTAAAAGTAGAGTGTGTTCTTTCACAAATGCACGATTCTTTAATGAACACAGGGCACAGTGCCACAGATAAATGGGTTTAGATATGATACCGACTGCCCAAATATCAGCCAACCTAAAGAGAAAGTTTCCTATAAGCAATTGCCTATTAACATACTCACTAGTAATTCTCTGTCTGCTCCACTAGAGCTAAGTAACAAGCTCTACTGGAGACTTATTTCACATAGTATAAATAAATGGGACCTGCACAAAAGCAAACGTGGTTTTAGGAAAAGATGTTTATTTCAATTATTTTGTTTTAGTTACAGGAATAGGGAGTTAGAAGGGATGCTATCCCCAACTTCTGGTTCATGAATTAAAATCACTTGAATTTACTACATATTCTCACCTGCTCACCATCCTTCTTTGTCTTATGTCTGAAAAGCCTAATGAGATGGAACAACTAAATAGAGGGTCACACCATTTCCAGGATTTTTACTTTGTACATAAGCAAAAAGTGAGCAAATTATTGCCTGTATTATAGGAAAATGCAACATGGGAAATTATGAGATAATCACCATGAAAACTTCTGTGGAGCTTTAATTAATCGTAGGCTTTATATTGGGCTTCATTGCTGGTTATAATTTGGGTCCCCCCAAAAATAGCACTAGAGCTTCATCTATAGAAGTAAATTGACTGTCTGATTCTAATTCACACTACTTATCTCAGTTTTACTGAGAAAATTTGTTTAAATGTTGTTGTTTGCCTGGACTTTGGTAGCAGCTTCACAGTGTAACACTTTCCTTTGGGAAGCAATAGGCTGGTGTATGGCTTATGAATGTTTTGAGCATGTAGGAAGAGATCTGAATATAAATCACTAAAACTGTTCCATCCAAATTCAAGGCTTTTTATCCTGACCAAAATCAAGTGTCAAATCTCTTGCATCATGACACAATATAAGAGAGTGGATAAGTAGATGCTGTGAATTGGATTGTTCAGGCTGTGCTTTTCCATGTTTAGCATGGCGATGAGCAATCACTGTGGAAGAACTTGTGGGAACTGCAAGCTGTCCTGTTGCCACTATGTGGATAATTAAAGAAGAAGAAGAAGAATTGCTGATAGTGTACCTGGGTCTTGAGCAAGCAAGGGAGTGTTGGTGTGCACAGGTGCAAGGTCAGGCTGGGAAAGAGCCTGGGGAGTGATTGTTTATAGAATGGGATTTATAGTGACTGAAGGCAGTCACTGGGATTGATGTGGTCTCTGTTTGGTTTCATAGCTCAGACCCATATCTGTATGCTATATATTACCATGTTGTAGCGAATAAAGAACAGAACTAGAACTGACCTGGAACTAGTTGTGAAAGCAGTGTGTGTGTGTGTGTTTAGCCTCTTTCTCTACAGACACCGCAGGACTGGAAGAGCATTTCGCATTTGAATGCAGAGCTGGCAACTAAATTAGAAAATAACATCAGACATAACTGGTGTTATCGCCAAAACTGCTGAAGCATTGAATGCCCTTTTGATCCCA
Organism: Pezoporus flaviventris; assembly: GCF_033815535.1. Taxonomy (NCBI): domain Eukaryota; kingdom Metazoa; phylum Chordata; class Aves; order Psittaciformes; family Psittacidae; genus Pezoporus; species Pezoporus flaviventris. The sequence continues at coordinate 38,559,042 of NW_026892549.1, forward strand.
GCCTCTGGTTCATTCTCCTGAATAAAAGCTGATGCCTCAACTAATTAGTGAAGTTCTCTCCTTGTCAAGACAGTATTTTGGTTTATCACTTCTTGTAAATTATTTTGTAAATAATTAAACCATTCTGAATGTGGGCGATTGGTCAGGTCTTAATTCTTCATTGGCTTTCTGGAGCTGAAGACTGTTCCTAACAGCACCCAACAGTGGCCCATAAATGTACTCATTTGATTAATGATACCAAAGTCATACTAATTCACATAGTGACTTTCGTATATTCCAGAAGTCTGCATGTGTAGGTAGCATGTGGGGTTTTTAAGTAAGTAAGTTGCATGCCCCCAGTCATAACATACTTCTTTAAATCACACCCAAAATGGGAACTGGGAGCTGAAGATTTGCTACTTCTGGAGGTGTCAAGGTAGCTGCAGCAGGCAGTGGGAAAGCCAGCCAGTAGCTACAGGGCAAAGGGCTCCAGACTGTGTGTTTCCTGCACACATTAAGGGCAAGAGGAGGCTGAAGGTAGTTGAGAGTTGAGAGCTCAGGTGGGCAGAGGGAAGATTCAGATGGGGCAGGGCAGGCTGGGTAAGGCATTTGCTGGGCAGGACTTTGATGTGGGAAGGAGGAGAATGGGAAGCAGTGGGTACTCTGCAAGAGTAATTTTAGGATGGGCTAAAGTAGCTCTGCGGAAAAAAGAGATGAGGTGTTGGGCAGGCCTGCAAAGCTTATTTTTTCAGATGCTAGAAATATGACAGCCTTAAGCAAGGGGAGAAGACTTAAGTGCTACTCCCAGTAGTGTAACCTAAGGTAGTCTTCCTCATGCTGACCATCTCCTAAACCCCCTGTGTTTCTCATGCAGCTCAGTTTCTGCACAGTAGCATTAGGTATATTTTAAAAGTATCAGGTTCTGGGTCATGTGCCAGAACTTAGGGACCCAGAGCTAAAGTTAAAGGAGTTTGGGTGTTTCAAAGGCAGCAGATGTCAGAGGAGTGAACACGTGAGAAAATGGCATTCCTTTCTCTTGTGTCCCTACCTTTTCCTTTCTTGGCACCTGCACTGGAAGTCTGCTCAGCTGGTGCAAACTACATAAACCTATCCCTCAGCCTTTTGAGTGAGGCAGTTCACAGGGCCTTGCAGCCATCAGAACATACAATCATAGAATCATAGAATAGTTAGGGTTGGAAAGGACCTTAAGTTCATCCAGTTCCAACCCCCCTGCCATGGGCAGGGACACTTCACACTAAACTATCTCACCCAAGGCTCTGTCCAGCCTGGCCTTGAACACTGCCAGGGATGGAGTAGTCACAGCTTCCTTGGGCAACCCATTCCAGTGCCTCACCACCCTAACAGGAAAGAACTTCCTCCTTATATCCAATCTAAACTTCCCCTGTTTAAGTTTTAACCCGTTACCCCTTGTCCTATCACTACAGTCCCTGATGAAAAATCCCTCCCCAGCATCCCTATAGGCCCCCTTCAGATGCTGGAAGGCTGCTATGAGGTCTCCACGCAGCCTTCTCTTCTCCAGGCTGAACAGCCCCGGCTTTCTCAGCCTGTCTTCATCCGGGAGGTGCTCCAGTCCCCTGATCATCCTCGTGGCCCTTCTCTGGACTTGTTCCAACAGTTCCATGTCCTTTTTATGGTGAAGACACCAGAACTGCACACAATACTCCAAGTGAGGTCTCACGAGAGCAGAGCAGAGGGGCAGGATCACCTCCTTTGACCTGCTGGTCACGCTCCATGGGATGCTGCTAACCCAGATACTGGAGCTAGAGTAACAAGGAAGGGAGCTTTAGCCACCAGTCACTGAACACTGGACACACTTTCCAAGGAAAGGGATTTCCTTCCTCATGTCCCATGGTGGTTGGTTTAATACCCACACAGGTGTTTTCACTATGGAGCAAAATTTAAAGTACTACGAGAAAGTGCTAAGTCTCCTGCTAGAAATTAACAGGGAAAAAAAAAAAGCATACTGCTAATCTGAATTTAAAAATATTTATATAGTAACTGACTGTCATGGTTTAAGCCCAGCCTGTCACTCAGAAACCATGCAGCTGTTTGCTCACTGAACCCCCCTTACTCCCCCCTCTCTCCCAGAGGGGTGGGGAGAACTGAAAGAATGTAACTCCCACAGGTTGAGATAAGAGCAGTCCAGTAACTAAGGTATAACACAAACCACTGCTGCTACCACCAATAATAATAATGGTAAGGGAAATAACAAGGGAAGAGAATACAACCACTTACCACAAGCCGACCGATACCCAACCCAACCTGAGCAGTGATCCCACCCTTCCGGCTAACTGCCCCCCGTTTATATACTGGGCATGATGTGCTGTGGTATGGAATACCTCTTTGGTCAGTTTGGGTCAGGTGTCCTGTCTCTGCTTCTTCCCGGCTTCCCCTCCTCCCTGGCAGAGCATGAGACTCAAAGTCCTTGGTTAGAGTAAACATTACTGAGCAGTAACTAAAAGCATCAGTGTTATCAGCGCTGTTCCCAGGCTGAAAGTCCAAAACACAGAACTGCACCAGCTACTAAGAAGGAGAAAAATGACTGCTACTGCTGAACCCAGAACACTGACAAATGAGAATAAACAAAACTTCAATTCTTACAATCCAAACCAATAATACAGTTATGCCTGTGATCTAGCAGCACTCACTGATGGAGAGCTGGTACACTCATAGGGCACAAATGCACAAACTGACCTGGTTTCAGTGCTGAATTCTCAGGTGGGAGGATTCCTACCTGAACAAGCATCAGTGCTTTCTGAGGACAGCATCAACAAATGGGTATTTAAATAAAAGCCAAAAAGGTGGGGCAGACTGCTGACACATCTCTGACCACCAATTCTGAAAAGTCAGGCACATTCCATGTAGCAAGTGCTTTTGCAGTTAGGGAGTTCCCAATGGCAGTTTGATGATTTGACAAGCTGAAATATTACAACTTATTTGCAAACCATTGCCAGTTTCATGACATTTGAACTGCTGGTGGCCCCAAATGCCTGATTTTTCAACTACCTATGACTGCAAATATAAATTAGTTTTTAAATAACGTTACCCGTCCAGTAGCTTCCAGCGCCTTCTTGTCCTGAGCAGCAAATCCTGTCAGCATTTTTGCCTGCACAGCTCCAGATAAGGCCAAAAATGGCAGGAAACACAGTATAACTAAACTCAGCTTCCAGCTGAAGAAGAAAGCAATGATCATGGCCACCCCAATGTTGGTGAAGGAATTGACAATCATTCCTATCTGTGATCCAGTTGCCTTCAAAGAAAAGAAACAGATCATAGTATCATAACATCACAGAATCATAGAAAGGTTTGGACTGGGAGGAACCTTAAAGCTCACCTAGTTTCAGCCCACTGAGGTGAGACTGTAGTTCGCTACATCTTCCTTTTATAACTGACATACTGATAGAAGCTTTTCTTGTTGCCCTTGACATCCCTGGCCAGACTGAGTCCTGTCAGGGCTTTAGCTTTCCTAACGTTATCACTGGCTGCTTGGACAATTCCTCTGTATTCCTCCCAGGCTACCTATCCATGTTTCCGCTATCTCTAGGCTTCGTTTTTCCATGTCAGTTTGTCCAGGAGCTCCGTGTTCACCCACCACACGTGCCTCCTTGCGGTTTTGCCTGACTTTCTCATTGTCAGGATGCATCACTCCTGAGCTTGGAGGAGATAATCCTTGAATATTAACCAGCTTTGTTGGGCCCCTCTTCCCTCCAGGGCTTTAGCCCATGGTACATCTACTAAGCAGAGGCCTGGAGAAGCCAGTTTGCTCTTCTGAAGTCCAGGATAGTGAGCTTGCTGTCCACCCTAAGGATCTTGAACCGACTGACCTATACTCAGGTACATGATGATTGACTTGTATTTCAACAGTAACTTCAATAATCTTTAAATAAATTTTCCTATAAAACTTCAGAAAACTCTAAATGATATTAAAATATCATAAAGCACCAGTGACTGCGGACTGCAGTGCAATTTAGCTAGTTTGGATATATTGTTTCCAGTTAATTGTATCAAGAGGTCTACAAATGTCCACTACTCCTTTCACCCACCAAACTTTCTATTGAGAACTCTGAAAATTGTTTCTGAGGATTGTGAGAAAGATCATCTAACAATTTTCATTAGTTCCCTTGGTTCCCTGGGGAACTTATCATCTGAACACTCTTGATACTTTATCCATCTAGAGTTAAATAACACACAGAACCATTTGCAACTTATCTACTAACACCAAATTCTCACCTGTGCTAAAATCAGTAAGAAACAGCACCAAGAAAGCATGACTTTAAAGTTGCATTTCTGCCTGTCTCTCTAATAAGGAAATATTTTAAATATGCCTTTGACATCACATTTATTGAATGCATTCACCTCCTCCTTATGTACTTAAACAACACTATTCTTTGTATAAACCTGATTTATTTACTCAGAAGTTATTTTCTTTCTTAGCAGTAAAGAGCAGCCCTAGATAGGAACCAGGCTGCTAGGTATTAGGGGAAAAAAGAAAACCAACACATGCATTTGATACCCCTGATCATTTTCAGCCAAATTCATTTGCAGGATCTGACCTTGCAGCACAAAATGGCCATCACATACTCCTCCTCTTGACTTGCAGCAGTAGAGCCTGACCATAGAAGAAGGCACACCTCTCAGCTCTGCAGAGGGAGCAGCCACAGGGCTGCTCTTTCCTGGATGCTGTAGCTCTAACACCCCACACATACTCTTACTCCTGGGGCAAATGTAGACATTTTCAGACCTTGGACACTTGTGTGCATATTCTCACCTTCAGCTCACTCTGCAATAGCAGCATTTGGCCAAACTCTGCGCCAGGCAGTGAAAGGTGGATGACACTGCTGCTCAAGTGGCTGTTTTTTTAACCCTGGAGCTGTGGGTCGAATGGTTGTGCCCCACTTCTTTACATGTGTTTAGTCCTTTAGGAGGATATAAACAGTTCAGTCAGTGTTTTAAAAGTTTGTTTATTTCAATTAAAATATGCCCTGTAAGCACCTGTGAGAGCTGTAGCTCAAGAGGTTTGCAGCAGGTTTCTCTGATTCTGTAGATACTGCTGCTGACAGGGGTTTTCACAGTATCACAGTATGCTAGAGATTGGAAGGGACCTCAAAAGATCATCTAGTCCAATCTCCCTGCCGGAGCAGGAACACCTAGATAATGTTACACAGGAATGTGTCCAGGTGGGTTTTGAATGTCTCCAGGGAAGGAGACTCCACAACCTCCCTGGGCAGCCTGTTCCAGTGTTCCGTCACCCTCACTGAGAAGAAGTTTCTTCTCAAGTTTAAGTGGAACCTCTTGTGTTCCAGTTTGTACCCATTACCCCTTGTCCTATCATTGTTTGCCACTGAGTAGAGCCTGGCTCCATCCTTGTGACACTCCCCCTTTATATATACATATATATATATATATATATATATATACACTAATAAGGTCACCCCTCAGTCTCCTCTTCTCCAAACTATAGAGACCCAGCTCCCTTAGTCTTTCCTCATAAGGGAGATGCTCCACTCCCTTAATCATCTTTGTTGCCCTGCACTGGACTCTCTCCAGCAGGTCCCTGTCCTTCTTGAACTGAGGGGCCCAGAACTGGACACAATATTCCAGATGGGGTCTCACCAGGGCAGAGTAGAGGGGAAGGAGGACCTCTCTCGACCTACTAACCACCGCCCTTCTAATACACCCCAGGATGTCATTGGCCTTCTTGGCCACAAGGGCACAGTGTTGGCTCATGGTCACCCTGTTGTCCACTAGGACCCCCAGGTCCCTCTCCCCTACACTGCTCTAACAAGTCGTTCCCCAACCGACACTGGAACCTGGGGTTGTTCCTGCCCAGATGCAGGACTCTACACTTTCCCTTGTTATATTTCATCAAGTTATTCCCTGCCCAACTCTCCAGCCTGTCCAGGTCTCGCTGGATGGCAGCACAGCCTTCTGGCGTGTCAGCCACTCCTCCCAGCTTAGTGTCATCAGCAAACTTGCTGATGGTACACTCAATTCCCTCATCTAAATCGTTGATGAATATATTAAATAATACTGGTCCCAGTACTGACCCTTGAGGCACTCCACTAGATACAGGCCTCCAACTAGACTCCCCCCCATAGACTACAACTCTCTGGCTTCTCTCCTTCAGCCAGTTCACAGTCCACCTCACTACCTGATCATCCAGATGACACTTCCTCAATTTAGCTGTGAGGATGCTGTGGGAGACTGTGTCAAATGCTTTGCTGAAGTCAAGGTAGACCACATCCACCGCTCTGCCATCATCCATCCACCGTGTTATTTCCTCATAAAAGGCTAAGAGATTGGTCAAACATGATTTCCCCTTGGTGAAGCCATGTTGACTCCCCCTCATAACCCTCTTATCCTTGATATGCCTTAAGATGGCACCAAGGATAAGGTATGATATTGGGAACCTCTTAGTTATTTTGTCTTTTAAACTCTTAAAACCTCCATTAATAGGCTGGAAAAACTAACCTACCATCTTCAGTCAAACTGAAACAGGACAATTTTTGTGACAAAGGAATCTCTATGTTTCCTTCTTTGTTTCAAGAAAATTGCTTGTATTGAAGCCAAGTAAAACGACATCTGACTCACTTCTACCAAGTGGACTGTCAGATTAAATCAAAACTGTCACAAGCAGCATAACACCATGCTGGAAACTTGAAAACATAAATAGTCACTAAAATACATGCATGTAACTAAAATACTAGTGTGACATTCTTTTGAAATAAATACTCCAACATTGTAGTGTTTCTAATGTTTCTAGTGTAGCTAATTCATCTCCAGGAAAAAAAAAAAAGAAAGAAAAAGAAATTAAAACTTTTGCCCTGAATGCTCTTTCTTGTTCCATTAATGGTTGGTATCTTACTGATTTTTGTGTTCCTGTTCTGATAATACAGGCAGGAATAATAGGCAGTATATTGTGCCCCTGTTTGTGCTTTTAGGTAAATGTGATGATAATAGTTCCACATTGAGAGTCTGTGTTAAATGGAAATAGATTAATTGACTGACCAAGGACTACTCTACACTGACCTTGCCAAAACACACATTCAATCAGTGCTTATAGTAAACCACTTCTTAAATTATTTACCCCTTGGACCTGTGAGGCATCTGTTGCAAGTCTTGTAGTCAAAGCACCAGGGCTGTTCTTCCGGTCGTCAAACCAGCCAATGTCTTGCCCCAGCATAGACTGGAAACCAATTTTTCTTAGCCGTCTTGTAAGCAGCTCACCAGACTTGGCAAAGGTGTAACCCTGGGGTGCACAAGAATAAACACAGACATTGTACAGAAAGAGATACCCACAGAGTAAGGGATCAGAGACAAAATGTACCTGTATTGGACTGCTATTACCTGTAGAAACTGTGTGAAAAAGGAAACAATTCCAACAAAGACAAAGAGCAGGCAGGCACCATTGATCTGTGTCCTCTGTTCTTCTTCATCAAGAATGGAGAAGGTCTTGGGGGAAAAAAAAGTGGCATCATATTCAAAGTGTCATGTTTGGTGTTTGTGAAGTCTGTTAATGACTCACTATTGCCCACCCCAGAACCAAAGCCAGAATACAGAACCCTCCCTCACCCCTTGCAAAAGCCCTATTCCTTATTTTCCTAAGGTGAGCCTGGGTACCACATGTTTTTACTCCTGTTAAACAACAGGTTTATTGTACTTGGTGTCTGTACATACTTCTATTACTTGCTGCCCATCCCTAGTTGTAATTAACCATTCCCTCACTCTAAACAAGAGCCAGTGTGATAACCAGAGAATAGCAATGAAATAAAAGCACAGCGACAAAGCAAGAGTGCAGCAGCTCTCTTACCTCCTCTTTGATCTGTGCCAAACACAACTTTATTGGGTCATACAAAATGAAGTCTGTGTAAATAATTATAACATAGCTTGATTCTCCCAGCACAACACTAATGGATGCTGTAATTGCTATAGGTAGGCTTCAAGAGGAATCTATTGTCTTTACTGAAGGAGTGTGGATATAAGGAATTTGCTTACTACTGGGTACTTGAGAAAAAGCATTTATGCTTAAAGTACAGCCCCTTCACCCCATTCTGGTCCAGTCTCCATGGTACTTTGCTTTTATCTCTTGTTCTGAATACCTGCTCTACTTCAACAACTGCCAGTGCTACTGGCTGCTGCTGAAATAGTGGTCCAAATCTAAGTAGCCATTCTTTAGCAATTCCTTTTGGTCAGAGCAGTTGATATAGATGTCAGTTAGCCTACCTGAGGTTGTTAAACTTCTTCTGCTCCTTGCAGATACAAGCCACAGCTCATGTTTATACTTCTCCACTAACCTTTGGTTAATTCTAATTTGATTTCACAGGTAAAAATTTCTATAAATTGACTAATCTCTCAATCTGTTATCATAAGGTGTAATTATAAATAACCTATGTATTTGACTTTCACTTGTATCGAAACCAGCTTAAATTCTTTTAGGTAAGTATTTGACAGTAGAAAGAGAGGAAGGAATTTTCATTACAGCTGCAAAATAGAAACAAAAATAAACTTAGGTACTAGTCTTAAAAGGTCAACCCAAGTTATTTATGGTTCAAAGTGAGCTATGCATCAAAGTAGCACAGAGGTATGACAGCATGAAGTTGAGGAAAATAAATAGTTGTTCTCTAGTGAAAATTCCATTCCCAATTCAAGTACTTTAACTTTGTACTTTGGCAACAAAATAAATCCTGCAAAATCAAGAATGATGGTATCAAAAAGGGACAAGATCTGCTCCACTGCCATGCTGTCATACCAGTAGCAAGGCATGTTACTTTCTCAGACTAATCTTTGTTTAAACATAATCACCAGGTATGTTTTAATCTGTGATAATGAGAACAAAACTACTGATATATTTGTTCCAAAGGTACATTGCTGATCTGAACTGATCAGAAGAGTGATAGAATCAAACAACTGGGTTGGAAAAGACCTTTATGATCATCAAGTCTAACCATTACATATATCCAGTATTATCCAGTTCTTCATTCACTTTTGGTGACTAATTTCTGAGAACCTTCAAGGCAGACTTTGCTAAATTTATCTTTCCATTTCATAGCTGGGGTGATTTTTCCCCTCACTTCCCCAGCATACTGGTCCCACAGCACAAGCCCACGTGTCTGTCACATCATTGCAGATATTCAGACAGCTTGGTAAGCAGATGCATATTCCATCTGCCTGACTGCCTTGGCATCAGGCAGAAATGTTTTAAATTTATGAATAATGAAACACAGATGTTGCACTTTGCTCATGCTTGTTAGGTCTTGTTTTTTTTCTTGCAGCCTCTCTCCTTTGATGGACTGAGACCTTCAAGAGAAGGAATTCATCCTTGGCAATGAAGGCATTTAGCATTTTGCAGGAATATGTCCGCCCCAGAACTCCTAGTGTTTAGAAACTTTTTCTCAGAAGGAATCAAAGTAGATACATTGCATAATGCACATAGCAGTGTCTCACCTGCTTTCTAGTGAAAACCTCAGTTCCTGGCATGAGGTCTAGACACTCAGAAAGTGCTTGGAGGTTGCACAACTATGGCTAAAAGAGCAAGCACATTGGCCAGGAGCCACTAAGTTGATCAGCAAGGACTGGAAGGCCTTTTGTTCTGAGCCTCCATGGGTCTTAACTAGCAAACATCAAACTGTAAGTAAATGTGATTCAAAGTCCTGAGTAACTTCACATAGAGAAATATCTAAGCCAAAACACACACCCCCCCCCCCAAAAAATAAAGAAAAAAGACCAAACCAAACAGCAATAGCTTAATCTTTCTTTTGATAGACTGCTGGCACTGCTATCAGGAGCATTTTCTCAACCCTTTTCCCATTAGTAGCTCAGATGCTGGGGCATTCATTCGTTTGCTCTTTCTCACCTGAAAGGTTTTGGACCTCCAGTTTCTAGAAGAGTATCTGCCCTTTAGGTCATATTTTATTTGTGTGCATATGTACCTACTGTAACCTAAGCAAGTAACTGGTATTCACAGCACAAGTTTTATCCTATCTCAGGTGGGTACACAAACCACAAACCAAAAGTGCCATTCCCATTTTCTTCCCCCTGAATGTGTCATTACTTTGACTATAAGAAACAGTATCAATAGAGAAGTTTTCTCTATCCTCTTAATTCTTCAAATTTAGGACACTTTCCTAGGCATTAGTTAGAACAGCACTGAATTTCTCCAGGCAGCCTTCCATCTTCCCCACTGGTTTTTAAGGAAAAAATAATCATGGTTGAGCCCTTGAAAATTTTCAAGCAAGGCTGTGGATTTTGGTAGTAATACATTCTTTAGTGAATGCCAAGGTTTAAAGCATATTCCTGTTTCCCCCTTGTCTTCCAATCTTGTTAATACATGACTACTTTCTGCTGGCAGTTATGAACCCCATCACAATTATCTACCTCTCCCTGGTCACTCTGCAGGGGGTGAGCATCATTGAGCTGCCTGAAATATATGAACAAAATAGTGAAGTATTTTTTTGATCTGACCCAAAACTTTCCCAAATGCTTCGCAAAGTCTTTAGAATAATATTCTGCAGGTCAGAACCTCTGCATGTCTCTCTCTCCGCTATAACTGCATGTGGGGTACATCTTGTCTCACCGATGCTAATGAGCCTACCCCTTCAAAGAGCTCAAATGATAACATGATGACAATGATATAAATGTCTCTATTGAATAATTGTTTATAGGCAAGAAGTCTAACCCCATCTACTTGATGGGATATAAAGATTTGCCCCAAACATGTAAAGTTCTGCATCATACATTCACTCCCATCTATTTCGGAGCTAAAATACACCTTCAAATGTTAGCATAACTTACCCCAAGAATCTGACTGAATAACAAAGCATAGAGTGGACTGACTGCTCCATTCACAGCTGCTGCTAGAGATCCAAGTACCATGTATGGCCATTCAGAGGCATTGTATTTCAAAATTCTGGTAAATGGCACAGGCTTGACATCTTCCTCCACAACAGATTCCTAAAAAACAAGTTATATCTATGAAGCAAATGAATTCCCCCAGTGATGTTCTGTCTTTGAAAGTGGGATAATAGCTAGCCTAGTCTGTTAAATGGCCATCTAGTGCCCTAAGAGCTGCTCCAGATTTGTACTGGAAGGGACAATGATGGGTCTTGGCTGCTGTCTGAATCTCTTTTGTAGGGCTGGGGAGTCACAAGTCTTGAGTCACATAAAGAGAGTCACTTTTACTGTCCCTGGAGAAAAACAAAGAGATTCCTACCTTGGGCAGCTCTACTGAGTCTAACTTAAGAGGTTGATTACGACCAGTTTAAGACTTTCTGCCACTGAAACTCAGGCTGTTCCCTTTTGGCTGCCTTCAAATGAGATGTGATTTAATACCCAGTGCCAAAACTAAAACTTCTTCCTCACAAGAAGCTTTTTGTGTCAACTACTGGAATCTTAAGAAACATTATTTTAAAGTATTGTGGGTGAACATACTGATCAGACTCTACATCAAATTAATAGGTACGCTATAGAACTAAAACTAGGAAAATCTCAGAGCAATAGTTGGATTCAGGCTTTATACATGCTAATTACGCCTCCCTTCTGTGTAACATCCTCAGACCATATGCTGAATTCCTGTAATTAGGCCCAGTAAGAGCAGAATATTCATCATCAAATTATAACTTACCCTAACCCTGCAGCTTGCTTTGTGCAGAATTTTTGTAACACTCTGTGTGCTGAGCCCTGCTCATCTCCCTCAGTTCATATGGCTGGAAATGCTCAGACAAAACAGGCACCCTGAAGACCTATCTGCTGAAAAGGTGCAAGGGTGATTGGGTGGAAGCATCTTGTATTTTCTCTTTCTTTTGAGCTACTCCCAGAGGGAGAGCACTAAAGCCCCTTTATGTATCCACAGAATAGGCTTAGCAATAGCAAGACCAGTCCAGTGACTTCTAACTGCTGCTTTCTGCACTGAACAATCACAGCCATGCAAATTGGGGCAGGGAGCTTCATAAGCACTTTGGAAACCCACTATGTAATTCCTACATATTCTGCGTGATTTTAAGGCATGCTGTCTTTGTTTTCTATGCACAAGCACAGTATCAGTGAAAGGACTCTGAGTTAGGTTGCAGTGAGGGTGTCTCTTTATAAGTCTTCAGAAGATTTTGAGATGAAAGTGAATTTACTCTTTATTGAACAAGAAGCAGTGTTATTTGTATCACTGAGTGGCTATTACATTTCACAGAGTGAGCATTTTGCTCTTTGCCAGTTAATTCAGCTTTTATGAATATGTCTCTTCAATTTAATTTACAACATATACTAGTTTACCAACAGGTCATGCTCTGGTAGAAATGGGCCAGGGAGCATAACTGCCACCAAAATGCAGCCTAGGTTTTACAGAGGATAAGAATAGAAGCTGTGCTTTTGTCTAGGAAAAATCAATTCAATAAGATGCATCTGCCAACAACAACTATAACAGAGGCACAAATCTACAGGTTATCATTACCAAGTAATGTTGGGTTGAAAACTTAATAACAAGCTATAGACCTGACCTTTTTTGCTTGTCCATCATCTTCTCCATAAGAAGGTGTAAGATACATAGACTCTGCATGATCTCTTGCAATGGATAATGGAGGGTCAGGGACCACATTAGAGAGCTGAGATCTGGAGCGCTGCCGAAGTGAAGCTCTTTAAAGAGGACAGAAATGGGCTGTTATTCACAGCACAGTAACACAATACTTGCTTGCAAAGCTGGTCCAGTTTTCGTATCAACTAGATCAGAATTCATTGAAGCAAATCATAGGAATCCCACGGACTTTTTCTTTTTCTACATTCTCTCAACTTCTTGAGAAGAAAATATCCCACAATAGGGACAAATACTTTTGAAAGTCATGTTGCACCACCACCACTTAGACATTGTCTTTTATGAACCCTGCCCTGTGTATTTGCTAAGTCAAATCATGGTCTATCCTACTATATTTGCACAAACCCTTAAGACACCAAGTCAATTCAACATTATCACTATGAACTAATTCAGTCCAGCAAAACCCACCTCTACCCCTGACAAAAATAACCCTGTAATGTAGGAGACAAGCATTCATTTGCATATGCCTGTCATAGGCTTGCCTGAAAGAAATATTAAGTGTCTAGCTACAAAACAGTCTGGCTTGTAAAATGTGTTAACTTTCATCAAGTAGAAGCTATAATAAAATCATCCTTGTACATTGCATTGATTTCTCAAGTAATTGCATAGCAAGTCATTTTTCAAGTGACTGCACTGAAAGTGCATTAAGCAATACAAATATATGGGGCTTTATGGTAGCAATATTAAAAATGGAACATTAAAACAGGAGACCAGAACTGGAGGGAAGGTATTATGGATAGAAAGGGGAGAAAAATTTAGAGTCTTACTATTTATCTAAAGCCCTTCAATTTCTTTCCAAGTGAACTTCTGTCTTAGTAAAATGCTTGTAGCCTTTCCAGTTTCTTTTACACAACATAACAGAGAATTGATTCATTAGCACTATTGAGATTTTGGAATAGTAGGATGAAGTATAGAGCTGGAAACACTGAGATTTACAGTCATTTTTAAGACTCACCGCAAACTGGCCCGATAGCTTCCTCTGCTGAATGACTGCACTTTCTCAAGATTTGGCTCAACCACATTATTTCCTGCTGCTGTAAAGTATAGTAGATGTAACTCTTCAGTTTGTGTTAAAATTGAATACAACCTAAGTCCACTGTGCTCTGCCAGAAAGTGCAGTTACTCCAAGTCATAACTGGAATACTTTGTAGAAGGCAAGGAATGTAATACAACCTTGTTACTCAATCTACATGTACCACATATTTTATATTTCTGTTTGACATGATAAAGTTGACTGAATATTAACCTGAAGACCATCTCACTTGGATTGTGACTGCTAAAGGCTGTTTCCCTATTTTAGTACTGTAATTGCTCTCTTCTTTTAAGATAATAGTATCCAAGGCATGATGTTTCACAAAAATACAACAGACCATTGTATTAGATCCCCATTTCCAGAAGCCTCTAGTAAATCAAATAGGGTGGTTTCAGAATACTCTGTAATTTGCTTGCATTCCAAATGCAGCAGGGCTGAAATGGCAGCACTAAATGGAGCTATAAAATGATGGGTATTGCAAGTCAAGATTAATGTTTCTGGGCAGATCTATATTAGGAAGATCAGTGTGTATACAGTAAGAATACTTTGGTAAGGGCTATCAATGTATTACTTTAATGAATGCTGAAATTCAGCCAGAAAGGCAGAAATATAAATAAATATTCTGCATTCTGTGGTTTTTACATCATTTTAGAAAAGAAAACAAAATACTCACTTTCTGTTGTTTCTCTGTTAACTGCTGTGTCTCCACCTCTTTGCAAGGTCACCAACATGAAATAAACCCCTTTCCTCTTCAAGAGTTCTTCATGAGTTCCTCTCTCCACAGCCCTTCCATGCTCAAAGCCAACAATGACATCAGCAGCTTTGATGGCTGACAGGCGGTGAGCTATGGAAATGGCTGTGCGGCCAAGGCGAGCCTGATACGGAACAAGAACAGTCCCAGTCACAGGACAGCAAACACAAGTGCTTGGAACCCACACTATGCAATCTAAAGTCTGGTCAAACCAACAGGAGTCTCTCTAGTGGTTTCAGCTGACTGACTTGAACTCCATTCACAGCCCATAGATAAGCCCGTTTCTGAGCAAAGGGAGCTATGTCTGTTAATGCCCAAATAAAAGAAGAAATTACTTTTTCACTATTACTAAGGTTCTAGTTGTGCATATGAACCAGCTATTAAGAAAAGCTTCTCACTCCTTTGTTGCAATTCAGCAGCACCCTCTGCAGAGTGCATTAAAAATAATTTCTATCCTTTTAAGTCTGATTTATGCTATGGTACAGCAAACCTTATGAAGTGCTTCTTGGACAGTAGCTTCACTTTCATTATCAAGTGCTGACGTAGCCATATCCAGCAGCAGGATTTTGGGGTTTCTCACAAGAGCTCGAGCAATAGCTATCCTCTGTTTTTGACCTCCACTCATCTGACTTCCCCCCTCTCCAACATGAGTGTCAAATTGCTGCGTGAAAGGAAAAAAAAACCAAAAAGGTCTGTTAGGCTCCTGGTGAAGACATGGGTAAAATGTCTCTCTGATTTGTTCTAGGGGAAGACTTCAAAACATACTATCTTCGAAAGACAATAACATTGCGAGTGCACCAGATTCAAAGGAAAGCTGACAAAATAACTTCCTTCATAATAAAAAACATAATTTTGTCTGAATTAGAGTTGCAACTCCAAAACAAAAGTAGGTACTGATAAAAAGGTGAAATGTTTTGGTTTGGCTAGAAATTACTATATTAGCAAAGGGTGAAATGGAGAGAAAAAACCTGCCCACCCTCCATCAGATGATTCACCAGCAAACTTTCCACAGAGCTACACTTATGTCCTTTTTTCAGCTGGAATAGTTAATTTTCTTCATAGTAGCTACTATGGGGCTATGTTTTGGATTTGTACTGAAAACAGTGTTGATAATACAGGGAAGTTTTCTGAGCAGCGTTTCCACAGAGTCCAGGTCTTCCCTGCCTCTCACCCTACCCCCCAGCAAGCAGGCTGGTGGTGCACAAGAAACTGGAAGAGGACACAGCTGGGACAGCTGACCTCAACTGACCCAAGGCATATACCATACCATATGGCATCATGCTCAGCATATAAAGCTGTGAGAGGAAGAAGGAAAGAGGGCACATTCAAAGTGATGGCGTTTGTCTTCCCAAGTAACCATTAAGCGTAATGGAGCCCTGCTTTCCTGCAGTTAGCTGAACACCTGCCTGACCATGGGAAGGAGTGAATGAATCACTTGTTTTGCTTTGCTGGCACATGTGGCTTTTACTTTACCTGGAGAAGAGAAGGCTGCGTGGAGACCTCATAGCAGCCTTCCAGCATCTGAAGGGGGCCTATAGGGATGATGGGGAGGGACTCTTCATTAGGCACTGTAGTGATAGGACAAGGGGTAATGGGTCAAAACTTAAACAAGGGAAGTTCAGGTTAGATATAAGGAAGAAGTTCTTTACTGCTAGGCTGGTGAGGCACTGGTATGGGTTGCCCAAGGAAGCTGTGAATGCTCTATCCCTGGAGGTGTTCAAGGCCAGGTTGGACAGAGCCTTGGGTGACATGGTTTAGTGTGAGGTGTCCCTGCCCATGGCAGGGAGGTTGGAACTGGATGATCTTAAGGTCTTCTCCAACCCTATCCTATGATTTTATTAAACTGTTTACCTCAGCCCCCAGTTTTCTCATTTTTACTATTCTCCCATATCTCACTGCGGGAGTGAGCAAATGCATGGAACTTAGTTGTTGGCTGGGGTTATACAATAACAACTTCTTTCCTGATGGTCTGTGAGTCATGATTACTGCGTCTGTGATTCATGACATCATACTCTGACGGCACTGGGTTCAGGTAGAGGACTAAGCAAACACAAAAGCCTAGCATCTTGTGAGCCAGGATAATTATATTCACCTAGAGTCAAATCTTGTTTATTCCTCCATTTCCAGGAAATAAACAGAGGTCTTTACACAGTCTGTCTATGATTAGTTTCCTGGAAGCCTGGAAATGTATATATGGAGGTTTAAAAGTACCTACACACATTAGTTAATGGTACTTGAATCCTGCCAATCTGGTTCACTGCTGTAACACATCCTTTTGTAAAGATAATTGGCAAAATAACATTCTAGAAAAGTAAACAGCCCAGTACTATCAAATGTGGAAGGAACTGGAGGACAGGGAACCTTTATCTAACTTACAGAACTTGTAAAAGGAGATGAGGTTGTGAGGATCAGTACAGACTGCTCAAAACCGTATGTTGGCTAGTGAGAGAGTCTGGGCTCTAAATTGCTTTTGGCCTGAGCAGAAACAGATCTCCATAGAATGAAAAATATGTATTTTAAAATCATGCTATGATTATTACCATGATATTGAATGTTGTACATATGATTCCCTGAGGAACTAATTTTTTTTTTTTTTTTTTTAATTTGGTGAGGTACATGCAGTAAGACCTAATTAATCAAAGGAAGGTTGCTGCCTACTATCTATATTGATCTTCTGTCCTGAGAACAAATGGCTGCATGGAAGGAACAGAAGGATTTTATATTTTTTCATCAAATTCTGTCAAATACGCTTACAAAACACAGCATACCTGTGGCAAGTCCATGATGAAATTGTAAGCATTGGCCTGTTTGGCTGCTTTGATTATGTCTTCCATGGTAGCATCATCCTGACCATATCGAATGTTCTCTGCAATTGTGGTGGCAAACAGCACTGGCTCTTGTTCAACAATACCAATCTGTGAGCGTAGCCACTGGATATTGAGGGAACGAATGTCATGGCCATCCAGGGTAATCTACAGAAGCCGAATAAAACAGGGACAAAAAAAAAAAAAAAAAGAAAAAATGTCAGGGACATTATCCCCACCAGATCAGAGACAGACACAAGGAAATGAAGGGCCTGTACGGCCCTTCCACAATGTTTCCATGACCAGTATAAAAACCAGCTTTCATACAGACAAGAATGCAGTGCAATGGCAGTAATATAGGCTAGTTCTTGGGCCTAGGAGTGGTGCTCTTTGATTTCATTACCCAATAACTCTTTTTACTTGGCCTCAGAAATAAAACCAGGTGGAAAGTAACATCAAAATTATGATTATATCTTTACAATAAATTGGTCCTTTGTCTTTTATACATTCAAATATAAGTCACCATGTATGTGATTTGTGTCAACTAGTAAAACATAAATGGCATGAAAGCGTTTATGGATGTAATTCATATTCTTGGCCATTCCGTTACTAAATGTTAATTGCTTATACTAAAGCAATATTAGGGGATAATGATTAAATGTTCAATACTGGGTTTGTGTTTTCCAGAATGGAAAATTATTTGTTACTCCAGAATGATCATCTGTATAGTTTTTACTCAGATTTAGTACTGAATTTTTATTTATTCCTAACAGTTTTTCTCTTTCATGTCATTATTTTTAGAAGACTGTTCATCATTCCCTAGAAATGCACAAGAGGAATTTCATTCATTAAAAAAAAAAAAAGAAAAGAAAAATTTAGGAGTCTTCCTTCCACCCTTGTAGAATAAACCATGTCATTCATTCAAGTTCCTAAGACTAGAGAAACACATTCTAGTCTGATACACTCACCATGCCATCAGTGGCGTCATAGAAACGCTGGATGAGCTGTATTGTTGTACTTTTTCCAGCTCCACTAGCTCCAACAAAAGCTGTCGTCTGCCCTGCTTTAATAACCATATTAAGGTTATCCAAAATCTGGGAAAAAAAAAAAAGGAAAAAGAAACAGACTCAATCCATTCCAATTCTCTCACGGTCATATAATCAAGTGGGTATATTCTGTCTCTTAAAATGGAGATTCAAAGCATTTTAATATAACTCAGAAAAATATTATGAAGAAAAAGGAAAAAGAAAGCCAAATATTTTTACATTGTTTGATGAGCTTATAAATGCAAAGCCCTGTTTTGTGTGTTAGGCAGGCAGATTTTGACCTTTGTTCCTGTTCTCCATCATTAAGAACTAGTCAAGTTAATATCATTGCAGAACTTGGCAAAAAATCCACTTTAAAGAACGCTGTACATGTATTATAAGTGCCTGTTAAAGGACAAATATTAAGAATGTAACAGTGAAATTATGTAGAAAATTCTGATACTTCATATACTTCTGTCTTCAGAAGCAATAGCACTCATTTGCTTGCC
Organism: Pezoporus flaviventris; assembly: GCF_033815535.1. NCBI lineage: Eukaryota > Metazoa > Chordata > Aves > Psittaciformes > Psittacidae > Pezoporus > Pezoporus flaviventris. Next base: position 38,577,741 of record NW_026892549.1, read on the forward strand.
TGGTAATATGCTTTTCCAAGGAGAATTTGCCAATTCAAACACAGTAGTAGGGAAATAATGGGGTTTACAGCCAATGCTCCTGTATCTTTTCCTAGTACTTTAATGGATCACATGTTGCATCCCCAGGAATGGAAGATATAAAACCTCGTTTCACCCTTCATATTATTACATCGTGTCCTATTCTAGCAAATATCGATACAAGTGCATAATTGATTGTCAGAGAAGCTCTATGCAGGTCAATTTGAATGAAATTACTATGAGTTTATGTTCAGCAGCAAGGAATATATATGGCAATGAATATGTCAGAATGGTAAAATAAGCACAATGGTAAATAGAAGAACCCTTTAATGGAAAGATTATTTCGTCTACCTTTAAACAGAGGAGCTGGGCTTCTGGGAAACAAATTCTACTGAAAATCTGAACTGCTGAACTGGGATATTTTGTTTACAGTAATTGTGTGCACAGGAGGGATGATGAATAATTACCTTTACGTCTGGTCTGGAGGGATAATGGAACGTTACATTATGAAATTCAATTTCACCCCGTACTTTATCCAGCTTGTAGCCATCTTCTGACATGCAGTCAATGGCAGGCTCCTAGGATAGAAATTGTTGTGTTATTTATTTGTTGTTAAACAGACAGCACTGCTGCAGTAGAAAAATACTCCCAATACCATACAAAGCCATGGCACATCTGTTTTAACAGCAGCTGACTGCACTGGGCAACAGCAGGATCTGCCCCAGGGCTAGCAGGCAATGGACATAAAATTGAAGGCCAAAGTGATGGGGGAGTTTGCACTGGTGGGTAATGTGGGAAGAAGAATGCACCCTTGTTATCAGCTACTAATAAAAAGAAAAATGACTGATACAGCTGAACAGCCCTCTATCATTTTAAGCTTATTGCAGTTACCAGAGTCAGACACTCAGCTAGTTTTTGCTGGAACAAAACAGTTGAGTGAGGCATTTTGACTAAAGTTAATTTAACTGGCTCCTCAGGAATAAAATGTCACTACTTTGCTCATACACACATTCTCCTATGGCACTGAACAACCAGTTCACTGCTGAAAATCTGCATGCTTCACCACTTTGCATTTGAAACAGCCATCCTTGCACATGCAATCGTAAGAGCTGGAATCCTGATTTGATGTTTTCCCATTAGTGCTTTGGCTCTCATCAAGGCTAGGCCTTGATTATGGCAGACTGCTAGACATGAGCAGAGAACCAAGAGAAATTTGAGGATTCCCAAAGAAATTAAATTTTCTGAGGATAGATTTTGGAAGCACAAAATACAGAGAATGAGCTAAAACTACAGCAACATCAATATTTAATAACTGAAACATGCATGATTTTTTTATGTAGCCTAGCAGATTGAAGGGAATTTTAATACGAGAAATGTTCTAAGATGCTAAGAACAGCTAGAAGACTGGTTAATCTTTAGGAATATATCTTACTTAAATTCGTATACTATGAAGAAAAGTTTCACTGATTCTGCAAATGAGAATCTCAGCACAGTGTAGTACTGAGTGTAGTGCCAGAAAAAAAACCTGTATCAGGGCAGAGATGTGCTTTTACTGTCTAATCACAAATCTACAAATGCAGTAAGCAGATGGATCTACTTTTGTCACCCTTTCTCTAGACAGATAAAATCTCGCTTTAGTTTGCCTTTTTTACGTTAAGGTTATCTGACTCAGCATTATCTTGAATTTTGTGATTAATTCTAACTGTTGCAACTCTTTATGCTTTTTAATTTTTTCCCTAAAACCTGCTTCCCTTATTAATCTCTTTTTATCTTGGAGCTTAAACTCATGAAGTACATTTGTAAGGCATGTGTTAACGTTATTACAGAACACTGACAGGTTACTAAAAAGCTCATTAGGGTTATCACAGCCCCTCTAGCCTTCTTTATATATCCTTATGTGCTCTGTAAAAGACAAGCAGCGTTTTAATGTGTTTACAGAGCCTTTAGCACAATAAAGCTTGTCAATGACCAGAGATACTACATACTGCTAAGAAATGAATGGTATTTTGCCAACCACTAAATTTATATGGATACAGAAAGGAATCATCAATAAATACCAGTGGTTCTCAGACTTTCTCATACAACCTTATTTCAAATATCTGTCTGGATAAAATTGTAATTAACATTTATGGCTGCTTCGTGACCAGTGCCTGTGCTCCTTTGATCCCATTTTAAACCTGGAAAGAGGGAAATATAACCCCCGTTTTCAAGAAGGGGAAAAGAGATGAGCCAGGGAATTATAGACCAGTCAGTCTCACCTCTGTGCCTGGCAAAATCTTGGAGCAGATTCTCCTGGAAGGCATGCTAAGGCACATAAAAAGCAACAAGGGGCTTGGTGACAGCCACCATGGCTTCACTAAGGGGAAATCCTGCCTGACCAATTTGGTGGCCTATGATGGGGCTACAGAACTGATGGACAGGGGTAGAGCAGTTGATGTCATCTACCTGGACTTGTGCAAAGCATTTGACACTGTCCCACACGACATCCTTGTCTCTACATTGGAGAGACATCAATTTGATGGGTGGACCACTCGGTGGATAAAGAACTGGCTGGATGGCTGCACAAAGAGTTGTGGTCAATGGCTCAATGTCCAGCTGGAGACCAGTAACAAGTGGTGTCCCTCAGGGATCGGTGTTGGAACCAGTCTTGTTCAACATCTTTGTCGCTGACATGGACAGTGGGATTGAGTGCGCCCTCAGCAAGTTTGTCGATGACACCAAGCTGTGTGGTTCGGTTGATACGCTGGAGGGAAGGAATGCCATCCAGAGGGACCTTGACACCCTTGTGAAGGTGGGCTGATGCCAGCCTCATGAAGTTTAACCATGACACGTGTAAGGTCCTAGACCTGGCTCGGAGCAATCCCAGGCACAGCTACAGGTTGGGCAGAGAAGAGATTCAGAGCAGCCCTGCAGAGAAGGACCTGGGGGTGCTGGTCGATGAGAAAATGAATTTGAGCTGGCTTCAGTGTGAGCTCACAGCCCAGAAAGCCAACTGTATCCTGGGCCGCATCAAAAGGAACGTGACCAGCAGGTCGAAGGAGGTGATCCTGCCCCTCTGCTCTTGTGAGACCTCACCTAGAGTACTGTGTGCAGTTCTGGTGTCCTCAACATAAAAAGGACATGGAACTGTTGGAAGAAATCCAGAGAAAGGCCACCTCCCGTATGAGGATAGGCTGAGAAAGTTGGGGCTGTTCAGCCTGGAGAAGAGAAGGCTGCGTGGAGACCTCATAGCAGCCTTCCAGTATCTGAAGGGGGCCTATAGGGATGCTGGGGAGGGACTCTTCATTAGGCACTGTAGTGACAGGACAAGGGGTAATGGGTTAAAACTTAAACAGGGGAAGTTTAGATTGGATATAAGGAGGAAGTTCTTTCCTGTTAGGGTGGTGAGGCACCGAAAGAGGTTGCCCAGGGAGGTTGTGAATGCTTCATCCCTGGCAGTGTTCAAGACCAGGTTAGACAAAGCCTTGGGTGATATGATTTAGTGTGAGGCGTCCCTGCCCATGGCAGGGGGGTGGAACTAGATGATCTTAAGGTCCTTTCCAACCCTAACTATTCTATGATTCTAACTTTTGGAGAGGTGACAGAGACCACCTTTGCTGCTAATGCCAGTAGAGTTACATCTTTTGATGCCATCTAGAGACTGGGAGTTAGATGCTTGCTGCAAGTTTGGCTGCAAGGTGGCTATCACTGCCTGCCTGTACACTTCCCATGGGACAGCACTGATCAGTAATTGTATATAAGGCGAGATGGGAGTAAGGAACTGTAATACCTGAAGTAAAACTTCATTATTGAGAAACAGGCCACTTACCTAAGAAATCTGTTCAACACCCTCTCTGAGCCCATGTGCATGCTGCTAGACCTTTCTATCGCACAGTCAATTTTTCTTTAACTGCACTCATTTTTCCTCATTTACACAGTACATAAAAATACTACTGCTTGAGGCTTATTTAATTATTTTTTCTACTACAAAGTGACACGTTTTAGAAATGCATTACTTACTTTATCTATTGTTTCAAAAATGTTTACTGCAGCCCCACGGCCAGTGGCGAAGGCTTCCAGACAGGGAGATGCCTGACCAAGATTTAAAGCTCCTACTAAAACTCCAAAGAAAACCTGAAGAAGTGGAAAAAGAAATTAACAAAATATGACATCAAATTTTTATTACAGTTTAGAGCTTAGAGAGGCAAATCAAACTAAATGGCTTAATGGCTTCTTGTGCATCAGCTTAGCTGCACTGATTCACTATATGAGCATAATTAGCCCACAAGAAAGCAAACAAATGCATCTTAGAATGGATTTTCACTCTTTCACAACTTTGCTTCCAGGCTGAAGTAAATCAACTTATCTCATATTTGCTCTGTCTGAAAAATGTGTGCACCGAAATATTTACTGAACTGCCACTGATGTATTTTTAAGCCACCTCAATTTGATTGGGTGTCTGTGGCTTGAAGCAAGGGCTGGAACTGATCATCAGTGGCAAGTAGATTATTTTGGGCATGTCTTTTACCAATAAGCAGATGGGAAGCTACAACAATTCAAAAAATAATTAAGCCTAAACCACTGTATTACAGCCTTTGTTGGAGGCTGTTCTGGGCAAAGCAATCACAAAATGACTGAATTTTCAGTCCTTGCAGAAGTCAGGAAGAAGGTCAGCAAAACCTTCACCTTAAACTTCCTTTGGCCTGTTTGGGATGCTGGTTGGCAGAATTCCTTGGAAACATTACTGAAGGACAAAGGGGGCCAGGAAGGCTGGACACTCTTCAACAATGAAATCCTTAAGGCACAGGAGCAGGCAGTCCCTATGTGCCGAGAATCAAACTAGCAGGGAAGAGACCAGCCTGGGTGAACAGGGAGATATTGCTTGAACTCAGGGAAAAAAAGAGAATTTACCACCTTTGGAAGAAGGGGTTGTCACCCCATGAAAAGTACAAGGATGCTGTTCTGTTATGTAGAAAGAAAGGTGAAGGCACAGATGGCCGCTGCCATAAAAGAGACTAAATCCTACTTTTACAAATATTTTATGTATATACAAATACATATATTTGGTCTCAGCTAGCCTTTTGAATACAACACAAATAGTAGTCAGGATAAATGGGCAAAGTGTATAAGGAAATGCTACTGTTAAGAAAGAATGGAAAGTACACAGGACTCAGTTCTCCTTTGCACCATGGTGATATTTACTGGGAATAATCCCATGGCTAAAGTGGAAGAAGCTACTGTACACATATTGTGTACTACAAACATCTACACTGTGATGTATAGATCATGCTGTAAGCTCACACTCAGCTTTACTACAAACTAATTTTCTTGTATGAAAGAGCTCCACAAGCAAGTAGGTTATATGCACATCAATCAATCACGAACATTAGAGAGCAGGTTCTGTATGTCTGATAGAAGAAGGGAGGAGCAATGTTTAGTGTATCGCAGTTCAGTATGGCTGATCATGTTATGAAAAACATGACGGTTTTTCAGAAACCAAGAAAAGTGTATTTAAATGTTTTTTATCTACAAATCCTCCCTTCCTCCCCCCTGCCGGACTAGGAGTGTATGGTAGAAAACATGAAGCAGAAGAAAAATGACTGGAAACTGAAAGAGGAGTGGAAGCATAAGGGAGAGTCTCTCCATTGACTGCTCAAATTTTTCAGCTACAGGGTAGCTCCCCACTATTTGCCACTTGTCATTTGGAAGCACTGAACTATAGTTATCATGGGTAAGGCAAGAAAATTGCTCACTTTATTTTTCACTGCACTAACTTCTATCAACTACTGATGTCACGAGCAGTTGCAAATGATTTCCAGTAAGGAACATCCTCCTTGAACAGAATGACTCAATTTTACAATGTTCTCAGAGTAATTTACCAAGCTCCATTTAGCACTTTTAGAAGCTTTGCACTGCATGCTGCTGGTGCTTGGGAGCTCTCTTGGTGTGCAACAGGCAGAGAAGGAGCAGGAAGAGCTGTTTCATCGGAACACCCAGGACTTATCAAGGTTCGGGAAAAATTTACTCTGTGTCTGCACTGGAGCTTGCCATTTGGGCAGTCCTGGCTTAAAGCAAATTACCGAAATATCAGCAGATGCTGGTTTTATTGCATTTAGGTCATCAGTGTCTAAAGCATCAACTGTGCACAAGTGGATGCATGAATGCTGTAGAGGTTAGTATATTTTTTGTATACACTGCAGGAGCCACAGCCCTGTGTGTTTTAATCAGCATAGATGTTTACATGTTCTTTGTCATCTATAGAGCTGGGTGGGCAATTAGCAACAGAAAATGGTGATTCAAAGGAGCAGAAGCTGTTCATAAAATAGGGGTTAGATGTGATAAAACTTTCTTTGATTAGTCTTCTCTTCGCTGCAATGGGGTTTTTCATCATAAAGGTTAAGGTCTTCAGAGAAGCCAATATCCCAGAAGCCACATGCTTACCCACAGAATGGTAAAGCTAATTTAAGGGTTTTGTTCACTGTGTAGAAGGCTCTCAAACAAAAGCATTATGATCACTGCAGTAGGCAGCATTTCAAATCTTTAAAATAAACATTCATTAGGTTTGCTTTTTTTAATCTCACCCAATTGTTTCAGATACTTTCATACATATACTGAATAAAAACCACACAGAGTGTTAACATTGAGCCACTAGATACTAGAACACTACAAAATGTATCCCAGAATGCATGTTTCAAGAAACAGTCCAGAAAAGCTGCATCAAGCTAAAATGGGTACCTGCAGAAGAGTGCCAGGTGAATACTCTTCTTCTTCAAGGACAAGTTTAGAGCCATACCAAAAGGCTAATGAGTAACTCAGAAAAATTATAAGCCACATGTAACCAGTGAATAATCCCATTATTATCCCTTTTCGAATTCCCCAGTGCTGAGCAAACACCAGATTCTTATCGTATCTGAAGAAAAAAATTAAAGAGGATGAAATTAATTTGATTGAAAATTCAAAATCAGCAAAGACCAACAAAATGAGTCCTCTCTGATGGCTGGCTAGGCTACAGTTAACAGAGGGTGTACATAAGGCTTGTACCTCTTACTCTGAAGTGAGAGACCACTGGTGAAGCCAGAAATGCTCCCAGATTATGAAATCCTTGTATGAACTAGTGCAATAGGCACACAAAAAGCCACTCTCACTACAGATACCTCACCACGGGGTTCGAGGTTTTAGCAGAGTGACACAGGATTCAAGAATATTGCCAATGCTTCAGAGCATGTCCTACAGTCATGTTATGTTTTAAATGAATTTAAAAAAAAATACACAGTTTAACATCATCAGATCATTATGTCTTGCTGGAATTAATTCTCTTCCTTAGCTTGAAAATACCCAGAGTTTTCAGATGTGGTGCTGCAAAAGTGATATATCACACAACATTTAGGGGAAAACTTTACAGTACATTCCTAGAAGAGTGAATGACTCGAAGATAGTATTGCTGATGCTGTATTTCACTGATTGACTGAATTATGAAACTGGTTGTGCATACAGTGTTATTTGAAACCTAAATTCCTGTAACATGAATACAATGCTGAAAATTAACAGTCATTATTGTACAACTTAGAGATTAACTGAACAACTCTGAAGATTTACCGTGTTAGGTTGCTACAGGAAGAAGAAATCAGAGACTTTACGATTTATCCAAACAAACCTTTCAACTTCTCTCTTCTCCCCGCCAAAAGCAGCCACTGTTCTGATGGATGACAGCACTTCATCAGCCACAGCTCCAGCTTTTGCATAAGCCTTTAATTCTCGGCCTGTTAGTCTTGCCACAGCCTACAAAAGCATAAGAAATACTGGTTACACCTGAACTGTAGGCACAGGCAAGAACAATGGTAAGCAGTACTGGCTGTAACACTGTGCTGTTTGCTCTGCTTGAGGTCACCTCCTCCACTTCAAGCAGGCTTTTATTAGGCATGCTGCATACTAGAAGACTTCTGTCTTCTTGTTTAGGGTGTATACCTCTGTAATGGATGAGAACCTAGTGGGAGTTGATTCCCTCTCATGACTGAGAGCTATAACAAAGGATGTTGTTTGCCACAGTGTATTCAGCAGAGTATATATGTTTGTGTTCATCATGACCGTTTGTCAGAAAGATGCAGGAAAACATGTGTGCACATGTTCTATGACCTTCATACTTGGCCACACTGGGGCGCCTGGCTAACACTCTCAGAGTGGACCGCAGTGAGATCATGAGAAACTGCACAGTCCCATAAATAACCTATTAGAGATCTGGCATAAAACCAGTTGTTTTGATAAGGGTATAAAAGTGGGACCCTCTTGTGGCCATGAGAGTAGCCTCACCTATGGGTGGACGCACCGCATAGAAATGTTCCCAATTACTTGGGACTCCTGGCATTGGCTGCAGTGGGGTTTCCCAGCTGGAAGCGTGGGCCTGGATTATGATTCAGTGGTAATGTATTTCTTCTTAATTAATCTCTATTCTCTCTATACAGTAATGATCTAATGCATCGGTAACTTTCTTTGGCACTTTACTAATATACCTTTATCTCTGATTCGCCTTATTGTACTTATTCACTATATATAGAGAGAGATTTACTTAATTCACATCAGTGTGCTTGCTTTTAGTGTGCTTATTGGCTTTAGTGTGCTTATTCAATAAACTCTGCATATTATGCACCTAGCGTGTTGTCACTTTGTGGTGTCCCCTGTCTGTCAGCAGAACAACCTCTGTAGCATATGTTCTGCAGAACAGTTATCCTCTTGGCCAACAACTCTGCTCCAGGTAGCTAGAAAGAGCATCTGGCAACAAATGCTTTCCCTTCTTCCCTCCCTCTCTGCTCCTAATTTGGCTTACGAAGACTGCAGACTGTGAATTTGTGCATGGTGGGAGGAAGAGGAGCTTAAGTAGCAAGAGCAGACCTTCAGCCACTGTGACAGAGCCCAGCTTCAGGAATAAGAGGTAATGGTAGTGGTGGGGGAAGGTGGAAACAGGTGTTGTCCACCACTGTGCTTTGTTTCTTGGTCTGACAGCGTACAGGTCCCTACAGAGAGTGCTGGATGCCAAAAACTTACTTAAGCTCAAAAAAAACTCGAATTAGTGGAACGACATGTAGTCATGTACAGTTCTACGCAAAAATACTACATTAGCCTGGGAATGACGTATCACTAGAAAATGTAAAGTGACATTTGCTTTCTCTCTTCAAATACCCTATCCCAGTCATCTATTAGCCACTTTTGGAGACAGAAAATCAGGCTAGATTGGTCTTGCATCTGTTTTCTTTACTGTAAAAAGCAAAGACTTGGGCTGGAAAGGCTCATAAGGGGGAAACAACAGCTGGTATGTGAAAGGAAAGAGATGGGGACAGAGAAATAATGGAAAGGGGGACAATGTGCTCAGAAAGAAACTGCAAATGAAGGAAAGAGACATTTGAGGGTTTATTTAATTTCCTGCCAGGATTCTGCTCTCCCCCTTCACACTGACTCATTATTCATGTCATCAAATAGCAGCCAGCACAAGGTGCTAAAGGAAAGCAGGAAGATGAGAAATTAGTCAGTTACATTACAGGTTTGGTAGCAAAATGTTCCTGACATAGAAGTGACATAGCCAAAGGGCTGAACTCAACAAAAAACAGAGTGTGAGAGAGTGCAGAGGAGAAGCAGGAACTGCCCAGCCCTTATGGATGTGGAAGAATAGGTGAGAGGACAGAGGACCCTGCTGTTTCCCTCTTCACTGTCTTTCCTCTGCACAGTGACAGGAACTTTATAGGGAATGGGTGGCAGAGCATAACAAGAACAACAGGGAAAGGATGCAGCAGCTGCCTGGAGCAGGGACAGGTCGAGGGAAGCCTGAGAGGTTGTTTTCATCTATTTTATAGCTCTGAAACTTGATCATCTCTAAAAGCCACTAACTACACAGAGAAATCAAGCTCAGTGTCTAATAACCTTCTAAAACAGGTGTGTAGTAAAAGAAGGTGTAGGCCAGGTTCTGATCTCAGCAACTGTAATATCCATCCACAGGATGCAAAAGAAGGTATGCTTACATTCCCATCTTAGAAGCAGGAGATATTATTATAGGAATCAGAATAAGCAAAGTGGGAGGGGGTTTTGGCAGACAGTGGTAAGGTGCTGCTACCCCCTTCCCATGCCGCCTGGGTGCTCCTGTGACTGTAATCTGCCCCTCTTGACTTTAAAAGGGTGTAACAGCCTTCTCTTCCACCAGTCCTCCTAGATCTAAGGCATGACCTTCCCCTCTCATCATACCTCAACACAAACTTTTCACAATCCACTTACCAAGCCATAGACAGCTGCTCCAACCCCAAGCAGAGGGCTGACTGCGATGATAACCAAGGTCAGTTTCCAGCCACTGACAAATCCCAGTAGGAATCCACACACAAAGGTGGTTAAGCGCTGGATAAAGATTGCTACTTGGTCAGCAATAGCCTCATTGATTTTGTTAACATCACTGAAAAAAAAAACAAAAAAAAACAAAAAAAAAAAAGCCCACAAGGTTGGTGAATATATCTTTTGCTTGTGTTGCAGGTCTTGGACACATTTGAGTTAGTCGCTTTCCCTTGAAGAGGGTCTTTTGTCACCTATATTCTTTCCAACATATCTCTTCCAAAGACCCTGAGCTACAGAGAGAAAACCTGGTGCTTTTGCAAAGGCAGAAGGATTTTATGTACAGAATACAGCAGAGAAGATACTGTGTTTTCGCAGGTAAAGTTGTCCTGCCAGCAGACTCATTCACTAGCTGGTTTTTACTACTGTGTCCCAGTTGATTCAAAGGAGGGGGCAGACACATCCCAACTGGATGCAGCTACCTGACAGTGGAAAACAATAATCTGATATGGCATTCCTCCCATCATGAGGCACTGAGAATGTACTGTACTGCCCCTGCTAACAGGGTGGGAAAGGCAGGAGGGCTGTAACTCCCTTCTAGTTCCACTTTCCACCACCTCATGGTTCCTGTCTGCACTCTATCAGGTAGTTTGTACTTTAAATGAGAGCAAGAGTAGGAAAACTGAGGAGGGCTACTTTATCACTGGAGGCAATGGGAAAACATGACAACTCTATCCTAAGGGGGACAGTAGAGCAGCGGTCAACATCATTTGACCTCTAGGCAGCTGCAGAGTTCATCTGTTCTCTCTTACACATTGCCAACACAGAAAAAACGTCTTAAAGCAAAAGCCATTACACTTCTGCCACTCCTGGCTACTACCTCAGCTTTGAGGTTAGAAGAACTGGGAACTCCTGAAATAAATAGGAGCAAATGGTGTTGAGGTTTAAAGTGTAAAATTGTGAGTTCATTGATATATAAAGTGAAATTAGAGTCCTCTATTGAAAAAATGTAAGAGTGTTCAGTTGAAAAAACATATTTATATTTCTTCTGGTAAATGGTGAGAGGTTTTTTTCAGCCAGGAAGCTTTTTTCTAGGCACAGAACAATGCTGTTCAAAACACCAGGGAGCAAAGTGTTATTTATTAAATATGTGCTCAGTTCTTATTTTATGCCAGAGAAATTCTTTACAGTGACTTACAATTGGTGTTTATTCTTCATAAAAAGAACACCACAGAAAGTCATAGATACAGTGAGTAAAGGCATATAAATTCCCCTTCAACTACAGAAAAATCTACAAATGTGACTACTATTATGCAGGCACAATTGAGAACAGGGAGCCATCTAGAGTCAGCATATTCACCTGGCAGCTAACTTCAGTGCATAAACAGGAACCACTAAGAAAAGGAGCAAACCTTAAATTCCACTTTTCTCAGGGCTAAATGTTTACCCAGGATAAGAAGGTCTCTCCATTTACCTTGAGTCCATTTCTAAAGGCAGGTTTTTGTGCCTTCTTTAGAAGAAGATTAAGCAAGGCTCTTTAAATATATATATATTTTATATATATATAACCAAAACATTATGGGTACTCTTCGATTTTGTTGGCTATAATGTTTTGGTTTTTTTTCCTTTCTGGGAAGTGAGAGAGGATTCAAATCCACATCTCCATGTCTCCAGGCTCAGGGGACTGTGTGCTGGCAGCCAAATTATAGGTCACTCTGAAAGGACTGGGCATAGGAGGAGGAGGGAAGGATAGGACAAGCTGGCAAAAATAAACCAGTTCAAAATCCAACAAAAACCACATTTACTGATAGTCAAGGCACAAAAGGGAAATAATTGTGGCTTAACAGTTATGGTACTTGGTTCAAAGATGGGGAATATAATCAGCCTGGTTCCTGCTCGCAGGAACATAGCTATATTTTATATTAGGAGGTGTTTGTCAAATGCCTAGTTATTGGCACGCCGTTGTGTTTGGAAGGAAGTGCAAAATGTTCTCTGTAGCATATGCTTTTTCTAGATTACTTACTCAGAAATTCGGGTGTTCAGCTCTCCCACAGATGTACAGTCAAACCAGCCTATATCCATTCGCATTACTTTCCTGAAATAAGCTTTCCTGATTTTCTGTATCTGACGAGCTGCAGCCATCACCCACAAGCAGATCTGGGAAGAACATAATGTGGCTGATAAATTCTGTAAAACATCTTTGTGCTCCAACAAATGCACAAAAAGCAATCTGGCTAAAACTGGAAAGAGCAATTTGGCTATTCATAAAACTACTATTCAGGTAAAATACATTCTAGCTACTCAGACATGGCAGTTGTTTTATGCTTCTGGTCTTTAAAGACTCCAAGAATTTTATAAAGCCTCTGGATCAAGCATTTGCCTCAGTTCTGATCGACTGAGAGGAGATGCAAGTTAAATTGTGTTGTTACATGAATGCCATACAGACAAAAATGTTTCCATCTACAGCTATAAGTAATAGAGAGATGGCAGCCATTCTGCTTCAGCAAAACTCTGGGACAGTTTTCAGGAGGGAGAATGGCAAGTGATATTAGAGATTATAAAAACTTCAAAAGCAGTGGACTCTTTAGCTGGCTGTGCAGGAGACATCCAAGCTTGCAGCTCATCTCAGTCATAAGGACTGAACCATTACTACCGAATATGAGGGTGTGATTGTTCAACACCAGTTTTACACTAGTATTTTACTCTGTAATATCTCTATAATAGAAATACAAGGCTCAACACAGTTGAGATGCCTACTGAGAAACTGCATGCCTTTCAGCTACATTGGGAGGGCATGTGGATCCCATAGTAACCACACTTGAGCACATATTTCTTGTGGTGTGAAAGAAGAAGCATACATTCATCTTACTGGCTAAAACATATCCTCGTACAAAAAAAAGTATGTATGCACAAATCCAAGGAAGTCTCAGACTGCCAAAGTTAACCGAATATGAACTAAAAGCTTTTGCTCTGCTCAATTTGGCAGCTGACTAAGCAGTTAAAAGGAAAATAATTATTTAGTGATTTAAACTTTCAAATCAAAATGTGGAACAAAATACTGACTTGAAGGTAGCCTAACACAAGTATGGCACAACCAATTCCTGCATAGTAACCTGCAAACTTGGTCATTTCTTGTTCGATATCCAGCAGCCTGAAAGGAAAAAAAGAAAAAAAAAAGGAAAAAAAAAAGAGTTAGCAATACTGTTTTACAGTTTTCAGAGGTTGCTAACCTGGAGTTTGAGTTAGAGTCACATCAGCTGGCAAGTCAGCTTGTTTTACCGAGACATTGTTTCCCAGTACTGAGACTGTTGCTAGCAGTGGGTGTTTTGTTGCTCTGCCTATTGCACAGGGGTAGGACGCTGGCAGGTACCGGGAAACCCTGCCGTCTGGGGGCAGCCTTGCAGTCTCTGAGGAACCCCACCAGGCCACATGCTCCAAAACAGCACATGTGTAGAGGGTGCTTTAGGTAAGAGCTGCCCAGCAAGTTTTCGTTACATATTGAATGTGTTTGCTTTGTGCCATTGTACCAACTAACAACACTCAGTTTAAACAGTGTTTTATGGGAGAAACGAGAGCTACTAAAGTCAATTTGAGTACTACCTTGCACCACAAACTTGCTAATCTGAAATGACAGTTTCTTTTAGCTCAAGTAGGAGTACTCAATTACTCCTAATATCAGTGAAGGGCATTGAGTTGCTGCTATTGAATTTACATTACTTTGAAATAAGCATTTCAGGTTTTTATTCACTATACTTTTAGACAATTTTCAGAGCATCCTGTAAGACAGCAAATTTTATTCTGTTTACCCTGAATTTGGTACACTGACATTTTAAGACAAAAGGGAACACTATGGACCTGACCTGATCCCTCACAAAAAACAATCACAGAAACAACTCATGTGCCTGACACATACTCAGTATAATTAATGTCATGGAGCAGATCTTCCTGGAAATTATGCACATAGAAAATAAGGAGGTGGTTGGTGGTAACTAACAGGGCATATAGGGATAGGACAAGGGGAAATGGCTTTAAACTGAAAGAGGGTAGATTTAGCTTAGATATAAGGAAGAAATTCTTCACTGTGAGAATGGTGAGGCACTAGAACAGGTTGCTCAGAGAAACTGTGGCTGCCCATCCAACCTCAAGGCCAGGCTGCACAGGTCTTTGAGCAACACAGTCCCTGCCTATGGCAAGGGGGCTGGAACTAGGTGATCCTTTAGGTCCCTTCCATCCAAACCATTCTAATAGATTCTTCGAATGTATACTGCCTGGTGCACAGCTGCTGCTTCAGAGGAACAGAGTTCTATATCAAATCCTATGTTCTATGTGCCGGTCCCATCTCGGAGGGCTGGCTTGGACAGCTTGGAGCAAAATCATTTAGCCCAAGTCACCTACATCTACGAATGTAAACTACTTCCGATATGCTTAGAATTTCAGAGACCTTTAGACAAGTAACTTTTAATTCTAATTAATTATCTAATTAAATGTCACTCAGAGATTAGAAAACTCTTGCAATGATGCACTGAAAAATGAGAGCTAGGAAAGGTTACAGGTTCAAATGTGGCTTTGACAGGTGTCTGTACCTGAATGAATCATCTAGACTCCGTTTATTACTGTTAATGGAAAGAAACAGGCACTCTTACAGGGCATTTCATCTGACCTTCCTTAGACATCTCCCATAAACTAAGATTAATTGCATCCTAGAAGGACTCGTTTCTTTTCAATGACTAAAGTTTACCTAACTTGTTTGGAAACCAGCAGGTACCCATAGGTACTTAAGTCCTAACCAGAATGACCGAAAGTCATTATTACTTAGAGTCAGAGAAAACAGGTTAATTAACTCAGATATGTAGCAGATAAAACTGTTACCAGAACAATCATCAAAGAATATCCTTGCTGACATCTATAGCTGAAAGACCAAGACCCAATCTGGCCTTCTCTCCCTCCAGGTAGTATTTCCAGCTCTGTAACAAATCATGCCCATTTTCTGCTTTATGGATAGAAAATGTGAGGTTTAAAAGCTGAACTGGACCTTCACTAGCAATACAGTCTCTGACAAGCTATAATAACAAAGGAATGGAAATAAATATATCTGCCACTTACCCACATCTTATTGTGGTGTTCTTTTCATTCTGATGAATAGTACCATTAATCCAGACTATGGTGTTATTTACACATGTCTTGCCTGGGTCTTTAAGCTCTTGCATTTCAATGTCATATTCAATAAATGTGTCTGCCATTGCACCAAACACAAGCAACACAGCTGGCTGGGCTGCTCCATGAACAATAGCACAGAAACTACCAACAGCCATCATTAAGATTTCCGTAGATGAGGAAAATCGAAACTAAAGAGACAGGAAAAAAAATAGTTTCTGCTGAGAGGCAGTCTTAATGATCATTGTATAAATCATTAATCAGGTGGATCACATACAAAATCAGTCTTTAAATTTCAGAATTATCTTTAATACAGAAAGAAGACAAATCTCTCTCTCCAATCTAGTCTAATTGCACCTGTGATTACAGCATTATAAATTATGAGCTCCCTTTTAGCTGACAGCAGAATCTGACCATGTGAATGAATGGATTATCATATAACATTAATAGCTCAATATCATTCCACATTATCATCATTCCAGAAACTAGCTAAAAGACTAAGAATAGTAATTATAGTTCATATATATGGTCTGCTCTGCAGATTTCCTGTGGGGATGGAGGAAGAGAGAAGGGAGGAAAAAGCCTCAGGGCACTATACAGAGCCACTGAATAAAGTTAGCTAATTTCTCAAAAGTCTAGGGTACTGTGGTAGAAAGCTAACTAAAGTCACAGAGCGAGTTCTCACAGTTAATATCCTAAAATACGTTGGCTTAGGCAGGCAATAGTGCACTGGCTTTTAATCTGGGAGAAATATATAGAAATATGCCATAGCATGCGGTTAAAAAAAGGGCTGAGCTAAGACCTATTACTTTACATTTGCCATGGGCCAAGAGCACGCACATATGCAGCTGGTGACTAAGCAACTTAAGTTACCTTTGCCATGATTTTGTGAAGTCTGATTCTCATGCTGAAGTCATGCATAAATATATACATTAAACTGTCCATATAGAACATCGGTATCAAATGCTGTATGTTTTGAAATAGGAGTGTAAAAAGGAATTATAGCCTGCTGACGAACCTGTCCAGGTTCTGTAGGTGCTATAATGTGTCGAAGAGAAGAAAGGGTGGGAATTTGGAGCACATACGAAAATGGGACATTAGGGCAGAGACAAGATAAAGGGAAAAACAAGTCAGTTGAAGTCAGTTAACATAAAAGAGAAGTAATTAAAAGGTCTTTTTACAATAAACATCAGATGAAAACTGTAGCACTACCACTGTTTTGCAAACCTTGCTTATAAGAACTCTAGGAATCCTCTTGATTAAAAAAAAAAAAAAAAAAGCCACAAACACACAGAGAAAAGGCAGAGATATGTGACATCTAATCTCTCAGCATATCTGATGCAAACATACTGTGCTTACCAACTGCATTTTAGGAGTTAAAAAACTGTGTAAAACAGGCTACAGAATTCAAACAGAATTCAAACCCCTGTGCTTGACAGACAGAGCTCTCTGTGTGGACATACTGTTCTCTCCACCCAACTAAGAGCTGAGAATCTTAGCCAGGTAGATTACAAGCTCAGTACTAAAGTCAGGACCATATTAGTTTGGACACATTACAGGCTAATTGTCTAGACTACATGCAGAACAGAAGCAATAAAACCTCTTAGCTGCATGCTGCTGTGTTAGACATCTCTCCACTACATTAATTTTAAAATTTAGATGCACCCTATGGGATTCCGAACCCATCAAAGGCTAGACATACCATACAGTATTGTGCATTCACAAGTTTCTATAGCTGCAAGATCTTCTATTATGCATGGAGCTACTACAAGGGAGCTAAATTATCTGCCAGATTATCACACGAGAAATTTCTGGCAGAAATAAGGATGAAAGAAGGTCACCTAAATCCCTGTTGTGCACCTTACGTTTTTTACCCATATCTACATGTAGGCTCAATATAACATGCTTAATTTACAATTATGACACAAATACTGATAATCAATACCAAGCTGACAAAATGACAAAGGGTTCTATTAAATTCCCATTGACTTTAATGGCAGGATTTCATGCCAAATGATTTAATCCTTTAAAGTTTGGCTTAGTCACAGCTATTCCAAAAACAACCATATAGATTATTGTCACTTATTCTGCAGCACAATACATATAAAATATTTATAGCCATTGCTTTGATTACCAGCTGAAAGAAGCCAACACGAATATTGTTTTCTTTCTTTTCTGATGACCTTCAAGAACAGAAAACACAAAATTATAAAATTTTAATATATATTTTGTTCTACATGCAAAGATAGTAGACAGAATTGAACTTCACTCACTTTTCACTTTTCTTCTCTTTAAAAGGTTCTTCATATGTATGGAAATTCCTAGCAAACATGGTAAGATATCACATTATTTCTTTTATTCTCTTGGTTGCTTCACTAATATTCCATTTTATTTGAAATATTTTGCCCAAAATTTTAGGAGACAAGCTGTTTCTTTCAGATTTCTTTGGAACCAGTGACTTGACGATTCATTTAAGTTTCAGACATAACTAGAACAGAGGCTAGGTTAAAATGATCTGAAGGATTATGCTTTCTTTCATTAGTAGCTCCTCAAAACACTGTTGCTGCAATGTGACTATGTGGGTTCTTTGAGGTCAAGCCAAATTGTTGGCTAATACTTTCTCTAAGACAGATAAATGTCCTGTTTCCACCCCCTTTTCTATTGCCTGTGTGTTCATACGTCCACAATAGCTGTAAAACATCTCATCCTACTATTGTGTTTTTTCTCAGTGCTCACATTATGTATTGCTATTCTGTATGATCAGTTAAAACCTAAAGTACTAGTTGCACCATTATGGATGGGATTCATACTATAGCAAGTAATCATTGGCTGTGTACATTCAGTATTGAATGAGTAAAGATTTTCATTTTGGATTTTTTTTTTTTTTTAATGAAATAAATGAATTCAAGCTCTATTTGTCAACAGTTTTTTAGAAGCCAAATCCTAGAAAGCCTGAAGGAAGCTTCGTAGGTGTAGTAGGTAGGACCATTTATGTATTACATGTGAAAGCTCAAGAGAACTTGGATTTCAAGATATGTGCAAGGACCATGGTAGACCTTGAATATTGGGCTGATGCTCTCTGATATGGTCAATCTGTCAATGTCAAAATTTAAAGAGATACTTTTGCATCATCATTGTAAGAATATTCTGAGACTGTGTATAATGTGACAGAAAAAGCTGGCACAAATTACAGTACCCATCCAGATGTCCAGTCCGCTACAGAGTTGTTCCAAGACCCAGGAAAAGGGAGGCTTTTAACCCCAACCAAATCTCACATTGTAGCTGAAGGTCAAGGTCTCTAAATCTTTTCAGTTTTTAACTATCCAGCATTCTATGTTTAAATCTTAATATCTGAACTCAGATGAGGCGAGTTAATTCCATTTATTTGAAAGTCTCACAGTAAAGCTTTAAGAGAAAGTAATCAAGATTAATTAAAATTCTGAAAAAAAACCCTCATTTCTCAAACTAAAAGCACCAAAGAAAGATAAATCTGAATGTCAAAAATATTTTCAGAAGAAAGGCCATATTTTTCTGCCATTATTCTATATATTTTTAAAGGTTTCTTGGTCTGGTTTGGTCTACCTGTGTCAGTTGTGTCAAACAAGACAATTCAACTCCTAGAGAACAGCTTTTAGTTAAATACCATACATTCTATAAATGCATCAATTTGACCCAATGACATTAACTTCTTTGAATATTCCTCAAAATATTGATTGCCCTGTTTGTGTACATGACTTACTCTGATTTCTTGAAGCTGTTACCTGTTAGGGAAAATAAATGCACAATCCAGTTAATAACTATTGTTAAAGTACATAATCTTCTGTAGATGCAAAACACAAACCCCAGAGCCCGATAGGACTGATCATTCCCAAGTTACAAGCATCTTATTCCACTGATAGATCTAGCTAGGGACATAAATTGACACGGGTCCAAAAATTCCTTGGTAAGTTTACATCAATTTATGCCTGCTTTCTCTTGAAGTAGTTTCAAGTTTTCAATCTCCCAGATGACAAAATGGTTTTCACTAAATATATTATTCAGGACATTTGCTAAAGTCAGCACATTTTTATTGCAAAGTCCTAGCATTCAACTATTTCTCTTGGACACTGTACCATCAAAGAATACTATTCTACTGGCAGCCCATGGATGATCTCTGACAGGAGGAGAGGTTGCTGTTCAATCTTGCCTTCCAACAACACAGAGATTGCAAATCCTGTGGAAGAGAAGCAGCTCTTCCCCTGGAGGGTACAGTGAACTTTTCACACTGATGTCTATTCTTCGGATACTCTCTAAGGAGCCACAGATTAGAGAAATTGAATTATACTACAAAATATAATTACGCTGTAGGTCAACTCCTGAGTCCCCAGAACAGCTCCATTTCAAGAGATATTGTTAAACACGTCATACCTGAAGCACAGCTTGTGTTGGCAGAGGCCCCAAAGAAGTGCTATCGTAAGGGCTAATGAAGAAAATATTTGCTATACATCACTTGAGATGACAACAAACAAAGAGCTAGTTTTATGTATACAATACAGTTTGGATAATCTAAGGGCACTGGGCATATGCACCTTGCTCATTTATGATGTGTTTGGCAGCTCAGCATCAGGTTAAGAACCACAGCATGCTTTTTAAGCTGTGCCTTCCTTTCTTCAGGTCTAGTGACAACACTGAGCATGCACAAGCCTGTCTCACAGAACAAAGACAGACGAACTTTGCATCACAGTTCACAGACGTTGTAAAGACAAATTTTGTGGGCAACCATGAATTTTGCCTATATCATTTTCCTACCCAGGGGAAGAAGGCTTTTCCACTGTCTCCAGGGTTTTGCATATCCCAAGGCAACATGTTAGATGGAAGCAGTCCGAGTCTGGGACAGAGGGAACAGCTCATTGCATCTCCTTTTGGGAGTTAATAAGATAACCCTATTTGGCTTCATCTGACAATGACTTTACTGGTTTTATTCTGCCCTGTTAGCTATTAGGGGAAGATAAAAAGAAAAGATTCTTTCAATAAGGACACACGCGTATCCCAACAATCATAGACCTTTTCCAGAAACATTCTAAGATGTAAAATCATTGTTACAAAGAATCACTTGATGTTAGAAGAGAGCTGGTTACAAAGGAGAAAGAAACATCTGATTGCAGCTTTTTGAAGTTTGGCAGCTGGTGACAACTGTAGTGGTTTGTAACCATTCCTGGAAGTTTCTCCAGGGTTTATCAGAAAAGTTAAGGCTTAGAGAAAGCTTCCTCTGCGGGCTGCTAAAGTGCTTTGCAGAAAATGAAGGAATTGGCTACTGGGAGGAAAGTGGGAAGAACAAGAGTCTGGTGAAATAGCTTTCTGAGTCATATCAATTTAGAGAGCAAAACAAGCATTCTCCAAAAGTGAAGAAACCCTAATCTATGAAGTTGGAGGAAAAAGAGTATATCAATTCTATTCAAGAGTGTGAGGAACTGAAGGCCAGCAGTTTTTAAGCAGGAGAATTTGGAGTGATGTTACCTATGCTTAATTTGAAAGAAAGAAAGAGATGAGTAACAGTTCACACTGCTGCAATTGAAAAAGTAGAAAAAGAGGACAAAACATAATTTTTATAGAAAAGAAAATAATGTAGGGAAGTTGACAGAATTTATTAACCCTAAAGAAACTAGCTATAGTAATCTTTGAATTGCTCTGTAAAGGCTCCCAGCTAAAGCTGGCTCTTTACTACCCCTACTGTAGTGGTGGTCAAGAGTTGATTTGGGGAGGGCTAATTCTTGTTAATATGTACAAAATATGGTTATTGAAAGAAACCTCACTTGAGATGAAATCAATAAGCAGAATGCCAGCAAGTCTATTCTCAAGGAAACTGAGAGACCAGAGGCAAACTCATTTGACAAGCAGCAACAACAACAACAACAAAAAAACAGCAAAACACAAACAATGAAAAAAAAACCCACCTAAACACACTGGGTGGAAAAAAAAAAAAACAAACACCAAAAAAAAAAAAAAAAGAAACAAAACACGAAAAACACACCCCACACCAAAAAAAAAAAAAAAAAAAAACAACAACAACAAAAAAACCAACAAAAAAAAACAACTGTGAAAAGAGGAACAGCTTTGGTCCCAACAGGAAGTCTTTTGCCAAAATCCCTTAACGAGTAAAAGCAACAAATAGGTAAGACAAACTAGCAGACAAAAAGCAACCCAAAAAGCAATCTCCCAAACCAACTAGATAAATCTGAGCAATCTGGGAGTTCTAAGTGGTTGGAAGGGACAAACAGTTTTCAAGCCAACAAGTAGAAAGACATATCCCCTTAAGATGTCACTCCCTTTTCTCTCACTCCTCTACCAATATTAGAGCCCACAATAACCCCATGCATTGAAACTGTCTTTAGTTAGCAGCCTAAGTGAGAAGTTTTTAAAACAAAACACAGCAGGAGAGTAGGGAGATCTGTACTGCTTCAGCACAGAGACGGCTGCTCATTCCAGCAGGATGCATAGCAGTGTGCACGGATAGCAATATACTGGAGAGAGAGGAGTCTTTCAGTAAACATTCACACTGGTTTCTCTCACAAGTCATGGAGCTGAGGTTGCGGCACTATGCTGCAGACTTTAAAATCAGCTGCGGAGTCTAGCATGCCAGTTTTGATTTTAAGAATACATTCAAGCTATGTGGAAAATAATTTCCTACACTATCTTCTTACCGTCTGGAACAATAGATTTGAAGTTCCTAACAACAACAGACCTTTGAATCTATTGAACATAATAATAATAATAATAATGATGTCCAATAGTATATGTTGATATAGTGTTGCTTATTATTATTATTACTATTACTATTATTGTTTAGAAAACAGGCTATTTCATGCATGGTCTGAAGCATTTCATTTGGTCCTAGAAGAATGTTTTAATAAAAGCTTAAATATTCCAAGGATTAGGCTATAGCTGTCAGGGAACTTGAAAATACAAAATGTATGGATGTTTTTTGGAATCTGGTGATATGGATGTGCTGGAATTCTTTTGTGAAACCTATCTACTCTATGTGAGGAATGTGTGCATTGCACTGTATTGCAATTTATCTTCCATTATGTGCCACAGTTTTGCTTTCCTTTGTACTTTGAATCCTTACATTTAGCATAAATATTTAACACCCCCTTCTGTTGGCTTTTCTCAATCATATAAACAGAACTCAAAGTATTTATCAGTTTTATTTCATGTTTCTCCTTGACTCTTACTCCGTTTAAGTGGCAAAATCAAAAAGTGCTATTTGCGAAGGAAAAATGGAAGAGGAGAAGATCTGATAAGAAGGAATACAGATCTTCACACAGCAATGGCTCATAAGAATTCTGCCTGACAGAAGTATGACTACAGATAGATGTGTTTGTTGAAAGCAGTTCTAGAAATAATGGAAGATTGGACTTTTTATTCTCCAAGTAATGGCCTTTTATTTGTACACCAAAGTGCTGAGTATAAAAACCTATGTAGATACCATGAACTTGAAAGGCTGATAACTTGCAGATTGTCCATGAGTAGGGATTGTTATATGCAGACTTTACAGAAAAGTTGTTTCGCAGGCAGCATGCGCATAACAGCAGGTACCACATAATGCTATACTTATTCCACAGACTCTTTGCCTTGTATTCTGTAGATAATTTGCTCCACTTAGGCCACCTACCACCTATTTTACATGCTGTATAAAATAAGGAGATGACTGAGGAATAGAATTCTTACCTTTGCCATCCAAGTCAAAAGCACAGTTATCCTCTCCCAATCTCTTGATACTACGCAGAACAACAGGGTCAGACATGATGATTAGTTGCTTAAATCAGAAGTTCTGAAGAGACATGGGGGCAGGGAGGAGCATACCAGCAAATGTTTTTCTGTGAACATAAAACATTATTATATTAAACTCCTGTTTACCTCAGTTTTGCCCTCATTATCCCAAGGCAATGCTACTGATTACAGCACAGGTTATAACAGAATACATGTTCCACAGTAGAAAAACACCTCACAGAAGCATGCCCAACTCACCCCAAATGCAGGGCCTCTGAAGTGCTTCAATACCACTCATTTTTTACAAATGATTTGCTACAGAGCCAGTTCTTTTCCAATCTGTGTTTTTACAGTTGATTAATCCTGCCTGCTATTGTCCATATTTAGTAGCACCTTACATACTTCAGCGCATTTTACCTATTTGTTAAGGGGATTTCAACTCCTAGTACTGTTCTTCAGGGAACATATAGTCTGTCCTACCTCTACCTTATGATCAACTTTATTAAGGATATTCTGCACTGTATAATTCACATCATTATCAGTATTACTGGATTATATCAGAAGCAAGACAGACCTCTGCAGAACTTCTATCAATCAGTAGAGCCATTCATTTGGAAATTGGTTCATTGCTTGCTACCCTATGGGTGTAGCTTTTCTTGACTAAAAGTTTGTGATGAGCACAGCCAATTTATTCATCCACTGGTTGGTAAATTCTGACTCCCTCAAACTCTGCAACCCCCTAAATTGTAACTCAAATTCTCTTCCTAAGTATAAAGCCAAATCACCACTGCAGCAGCAAAATGTCTGGCCAGGACTAAAATGGTCACTTACAACATAAAATCATGGGTGCTTTTAATTTATGCCCTCATACAGTGAAACAAATTTACAATTTTAATCGTATTTTTCCATTCTCTGAGACAGATGATGTATGGGATGAACAAGTTATCGTACTGTATAAAGAAAGCTGAGCTAATAGATGAACTCCCAATTTTACACTGAAATTAGTGTAATTAGAAATGTCACCTTGATTATGTGTTCTGGTGCAGTCAAGAAGCAATGTTCCTACCTGTTCTGTTATCAAATCCAAACTTTAAGGGTGGTGTTGCACACACATTCCAGAGCTTTAAAATACTTTACAACTTCACAGAAGTATAACCTATTGAAATTAAGTGATGGAAACCATTTGAACCATAGCACTGAATGTGGCTCCCAGTGAAAAGCTATGAATTGGTTAAAAACCACCCCCACTGCATTTCTGCTTCAGAAAGATAATGGATAATGTCATACAGTAAGCTGATGAAGAAGGCAAAGATAAGGAAAGCAAAGTCACTCTCCATCAGCTACTTCTTATTTGACTTTGCAATCATAACATCTACACAAAATTTTGTAAATAGAACACTGTAAAAATTGATCTATCCTTTAAATGCTGGTGCAGAACATCACGCTGGGAAGCCTTATTTCAGTGTTTGCTCTGACTCTGTATTTTAACACTATGAAATATATTTTGCAACTGATTTTTTTTTAAGCCTGAATGCTGGTGCAGATTTAAATGAAAGGAAAAGTGGGGGGAAAAAAAACAATAATTGATAGACTCGAATAAGGATTCTAGTTCCAAACACTTGCTAGAACCAAACTTCCTGGAAGGATGTCAGTTGTCCAATAAAATTCTGACTGTCCCACATGTCTGAAAGAAAACACTCTTTTCCCGTATTTTCTAAGGCTCAACACATCAAATACTATTCACATACTATCCTGTCCAGCAGGCATCATTCTTTAGCTGAATTGAACAATAGTATAAGCAGATTAGCATGCTGTATTAGAATACTTAAACAGCCTTTCTCAGTGTCTGAATGTTTAACCAGGGATCACTTACAACAACTTGAAAAATACTGATGCTGATATCTTCATTAAAAATTATTTAAGTAATAGAAAGCAGAAATCATAGAAGATATTAGATAATCACATCTATGCCTGTGTGTGCAAAACATAAACTAGGAGCAGCAGAGAGTGCCCCAGAAACTGCACAAAAGTGAAAGAGTAGTAAGGTGTGGCTGCTGGATTTTTCATAAATAAACATCTTTAAGGAAATAAAATCCATATTTAAACAAGTAATACTTGGAAAATGCTAACAAAGGAACAAATCCTGTAGGATGAAGTAACATTAGGACCTGATCCAAAGCCCTTAGAAATCATTTTCAAAATGCATCTTTATTTAGATCAGATCTTCAAATAGTCCCAATCAAGTAAGAAATAAAATTAAAACCAACCAAAACCAAGCACTAACTGTGCAAAGAGAATTCAGCATTCAGTTTAATTTGTTCTGAAAGAAATACATAGGTAACCTTTCTATTGAGGAGGTTTCACCAGTTAACTCTGAAACATTAAACATGATAGATTTTTTACTCACCCGTGGCTGTGAAAAATAGTGTATCATAGAACAAACTGCAAGTATCCTGTTCAATTAGTCAGTGAAGCACCCAACAACTTCCCATCATGTTTTCATTATTCTAACCCATTTGTGAGAACTGAATCTTTAAATTGAGCATTGGCTATTTGCACCTGGGTCAATAACCATGCGGTCACAATGGTTACAGTTCATTGACATCTAATGGAGGGTTTAAATTTGACTAATGTAATCTCACAACATGAAGTCAGGGCACTTGGATATCAATCATACTCAAGGAGAACAGACGGCTCTCTGGGGTAAAAAAAGAAAACAACAAACAACTCACAATGAATATAGAGGAAGAGATTATTATAGCTTTATCACCATTAGTATACAATTACTTTATTAGCCATGCAATAATTCAATGTTCACTACTGCAGTAAATAGCAACATCAGCAGAATAATATGAAAACTGATTCAGAGATTAAGCTAAATTTGGATTAAACACTTGCTCAAAAGCTTTGTTTTCTAACCCACAGTCTGTACTTCTCCGTATGGCTTCTAATATTTTACCATTCTTCCTTCAAAATGAAGACTTTACAGCCTGGAAGCTACTGAGTAGTAGTGAATTCTTGCTGGAGAGGAGTCCTGCATGGATTTTTCAATAAAGGACATTGGTGATAATAAAGCTATGACCTCAGCCAATGTCACACAGAGTTTAGAGGGAAATGGCAAACATGGTTTAGTTCTCCTCTAAAATCAGTTCTCACTGCAGAGAGCCCTGACTGATAGGACAGGGTAGAAATGCAATGCATGAATCTCAGCGACTGTCAGCTCTGCTGAAGCCTTCTGTGCTCTCAAATTTTCCATGAAAAAGCTTCATGTGCAGCATGATTAAGTGCAGATAAACAGAACTCCATTTTCCTTGCTTAGCATCATTATGGTGTTCACAATCACAGCATAACCAAAAGCAAAGCTGGGGTCTTCTCCCATTTTCTTAACAAAAAGGCAGCTACATATATACTAATGTACACAGCACAGCTTTGAGAATAACGTTATGTGAGACAATGTCACAGTGCTAATCATCTTGTCCACCTCATCACAGAGCCAGAGGGAAAAAACAGCTTCTTATCATGCAGGGCCCAGGAGTTTAAAGGCTGGGAGAAAAAGATGGTGGAGCAGAACTCAGCTTTGCTTCATCCTCCCCTGAAAGCTTCTTCAGGAGCAACATGGCTTAAAAGTCATGCAATGCCTTTGATTTTTACGGTTCTTGATCAGAGCTCACACTTGGCACGCAAGGAAGTCCCACACCTCCAGACAAGGCTTGGCTTGCCAGAGACAGAATATCATTTTAGCATTACAGAAATTACTTCAGTCTTTTCACTCATCTAAGCATTCAGAAAGCGTGCACAGAGCCTGTTTCACCATGCTAATAAGGTAGATTAAGGCAGTGATGAGTTGGAGCTGAGACCCCCACCCTTCTGAAGGGCTCTGCTCCCTTCTAAACCTCCTTTTCTCTCAACTTATCCTTACAAAAAAAAATCCTGAAGATCAATAAATTCTGACTTGACTTTCTGACATGAGCCATAAAATTTAATCTATGCTGAAAAATCATCCATGTAGAGAAAAGTGGAGAACAAAAAGCACTCAGTTATGATCCTACTTCCCCTTTTACAGCTGCTAGTGGAAAACCTAGCCAAAACCTAACCAAATCCACCTCATTTCCTCAAGTGTAATCCTTCTGGTCCCGTGAAGGGAAAACTCGGTTTCTGTTGCGCACTCACTCACCTCCTCTCACTCACAACCTCTCGACCTCGAGTGGTTTCCTTGGATGGCACCCTGACCCAAGGGGAGTGTCCTCAACTGCACACCCACCGCTGTGAGGAGGACCGACTCAAAATGGCTGCCAGGAGAGCACCACGTAGCCCCCTCACGGTCTCAGAACCCGACTTCCTGCCCCTGCTGACCGCCACTATGCGGGGGTACAAGAGCTGTGCACAGGGGGATCTCTCCGGGCTTTTGTCTGTGGCGGGAGGCAGATCTTTCCCAGGTCTTCGGGCTTTTCTTGCCACAAACGCAAAGTGAATTTTACACTGAGCTTACGGAGTTGTGGTTTATGCTATTAAAAATACAATTATGTCAATCCGGTGAGGTGCACATGTACATTTTTCCCTTCAACAAAGCATAAATTCTGAAAAACCTGCTGTCCTTTCCAAAGATCTTCGGCAAGTATTCTACACAGAAATCTTTTCTGCACCCTCTTGTTTCCTCTTTTGTTTTTTCCTCTTTTAATGGCAGGGTTTAATCATTTTTGCTGCAAGCAAAACGATGTTCTTTGATAAGAAATAATCAAACTACGTTTCTTCATAATGAAATGGGGAATAGCAGATTCTTTCCTTACAGTGAAATAAGGAAAGTGCCTCTGGGCACAGTGGGGGTGTTTCTGTGAACATGACCTTCTCCAGGTGGGAGGCTAGCATGGTCTAAACTAAGTCCTGGTGTATCTATTTCTTGGTCACAAAAACATGCTATACTGAAACTGCAAAATACTTCCTGGAGTAGGTCTAGCAAGGAGTTTGGGAGAAGGGCAGCAAGGGACTTAACTCTATTAACTTGCTGTGTTTCTATAGTTAGCCTCTCACCATCTGCTCTTCTGGAAAGTACCAGAAGCAGGACATGCACTCACTTATCCCATTGATCCCACCCAAGTCTGGCAGCTGGTATGTTTTTTTCCGCCATTCCAAATACTTGTGGAAATAAAAATAGCAGAGATAGCAACAACAATTCTAAAAAAGAAACAAACCAAAACCCAAGAACCCTGTAAATTTTAAAGACAAACTGTAACTTTTATATCAAAATTATGTGAGCCAGCATGTTAAAATTCAAAAGTTCTGTCAAATAATACCTCTCTGAGACTGCCAGATCCCCCCTTCAGGCAACCAGCCCCTCAGTTACCTCACCTGTTCCTATTAGAAGCTGACATGTCCATGTGAGCCTGCTTCCACTCTCCCACCCACTCTCAAATGCCACCATTTGAACCCCTTTGGGGCTTCTGACCAAGTGCCTCTTATCACTCTCCACCTGGAAACTAGAGAAAAACACAGTTTTTATCTATGCGTCCTTTGGGTTTTTCCTTTTTTGGTTTGTGGCCCCTATAAAAAATTGGAGGCAGGTTTTTACATTGCAAAGTTGGGCCGCTGTGAGTAGGTGCTGAACCTGTCAGTCTCCTTGGTGGGCTGGAGTTGGAAACACAGCCTGTACAAAGCACTCTAACTGAAAACATTGTGATTTCAATACTTTATTAATTTGATATAAGGTCCCACTGATGCATTAAATATCACAAGGACCAGAAGCTAACCCATGTTTGCAGACATGCTTGCTGCCATGGCAAAACAGGCATTTTCCCTCAGACTATCTAAATCAGCTTTAATTTGTATTTACGGACCAGATTACAGATCAGACCCAAACTTTGTTTTTGTTAATTTACTAGTTATATATTATATATACTTCGTAGTTGACATCACTCTTGATGAAACACAGTTCTATCTCTTTCTCTTAAAAGGGCTTCTCTCAAACCTTCTCTGTCCCTGGGACCCTGGCTTGCCACTGTGGCCAGACCCTGCACAGACTTTAGCACACACAAGATGCAGCTATCTGGCATGGCTGGGTTCTGGGGGCAGGTAAGACATGGGAAGGCAGGAGTGGCAGGGAAACAGTGTCTCTGTGCCCAGCAGGGCAAGTCTTCATGCAGCTTCCAGGAGCAAACCTGGCTCTGAGGTGTAACAGCCAGGGACTGCCCAGGCTGATAGTCAGCTGCAGGCAAAGGCAGGCTGTGACAGAATATGGCAACTCCAAGCAGAGCAAGGGATATCACGAATAGAATGGTAATTTTAATAACCTTTGCAAGAGAAGGAAAGCTAGCTGCTGTGCTGGGTCTGCTATATATGCATACACATGCTGAAAGAATAATTTCTTTGTCTTAAAGGAACTTTGAAAGGCTACACAGGGAAGGCAGTTATGATCACTTCTTCATACTTTCTTCACTACTGATGCCGCAGGGGAAGCAAAGCAGCAAAAAAACAGCATCCCTGCACTGCAACTTTTCCAACACCCTGCATAACTTCCAGCCAGCACAAGAAGTTGCATTTTACCAGCATACATATTTATGTAAATGAGCACCACAAGCAGCCATGGGCTTGCAATAATAATGGAGACGTATTGAACCTTTCATGTCAGAGCAGAAAGCAGTTCTGCATGCAGAAAATAAA
This sequence comes from Pezoporus flaviventris, assembly GCF_033815535.1. Lineage (NCBI taxonomy): Eukaryota > Metazoa > Chordata > Aves > Psittaciformes > Psittacidae > Pezoporus > Pezoporus flaviventris. The sequence goes on from NW_026892549.1 coordinate 38,607,600, forward strand.
TGCAGTGCTCCTGTTCCCATTATGATGCTTAAAATCATGTCAGGTGTTTGCAGTTGTTTATATTAGGTTCAGCCAGAGGAGAATTTGGCCATAGTAAATGCAACTTCATCTGCCCTGCAGAGATGGATTGTCTGTAGGCACAGACAATCTCTAAAAAGATCTGTACTCCTTTATGTCTATTTAGAATTAAGTTTTTAGTCAATTGCATTAGGCATCTCCTGTTTTCCAGGCCACAAGCACTCATCAAATATAACTGAATTGTTTTCTCTGAGCAGAATTTCATTCATCATCAATAGTCACTTGTAAGTTCACTATGAAGTCAACTGGAGTATAATTCCTAGATATGAAGGGTCTTCCCAAACATACGTTGGAGTATTGATGTTTTCACATATTTTCATTTCAGAAGATCATCTCCAGAAGACTTCAGTAAAATGCTTTCCTATGCCTTATTCTTTCTTGGCATAGTCTTTCTGTGGTGGCATTGGGGGGCAATAGACAGGATGATTACAAGTATTAATCACTGGATGTGACACAGTATTTGGAAATACGGCAGCAAAGATTTTTAATAAAGAGGGATTCCATGTTTTTTGCCATCTGACTGAAACAAGAGCAAAGGAGTTAAAAGCTGTGGCCTCAAAGCAGCTTCAAACAGTGCTGCTAGATGTGAGAGATTTAGTGTTAAAAACGTGGGTGCATGGGTCAAAGATGAAGTTCAGCCAGAAGGTGAGTCCCGGGATATCTGTCTTAAAAGAAAAAACAAGAGTTTTCCTAAAAATACCATGCTACATTCACAGCTTATTATAATTGACATTTGACAAGAGCATGTGGATGTCTTGTCACCTTCCAGAAACATGGAAGAAGATCTCACTAGAGGGGTGTTTTATACATCTAGTTAGAAGTAGGTAAATATTTGGGAATGTACTCAAAAAGTCAGGCTTATTGATACATCCCTGTCAGAATAGCAAAGCAGTTCCTGGAACCTTAATTGGGACTGTTTGCACTCACATGCTTATCTGGGTTATGGCACAAGTGCTCAGCACCTCCCTTGCTGTGTTATCCAGCTAGGGAGCAAATTAAATAGTTTAGAGTTCATATATTTAAAAATGAATACATTTAATAAATCACTTGTAAGTAATTACCCATTCTATCAAAAGCAAAAATTACATATGAACTCTGTTGAATAAATCTGAATATAACTATTTTGGAATATTGCTTGCAGACCATCTGAAAATAGAAATATCCTATATCTCTGATTTGTGCAAGACAAGATGCTGCTGCTGTTACTGATGCTAACTGATTTCAGCAGGAGTGGTATTGCAGCAGAGTTTACAAAGGCCCAGGATCCTAGGGGCTGGATTCTGCTGTATTTGAGTCTTGAATCTGATGTATTAGGATATGCCATAGTACCAATTACCTTACTGCTAAATTCCAATCTCAGTTTGACCTTTCATCTCTTCATAAAATGACTTATAACTTGCCAAATTGCTTTGATTTGAAACTGTGCTTGGTTTCAGGCCAAAACTCCTCCCCCCCCCCCCCCCCCCAGGAAAACTACGAGTAAGGTCAGACCATCAAAATTATTCATTCAATATTCATTCACACAACTCTAATAGCTGATACAAGAGAAGAACCATTTTTACATTTCTGTATTTTCTGCTCCCACTTGTGAGGGCTCAGAAATGTTTTTCATATCAACCTGGTGATTTTTCCTTGCCTCCACCTCATGCTGGGACATGTCAGTCAGTGTGAGGTGCTGTTCTCTGCTACCACAAAGATGTCACTGTAGGGGGGAAACTGTCAGACAGTTTTCAAACCTCTGAGAAAGAGTTCTTAAATTTTTTGTTACCAAGGGCTGGTCCTTATTGTCATGGCAGCTCACCCACTCCAGCAGTTATACAAGACTTTCTACTGCTGCGGAACAGAGTAATGCTTGCAGTTTCCCATTCAAAGTAAGTATTTGCCAGTATCTCCCCCATCAGAGACAAGGCTGATTCCATAAGATCTGTCCTTTATATTGGCATGAGACAAACTACACATGAAATACACACACATTCCCTGCAAATGTAAGAAATATATCTATTTCTCCAATACGTGCCATTATTAATACATTATTTCATTTTTTAATGTCCAAACCTGAAAGAACAAAGGAACTACTGAACCAATTTTTCAGTTCTTTCACCTTGAAGGTACTCAATTTTAGAACCACTGAAGGCTCCAGTTTTCACAAAGAACCACAACACAAAAATATCCTAGAAAAATAGGGAATATGGCTTTAAGACTCTATTGCAGGAAGAGTTCACTGTCTCAGGCAAAGGAGGGAATGGCAGCAGGGCCCTCCTCTGGGAGGATTGAACTCTAGCAATATGAACTGGGAAGGAGGACAGAAAATCCTCTTCCTGATACTGCTTTCTTTAGCAGTCACCCCTTTTCAGCACTGAGGCCAAGGAAACTGTGGTTGCCTTTCCTTGGTTCAGTCCTAACTAAGGAGAAAACAAAATAAAGTGCCCAAGTTGAGGATCTGGCTGGGATTCACACCCCTTCCTGCTCAGAGAGATTTGCAAGGCTTAGGTGAGGCATTTTCCTGGTCAACATGCTACATCTTGAGGCTCGATAAAGTCCATCTGTACTCGTCTGTTGTAAAGGATCCCTAGGTGGGAGGAGAGAATGGAGTGTTAATTGAAATAAATAAATCTGAGATTCCAAGACTTCAAGTCTGGAAGCTATTTCTTGGAGTAAAAATGATAGCCCTGTGTTTTGTGAGTTGCTGAGTAATTCCTGTGGAGAGGTGCTGCTTTGGTTCAATTCCTGACACAAATGCATGTTCAGACCTGGCTCCACTGGAATTAATCATGGCAAGGTGCTTGAGAACTGCAGAGACCCCACGTCAAGTCTGTAACTGCACATTGCTCAGGATGCCATTTCCCACTGCCATGGAAACTACTCAGCAGTGAAATAAATGCTTTCCTCATGCTGGTGAACTTGCTGTGACATGATTGAGTTAAAGAGCAAGTTACCTGGTGGCTATCCAGGTGTTGGTTTTCAATTTAGTTTCTTTGGAGCAAAGCATCAATTCTACTTTCTCAGTGTAGCTTATGCTTAGGCTTCAGTGGGGTCATTAAATTTATATCTCTTATCTGAAAAAGTTATTTCTTCTAGAGCAGGTTTGAGGTGAATACCTCTCAAATGGCTACTCTTACTAAAATATTGATGGCATTGATGTAGTAGATTTTGTCTTTAGATCAACTTTCTGTTAATGAAAGTGATAGAAAACCAAGTTTACTTTATCTAACATGTAACCTCTGTGTGTGGCAGTCTGGTGAGCTATAGCTTCCCTGTTCCAATTGTTAGCTTTCCAGGCAAGACATCACTCCACCCTGCTGAACAGGCAGATTTGGGCTCTAGAGATGTGAATCTTGTCCTCTGAACTTAGCAGACAACCCTGGTGTCATTTCACACAGACAGCTGCAGCTTTGGGGTTTTGTTTCCCCCCATCAAGATTACACAGCCAAAAGTGATTAAGAAAACAAACGAAGTATGAAATTGCACCGCTTATTCTGATCTTTATCTTTAGAAATTACAGTTTGACTGGTTTAATTTAGTCCCTGTCAGACCACAAGTATACCACCAGCTGCTGCAAGACCCTAGCACTGTGAAGGTTAGCATTTAAAGGAAAATACAAGCAGAATTTGGGACAGGGCACTAATTTTAAGTATATTACTTAAATTAGAAATGCAGGGAAATAAAATGTCTACAGTTGAAAAATATGCTCCATGTATTACTTCTTGCCCTATGGAAGGCCAGATTCTGCTGCCATTTTCTCTCCTGGGACCCAGATACCTCATTTGCTCAAATGTCAGCAACAAAAGCCAGTGACTTCCGGAAATGAGTAAACCACACTGCTATGGCTATCAAAACCTGTCCTGCTCACAAGACTGTATGAGGCAGCTGAATATTTAGACATACATTTTCAGGAACTTGCTGAGAAGAAGACCCATGACATCCGCAAGGTCAGAACATCCTGAGGACTGAGCCCCCAGGACCTGGTTTCTGTTTCTTGTTAAAGCCAGCACACAAAGATGTGCTTCAAAACCTTCACTTGTCCGACAGGAATAATGTTACCTTCTTGCCTTTCACTTGAGAATCAAATTTCCTTCCCCAGTGTTATGCTTCAAGCAGGGTAATTTTTCCTTATCCTTTCTAGAAGCCAGGGATCTCATTACAAAATACACTTAAGGAGTCAATGGGAAATCAGACAGTCAAGTGCTGCTTTCTGCAGATGGAAGACTGTCTCATGCCAACACCTCTAATGGAAAGCTACATATGGAGCTTACATTTTGCTTATATGGCTTCTCTTCAGTTAAGCTCCTTCACATGCTGTGCTCTGAAAAAGCCAAAGGATCCTCTGTGAGAAAGGGAACTTATTGGAAAAAATCCCCATTTCGATGTTTTCCAAGATGCTAAGCAGGATTTCTTCAGCTTTCTGAAATTATTTTCTTTAGTTGAAAAGCAGTTTGCTGAGAAAAAATCAGGAGTAGAGAAACTCCTTTTAGGCTTTCTTCTCATACATTTCTATCGCAAAGGACTGTTACCTACATCAGCAGGACTCTTGACCTGACACTGCCAGAGAAATGCTCCTTTACAATAGGCTTTGCATGCTGGTGGAGTGCTGTTTTGTGGTCATTTTGACAACACTGCAGAACCTGCCATTAGAATCAAGCCATGCAGGACTAGGTAGGCCCAGCAGGCACATGTACCGGGCTTGTGCTGGAGAGGAAAGCTGTCAGCCACCTGTTGAATCCCCAAGTTTCCAGCAAGCTGTATATCTCTCCTAACTACCCTGAGAGTGCTAAAAGCGCAATAACAACTAACACTGCCACTCAGGCTGGTGTGGCACTCAGAGTGGCAAAGAGGCAAGAATTTCCAGGCCAAAACCAAAATGAGCAGGGAGAGAAACTGAAGGGAGAAGAGATGCCTATCAAGCAGAGGATGAACTCAGCAGCTCCTGGAAAGTGTCACTGGCCACTCTGGGACTGGCCGCTATTGCCCTGGTCTACTCAACTTAACAGGGCCACTTCCAGCATAACATTACTTCGTTTTCCTAGTCCAAAATTCCTTCTCATTTAATTAGTCCTAAATCCATTTTCATAAAATGCTTATTCATTCATTCTGCTGTTGAGAATGGTTTTTGCCCATGCCCCCTCACTTCCTGCAGCATCAGGCACTACCGTGCTCTGTGAATGGGGAGGCATGACGAGCGGGGAAAAGAAGCTCTGCGTGTATGGTTAAGTAACAGCACCCAGAGCTGATCAGAAGTGCCCAGCAGACCCTGAACCAGGAAACAAACAAGCAGTCTAGCAATTGTATGCTAGTGTCTTTTCCCATGCAAACTGTAGAGATTCTGTTTACACAGTTTATAGAATTTGAGCTTTTATTTGAAAAACATAGCTTAGTTACTCTGACGATTGATTTGTTTCTGGTATCAAAAAGCTGCCCTTAGACTAAAAAAAATAATTTCAACACTGAAAATTTTCATACAGAAGGATGATTAAGTTATATCAGTAATAACTCGCTCACATGCATGAGAAAAGGTGGAGGTCTGAACCAAGCTCTGTTAAATTAATGGAAAGACTCCTGCTGGTTTCAAGACAAAGCACAGATCAGTCCTTCCCAGCTGAGTAGATCAGCTCTCCCTAATGAGTCTTGACATTCCTCTGTAGATTAGTTGACACTCTGTAGATTACTAAATATAGCCAGCAATGCTTATACAACCTAGGCAGGATAGGCAGGCATAGAGGATATACAGAAGATTAATACCAAATAAGTGCCTAAGGCAGAAGCGTCACAGCACAAGTCATTATCAACAGCAGGGAGAGGGGCTGTGCTAGCTAGCAATGTACAGAGATCAGAAAACACTACCAGGCACAGAATTTACAGTGAAATTTCTTTTTAAACTATCACCATGTGGGTCTTGGTGCATAAACTTATGAGTTTGACTTCGGCTGTTTCTATATTATGACACTGGGAATACTGGTGAAGGCAACCCATGAGCACCTGGAGCTTGCAGATGTCTTATCAGAATGTAATAGCAGAAAAACAGAACTCGTGTCTATTGCTATAGTGAGCAGTACCCATTATACTCATTTGCAGAATAGCTAAGAGGACAAATTAAGCATTTGGGTTTGAGTGCACAGACAAGAGAACGTGCTGTCCCTTCCTTTCTAAAGTGATTTGAACAACTGTTGCTTATCTAAGCACCTACACGGTCTGAATAAAATGCTAACTCAAATGTTCTTCCTGACATCTGGAATCTTTCCTTACTCATTTATTTTCAATTACATATAAGCTTACAGGGTTTTATTTTGCTGGGTCTTTTATCAATACTGTGGTAAAAATCTAAAGTGCAAACCATACAAGGAAAGATACAATCATGCCAAAAAATTATCTCCCTCTATACCAGACTACATTTTCCTCCCTGCAAAATGCTAAGTAGGAGATTTTGGAGAGGTATTTCTTCTAAGGTAAAGTATTAATGAAGATCTTCAGTTATCTGTTGGGCACCAAACTGAATTATCACACTGACATTTTTACACAGCAGCACACCTTTTCCATGAAACAAAAGTGCAAAGCCCTGCATGTGCAGGAATAGTTCCCCTAAGAGTGGGAGATTTGCTGTTTGTGACTGCTGATTTGTTCAATTTGTTAACCGAAGACCAGGGGTTTTGCAGCTCTGGCAGTATGGCTGTTTGTACTTCCTAGACTCTGGAGAGCTGGTGAGTGATTTGTCAGAGCACTGTCTAATACCAGACCTTCAATGTGTGCTGCATGTGTGCTGTTTCTGAAGAATGCCAGTCCCTAAATTTTCCCTTGGCAGTTCTTTTTTCCTCAGCATGTCTGGCAGGCTGCTCTAACCCACTGCAGAGCACTAACTTCTGGAGGTTTGCACTGCCAGCACACGGGTGGATGAAGGAATCCAAAGCATACCCAGATCCCAAATTTCACCCCAAGCTGATGTTCTTTGGCACAATTACCAAAGCAAACTTGCTGTGGGAGTAGAACAATAGCACCCCACTTCAATACAGTCTATGTGCTTCAGTTTCTTTTAGTGCAGAGAAACAGAGGGATGTTGTATTTTGCAGTTGTCTAAGGATCCTAAAAGGGCTCTTAGCGCACTCATGCTGCTTTTCTGGTGTAGTCATGCTGCTTTTCTCTAAAATCAATTGCTTTTATAATGGCACTTGTCTAGGCGTAAGAAGCTAAGCTCTATCCTGAGAGTTCTCAATTTGCCAGGCAAATATCAAAGTTTTTATGGGAAGTATAATTTGCCTTTAGCTATTTACTGGCTACGTTAATAATTAGAATTCAATATTTATGAAGATATATCAATACTCTTGAAATATCATGCTGACATTTTCAATGGAAGCACACTCTGCCACTCCAGGCAGCTATTGCAAAATCAATATGACCCTGGAAGACAAGTGGCTTTTTCAGTGCCCCGCAATTATCAAGCTAGAAATATTTTGCATAACAATGTACATTTGTGGAACTAGACAATTTTCTTGGAAGAAAACTTTAACTGAGATTATTTCCTTTGATTCTGATCCCAGACTCCTTCCAGCAGCAATGGCATCATTTAGCAGAATGAATACTGTCAGAAGGCTCCAGCAGAGCAAAACTCACCAGGGTGCTCAGCACCAAATGTCCATGTGTTATCGGAGAAGGAGCACTGGTACTCAGGGAGAGCTAGGCAGTTAGGGATTACAGGCCTAGGAGCACTGGTGCAGGGCTGATAGGGAAAAGAAGAGCAGTGGAGGCTCCACACACAGTGCTGCCCGCTTCAGCTGTTGCCCCTAGAGCCACTTGTCTTACAGCACTTCTGCGCTAATTATTGCTACTTAAACATAGGGACTAACAGTACGCAGAGCAGTCCTGGGTGTTTCTCTTTCAGACCCAAGTAGGCATCCTGGCTAAACACTCCAGGACTTATGCACAGAGCCCAGCTTCTAATTTTACCCGCTTTCCAGGAATGCAAGCTCACTGCCCAGTGCTTCCTCCTGCAGCACAGCAAAGGAAGGCAGGTGTGATTTGCAGATCCTGTTTTGAATTAGGTTAATCTTTTCCCTAAATCTCTAATTAATTAATTTAATTTTGTATTGGGAAAAGATGAATTGACTCCCATAATGGTGTATCACAGCACTAGCTTGCCGAGTAGCTTGCTGAGATTCATTGGCACGGAGTTATGCCTGCTGGTCGCAACTTCTGTCTCTGTGTGTCTAGCTCAGCTCCAAATTCTAAGTCAGCAGCCAATGGAAATGTCAATGCCTGGCATGTCTCTGCAAATGGACTGGGGGTATTTATGATCGGCTGCTGCAACATCCTGTTTTCAGACTTTATTTTACAGCATGGAAGCCTGAATTAGCCTGAGCTCTTTCACACAGTTTTAATGGCACTTTGTCAAAACACTCTGTGAGTCCTCTCACAAAATAAATGTCACCAACTCAGTGAAACATTACAAAGATGATTCCAAAGTGCACACATTCAGGAACACTGCAATCTTTGTCAGACTTAACAGGGGCATTCACTGAAAAAAAAAAAAAGCTAAGTATCTAATTGAAGTACCTGAACTAGAGGGGATAATTACATCAGCCTTCAAACAACAGTGAGGTGGACTGCTAAAATAACCAGTGCAGGGACCAATCTAACCCCCAGAAAAATCAGTGGGAGCCTCCCTGTAGATTGTAGTGGAAGGAGAAGCAAGCTGTTATCTGTACATGTTTGCTTAACATTTTAAAATCAGAGAGTATTAATCAGTAGCTCAGAAGTCCATACTGATGGCTACTGAACCACCCAACTAGGTAAGACCAGTAAGTATCAATGAATATTGTCACTTGTTATCATTTATCAGCTATGTGAATGATTTAATCATTTAATGAGTCCAACATTCATTCACTGTCAGATTCTGAGATTCCTTCCATTCCTACTTGGTGAGGTGACAGCGAAATTTAGAATCAGAATAAATCCAAATCACTCCCTGAACACAGTAAGAACACCAGACAGGCTTTAGTAACCAAGCCTAATACACTACCCTACATAATATATTCCAGCGCGCTACCTAAACAGGCAATGAGGGAAGAGACAGAAGACTCAGGCATTGCCTCAAAGTCTATCTTCTCTAATGGGCAGATCACTCACCATCACACAACATGAGTCACACAACAAATGAGTCATCAAACCCACCACTACAGCTTAGGCTTTTCTGGTTGTTCATAGGGTCACTCTGCTTCCATGCTACAGATTAGAAGAGCAGCCTTGGTGTCATCATAAAGGCATTCAAAAAGAATTATTTTTCTTCACAGAGGAATTCCTCTCTCCAGTATCAGCACAAATAATCACCAATGTCTACAAAAAAAAACAGATGCTATTGTGAGAACTGACGCAGTCATTCCCTTCAGTCTGAAATGTCCTGAAAGGACAGGGCTGACTAGAAAGATTAGTCAGCAAAGCTTGAAAACAGTGGAAATCTATTGGAGAGGAAAGTAGGGAAGGTTTTGCCAAGGCACGCATTATTCATTGATACCGATCACATTGTGCCAAATCTTCCACCTCTGCTTTCTTCTAGCTTACAGTGAGCTGGAAGGGCAGCAATCAGAAAAAAAGGCCCTTATGGGAATTGCATCTGAGGAAGTTGGTGGGTTGGCTGAGCACATTTGCTTCACTGCATTTCTAGATCATTAACTTACTTGCTTGTAGCTCTCAGACTCACTGCACACAGCAATTCTGGCTTCCATACTTTCCCTTACCATGTACTGGCTCATTAGAGACGGCCACAGAGTGAGAAACCTGAATGGTGTTCACGACAGGTATTGACAGTGGACTTGGAAACTTACTGGTAAATGGCCTGACTAAAGGGGATTTTGTGTCATTGCTGCATGTGTCACAGGAAAAGGAGGCCAAGAGCTAGTCCTGCTCCTTATTCTCATTGAAGACAGAGAACCTGAACTTAGCTGACCCCAGCAGCTTTGCCAGGGCTGTGCTGTTTGTGACCAAAAAGACAGCTGGCAAGGGTAAGTGGCAAGGTAATTTCCCCCCCCCCCCCCCCCCCAAAATTATTCAATATAACCAAATCTGGTCTAGCTAAAAGTTCTGGTGTCTCTCCACAGAGGCATATTTCATCTCCCTGATGAAAAGCATTCACTCTGTCATTTCTCAAGTTCAGAGATTCTCTCCAGCAATCTTTTGGGCTTCCCCTTGCTTTCACCAACAGGGTTCTTAAAAATCTAGTTTCTCAGTCTGTTAAAACCAGATCATTCCCAGGTGTGTTTATCAGACTCTTTTTGGTGCAGTTGAAGAATATCAGCTGGGGGAGGAAGGTGCTAACTAGTACCAGAAAGAACTTTCTTGACAATAAATCCAGCCCACACAATTAAAAATGGCTGGTGGCAGGTTTTTTTCAGTCTTTATCTAGTAAACAAAAGAGTATTTTTTCATGGCTGAGTTAGTCCAAATTTTGCAGTGCATGCAACAACAATTGCACTGACTGTAACAGTTAAACACTTGCTACTTCAGCCAGTTTTCTTAGAGCTGCTACACAGGTACTATCACACACCTCTGTGAACGGAAGTTGTGAAGAGGAAGTTGGTCCCTGGGGTCTCTACTTTGAGTGGAGTTAAAAACAAGAATTAAGTGTTGGCTTTGACAAAAGGTGGTAAACAATCTGCAAGGTAAATATACTAAGCCATGGCAATACACGTTCCCCTCTCAGCACTGATAGGTCAGACTAGACATTGTTAAGGGCTGCCAAAAGGGACTGCAGCACTGCAACTACCATCAGTAACACTCAGCTAAGTAAATATTCAATAGGCTTATAATTAATTAAGTAGCTAAAACGACAAAACACGTATCTTCTACCAGTAGGACTTTCTTCTCAAAGCTTGTAAAACACTGTTGGCCTCATCATGAGGGTTCCGGACACTTATTAAATCCAGTGATTAGGGCAAGGACAACATAATTATTAGAAACTTACCTCCTCTGGCAGGTCCCTTCTTCCAGCTTGTGGAAAGCTGCACACTCTCGGTGGGGATAACCACTGCTGGCACTCTCACCTCAGCCTGAGAAACTCTTTATGAAATCTCAGTGCTGGACTTTCAGCCTCTGCCTTTCAGGCGCAGGCTGTCCTCAGCAAACTCTTGAAAGTGTCACTATTTATCTAAAGTTTCTCAAGTAATTTATAGCGTAGTAAAGCAGTATTATCAATACACAGGGTTAAGCTAATATCTTCAAAAGCATTGACTAATTCCATACATCACGTTCAGACCTTTAGACCCCAACCAACAAAAATCAGACTCTCTGCTTTTATACAGACTATTTGATTTTCACAGGAATATAAGTGCATAGTAGGAGCCCACATACTGGAATGGATCTGGATAATAAAGCCCAGTAGAGTGGCCTGTATCTCAAGTGAAATAGTTTAATACTTTACCAATACTCTTTTAGAGTAATTGCAAAAGGCCTTCAGCAAATTTTGCCAAGTGTACAGAGTAGATCATTCAAGCAAACCCCAGACAAGAGTATTCACCTCAGTCAGGTTTTTAAAGACTGTTTTAGCTTGGTAACTAAATCACAGCTAAGATGCAGCTGGCTGCTGCATCCTTTGCATAAGTCCAAAATAAAACACACAGAAAGCTGTGAATCTACCTGACACTGCTTTTTGTTGGTTTTTTTTTTTCCCTCTGAGTTAATTGCCTGCTGTGTTTTACAGGACAGGTACACTGCTACAAAGCTAACTTGAACATCTCAAAATTATTCTGACATTTGAATAATCCAAGTCTCAAATATTAATTTCTATGTGACAAACTTATAACTTACTTATCTTTAATGGCTATGCTGCTATTAAGGGGTCAGGAAGGGTCATTGGTTTTGCTTGTTTTTTTGTTTTTTTTTCTTTTATGATAGAGACGCAGCATTTTGGAGTGAAAGTATGCATTGTTGAGCGTGGTGTCTTTAAGGCAGGAATAGTTAATTCAGATGTCATCAACACATACCTCTTAAAACATTTGAAGGGACTGACTCCTGAGATCGGGAACTCCTACAGAGAAAAATACTTTGTTGAATGTAAGTAGCAAAAGGACTGTATGAAAGCCCAGAGCGGTTATTATCGGACTACATAAATATCTGAAGAGAGGCTATAAAGACAGAGGGCCAGGCCCCTTTCAGTGGTGCCCAGGGACAGAACCCAAGGCAATGGGTGCACACTGAAACACAGGATGTTACTGCTGAAGATCAGGAATCACATTTTTACTGTGAGGGTGCCTGGGCACTGGCACGGGTTGCCCAGTGAAGCTGAGTATCCGCCATCTGGACATGCTCCTGGGCAACCTGGTCTAGGTGAACCAGCTTGAGCAGGGGGCATTGGACCAGAGGTCCCTTCCAACCTCAACCAACCTGTGATTCTGTGAATGTTTGCTAGACTTCATTAACATTCATTAAGAACCCATTGCTGATTGTCCTGGACTATATCTATGTTAGATAAGGCCTGTGCTATTAGTTCACATATGAGATTGGTGAGATGTGATGTCATGCCACTATCCTTAGTCCCTCCGCACTTAAAGGTAGAATGCCCAAGTAGAATGAACTGGGGTGACCATATGCTGTTTATGGCTTACTGATATCTGAAAAGTCATGCTGAGTCATGCTGTACTTAATGTGGAGAATATCTGGCTCACAATACAGTCCAGGGAGGTTTCTGTTTGCCGGGCTCTTGGGTGTTCTGCAGGCATTGTGGTCTCTGCTCTGTTGTAGCTGAACTGCTCTCAGTACTCGAGCCAGTAGTTTAAAAGCAAACTTGAAGCTGTAGCCAAACCTTTAAATATAAAGAATCCTCTCACAGAGAATTCTGCATATAAATGCTTTCACATTCATTTTCTTTTTCACAGATATAAAAGCTCAAAGATCACCAATAAAAAGACTGTGTGACTGATATTTCTCAGGTCAAAAAATGCATGGCATAAGTCCTGATAGCAAAGCACCCCAGGACACAATACAGAGCTGGATGCAAAGTTCTTTTGGCTATTTCTCTCCTAAGCCCCAAGCTGTTTATCTGACATGCTGCTGTGTACAATATTTCCAGCTCCAGCAGCTAGTGGGAGATCAGTTCCTGGAGTTCTAATTAACATTTACCATTAAACCAGTATTAGCTCTGCAGAAATAAATGTTAATCCTGTCAGAACCAGACATCCTTTCCTTAATCAGTTACTAGACTGCTTTTCTTTTCAGAAGACACTTTCTCCACCTCTCACCCCTCCTTACCTGGAATTTCTGAGTTTGCAGATACGCTTGTAAATCCAGCATGGTTTTGAAGATCATTTTTTATGCTCAGAAGTGACACCTCTGTAGGATCTCCATTCCTAAAATATTCAGCTACAAAGCTAGTCAATATTACTCACCCTATAACAAGTTTTTAAATAAGGAAAATAAATTCACTAAAAGAATCAGGTTTTCAAGTAGACTTCATCAACATATACAGGCTGCTAGTGAACTTGAAATAAAACAATCGTCTTTCAGAACATATATCTTTAACATATACCTTACAGAATGTATTTAGTCAGATTTAGGCATTTATTTCATGGGCAGTTGATCTATTCAGGAGTTGCTAAACTTCACAAGTTGCTGAACACAAGACATGAAAACAAATGATAAAGCCCACCTATTGCAACATATTCCAAAAATTACAAATGCAGTATTTGACCACATCTAATCACCTGATTATTCAACTGTGTAGAAATAAAGCAAGTTATTTTACAGATATGAAATTACAGAGAAGAATCAAAACTACGTATTACTCTGTTAATATGCAGAGTATCCAAACTTGTATTTAAACTTTCTCACTAGTAATAGTTTCTTATATGAGGAAAATATTAAAAATAATATGCATTTACATTTCTTTCATCCTCAATTTGTTCTGCAATTTAGTATGATTATTTCACTCATTAGATGAAACAGGATCATTAGCATATGCTATGGCAAATTAGTTCAACTGTACAAAGATTATGTTAAGAACAACAAAATGTTAGTTGGGGTTACGGTGCCTCTTGTACACTATTTCTATCTGTTAAGCTGTTGGCCAGAGGCTCACAAACTGGTGTTCCTAGAGATATTAAAATTGAAGGGGTAAAGGTTTTATTTGCTGAAGACCTGCACTGGTGATTAATCATTAATGTGCAATTCAATTAAGCTTACAAAAATACCATGTGCAGGTCAGAACTCCAAATGTAAGAAAAGGAGTTTCATCACTCTATGTGTGTGTAAGAGGGGACAGGGCAGGGGGTGTTTTGTAGGTGCACAAGAAAGGGACAGAATAGAAAAAGTATTTAGTAACATGTAAGTATTTCATTGGTTCTATTCTCTGCCAAATGGCTTCAAGAATAAATTTATTTTATTTCATGATAAATACCTGTAAGAGAAACAGGTCTCTCTATCTGGTCTGACAGCTGTTAAGAGAATGTACATGAAAAAACTTAATGGTCTAAATTTATCAACCATACAGTGGCAGATTATGAGACTTGCTGAAAACCCTAAAAATCAGCCGCCTTTGAAACAGAATGAGTCCAGAATTCAAGAATCCAAGCAGGGACAAGTCCTCGTAAGAGAAAAAGAGTACAAGTAGAAAACGAAGTTAGGAATAGAATCTAAAGCTTCTGTTGAACAAAATACAAAAAATAGATATTAGATAAGCAGATGGGTACATTATGGTTGATACTGAGAGAAAGAGGCCCAGCTGAAGCTTAGGAATCCTTCATCATCAGGAATGTTAAACAATAAATCTACATTCTACCTATCTATACCATATCCCAGGGATGGTTTTCTTCCACATCTGAAAAGTTAAAATTGCTATGGGGGGAAAAAAGGTAACCCTGATATATGGCTGACATATAAGCAGTTTTCTCCAAAAATTATTCCAAATCTTTCTGTTGACAAAGATTATTCACAAAAGCAATACTATTTTTCTTATGGTATCAACTGGAGGCAAGACTTGTGGAAATGTTAGCCCTGTCTTCTCTCTTTAAAAAGCATTGTGAACTCTTTCCTTAAGAACAGCAACCTGTCTTTCAAAGACATCCTTTCTCATAGCCTTATAGACGTGTAAGCTGTGTCTCTGATTCTAAGGAATTTTTAAAGCACTTAGATGTGCAAGTTAATTGAACTAAGGCTTCAACTGCTTGTGTCCATACCATACTGAAAGTCAGTCTCCTACAATCAATAATAAGAGTTTCCTGTTTCAAGGGCCAGTTTATTTAATATGTGAAATGTGGCAGTTTTTACTGTGATATGATGTCAGTGATGTTATATCAAGAACTTTAGACAGTTGTGTGAAGCAGTAAGCACTATTCTTATTTGACTTTACCTAAAGCACTGTTGTTTTCATCTCAGAGTGCTCTGAAGTCTCCACAACTGAAAAAAGTACATAAAGCCTTGACACAAATTATGAAATAAGAATGTGATAAAAGAATACATTTATTAGATTTATTCAGCAGCATCATTTTCCAGTTGTCTTTTCTAATCAAAGTACATTACAAAGTAGTTATAAACATTCTAATTAGAAATAGTAAATATTTTGAGAACTCAGATATAAAACAATCAAATAGCAGAAGACTCAGTGATTATAACTTCAGGAATCTTTAAGCTATATGAGTAGCTAGGCAGGAATGCTGAATAACATGCTCCTGAAGCAGTACTCAAAGTTTCCTCACATGGTTCATGTTGTGGAAACTACCTTGGCTGATTAATAGAAAAGCTAATAAGATATACAGTATATTCTGGTGGAAGGGTACAGAAATAACCAAATAACTACAAGGACTGCTATTAGTATAAATTGTTTCCCTTTCTATTAATGTTCATCTTAGGAAATAAATAGTCAATAAAATTAAATTTTCACATTAAAACACCTGAATAATTTCTTTAATGAACCAATATCTTTCGTATTTTGCTGTTTGGAAATAAGCTGCTACAGAAATCTAGCTACTTCATTTAATAGTCCAAATTACTTCCAGAGACTCAGGCCAAAAACAGAGCTATTCCATTGATGAGCAAGAGAAAACCTTATTAAATTAAGTACTCATGGCACTAAAATCTAAATATATGAGATCTTTTTAGGAAAGCTATTAATGGAACGGTGTTAATTGGAACCTTGAGAAAAGGTATGTGTTTTGTGGATTGACAGGAAATTATTTTGTCTACAACAGTTAAAATATTGGAAGAACAACATTTTGCACCTTCAGCAAAATGATGCTACATTGACTCTTCCATCATTTGTTTAACACAAGATAAACAGAGACATCCATTTTTACATAGAGTAGTATATAAAATAGGTGTTAAAGATGCCCCAAGCACCAGCAGAAGTTTCAAAAGGTGCTGTTATAAACATACACTCTAAAGATCCTGTAAATCAGTAATGTGCCTATAGTTGCCTTGTTTGGTTCTTTTTTTTTCTTTTACTTTAAGCATTTAGATTATGAATTTATCCCTAAAGATACAACCAATTCCATACAGATTTCTACTAGCAACATCACCAAACAAGATCACCTTTCAAAAATTTACAAATGTACAATATATTTATAACATTACTTTCAGACAGCTCCAGTGCAAAGATATACATATAGTACATCACGATAATTGTTCATAAAAATAGAAATTGGCATTTGTCAAAAAAAACAAGGCATAGTTTTAACATACATATCCAGCCATTGGCTAAGAGATATATGTATTTTTATAAAGCATTTGAATGTGAACCTTACTCTTCTGTTTATAAAAAATATATGTGCAAATGGATGTGTCTAATTTTCCCTAAATCAGTTACCTAGTTATACCACAGAGTCCTCTTTAACAAGGCTGGCGGTGTCTTTAAACGTGTCTTCTGTTGCTGTGTAAGATAATGGTTGGTCTCTTCTCAGAGTAATCTTGGGAGGCAGTGAAGGAGAAGGGGTAGGGACACTTTTTGTGTCTTGTTGTTGTTCCTTTTCCATCTGAAACAATAATCATAAAATCCAAGTTTACATTCTAATGTATAAAATATCCAACCTCAACTTTCAGAAATGCTAAATAAATATCCAAGTTATTTTGCTAAAGTCAAGTGTCATGGTATAAGTTATTTTTGCATATCACTGCCTGTAACAAAATCAAATGCTAATTTCACCTCAGATTGTACAGCTGAGTAAATAAACTACTGCACACTTACTCTACATGCTGGGACTTCTATTTTAATGCTTAATGTCAGGAGTAGCTTAGTATGTCCATATGCGCATACATGAACATGGATAACACTGGCACTACTACTGTTTGTAAATAATTACATTCACTAGTGTTAGGGAAATGAACCTCTGGCTTCCTGAACTCTCTCTCTCACCTTGTTCAAGCATTAGAAACCTAAATTCTTCACAAATGATAGCTAGTTTTAGCCACTGAGGTTCTGAAGTCACTTAGGCCATCTGGAAATTCTAAACTGTAAGGTGAAAAGGGCTGGAATTACTGGGTCAAGTCAGCCGAATTCCAAACCTTTGTGCCCAAGCCAGGGAAGAATTCCTCCAGCACACATACCACCCACTGGCACACCATCCTAAAAGAACTGTCTCATCCAACTATGTAGACAAAAAAAAAAAAAAAAAATAGGGCTGGTATAGAAATATAGCTGCAGTACACAGAACTATTGGAATTTTGTGCAGTGCTGAAGCCAAGACTGAGAAGGCAGAAACAGACACTTCGCTCCTAGTGCAGTGCAATCACCTCCCACTTGCACTGGACCCTTAACTGTGCCAGAATGCACCAGAAAGCTGAAACCAGCACCTGAGATCCTAGAGCAGGAGCTGGCCACAGTGCTTGCGCTGGAATTGCAGAGATGTCGGCAATGCAGCTGTGCTGCCTGAGAGGGTTGCCTGCTGAACAACTTCTGATTGAGACCTTATAACTTTTCTCAAAACCACTTCAGTCCTACCTTGACCTGGGCTGGAATTTCTGTGCTGCTTCACTTAAAAGCAGAACCTACCCATAATCTTTATTCTATGAGAGCAACAACAAAGTCCAGCAGTATATTAGCTGAAAAATAGAATTATACAATACTAAGGAATACCTCTGCATATATTGGGTTTTCAAAATTAGTGTTTTGTTTCATTTTTCTCTTGAAGAAACTCCACTTTGATTCCTGTAACACAAAAATTATTAGAACTTCATACATCTTTCTCACAACTTCTTTGGAAAGAGATATCACTGTTGTCGGATTTGATTTCACTTGCACTGACTGCTGACTCAGTGATTTCAGCTGGATGTTCTTACATTACTGCATTGTAATTCTAAGCATGGGACCCAACTTTTTTTTCCTGCTGGATTTCACACAAAGCAGTATTCATGAGGCTAGGCCAGAAGTGACTAAATTAATTCAAGGAAGCCTATCATTCCAGACAAATAGGAAAGATGTCTTGAAAACAATGCAAGAGAAATTACTGAAGGATGACATGAAACTACAACAACAGGTTGACAGAGCTTTTATTTCAAAATGTCCTGCAGTAACACATAACACAGAACAAGTGTCTTAAATGTCATTGCTAGAACTTTCAAACATGGGTAAAGTTACAAATAAACGTGAGGGGAAAAAAAAAGAAAAGCAAATTGACAGTATGCTGACTAAAGGTCTTATTTCAATTTTCTGTACCAAAAAGGCCCCCTGGTTTTAACCTGTTTTAAAACAAAACGTAACTACATTTGTAATGCAATGTAACTACAAATGTAGTTTTGTAATTTTCTTGGTTTTTTTTTTCATACACACTCTCTGCTGCTTCTATCAAGGTATAATTCAATAACTGTTTAACAAATAATTGTTAAAAGTCTGAAGCAAAGCCTTAGTTATAATAATTTCTGCTGTGGATCAATGAACATTTACAGCAACTACATTACAATTTTCAGGCCAGTTTCTGCCCTCAAAACAAAGCACAACAAACAGTGAAAAGTAACTCTCTATTTCAATCTATTCAATCCAAAATAACTGGGTGGGTCAGGAAGAAGAGAGGGTTTAGTCCAAATAGATCTTCTACTGTGTGCCCTGGGCAATTCTATATTTTTTGCTGCTATTCTCTTATCAAACTGTTCCAGATGAGCTTTTGTAAATGTGATTCAGTTAGTTGGACTTGATGCACATTATGTGCAACTCCATGGCATTATTTAAAGAGAACTGAAACTATATTGCAGCTCCCCTAACACTTTAATTTCCCCAATTCAGAATACAAAACAAACAAGACAGCATTTCTCTGTCCTACCTGAGGTGCA
This sequence comes from Pezoporus flaviventris, assembly GCF_033815535.1. Classification (NCBI taxonomy): domain Eukaryota; kingdom Metazoa; phylum Chordata; class Aves; order Psittaciformes; family Psittacidae; genus Pezoporus; species Pezoporus flaviventris. Next base: position 38,626,905 of record NW_026892549.1, read on the forward strand.
TCTGTACTCTGAGGAGGTTCCTTCGGACCGGCAGATATCGCAGAGGCATACACAGGATTTTCAAAATTTTCATTTTCCTCACTCCCAGCTGCTGCCGCCTGTAGGAGAAGGAAATTTAACGTTCTTCAAAGGAGAAAAGAAGGTCACAAAGAAAAACGAAAGGTGCAAGTCAAGCCTGAGTTTCTCTTACATGTGTTGGCTGAACAACTGTAACTGTGCTGGCTGTGCTGGCTCCACCATCTCTGGTTGCATACAATGGATTTTCAAACGTGATCGGCTGTTTCCCTGACTCCACTGCAAAGTTTTCATTCTATAAAGACAAAAAAAAAAAAAAGAGTCTAATTAAAATGAAAAATTAAGTCTTAGACCAATTCTTCATCTCAGGGGAAATGCATGTTTACTTTTACATAGGCTTAGACAAAATCTAGCATCTGTTAAAATCATATTGTTAGTTAGTTTACCATCCATTATTTTAATCCCTAACTTGGCAGCCTGGACTATTGATTGTTCCAATATTGTCCCATTTCCTAGGTGGACAAAAAACTCCCAAAATTTCAATAACTGACTTGAAGTACTTTGTGATGAAGAAAGATGACTCACGAATCACACCTTCAACAGGGACAAGATATCAAAGGAAGCATAATCCTAAATTAAATATTTCATTTTAGAGACTTCAAAATGACATACAAATTAGTTAGCTCTACCTGACATATAACAGAATGGGATTTATTCACTCTGTCTCAGCAGGGAGACTGCTATACTGTTTGAGACAAAGCAGTAATTATGAGTTATGTCAGAAATAAAATGTTTCAGGATTTTTAGCATATCTTTTATTATAAATCAATATTTTGCCCGTGCATGAAGATGACTGTGTGAGTAGCAACTGCTTCACACACATTGTGCCAAATCCTGAGCTGCAGCTACTACCACAGCAAGTGGGCAAAGGTACCAAGTATTTCTTCAGAAAATATTTTGTGCTGCATAAGATAGCCACTTAGGGCTAGCCAGCATCAACAGGTGCAAGCATAATGAAAGCAAAACCCCACCCAGACCCACTTGTCCTGCTCCTTGTCACAGCCCCATCACAGGAATAGTGGGGAATAACATGGGGATAGTACATCAGCTAGTTCTTTAAACTTACCTCATTTCTACAAGCTACTGCTTCATGCCATAAGGCTTCATGCTTCATGCTACCAAAGTATAGCTCATAACCATACAGTGAACTCATGGCAGCTTCCTCTAATTAGCCTATCTTGGATAAGAAGAGCCACACTGAAAAATAGCCCTCTAGCACCTTCAAACGCACACACGATATTAAAATTTTAGGAGGCATATCCCAGAGTTCTTTGCTGCCATAAACCAAACCCTTTGAATTATTTTCCAGTGAGCTATACAATTTTTTGTTTAGATTCCAGATACATGAGAATTAACGCCACTTATGTAGAAATAGCCTTTATCCAGACCGCCACACCTGTTACTTGCAGTGCATAAATTGCATCAGTTGGACTCGAGCATATCAGTACTAGGCCAGAAAATGGAAAGTACCATTAAGTTTTCATGCATGAAAAAGATTTGAGGTAATATTCAAGCCTAAAGCTATTTTCCCAGTATTTACTGAAATATTCAGATGGTAGTTTCATTAGACAAGCTGTCTACCTTTAACAGAGTGTGTTTCTTCATCTAGAAAAAGGTCATATACATATATTGTGAGCTTAACTTCACTACCTGTTTCATTTCATATTAATTTACTGTCAGTTAAGTCTGTAACTTATCTTTAAAAGTTTAGGAAGCTTCCAGTGTAGACTTTGCAGCAAATGGTTATTATTCAAAGATAGTTGTGATCTGTTTCCTGTAAGTAAAAACCTTTTGTACATTGTATTTCTGGTGAAAAGGAAAATATTTTTTTTAATGTGGAAAAGCTATAGAGTATAGGAAAAAGAAGCATATACTATTTCTCAGCTGTTCAAAACTGTATAGGTGAAGTAGAGTTATACTTTATGATGTCCCCAAAACTATTAAACATTATTTTTTTAAACTTGCTAAAATAAAACACTGTTGCATTATAATTTGTTGTGCAAAGTAGTGTATGCTTTGGTTAAGCCTGAGTTTTACCTCTGACGTTTCTAACTTACAGTCTGGATCTGAAAACCACCTATTTAACATGGTTTTATGGAACACAAAGGCCCTCAAAAATTCCTTGTTGCAATATTTGGCTATTCATACCCGGTATAGCTCATGAATATGCCAAAATATATATTCTGCCATATAAATCTTGAGAAAAGTCACATTATTCTGAAGAACAGCCTACACTTGTCCTTGCCTTCAATTTACAAAAATCTATTTCAGGAAATTATCACTCAATTCTTTTTCTAGAACACATTTATCATCTCACTGTTTGGTTTTTTTTTTTTTTTTTACATAAAAGACTTCCCTCTATCAGCTGAAAATGACATTAAAAGAACACAATTTTTAAAAATTATTTCAGAACTAAAACCTTACCATTTGCATTGCTCTGTCTATAGCTGAGTCTCCTCCAAAGCCAGAGACTCCTACGTCCATACTCACATCTGCTCCAGATCGGAAAGTTACCCCACTGCCATTTTCAGTAGATTTTATAAGACTGCTTAAACTGAAAAAAATCCCCACAAAACAAAAAACAGTCATAAATCAATTTACTTAGTTCAGTGTAATCCTCCAGTGAGGAAGCAGTTATAGCTACCTTCACATTACTGATTACAATGATTTAAGAGCTACTACTGCAAAATTGGTGCAAAGATAATGAAGACACAGCTTTATGTTTAAAAAAACACAATTTGCTTAAAGCCAAAATATTTGAAGCATCATATTCTGCCTTTTTTTAAAATAAAATAATAACAAATATTTTTGTTCATCTCCTTTTGATTTAAAGCATCAAGTATTTTGGATGGATATTTCACAAAGCTAGTTTTCAAAACAGGACAAAATGACTGCCAGGGTAGCAGGAGCCTGCAAACAAACTCAGATTTCTCAGGCTTTGGAAACGGAAGTGCACTATACATGCCCCATAGTATTTTTAACAGATAAATACAATGTTGCAGATTACTTCAGCCTTTCAATGTTAAAAAGATCTCTTTGCCAGAATCATCTTCTGACAAAGTTTCATAAAAAGCTGAAACACATGTAACTATGGTGCTTTGTATCTTTTTGAACTGAATATCCAGTCTCAGATCTGGGAAACAGTCTTCTACATTGCTCATTATTTAAAAGCTAATTTAGAATGTAGAAGAGTTTTACAATAGTCCTTTGTTACAAAGTAATGATCAGCTACGATACGATTTGGAATCAAAATCCAGTGGAATTGCTGCAACACTGCACTTCCCATATTCCACCAGAATGGGCACATGGCAAATAAACTGGACTTCTCAGAAATATTTAGGAACAAACATATTTTCAGTGCACAGACATTCCAGCTATGAAAGCCTTTAAAACATACCTTGGTAGTTTGGGAAGCACTGGTAAAAGGGAGCCTGTTCGTCTGTAGTTAAAAAAGCCTCCAACCGCTAACACTCCAATTATTATGATTAGTATGACTGTCAGCAACACTGCTACTGCTGCTATCAAAGACAGAAGAATAAGCAAACATTCAAGCAAACATAGTTCAGTGTAAAAAAGAGTACAAAGAATTATAAGCTTGACCCTGAACAAGTATCATAGTGAGATATTGTACATTCTTAGCTCAAAATATCAATGTAATATATACTTGAAGCTTACTTGTTCCAGGAGGCACTCCTTTTGAAAATCCTATTTCACAATAATTCCCAGTGTATCCATAAGAACACCTGTAAATGTAAGAAGGAGAGCTGACTGAATGGCTTTTCTTAAGTCTAGGATCTCAGCTTTATTATTATATTCTGTAATGTTTACCTACATGCTGTAATTTTTAACATGATCAGTAATTATATATTTCACTGACTGTAATATAGTAGGTCTGTTATCTTCATAGAATTAAAAGTGGAAATAAAAAGCACTGAGTCAGAAAACTAGTCACTGAAGCCAAAAGATTTGGTTTTAGTGAACCATCAGTGGCACCTACTGGCTGTTCCAAGCTACATCCACAAAACACTATGCATTGGTACAAATTTTTAGTATACCCTGTTGCTAGAATCTTCAGAGGTTTGCCTTTCAAGGTTTTTTGGGGGTTATTTTTGTTGTTTGTTTTTCCAAACTGATGCATTTACATTGCTGCTATTTTTATGCATATATACATTTTTCTGTGACTGTTACAGACATGATACTGCAGATGTATGACATCGTCCAAAGCGTGTGTAACACACTTCAAAGATTTTAATTGTTTTGTGAGACTAAATCAGCACAATCTGATCCAGGACTACCCTAACGATATACTGACTTACTTGCATTTTGGAAGATCACTTTCATCTATATAGCATGTTCCTCCATACATGCACCTGCAAGCTGGTGGCATTGTGGGAGGGGATTCAATAGCTGCAAAATTTGAAAGCCACATGTGTTATCAAGACACCTTCAACAAAAGAAATAATACCATACAGCATTTTATTTATCTTCACAGAACTTGCGTGTGCAAGCTCACAGGCTACTTTTCAGAAGCTTTGCTCTTAATAGCATATGCATTTGTTGCTGTCATTTATTTTTCTGACATATTAGCTTGTTTTAATTGAAGTTAAAGCTGTTCTCACAAAACAACAACTTACTTGATAAAATCAAGCACAGACAACCCAAAAGCTGCATGTCCCATCACCTTCTTTTGCCTATGCAATGCAGCCCACCACCACCACCCTTCAAAACTCCATTCAGAAAGCAGCAATATTTAATCCCCTTTTCCCAGACTCCACCATCCAACCAACTGCAAGTTGCACAGAGGGCAAACCTGTGATACATTTACTTATGACAAAAAGCAGTGGCTGGAAATGCACATGCAGGAGGGCTCTCTAAACTATCATATATCCTGACAGGGAGAACAAGAGAGAAACCCAAAGTCCTCAAGTTTTCTGCCAGTACAGAGTGCAGGCTGGCAGCTTGGCACTAGGTAGCACAGAAGCCTGTTCTTCATCAAGTCAGTCTCAGCTGTGCTCCAGTAGCCTCGAGGTGCTCAAGCACCAGCGCTGCCTGAGCTGGCCAAAATATAGAGCTCTAAATGTTCTGATGTTATTTTAATGCTGACTCAAGTGAAAAAATAAACAAGTGTGAAAAAAAAGTGAAAAGTTGTACTAGCCTTCAGTAAGAGGTTTGACTGTCTGTCTTACACTAATAAATTAGTTCATAACACTTTTTTCATAATTTTTTTATCAGCCAGAGGAAGTCTGTTGCTACAATGTTCTTTACAGGTAAAACTCCCTTCAAGCAAATGGAATACAAAAAGGGAAAATACAAAAATCTTACAGGCTTTGTTTCTCAGTAGCTGCAATATGGGGAAAGGACCAAATAAACCAAAGCTATATATAAAAGCTATGTTTGGTCAGTACCTTCAATTATGGCCGTCACAGCTCACTTTGCTTAAAGTCAAGGTAAAAACTGAAGTTCGAATATGGGGACAGTACTGAATACCTTATCTGCTGTATCCTTTCTTTTTGTCAAAATAAGGTCAAGCAGAGATTTGTTAATTCCTGGACATTTTATGTAAATCAGTTTCAACAAAAAATAACAAATGTAGTGTCTTTACTGCAACAAACAGCCAATAGCAGATGCAATCAACAGTGCTACTGATCCTTAATTTAAACATGTATTTCACAATTCCATTCATTACTACATAGAATTATTATTAATTATTACATCATATTACTAGCTCCTCTTTCTGCAGCCCACAACATGTGCAATGCAAAAAGGAGAGCATTCAGAAAAGATTAACCATGGAAAAAATACCAGACAATGTTATAAAGCATAATGTATTAGAGATATGTTGGAAGGGCAAGTACAAGGACTTCTGGCTACTACCCTCATCACTGTAAGCTAAGAATGCAGACTCTCAGCTAGAGAAATAGAAATCCTGTAGTGGTATACTCTTTCTCCTCAAGAAAGGCCGAGCACTCCTATTTTATTGGCACTCCAGGAAGCAGTGTGGGGGCTCTGATGCAATGTAACAACCAAGCACTAAATTCTAGCGCTTAAAAGGTACTAGACCATTATCTAGAAATTACCTCTGTTCATGCTGCGAGTACTGTAAGAATTGTTTCAAGTTTCTATCGTATTCTGTTACACTGATCAAATAAAACCTTGTACAGAATTGTAAACATAATTGCAAGCCATAACTTTTCAGAAAATCTCTAGTTCTGAAATCAATTAATTTGAAAAAACTTACAGTCAAACATTTTTGAATTTTGAAACAAAAATCAGAAACAGTGGCAATTTTGCAGCTGGGTCTGGGTCAGTTCGAGTGATGCATGTATAACCATTTAACAAATTATGCGCAAAGAGATGACCGCAAATCAGTGATTGCTGAGAATAAAAGCCAGATGTCCTGACTTAACAGTATCTCTCATATCAGTTAGCTCATCTCTCCGTATTTGTAATTCAGTAATGGATTTGCATTCCTAAAGCCTCCTTTTTCTTAAATTTCCAATTTGACAAATTATTCTACCTGCATCACATTCTGTGCTGCTGCCTTCTATGAATCGAGTCCCTTGAGGACAAGTGCAGGTGTACCCTCCTGGTCTCAGCAAGCAGAGGTGGCTGCAGACATCTTTACAAGGATTAGGCACTGGGGAAAAAAAAAAAAAGTGATAAGGCAGTTGAAGAAGCAATGCAGCAGATTCTGAGGTAAGGCAGAGCAATTCCATAGGCAGTAGCGTAACTCTTCAATACCACACACCAAAAATGTAAACAAGTCTAGATCCGTTTTTAGAACAACTGATGCCCAAATACCACATTTATTTTAAAACTTTCTCTCTGCCTTTTCTTACATTCTTAAGGGAGAGACTATGGCTGTTGGGAGCCATTGTAACACCAAGCTGAAACTGAACAACTCCAAGCAATACGGAGCTTTCTAACTTTCTGATTCTGAAAATTAAAACACCTTTAAAAAAGGGGTATGCTGGATGTTCCTCTGGACATCCTCCCCTGTGATTACTGTGGACATGTCACAGCTGAAATCCCCTTTGGAAGCAGCATTAAATGGCCAGCACTTTGTATGTTACAGGATAAATTCATATTGTCACTACCACCTCTATGATAACTCCATGATGGAGGGGAAGAAGAGAAAGAACAGAGTCATAATTTAGAACTGAGACACTAAAGAGCAGTGTGTGGTGTTCAACTGTTGCTTTCACATTGGGTGTGCAGAAAACACCTGACAGCCTCTATTCCGTTTTTAGTTTTCAGAAATTATCACATACTGATAGATGCATTAACAGATTACTAAGCTCTCTGAGGGCATCAATACCAACTTTGATCTTATAGCAAGGAATTGCTCACCAGGACACTGATTACCTACCTGACTGATTGTATCTGTGCTGGTGATAGATGCGCACTTGGGTAAGCCATGGATTTACGGTCAGCACTTTCACTTTTTCTCCACTTCCGAATTTATCTTTCTTCCAGACTTCTCCTCGCTCCTTAGCTATCCAATATAAATGGCCTTCAAAGACATCAAGGCTGTATGGACTGCCTACTTCTCAAAGGAACCAAACAACAGATTATTAGCCAGCAAATCTCTAGCAGGAGCAATAAAATTGCTATTCTTCTTCAGCTTATCACCCAATCCTTTCATTTTAAGACATTTGCAGGTATATATATACATCCTCATGTGCCTGACTACTTCACGTCACTATACCTGCAGACTGTTTAATATACATTAAGAAAGCAAGAATCCAATTTCCCACATTGTCCCCTACTTGGGTCATGTCAATTACTCTCAGAGAATTTAGTTACCATGCATCATGAGCTCTGAACCTGATGTGCCATTTATCCCTGTACAAAGGAGGAGAAAACACTAGCAAGATCTACTCTTCGAAAAGCTCCTGAAGCTACTCCCATGTGTGGAGCCCAAGTGCTTGTTAGCATACATCTTGGTTACTATTACATTAATTGCATCTAAGTTCTTACCTCCATGCAATACTATGGTTCTGTCTGTCCCATCAGGTCTCATGGATTCAATAATATTTTCCTTAGAATCACTCCAATAGATCCTATCATTGTTCAAATAATCAATAGAGAGACCTGTTGGCCAGCCAAGGTCTTCAGAGACTAGGGTTTGTCTTTGCTGTCCATCCATCCAGGCACATTCAATCTTTGGCTGTCTTCCCCAGTCAGTCCAATACATGAGCCTGAAAGGACAGAACCAGTATTTAAAGAGGTTCAGAATTTGGTCACCGTGACTATCCTTTAGAGTTTCATGGAAAGGTCAGTTATGATACATAAAGTTGTTCAGCAATCATTTTGAGGATAACCCTCAGGAAAGTCACAAAGTTCACTGAACAAGCTTGTTTCAAGTACAAAAATGAGCACTAGAAGAAAAATGTTTGCATCTTATGTCCTGATTTGGAGAGAGAGTGGTTTTAATGATGGTTTCTTATTCTCAGTAGAAGAAAAATGACTGTGAACACTGAACATCCCATCAGTCATAAGAAAGCTGCAGAGCCCAGGTGACTTCCAGTCAGCTGGAGCCATGTTCTTTACTCCCAGCTGAGAGAAACACATATGCTATCTGGTGATCTGCTAATGATACAAGATGTAGCAAGCACAGCTATTGAATGAACCAGTGGCTTTACATTGCTTTGCACTTTGAAGGAGGCTATGTCAGTGTTGCTTGGAGCTGGTAAAGAGACATTCCCATTTAGTCCCGTATTTCAGTAGTAACAGAGAAATTCTCTGGGCACACAGTACTGTGGAAAGGACATCTTAATTTTTTTATTTGACCTACCTGGCATTGTCACCAATACAAGTATCTATATGAAATCTAATCCTAAAATAACTTCTCATGTACACAAATTTCCTAACATTAGCAAAGGAAAACTTCAGAAAGCATTCCATTAGGCTTTCCTGCAAATTTTTTTTGGGGGGGAGGTTGGTACTGAATAGCATTGAGAATAATTCTGGGAAGCCCCATAGTACTTACCCACGTTTTGGATTTACAGCAATGGCTGCTGGTTGATCCAGTAAAGAAAAGATAAGCCATTTTCTGTACCGCCCATCTAATTTTGCCACCTCTATGCGATTAGTCCCTGCATCGGTCCAGTAAAGATGTCTGAATTACAGAAAACACAAAACATTCCAAAAGTAAATACTTCATGATCAGAGAGGAACTTAAAAAAAAAAAAAAAGTTTAATAGCTGAATCAAACTCAAAGAAAATTAGTATAATGAAGCTACATTGATCACATCTGAACTCTATTCATCCACTTAGTTGATAACTATGTGACAAAGGGGAAGCAGACAGCCAAGTTCCTTCTTTTATTTTTCAGCTTTCCAGAAACATCACGCTTTACTATGATCTTAACATCCTTCCTCTTCACCCTATTGACTGCATTACATTCAAAATTTGTCAATAGCGTTCCTAGGATTGACTCACCTCTGTAACCTCTGTTCATTCAGCTTCAAACAGAATCTGACTACATTTAATTTTAACTATCTACAGACACCAGAATCCTCTCAACAGTATGTCAAATTAACTGCAGCTATCAGTGTCCACCCTATCCTTTAACAGTTACATTGCAACATCAGAGTCAAACTTCCAAAAGTCGTAGAATCCATCTGACATGAAGGCCATGTCAGATTAGAAATTGAAGGCCATGTCAGAAAGTATTATCACTTTACTGATGCACAACTGATCTGCCAGTTGTGGAGTAATGCCAGTTTCTTCAGAGAATATGTGGTGCCATCAGCAACATGTATTTGACCTAATAACCTGCTGTCTGAGCAAACAGAGCTTATGGTGTTCTTCTGAACTGCCTTGAGACTAGATATCTTCTAAGACAGTTCATAAGGAACAAAAAAAGCGGATTTTGCACTGCCTCATCAGACCCTTGACACATTCAACATACAACATTTTTCTAGCTTTTCAATGCACTTACCTTCCAACCCAGTCAACAGCTAAACCATCGGGATTAACTATATATTTGAGATTCAAGTCAACTTCCTTTGTAGGATTGTTCCTACTGCTGTCAAATGTGGGCAGATAAGCCCGTTTGATGGCTCCAAACTCAGAACCCTGTCCCAGTATGCTGAAGTACACAATACCTTCAAAAAAGATTACAAAGATAATATTTAATGTCTAGTTATTCCATAGTTTTGGAAAATTCTAATATTTCTGAAGTTCTTATGTGAAGATACCAAATCCATTTATTTATAAATAACATTGTGTCATCTGTTCAATTAAATTACATTGTGTCAGGGTGTTTCTTTTTTAGCCATTTTTTGATCAAGCCATTCCTCATAGGTAAGACACCATCTAGAATCATCCTGATCTGGATTATCAAGAAATATGCATTACATTTTTCAAGAGTAGATCTTAGCTCTGAAGCCACTGCACATTATTTTGAGAGTAATTGAGACTCTCATGACTCTAAGGAGCAAGTATGGTCCAGGGCAGCTGCCCTTTGAAAAAGGCAAAAGCAGGGAAGCCAATAAAGAGACAAAGATAGAAGCTAATATAGGGATCTACTGGCCCCTCCTGCTTCCGATTAGGAATTCAAGACTTGTGCCAGGTTTGGGGACTGTCATAGGCTGAAGAAAAGGAAGCGGTTCATTTATAGTAATCCTCTATTACTGCATAATCCTAATGACCCATAGCTGAACTCACACCAAAACAAAAGGAAAAAAACTGAACAAAATCTAGCTATACTAAATTAAAGCATTAAAAGGAACCACACTAGTGGTCAAGAATGAGGGGAGGAACACAGTCAAGCAAGACCTGGCCAGTTTATCTAATTTCATTTTGATTTGTAGCATAAATTAAATAGCCACGCTGCAGGAACATATTTTTCAACCAACCATTGCATGGTTGAGTATTAATGCTCTACACATACTCACTCAGGCCTATCCCTTCAGGATCCCAATCATAATCCAGAGCTTGGATGCGCTCCTGGTTATCAATGTAGTCAGAGTACTGTTCTGATGAGATATTGTATCTTCGAATCCGTACATTATCTGGCAGCAGTAACAATGGAGGATTACCTGGGAAACAACCATGAATTTTAATGTATTTCATTTTAGAAGAAACAGACGAAAAGTCACTTCTAGTCAAAACTAAACTGGGGTTTCACAAGTTTTGTCTGCATAAAAAACAGGAGGAATGCAGGGCTACTTCTCAAGCTTCAGAGGTATTCAAATCTATTAGCTTTGGAAAAACCATTAAAACCTCTGGAAAAGCTTACTGAGAGTACTACACTTCTCACCATAGATTTTGTGCAGTAGTAATCATTAAGAAATAATTCCTCAAAAATTCTTAACCATTACAGTGTTGGCATATCACCACTTCATCTCAAAACCAGAATGCAGCTATACACTATGAAGTCCAGCTCCACCCCTCCCCGCCCCCCCCCCCCCCAAAGTACAGGACACAATTTTGAAAGTACCAGTACCTTGAGCCATGACCCAAGTTGTTCTACCTGGAAGTCTTTAAAACCTAATGTCTCCATATTCACATGAATATTCTCATACCCACAGGTTAATCTGGGGGCAGCCTCAATACTCTAACTTGACTATAGGGCCTATCAGTCCCACCTGGCTGATTTTTCTGGCAAGAAAAATTGAATTGTTTGGCCCTTTTGCTAATGACATAGGCAAGTTGAGAGTCGTGGACTTAAATCCCACTCTCCTTCCAGAGAAGACCTACATCAATCACATCTTCACAGAGCCAGTAAGAAATGTCTAGTCCTTTGGCAAGAAAAGGAAAATCTCATTTACCAGTGCATTTCCCAACTAAGAATGCTCAATTTCCTATGAATTGTTCATTTGAACACCCTCCTTTTCACTCTAAGTCACACCTAACTATGGGAGAATAAGGCAAGTGACTATTCTCTGATCAACATATAATTCAGTGTAGAAATTGACAGCATTCCCAATATATGCGGTGTTACAGGGAAGAGGGGACCTAATACTCTATGTGTGTTCTGAAAATGCTTACTGATCAGGCCTACAGCAGACAGAGGCAAAAAAAGCCCTCACTTCTAAGTGCTGTGAGCTTATCCTATAAAGAGTGGTAGAGTGCTGGGCATAAACAGCAGTGGAACTTCAGGCACAACAAACTTCATTATGTTATCAGCTAAAATCACAATATCTTCTATCACTTATCCTTGAAAAATTTGGGTGTCTAGATGCTTCCTAAATAAAGCCTATGAAGAAAAGTTTCAAAGAATTATCTCTCTGACATAGGCACATAAAGAGATGGCCAGAAACTGAGGTGTAAATGCTCATTCGTATTTCTAGTCGCATGCTCAAGAGTAAATATTTGCTGAATTAGGCACCTAGACTGGAAACTGTAAACCACATTTTCTTGTATCATTTCTCATACTATAGATAATTTTTAGGTTTCAAAACCTCTAGCAGCATGCAGTTTTGCCCACAGGCATTCCGTTCTGAAGATTTTACTATTTGATTAAGTACACCATGTTTCTATCATGTATCTCTTAAATCTGCTAAAGTGTAAAAAGTGTAAGTAGTTTTCTAAATACAAAGTGTAAGTAGTTTTCTAAATACAATATTATAGAATCATAGAATCGTTAGGGGTTGGAAAGGACCTTAAGATCATCTAGTTCCAACCCTCCTGCCATGGGCAGGAACACCTTACGCTAAATCATATCACCCAAGGCCTCGTCCAACCTGGCCTTGAACACTGCCAGGGATGGAGCATTCACAACCTCCCTGGGCAACCCATTCCAGTGCCTCACCACCCTAACAGGAAAGAATTTCCTCCTTATATCCAATCTAAACTTCCCCTGTTTAAGTTTTAACACGTTACCCCTTGTCCTGTCACTATAGTCTCTAATGAAGAGTCCCTCTCCAGCACAGAGGGACTCTGTTTCTGTCTTTTATATAATACTGCTGCATTGTCACTTTTTTCTATTTTCTTCATCTCTATTATCAGTATTCTATTACTATTATTTTCTGTATCAACTCTTTACCTATTCAATGACTGTCACACAATGTAGCCACTGCAGTGAGGTATGATAAAAAGTCAATGATTGACATTAAACATTGGGCAATGCCTTTCTGTTTGTGTGCATCAGTCCATGAACGATGAATGGCAATCTGTCATCAAACTGGCTTTGACTTTTACCAGTTTAATTCAAATTTCTTCTGGTGCATTATTTTGTTAAGAAAACTTGAACTTAGTAATAGGCAACATTAATTTCCTACTGATGACAGCCACTGCATTAAGCACAGGGTTTTTTTCTGCAGAAAATTTCAACAGAAAGGCAGGCAGGCAGGCATCTAAATCAAGATATTATTTTTAATGTTTACAGTTGGCAGCAGAGATGAACACTTCTATTCCTGACTATGGAATCGGTAGAATACATAGACAATACGTTACAGAATAAAGTTTGGTTTTCATTATTCCCTTCGTAAAAACACCCAAAGATTATATTCATTAAGTTGCTACATTCCACTTGCTCTTTCCAGGTAGCAATCAATCTTAGTATCAGTTAACATACCATTAGCTGCACACTGTTTCCCTTGTTGATCACCCACAGACCTGAAGCCATCTGCACAGAAACATTCGTAGCTTCCTTTGGAATTTTTGCAGTCCTGGGTGCATGTTCCAAAGATCTCACACTCATTGATATCTAGGCACAGGCAGAGAAAAGATTTCTAGAGGTTAATGTCTTTCTGCACATGCTGGTCATCTTTATTGTGTGAAGTGGTCGGTTTGTCCCTTCCCCACATACTCTAAAAGATCAGTGACCTAATCTGTGATCTTTAACATCCACATCTGTTATCTAACAGAACTGATCTACTACTTAACACGTCTTAACTACAGATTGATAGAAACTGCATTGCTCCTGCTTATCAGATTGCTTTTCAGAGAGACATTTTTTATCATTTTTTTTATGTTATATCACCAAGGAAAGACAAAAATGGGGCATGACTACAATGACATGCAAGAGCAAAGCCTTCTTGAAATGCTGAAGCAAAGATACCTAGTCCTCAGAAACATCAGCATCAGGAAGGAAAGGAAGGCCTTAGGTGATGTTTGATTAAACTATACAAATCATCCACAAAGGCTGGAAGCAAAAAATGGAAGTGTTCACATTGAAACACACTGATATGGTTACTGTGAAGGTACTATGTTGCATGGCCATGTACAATGGCCTTTGGGTAAACTTCTCACCATATTTTACCAGTGCAAAATTATGGCACAATAGACCTTTACTGTAGGCCTGTTTGGAAGCAGAACAGAAGGACAGCACAATCTTCAGTAAGTTTGCTTTCAACAAGAAAAAAAAAAGTAAAACAAACATGCGAAAGTCCAGCAAATTTCTGTCCCTCAGATTGCAAAGATGTGACAAAACCTACATACAGTAAAGTGAAAATATACACCTGCAGCCACCAAAAGCTTAAAACAAGTCTGAACTGTGGAAACAGTTCTTTGCTGAATGAGGTCTGCAATGGTAGAAAAAATGATTCATCAGGAAAACAATTTCGGAGCATCTGCTCAATGTATAACAGCCCTGTTAGACTGCAAAAATAGGCAGTCGCATTTGGATGAAGTGACAGGTCACTGAACACTTAACAGTGAGATGTTTAGAAGATTGAAAATACCATCACAGGAGTTTCTGTTAGTTTCACTGGCCTTGTACCCTGGCCTACAGGAACAAATAAAGCCTCCTTCATTCAGGTTGGTACAGTTATGTTCACAGATATTTTCTGCACAAGTTCGCTCTGTTCCAGGATCTAGGGAGGAAAAAAAAAAATTATACAATTGTAATTAAAAAAACATAGTGATGGGGGGGTGTCATAATTTTTATCATTATGATAACTGAAAATTGTTTTCACATTAGTTTTCTTTCTTTTTTCTAATTGAAACTCAATTAATGTGAGCATCTATTCCCTATAACTAACTAGAAGAGGGTGGTAAATGCTGGTCAAGAATGGCTGTCAGTTAAGAAGTTTAAACTCTAGAAGTGAACAGGGCTAGGATAAGAGCCGTAACAATCAAAGCTCACCTTCACCTTCCTTAAGAGACATGGCATTCTACATTAACACCAATCTGAAGTGACTATTTAAGAGACTTGACTCTAGCGGCTATCTTTGCCAACCTGTCTCTTTCTTACCCAGTCCTTTATTATCAGCTACGCAAAAAATGTTCTCAGTTGCTATCATGCATAACACAGGCCCTACATTATTTATATCTGCAAATTAGAGAGAAGATGACAGCTTGTTCGTGCTGTACCTAATCTAAAGCCTACTGAAGTCAATATAGGTCATTGCACAGAATATACTGCCCTTTAAAACATGCCTATAATGGAAAAGACAAGTCAAGGATAACAGATACTCTGTAACATAGTGAAAATTATACTCTTCTCAAAGTACATTCAAAATTGTCTTGCTTCTGACATATTCTACATACACACAAGTACTTTCAAACTCAATTTTGTTATAGAACTAGAAACAAGAAATAACATGCTTATTGACATAGCATGAGAAAGAGATGTAAGGCAAAGGTATTACATTCCTTTACACATACACATTCCAGTGCTAACTGAATTAAGTTTGAACAGGTCAATTACATATACATGTATAGCATAAATTCATTGTACACACACACATAAATATTCTATTTTTTCCACAACACAGGTATTTGATGTTGGGAAAGCTACAAATGTTACCACCTGATCTGCATTCACATCTGTCCCCATATAGGAAAGTGCTGGCTGCCAGGTGTCTGGTTTGCACTGTTTCATATCCTTTTTGTACTTTAATATTTTCAGTCATTCCGTCAGGTTATATTACCTAAAGACCATTGGGATGGTATGTGAAACAGAGAAAACAGCTGCTTCAAAATGGACTGCACTGTAGGCTTCTGAGTTATTTGCGATTTGCAAGCATGCTGGCTTCTAAATCGCCAGGGCATCATTTGGCACAATGTCACTCAAAGACTGACTGGTTGAAATTGCAAGTACATGCCCCTATTATCACTCTGCAGCTGTCTATATATTAATATAAAAAGTTAGGATTTTTTTTTTTAACAGGTTCCATGAGAACACTCGCTCTTGCTTCAAAGTTCAAGTCAAAGTTTTTACATCTAAATAGATACTAGTAAATGCACAATGCTTCGTTAATAGAAGTTGTGCAGAAGGTCTGAGAAGGCCCTCAGCCCAAAACTGGTTGTCTTTCTTTGTAAAATTTTGTGGTCATGTCTGTAAACAAGAAAATGCAAGCATCTCAATATACTTCAGTTTTTAATGGGGCTGCAGCAACTTATACCAGTTCAGAGTCTGCCCATGAATAATTCCCTAGGTTGGCCTATTGCAATTATGATTGAAATATCTGGCTGTTCCCACCTCCATAATGCAAACCATTTCAAAACAAGATCAGAAACAAGATCAAATTATTTTTTGTGATGCATAAATACTCTAAGCCTAAAATTGACTGCTCAGAGCAGTGAATTCCAATCATTTAGGTTGGAAAAGACCTTTAAGGTCATTGAGTGCTACCATAAACCTAACACTGCCAACTCCCACTAAATCATGTCCCTTAGGTGCCACATCTATATGCCTTTCAAATACTGAAAAGGAAGGAAAACAGGAGATATTGTCATGGCTTATTCGATAATCCTGGCACAGGCTAATTAAAAATGAACACTTCTTAGTATGCTAGTCAAGAAGAAACATGTATTGTTATCAGTTCCGGAAATTTTTACTTCAATAGCACTGTAATTCTGTATTCTATTGACATTATTACTTACTGCAGCCCACTTCATCAAAATGGTCACCACAGTCATCATAATTGTCACAGACATAATGTAGAGGAATGCAATTTCCATTACTGCACTTGAATTCTTCAGTTGTGCATGGTCTTGGGGTTGGTTCTCTACCTATAGTCAAGAAGAGAAACACTCCTCTGTCACAGTTTCAGCTATACAGTACCAACAGACATTACTATTCCACACTGATAATGAGGAAGCTCATGCAATCCAGTAAAATAATGACTTGAGAGAATCTGGAAGTCTGTAGTAAAGCTGAAACTAGAAACATGGCCTCCTGACTTCTAGCCACATCCCCAAGAACTGAAAGGAGCCCCTCCATTTTATAAAGACAGAAGGTAAATTCCTCTTGTTAACAGCTGATTGAGCTTTCTTCTTAATAGTGCAATTCTATTAATATCCTTTAACAATACACTTCATATATCTACTGCAGACTTCAAAAGATTATTGTGATATTAGTAAATAATTAACATTAAGGATATCATACAATAAAGCTAGCAAATAATATCATTAAGCAATATGATTAAACTTGATAATATAAAAATCAACATAGTCAATGAAGACTACATAAGATACCTGTGGACAAAAACCTATTAACAGAGCTTCCGCAGGATTTGGGCATAAATATCGTCAACATTGTTACTATGTGAACAACAGTGCCACAAGTTCAGAAGCACACGTTTCTCTATTTTAAAAGTCCCAGCTATCCATCGCATCCTTATTTTATAATACAGTAAAACTTTCTTCTTCATTATTTTCAGTGGAGTTCATAATAAACTGATACAATTCAGTTGCTGCTCATAATAAAAAGCAATTATTATTTTGAAAATCATGCCCTGAACTTTTTAGACAAATGTTTGCTGATTTTTGCTACTTTCATGGAGAGCTGCAAATACATAGTACCTATCAATAATCATAGTTCAAAGTAGTTCATACTAATAGTTCCTACTGAGCTCTGGTTTTCATAATTTATGCTTAATGTTGACATTTCCATAGTCCTTTGGTATCATTAAACATTAAGAACATCACAGTTACTGAATTTGCTGCTCAATTTTGTGTAAACGTACAGTGTTCCTCTTTCTCATCACTCCCGTCTCCACAGTCATCCTCCTGGTTGCACAGCTCGTGACTATATATACAGCGATTGTTCTCACATCGGAAACGGAATGGAGATTCACAGGCAATATCCACTGAAACCACAGAGATCAAGTCAGTCACACTTTGACACTTCATGCCACTAAGTCACAAATTAACCTAATCACTTTCATCTGGTAACACTTGTATGTTTCCTACATTTCAGAAGGTGTGGAGGCATTCAGAGCCAAAAAAACATTTTCTCCACTTTTTTTGTGATTGCATGTTAAGACATTACACTTTTCTTGTCAGAAGACAGTACATTGTCTTTGGCCAAAGACACATCCTGTGTTTCTACATATAACACTGAGGTTTCTAGATCTGTTTATGAACAAATGCTATTTAAGTGGCTATATAGTATATAACTGACAAAAATTGTTTAAGTAGCACCTCCAACATCTCACTTTTAGAAATAGAGCCAGGACTCCTCAACTGTATTTACAAAGATGTCCCAACTATACTGATAACTTATATTCTCAAAGGTGCTGACATTTTAAAGCTATCTGAATTAATCATTAATTGCAAACTGATACATAACCAACTTAAAAATGTGAAATAGAGTCCTTCTCTCTTTGGCGCGTTTCTCCCTGTTCTTATGACCACATACACAAACATCTGCAAAGCAGTGAGAAACATACTATAGGAGGATGAAGTGAACTTGCATATCACAGTATCACAGTATCACAGTATGTTAGAGATTGGAAGGGACCTCGAAAGATCATCTAGTCCAATCCCCCTGCCGGAGCAGGAACACCTAGATAATGTTACACAGGAATGCGTCCAGGCGGGTTTTGAATGTCTCCAGGGAAGGAGACTCCACAACCTCCCTGGGCAGCCTGTTCATGAAGCAGAATTCTCAGCACTCACCCTGAATTAAGCCTGTGAGAATCTCCAGTGAAAAGAAGTTATTTAAAATTTATTTTCTAATGTTTCTATTATAATTAGATTTTATTATGCATATTCACTTTAATATAATTTTTCTCTCTTACAGCAAAGGTGAAGTTCTTCATCAGAATCATCTCCACAGTCATTATCACCATCACATTTCCAGTATGGCTGGATACAGACATGGTTTTTACATTCAAACAGCATGGGCGGACAGTATGTACCATTAGGATACCGTGTTGCTGAAGAAAAGAAAATTATTAGGACATTTTCAATTACAACAAAAATTTTAGGTTTTCCGGAAAAATATTCAGTCTAACCCTGTATTATTTTTTCAATGTCCTTCCCTCCATAGTAGGAGATATGAGGCACTACGTTAACAACAGACTGCAAGGGCTGAGGACTTCTTGGTAGCTATAACAACCCAAAACCATGTAAAAACAACAACAAAAAATGCCCTAACCGCAAAATAGATTCTGTAAAAGCTGTGGAAAAAAAAATTAATTAGAGCAAAGAGAAATGAAAAATATGACTCTTCCAACCTATATAAATAAACCACACCCTTGCCCTTTCAATGGCTTCTCAAATACTTTTTCCTCCCTTTAAGGACAGACAAATGTTGTGTAACCTAGGTTCTGAAAGATTAACTGTTGCAATGCACATTCCCGGATGTGGTTACCATCAGAAAAATAAAGATCCTACTGTGCAGATGCCCCTTCTTTCCAAAAGCACAGGTGTTAAAATTAAGTACACAGGAAGACGTACAGAACTGCCCTGATACCAACATAAAGAGAAAGGAATTCTCCTGAGTACTGAAGCTTAAAATCATTTGAACACATAAGTCAGAACCAAACCTTCAATATCATCTAAAAGGCCAATGTCAGTGAACACAGATAGAGCTCAGGGCTGGAATAATACTTTCTGGGAAACAGCTGGAGCTGGAGTTCACCACAAGCTACAGCATACAGACATCTTTTTTTTTTTTCACAGTAGATCAATACACAGAAGGAAGACAGAAACAGGAAAATATTTAATTTCCTTGGTTTCACTGATACTTTAGGTAACTATACACAACTCTGAGCATTATAAAAAAAATCCTATTACAGAAAATTGTTGGAAAACAGCACAACCGAAACAGTGGATCCTGCAGTGTCTGTGGGATAGTAAAAAAATTTAATTCAAACACATGCAGATCTTCCAGTGGACCTTGTAAACACATTAATTTACTAGCCTTAGGAATGTGTTTACAACCTATGTAAATGATGGCAACCCATCATTATATTAAAAAGCTGATTCAAAATATTATCCTGAATTTTTACTGACATCACTGAGTGTTGCAGAATTCTGTAACTCTAAGAAGTCATCTCACTTAGAGAGAAAGGACAGATCTTTCTGGAAGTGACCTCAATGAGCACCAATTGCAAAGCCAGAAACTCACGACAAGTTGCTTCATCAGAGAAATCGAGGCAGTCTGCATTTCCATCACATCTGAAGCGCTCCGCAACACAGTGTCCACTATCACACTGGAAATAACCTGGGTGGCAGGTCCTCAGATCTGAAAAGATTCAGAAGTAACTGTTGAAATATCTTGGTCAAATCCAGATAAAGTGCTTACTTTTTGAGAACAGCAT
Source organism: Pezoporus flaviventris (assembly GCF_033815535.1). NCBI lineage: Eukaryota > Metazoa > Chordata > Aves > Psittaciformes > Psittacidae > Pezoporus > Pezoporus flaviventris. The sequence goes on from NW_026892549.1 coordinate 38,647,430, forward strand.
CCTAAAAAAGACTGCAAAATCCAAGACCATTAAAACTACGGTAATCCTCTACATTTGGTGGAATGACTGGAGTGATCTGGTTAACATTACTTCATTAAAGATGCTTCCCATGAAGGACTACTTTGCAGAATAATTTATCACATTAGACGCGTAAAGTGTGAATATATAAGAGGTAGCATCCAGACAATACGCACCACAGTCACGTTCATCTGAATTGTCCTCACAGTCATCATCGTGATCACAGATCCACCGGGATGGTATGCAGCGCAAGTTGTCACAACGGTATTCACTTTCTGTGCATTCACGAGGACCTTCATTTAAAACGAATGTACAAATAAGAAAAGTTCCCCAGATGTAAACATTCACACCTATCTCATTAGATAAAAGTAATTTGAGCAGATAATGTGGCATAATACTTAAAAGTAAATATGTTAAAACAGCATTCTCCACAATACTCTTGAAGTATGTTAAATGTTTTACGCCCCTTTTGACACAGAAAAAAGGAAAATCACAGTGGATTTTGTTTCAGCACAGAATTATACAGGAACCTTTATTCCAAATCAGAAAAAAACTAATCTGCTTTCATTGCCTGAGGAATTACATAATAGTACATTTGCACACAGGGCAGAATTCAAATGTCATTTCTTAGCAGAAAACAGGAATTTGTGCTTCATAGTGAGTGGATTTATCAGTGGTTTTATGTATCCAGAATGTTTCCTTCGGCCACCACAATTCTGACTTCCTTCTGACCTCATGGTATTTCAGCAGACACGCTATAGAGTGAAACAAGGGAATGGCTGCAGTTGAGAGCTGTCTGCCCCATTCTCACAAGAAAAGCGATAGTTAAGTCACAAGCTGGACTATATCATGACAGCCAAAAAATAACTCACTGCAGTTGTGCTCATCAGAGTTATCTCCACAGTCATTATCTCCATCACACTTCCAGCGCAGTGGGATACATCGATGATTGTCACAACGGAAATCTCCAAGAGGACTGCAAGTCATCTGCTCTGCAGTGCAGACAGTTTTCCAATGAAACAGCACATTAGCATAGTCTTTGGAGAAGTTGGAATGCACAGAAGATAATTGAAATAGAGATGTTCATGCCACGAACTGGGCCAAATAATAGAGATGTGATTAAGAAACAGCTGAAATGGCTATATAGAACTGAGATGGAAACAAAAAGAGACAAACTTATTACTGACAGAGGAAGGCATCTTGACCTCATGGCGTGTTGCATTTTCAACTCTTTTCTGGTTCTGATAGGATCGGATGTCTTCTAAGCTTTGTGTATGAATGTATAAGGTTTTAACACAGGTGCAAGGGTCTGCGAATGCATTATCATACTTGCCATTACTGATGGTTTCATCAGTACAGGAGGTAAGTTCAGTAGATGTAAAATATACTGACAGTTTTGTCTGAAATAGTTCTGTTCAAGTAACAATATTTCCTGTTTAATTTGATGACATATTAGACAAAATAATAAAATCCTGCTCTTTAGAGTCCATAAACATGTGAGCTGAACAATGAATTGCTGCACACAGAATTTTTGCCAACAAGTAGCTACCAAGATAATTAGTTGATATCAAGCAAAACATGCCTAGGTACATTGTTAGTGAAGCTGTCGAGAAAACTGAGGTGTTTGTAAACTGAAGAAATATTTTAGGTACAAAGTTACGATGAAATTAGTTTCTCCAAACGTACCACAGCCTTGTTCGTCACTGTTGTCTCTGCAGTCATCATTCCCATTGCACACTGCCCACAACGGTATACAGCGGTAGTTGGTTCTACAGCTGAACTGTGTGTGATTGTCACACCGATATGCAGGGCCCACTGAAAGAGGCAGTTGTCAAAGTTGTGTTACTTAGACATTAAGCTTTCCTCCTTGCTGTTTTGCCCTTCAAAATCTGTTATAATTTATAGTCATTATTTCTACTAAAAAGAGCTATCTGCTAATGTCAGTGTTGTAAAGAGAAAGCGTTAAATGTATCTGATTTTACTATCTTTTTCAACCTATGCTGCTTGCACTTTGCAAACATTACAAACCCATGAAAGGTTCAAACGCCATTCAGTGTGTTTTTCCCTGAAGTCTTTAGAGCTGGTAATGGTGGTAATAGAAGCCCCAAGCCTGGAAGCCAGAAGAGGCAGCTTGTCCTCAGATGCTCAAACTTGGTCACAAGTTCTTCCAGGTAGCCAGTAACTCAAAGAGAGATGCTGGAGCACAGAGGAAAACCCTGCTGTTAAATATTGGCTAGACTGTGCTCTATGTTTGCTCTCCCTGTAAGCTTTTGATTCATATGCCTGTCATCCTGAGAAACATGAGCTTCAAGAAATTAAAATTCATTTTGATTTTGTAATAAGTATGACATATGTCAGACTCCAAAATGGAACAAGGTAAATATTGATGAATTGGTATTCACTACTTTCACATAGGCCATGGATCAGCATATATCCTTTTTTACAAAGTGTTGACAGACACCAAGCAAAGAATGCTGCTAGCATCAAGCAAGTCAGTGAGACACTACCAGTTGTTGATAATTTGGCCAGCATAAATAAGCTTTCTCCCCTTCAAGAATAAGTGAATTAGCACATACTCTTTTTTTCTAACACTCTTTACTATATGACTGCAATTAGCTTGCAGAAAACTGCCTTTCCAATGAATTTTAAGCCTCAGGAAAGTTAAATAATGCAGTGTGTTCTGTTTTTGGTGCACTATAATGTAGGCAGCTTACTACAGCTGTGTGCTTACTGCATTCATGAAATGGCTCATCAGAGTTATCACCACAATCATCATCCACATCACATTTCCATGACTGCGGGATGCACCGTCCGTTGTCACATTTAAATTGGCCTGGGGGACAGGTTCTACTGGCACAGTGAGTACTATCTTCATCTGAGTTGTCACCACAATCATCCTCTCTATCACACTGCCAGGCTTCTGGGATACATCGTTTATTTGCACACTGCCACTGATGAGTTTCACACTGGTGATTAGCTGAAAGAATACAAAACTGCTGTTAGGATACTGAAACTTGCAAAACAGTCAGCTGTTGTTACGCCAATTTAAGCAGTTATCATGTCTACACCAAAAGTTAGAAAGAAAGCCAGTAAAAACTAGAAACCGCATTTACTTGCCCAGTTAAGGTACAGATTTCTAATGTCACATGGCATGTTTCCCACAGATGTCTTGAGAAAAGATCCCTATGAATCTACATTTTTCTAGGAGTGGAACAGATACTATCTTCTCCTAAGGCATAGGGGAGTAAAGACAGCATTCAAACATGACATGGCAGGGGTTCCCATCACTTTGCAGAGGAGCTAGTGACATTGTGACAGCTCTGGCTGTACTACCATCTTAGATACACATTGCCTGATGAGCCTGTTCCTCTGACTATGAATGAACACCTCAGAAAAAAGAAGACCATGATAATATGAGCTCCACAACCTATACATGTACAACCTCTATTCCCAAAAGCAAAGCACTATAATCTAATGTCAGCAGTACTGGCAAACTGGAGGAGCTCTGAAGGTCTATGAAAATAGGAGTCAACATTGATCCCTGCTTCCAGACTTTTTATGTCTCACTGGACACCACCCTACTACTTTTTTTATATACACTGCCAAACTGTTCAAGAAGGAACATTGTGTTACAAATTCCATACGTTTTCTAGACTAAAGGATTCTATTCCCGTGCACAAGATAAGCAGAACAAATTATATAGGCCTAAACTGACTTTTATTGTACCCAGTACGTTAAAACCAGTGACACAATATCCAGCTGACACATTTCTACTTATATAATATTCCCCTGTGCCACACTCGAGAGCTTAGCTATTTGAAACTCGGGTAAAACTGACATTTCTGTCATTGTTAGAAACACTTTACTAATGGAAGACAATGAAACTGTCGATTATACAACCACACTGCTTTCCCCATCACCACTTCGCCTTTATATTACTGCTCTTACAACTGCCAGAACTACATTATTTACAAAAAGAGAACTAAGGATGTGCTTTTTTAAATTAGACGTATGTGGAATAAGACAGTTTCTAAGGAAATAACGTAATTCCACAAGCATAGTTAGGCTACATTTCTAAAATACTGCCACCACAAGCAGTATTTTAGAAATCACAACTCTCCAAAACAAATCTTCCCACATGCACTGCAATGCAGAAGGTGAAATAATTTTGTCCCATCATCACAAAGCTCTACAACACAGGGAAAATTAGCATAGCTGGTAGACTGACCTAGCATTAGGAAGTCTTGGATTCCTCATACTCACCATGGTTTACTTAACAAAGTAGGTCCTGCTTCTAGTATTTTATACCTCAGATTGAAATTTACACCAGCTCAAATCTATCTCAAAGATGTAGAAAATGTTTGTGCTTTGATATTTTGATTTGTTTTGATACCTTTGATCTCCTGTACCCTGCTTTTGCACAGAGGAGAATTGCTCTAGCAGGTGCAAGATTTTATAAAGAGTGCCTCTGTCTATCTCACCTTTCCATCTGTAAAATCACAGAATCATTGAATGGTTAAAATTGGAAGGGATCTTAAAGATCATCTAGTTCCCACACCCTTGCCATGAGCAGGGACACCTTCCACTAGACCAGGTTGCTCAAAGCCCTGCCTAACCTGGCCTTGAACACTTCCATGGATGGGGCCATCACAGCTTCTCTAGGCAGTCTCTTCCCATGTCTCACCACCCTCATAGCAAAGAATTTCTTCCTAATAGCTAATCTAAATCTACCCTCTTTCAGTTTAATACCATTTCCCCTTGTTCTGTCACCACAAAGTATACATGTTTTGTACTGGCAAAACACTTAAATTTATTAGTTGTAACATACCACAAAGTATAGGATCTTCATCTGATCTGTCATGGCAATCTGGCTGGGTATTGCACAGGAAATGTGGACTTGTGCAGTTCCCATCATTACACTGGAACTGACCAACAGGACAGTATCGGTGTGGACAGGTAGGGGGCTCATCAGAGCCATCTCGACAGTCCCTCTGTCCATCACATTTCCACCAGATAGGAATACACCTACAAAAGAAGACAGTGTTTTCTTTGGTATGTCTCTGCAGCTATACAACCACAATGCTATCACCTGAAATAATAGATGATATTGGTGAGTCTCTAGAAGAAAGTTAACGGCAAATTAAGAACGTTTTAATTTTTATACATATTTATGGCAACCACCTCTCATGCTTTCTAAAACAATTATCAACTGGATTTTTAATGTAATATTTTAATTCACCTGAGCTTTAGCACAAGAATTTCACTAGGGAATGTCATTGTAACTCTCTTTCAAAAGGCCACCCAACAAGCAGGTCTGCTTCATAGGCTCCAGAGTGATACAATATCAGCACATTTTATCACCATTTCTCTCCCTCGACTGCAGTTGTCTCAGAAAAAGAGTTGGAAATGCACCCCCACGTCAACTAAGCTGCTTGCCTGGGCCACTGGCAGACAGCATATATTTGGCAGAAACAGATACATTGTAAAAGATGAACAAAATATAAGAGAAGGTCCTAGGTTTGTGAATTCAACTAGAGATGGTTCATAGAGGTGCACATTTCTAACACCCAACCTTTGCTACATTAGCAATGCCATATAACAGGAAGAAAAGTAAAAAGTACTATTTAAACAATTAATCTGGAAGTATTTTTCCAAAAGGGAAGTCTGTCTGGTCTTTACTTTGTCTTTGCACACACACCACAAACTCACAGTGAGAGCAAAAGGGATCCCTAGCTCCATGTCACAGAATCACAGAATCACAGAATCCCAAGGTTTGGAAGGGACCTCAAAAGATCATCTAGTCCAACCCTCCTGCAAGAGCAGGGTAACCTAGAGTACATCACACAGGAACTTGTCCAGGCGGGCCTTGAATATCTCCAATGTAGGAGACTCCACAACCCCCCTGGGCAACCTGTTCCAGTGATCTGTCACTCTCACAGTAAAGAAATTTTTCCTGATGTTCACATGGAACCTCCTATGCTGCAGTCTATACCCATTTCCCCTTGTCCTATCACTGGACATCACTGAAAAAAACCTAGCTCCATCGTCCTGACACTCATCCTTTACATATTTGTAAACATTGATGAGGTCACCCCTCAGTTTCCTCCAAGCTAAAGAGACCCAGCTCCCTCAGCCTCTCCTCATAAAAGAGATGTTGCACTCCCTTAATCATCTTTGTGGCTCTGTGCTGGACTCTTTCAAGCAATTCCCTGCCCTTCTTGAACTGAGGGTCCCAGAACTGGACACAATAATCCAGATAATTCTGAAGAGATCAAACTGCAAGATGTATCTTTACAGCTTTGAAAAATAGACAGTGGGAAGTGAACTTACCTCTCAGTGTCTGCACAGAGAAACTGGGTGCTAGAGCACATGGGAAGGCAGTGAGCTGTGTTGCCGAACTGTACTATCATGAAGTTATCAGGACATTCACAGGAATAACCCTGACCACCAGCTTTTATCAGACAAAGATGGGAACAACCACCATTGTTGGTGCCACAAGGATTATTTACTGGTAAAATAGAAGAATAAATATTACTATACTTTGCAAACCCCGGGACACAAAGGTATCAATGTACAATAGACTCCTCTAATACTCTATTGAAAGCCTAAATGTAATAAGTTGAATACCAGGAACTAGGGAGACAAATGTATGATTTCATATACAGGAAATGTATGCTATTAAGCTACGACATTTCAGAAATGAATTTAAAATTACACATTTCCAGTCATTACTATTGAAAGAAAAGGCAATTTATAACTGTAAAGGTCTATATTTACTCTGCTCATTTTATTCCCAGAAAAGGCAAAACCTGAGTGCACCCAAGACCTTTCATGATTAAGTCTCTGGATAACAGTTAAATGCAAATCTAAATCTGTTTTCTTACCAAAGGGCTGTCTGTATGGGTGGTAAACATGGATGTCAAATGGCCTGTGTGTGGTGTTCACAAGAACAGTCCTGCCTGATCCATCATATTTATTTCCTTTTTCAACTGTTCGTGTGTTCCAGTCAGTCCAATATATCATGTCTTCAAATATTGTTATTGCAAATGGATGAGGTAAAGTCCCATCATATACTGTGTGACGATGATGTCCATCCAGGTCAGAATATCTACACAAAGGAAAATATGTACAAAACACTCAGATGAATGCCAAAACATCTTCACACCTTTATTATGTATGCTTTTGGTACTTCATTTTTGGTGTCCAGGACCATGCAATGTGGAATTGTAGCTTATTTAGTCCCGAGCAATCACTGTCCTCAATGAACGCATTTTAAAACACGCAGGAAAGTATGATGGGTTATTTTAGGCAAATAAACGGAATAGAGGAGCATTCACTGAAAGGTAAAGTGTTCCGACAGAAGCATATCATCTAGATAAATGAAATCTTGCACATTTGCTGCCTTAGAGAAAGTTATTTTTGTCACATAGGAGACTAGCTTGCCTGGATCATTCAAACTGCTAATGGAACACGTAAGACAATAACTGGCCTCCTATATTCCTAAATTGCACATGTCTTTCTGATTTAGAATCTCCTCTGATATCTTTAATAACATTTTATATTTTTACTATCACTTTGCTATAGAGGTAAATTATATAATTAATACATATTTTTAAAAACATGGCTTTAAAGCTTCAGCATAGAAAAGTCTGCCAGAAAAGAAGTAAGCATAAAAATAAATCTAAATATATATGTAAATATGAATAGAAATATAAATAGTAATAAAAATACAAAGGGTTGCTTTTAAAGTATTTCAATGCTTTGACAAGAATCACAAATGCTAGTTACTCATTTTTACTGCTATTTCAGTGGAAATTTATAACACTAGAAGCAATTAATAGATTTTTCTTGGTTAATAAAAAATACCCCAAATGCTAACAGGAAATTCCATGTCATACCTATGGATAAACATTCAGACATCTAACAACTTGTGTACTACTTTATTAAGTTGGAAAAAGGAGTCATTTTGATACTCAGTTTTGCTTTGGTTCATGTCATACATCTAGATACAAAGAAGTTGCATATCTGAGTACAGGCTGTGAATCTTTTCACTATAATTTTTACTACTGTGCCATCTAGTAATTTGTATCACCTACTACTCCATACTTTCTGACTCTCGTTTCCTACAGTCAGTAGGCAGAAATATGCATGATGCTTACAGCATTTTAAATGCTACCACTGCAATCTGACATGAGCAATTATTCACTTGTTTTATTCTTTCTGCATACATACTCAATGTAATTTAGATGGGCATCTGCCCAGTAGAGCTTGTCATTGGTGTAATCTATGGTGAGTCCATTGGGCCACTCTAACTTTGTAGAAATAATCACTGTCTTCTCCTTGCCATCCATGCCTGCTCGTCCAATATAGGCTCGATCTGCCCAGTCTGTCCAGTAGATCTGTCTGTTCAAATAATGAACAGTTAGGATTGTCGTAAAAATATGCTGAAGTAAATATTAGAAGCCATACTCAAATACAGTATTTCTTGCAAAAGAACTAAAGCATAGATTGAGGGAGATAATAAAAAAGTTAACATATTTATAATAGCGTGACCAGCAGGTCGAAGGAGGCAATCCTGCCCCTCTACTCTGCTCTTGTGGGACCTCACTTGGAGTATTGTGTGCAGTTCTGGTGTCCTCAACATAAAAAGGACATGGAACTGTTGGAACAAGTCCAGAGGAGGGCCATGAAGATGATCAGGGGACTGGAGCACTTCCCATATGAAGATAAGCTGAGAAAGTTGGGGCTGTTCAGCCTGGAGAAGAGAAGGCTGCATGGAGACCTCATAGCAGCCTTCCAGTATCTGAAAGGGGCCTATAAGGATGCTGGAGACGGGCTATTCATTAGGGACTGTAGTGATTGGACAAGGGGAAAACAGGTTCAAACTTAAACAGGGGAAGTTTAGATTGGATATAAGGAAGAAGTTCTTTACTGTAAGGGTGGTGAGGCACTAGAATAGGTTGCCAAGGAAGTTGTGAATGCTCCATCCCTGGTGGTGTTCAAGGCCAGGTTGGAGAGAGCCTTGGGTGACATAGTTTAGTGTGAAGTGTCCCTGACCATGGCAGGGGGGTTGGAACTAGACGATCTTTAGGTCCTTTCCAACCCTAACTATTCTATGATTCTATGATTTGCTACTCTGCTACAGCAGTCAACTGAATGATCACAGTCATCTTCAAAGAATGGAACTGGCAGCCCCACCATCTATCAAACCACACACACTTCCAACAATTTTTTAGCCTTGCAATCAAAACTTCCTTGTCTACATGGAACCAAATTCCTCTTTCAACACTATCTGATTCCTAAACTGCAACTAAGATCGAATGCCATGCAAATTTAAGTGCAGGCAGGCAAAATTTATTTCAGATTTTCAAAGACAGTGCAAGACTATCTGCAAAAGGAAGCAAAAGCACTCGTGAAATGTCATACCCGTATTTTGGATGAACAACAATTGCTCTGGGGTACTGAAAGCAGAAAGTGTTGTTGGCATCCACACACCGGTCCACTAGCTTTTTCCGAAATCTTCCATCAAGTTCAGAGACATAGAGACAATCTTTGTAGGCATCCACCCAGTACAATTTTCTGAAATGATTTAGAGTTCATTTATTTACCCTTATTTGCTTGTTTCATTTTGCTTCACAGCATCTAAAAATCCCTAAACTCCTCTTCTCTTTCCTTTTCCTCCTACCAACAATGGCCAGCAAAACAGACACGTAATGCAACAGTTTCTGACCAGGGCTGTGAGGTATTGGAAAGGATCATCATCTGTTCCATGCTGCCACCTCTGCTCTCACCAAACAGGTAGAACACCTGGCAGGTTCTCCTTTAAAAAAAACAGTTCAAGTGCTGAATTTAAACTTCACCTAAAATTTTCTAACTTTTCTATTACTTTGCATAGAAGTGTACACAGCTGCAGTCAATGAAATCATGCAGCTGAAGCAATGATTTTAAAAAGCCTGAAACAAAACAAAGCATTTAATTAAAAATACAGCAGCTATTTTGAAACTGTTTGAACAGCTGGTCAGCATCCACAGGGCCATTCCAGATACAGTCTGACAGACAGAATCTGTCTACACCACCCTAAGTAGTACCATTCCCACCAGGGTGGAAGAGAAGACATTCTTCCCAACCTAAACTTCATGACAACCTCCAGTCCTCTCCCTGTGCTGAAAATTAGTGGAAAAACTCATCAACTATTGTATTATACTCTAGCCCTCATGAAACATCTAAACAAAAACTGACTGATGACTTAACTAATGGTAGCTGAAATAATTCAGCAACTGTATTAATAATGGAGCAATAGCACCACCTGAGCTAAAAACAGGCTTTTCCTTCCTCACCTGTCCATGAATTATAAAGCATTTGGGACTGCGGGCAACATTAAGTATCATTAGGTTTAGCGACAAAGGGGTTTAAAAATAAAAAATAATATAGTGACATTGACTGAGTCCAGAGGGCTGGCTGGAGCACATCTTCTATGAAGACAGGCTGAGAGATTTGGGCTTGGTCAGCCTGGAGAAGAGAAGGCTCAGGGGAGAACGTATAACAGCCTTCCAGTCCCTAAAGGGGGTCCTACAAGAAATCTGGAGGGGAACTTTCTGCAAGGGCATGTAGTGATAGGACAAGGCAGAATGACTTTAAATGGACAGAGGGGAGATTAGGAAAAATTTCTTCACTATGAGGGTGGTGAGACACTGGAACAGGTTGCCAGACAAGTCATGGATGACCCCATCCCTGGAAGTATTCAAGGCCTGGTTGGATGGGGCCTTGAGCAACCTGGTCCAGTGGAAGGTGTCCCTGCCCATGGCAGGGGGCTGGAACTGGAAAAGCTCTGAGATCCTTTCCAACCTAAACCGTTTATGATTCTATGACATATTCATATAACCACTCTCATTTAAGTTCTAAATATGGCATTTTGAATTATTCTCATTATTTTGAAAAGTCTGATCCATGATCGGTCTTCACTGGCAAATGCTCTGACCACACCACCCAAGACTTGGAAGGCAGACGCAGGGACTGTGAGAATGAAGACCTTAGGCTCACTGCAGGAGAGGATCTGGTACTGAACGTACACAAGTCCATGGGACCTGATGAAAACCATCCGCGGGTCCTGAAGGAGCTGGTGAATGAAGTTGCTAAGCCACTCTCCATCATATCTGAAAAATCATGGCAGTCAGGTGAAGTTCCCAGTGACTGGAAAAAGGGAAATATAATTCCCATTTTCCAAGAAGAGGAAAATGGCTGACCCAGGAAACTACAGACCAGTCAGTCTCACCTCTGTGCCTGGCAAAATCTTGGAGCAGATTCTCCTGGAAGGCATGCTAAGGCACATGAAAAACAACAAGGTGCTTGGTGACAGCCAGCATGGCTTCAGTAAGGGGAAATCCTGCCTGACCAATTTGGTGATCTTCTGTGATGGAGCTACGGAACTGATGGACAGGGTTAGTGCAGTTGACATCATCTACCTGGACATGTGGAAAGTGTTTGACACTGTCCCACACCACATCCTTGTCTCTAAACTGGAGAGACATCAATTTGATGGATGGACCACTCGGTGAATAAAGAACTGGCTGGATGGCCGCACACAAAGAGTTGTGGTCAATGGCTCAATGTCCAGCTGGAGACCAGTAACGAGTGGTGTCCCTCAGGGATCGGTGTTGGGACCGGTCTTGTTCAACATCTTCGTCACTGACATGGACAGTGGGATTGAGTGCGCCCTCAGCAAGTTTGCCGATGACACCAAGCTGTGTGGTTCAGTTGATACGCTGGAGGGAAGGAATGCCATCCAGAGGGACCTTGACACGCTTGTGAAGGTGGGCTGATGCCAACCTTATGAAGTTTAACCATGACAAGTGCAAGCTTATGAAGTTTAACCACGACAAGCAATTCCAGGCATAGGTACAGGTTGGGCAGAGAAGAGATTCAGAGCAGCCCTGGGGGTGTTGGTCAATGAGAAAATGAACATGAGCCGGCTTCAGTGTGCGCTCGCAGCCCAGAAAGCCAACCGTATCCTGGGCTGCATCAAAAGGTGTGTGACCAGCAGGTCGAAGGAGGTGATCCTGCCCCTCTACTCTGCTCTCGTGGGACCTCACTTAGAGTATTTGGTGCAGTTCTGGTGTCTTCAACATAAAAAGGACATGGAACTGTTGGAACAAGTCCAGAGGAGGGCCATGAGGATGATCAAGGGACTGGAGCACCTCCCATATGAAGATAAGCTGAGAAAGTTGGGGCTGTTCAGCCTGGAGAAGAGAAGGCTGCGTGGAGACCTCATAGCAGCCTTCCAGTATCTGAAAGGAGGCTATAGAGATGCTGGAGACAGGACTACTCATTAGGGACTGTAGTGATTGGACAAGGGGAAAACAGGTTCAAACTTAAACAGGGGAAGTTTAGATTGGATATAAGGAGGAAGTTCTTTACTGTAAGGGTGGTGAGGCACTGGAATTGGTTGCCAAGGAAGCTGTGAATGCTCCATTCCTGATGGTGTTCAAGGCCAGGTTGGAAAGAGTCTTGGGTGGCATGGTTTAGTGTGAAGTGTCCCTGCCCATGGCAGGGGGGTTGGAACTAGATGATCTTAAGGTCCTTTCCAACCCTAACTATTCTATGATTCTATGATATTTAAACCTTTCATACTGATAGTACTACACTCAGAAAGCAAAACCTGATGAAACACAGCAAAGAGCACTGTCAGAAAGAGCACCACATAAAGACAGTTTCTATGTAAGTAAATCAGATTACTTTTTGATACACAACATGCAATTAAAAAATTACCATAATGAAAAGTGATTTCCAATTACATCACCCTTATACTGCCCTCACAGCTCTAGTGATTTGGATCATGTTGTTTGAGTGTTAAAAATGCATTTTTCAAGAGCAAAAGAAACATGTTCTTCACATTGGCACTGGAGCAAAATTTCACTAATGTTTGTTATTACTTACTTCATTGGAATCTAGTTACCTGTTGTAACATATTGTTTACCTACAGAGCGAGGCCTGCATCCCAACCCCAGAAAATGCTAGCGAAGGAATAGAGACTAACCTCAGAATCCCTACCCCATAGCCACACATAACAGCCCACCTGGTAGCTTGCCTAGTCTGTTCATTAATGATTTCCTAACAAGTTTTTCCCAAGGGTCATAGGCACTGCTTCCTTACTGATGAGAGAGCAACTCTGATATAATCTCAGTATACTTAATATGACAGCTGTTAGAATGTCATGTAACAGATGGTGGTAAACAATTCCAGTCCACTTATATAAGACTGCATCCACAACACAGAATTATTTCAGCTCTCATCAGGAATTTCACATGAAGTAGGAGAAAACCCTAAGATAAATTTTCTCACACATCATTTTCTTAGTGGCCCAGAAAGACAGAAAGTGTATTTTCTTACCTGCCAACCCAGTCAACAGCGATACCTTCCCCGTTGGGCACATCATCACTTATCACTGCCTCCTTATTTGTTCCATTTAGGAACATTCGTTCAATGACCTTCCTCCCCACATCAATCCAGTACAACCTCTTTTCCACCCTGTCAAAGTCCAGTGCCACCACATTTCTCAGTCCTTGCAAAATGAGAGAGTAAGACTGGCCATCTGCTGTGAGATTTCTCAGATAGTAACGATTGCTAAAAATAAGGTATGGGGAGATATTACTATTTTGCCGGCAACTTTTTCCATCAGGCTCCCGGATATAGCCTGGGGCACACTTACAGATGTAGGAGCCAGCTGTGTTCTCACAAATCTGGCTACATACTGATGGAGTTTCATTGCACTCATCAATATCATCACAAGTCCGTTTATCAGACATAAGTTTATAGCCGGGATGACAAGAACAGTAGAAATTGGTCTGTGTGTCTGTACAGTTATGATCACATCCACTGATTGAAGGGTCACTGCATTCATTTATACCTGGGGAAGAAGAAGAGCTCTATTCAAGAAACCAGATAGCAAAGAAAATAATGCAGTCACTTTCCAATGTACTCTTCTGTCCCTCTCTCTCCCTGCTAGGCCCTGGAAATGCTGAATATGAATCTGGGCTGCTGTAATAAAGGAACAAGGAAAAGAATGTAATCTAATACAAAATTATTCTAGCACCTTAGAGGTCTGTCACCAAACACAGTGAACTGAAAATACATACTTATGCATGGTGCATTTTGTAAATGAAAGGACAATACATAATGTCTCAACTAAATTGAGTTTATGTAATTAGCTAATTTTCATGGTTTGTTGAAACAATATAAGAAATATTATTTAATTAAAACAAAAATTTAGATATAAAAATTTCTTCTAATCCCTCTGACAGAAGATAGACTATGGCTACAATTAAGTGAATGGCTTAAGAATTCTTTCTTTTAAGGCTGCCTAAGCATTTCAAAATTAAGTAAGACAATACAAATCAATCTACACATACCACATCCTTTTTCATCACTATTATCTAAGCAATCATCCAAGCGGTTGCAGACTTTAACCACTTCAATGCAGTTTCCATTGTCACATTTAAAATGATGAGGAGAGCAAGTTGCTTCTGGTGTATTACAGAGATGTTCCAGCTCATCAGATTCATCACCACAGTCATTGTCCCCATCACAGATGTAGGCCTTGGAAATGCAGCGCCCATTCTGACAAGTAAACTGGTGTTGTTGACAGGGTTCATAGATGCATCCCCTTTCATCACTGCTGTCACCACAGTCATTCCGCCTGTCACACCTGAAGAAGGATGAGCAAGTATAAGAAGATAATCACTACCTTTAGGGCAGATGGATAGATACACTCTTCCGATTTCCAAAGGCAGCCAGATAATATTGGCTCCAATGGAAGAGACTTTCAGAAATTAGGTTCATATTATATAGAATCTGGTTCTCTGAGATCTGCTTGTATTCCCTATATGCATTACAAGCTGAACAGAATCACCCCAAGAGACATTACTAGGCACAAGAAAAGTGATGCAATGCTAATGGTGAGTATTTGGAATATTAACATAGAAAATTTCTGAGCATTTTAAAGTTAAAACTAATGTGTGAATGCAGAGCAGATAAACAGTATCATTACAGCATGTAGATCTAGGTAACAAGTAAAGAGTATGAAAAAGCTTTTGAATTATCTCCCTCACTTTAAGCAAATTTTGAGTATTCCTGCAGTGGCTCAGGTAGTAACAAACCTGTATGTGTTTCGGATGCACAAGCCATTACTACAAGTAAACTCATTTTCTGTGCAAGATCTTCTTGTACAGTTTTGGTGCTCATCAAATGCATCACTGCAGTCAGCATCACCATCACAGACCCATGCCCGAGGAATGCACCTCCTGAGCGGGGGTCGATTGTTGGCACATGTGAACTCTGCTGCCGTGCAGTTGCGGTTTGCTGAAAGAAAAGCATGTTCACTGAGACACCAAGTTATACTCTGTATTCTGTAACACCCTCTCCCACTACACACACACACACACACAGCCTAGTTATCCACCCTTAATCTGCAATAAAGCTATGCTCTGCTGCACATTCAGAGAGAATAAGAAGGGCAAGTGTACCCATCTATTGTTAAAAGAATCAAGGAGCAGGACCAGGTTTGGTGAACCTTCATCCCTTCATTCACCCTCTAAACAGGCATGCTTATTTTACTCACTAGTTTCTAAAGAAATTATGTCAGAACCATGTGGTTATTAATATGCACACACAAGACATAGTGCATGACAATCAGGGAGTATCTCAAAGGAAGCTGTTATTGCTTCCCAGATCACACAAACAACCCAGGTAAATTATATCTCCATTTGAACTCAAAAATTCAAAGAACAGTAATTGCAAAATTAGAACAATTACCCTTCCACAGTAAAACACTCAATTTTAACTCACTATAATGAAATTAAAGTACAGGAAGAGTGCACCTTATCTTAATGTACACTTTTATGAATAGAAAGATTGGCAGAGGGTGGGAGTCTGCGCTTGGTTGTTTTCTAATAAATACTTGCAGCACAAAGAGCAGTATGTATTTGCATTAAACACCCACCACAATTATGTCTTTGATCCTCATCACTCATATCCCCGCAGTCATTATCACCATCACAGATCCATGTTGCTGGGATACATCTGCCATCATCACATCTGAACTGGTCGCTTGAACAAGTCCGGACTTGGGGTACTTAAAAATTAAAACAATCACTCTGCTTGTTAAACTACCTGCACTGCCATGAAAATCTAACAAGAAACATATTTTAGGGAGAATCTTATGATAGTGACATGTAAAATAGAAATCTAAATGTAAGACAGTTAAGGTATAAGCTGCAAGACATTTTCTTATGCTAAAGGTGCAACTCCAGCAAAGTAAGCTATTAGTCCTGTTTAAAACATAGAAGAATCTGTTCTGCTTTATGTTAAGCCAACTTTTATAGTGAGAATAATGAGAATTTTGTAATACCAATTCTCAGTGACTTGTTAGCCCCTTCTCTTCTTCCCTAGAGATGACCTACTTCTTTTCACCTTCATCCCTGCCACACTGCTTATTATCATTAGTTTCTATTGTAAACACAGGATTTGCTTACTGCAATACTATGACACCTTATAGTCAGCAACGTTCCTCTGCATCCCATTTTTCCCAAAGATGCAATACTGCACACACACTTTCTGTATAGCATAACATCTGCTTTTACATCCAATACAATACCAAAATACTTGTTACTTTTTGTTACTTGATTCACCACTATCAGTCTTACAAAGACCCAGGAGATTATACATTAACAGTAATTACATTAAAAGCAATCAATTGTTGCAATTAAAAGCCTTCATATTCCATACACAGGTATAAGTATTTAAGACTTGAATTACTCAGTGACTCATATTATTTAGAGTCAGTGAGTAAACCTCAGAATATACTTATTTCAAGCTGAAAAAAAAAAAAAATAAAAGAGGAACTACTGATTTTCCATAGCCCATTGTGTTGTATCTTCTGAGTGTAAACTTACCACAAGAAGCAGGTTCATCAGAGCCATCAGTACAGTCTATTCCTTGATCACAATACCAATGAGCAGGAATGCAACGTCCCGATGTACAACGAAACTCACTATTTGTGCAAGTCAGTGAGACTGGAAGAAAAAACCTATGTATGACTTCTTTCTTTCTGTTACCTTTCCACCTTGTTTTAAGTTGCTTTTGAGTCCATGTTATGCAAAAATATTAAAGACCCCAAAAAAGAAAGAGAAAAAATTATGCTAGGAAGGATGTCTTTTCACAGCCTATCTGCAATGAGTTCATTATGCAAAAAACAGGCTTAATTCTCTCCTTGGGCGTACCTATCAGCTAATAAGTAGACAAAATTTGCTCTGGAAACAGGATTGCATGCAGCAACTGTAAATATGTTCTACATTTGTACTTGAGATTTGTGCACAAGAAAATAAGCACAGTCAAATATACCCATTTCTCCAGTTCCCAAACCAGGCTGTAGCAGACTCCATGCTTTACAAGGAATCAAAATCTGTAGTAAGGAAGTAATATCTTATGGCAAATATTGCTTTCCTTGTTTCCCCACCAATTTTTCTTCACTTGCAGGTAGGAATCTTTTCTTAATGGCAGATAAGAGCAAACTGTAACCCTGAATAGTTCCAGCTAAGCACATTGCAAATATTCCTTTTGCCCTTTGGCTGAGCCCCCTGGCATGTACAGTGTGTTTGATAAGTTCTTCAGTAGTTACAGATACTTTCCTGTACCCTCTGATAGTTTCAAGATACCAAAAAGGACCTAATCTGGCCTTTTAACTTCTTTTCTCTGTGCCTTCAGTGATAGAAATCAAAGACAATTAATTGCTCATTAATGTCTTGGGGCTTCTTTGATCTCCCATTCTCTCCTTCTTTCTTGCCCTTCACCACTTCTCAATTTAAATAATTCAGCAGTGCTGGGACATAAAAAGCAGAAGGGATAAACCACACCTTTCATGAGCAGCACAAGAGTCACTATGTCAGTATATATAGCCACATATTTTTGACACATGGGGGTTCACAGATAAAAGTAGCCATGTTCTAGCTGGAAAAATTGAGCTCATCTTTTAGAAAACCCGTAGCCTGATTAATTCAAGGCAGATACCATTAGGAAAACTCGTGAAAGCAAAAAGTAACCCACTTAGACAATACTAAAAATGAATCAGTATATGAAAATATCCATTATGTTTTATAAACTGACCCAAAACATCTTATACAGGGAAAGTACTACCTATTACCTAATACAAATGTCTGTAGTAGCAAAGATAAGCTGTTTGTAATTAAGGCTGTTTGAAAACTAGACACTTCCATACAATAACTGGAAGCTACAATGAACAAAAAATCATAAGCTAAGACAGACATAAGTACACGGAAGAGCTAAAAGAAATTACATTTGAGACTGTAGGCTATTCATTATGATTAGAAGGAAAAATATTGTAATGTGAAAGTTTAAAAAAAGCCAAATCACTGTAATACTGAAACACCTTGTAAAACTATAAAGGAGACAGTGCAAAATTAGCAAAAGGAATGATCCCTCAAATGCTGCATAAAAATGCTGAAAAAAATATGATCTTCTTTATTAGATAAAAGCATGACTTAGATAATTGAGAGCTAATAATAAAACGCATACACCTCATAACTCGTCAGTATTACAAGAGTAGATGTTTTAAGAACAGTTGGGGTTATGTCGTAGAGCAGTGGAATAAATTACTGAAGTACAAGAAAAATAACAGAAGCCCTATTAACTTACCACAGTGAGTAGGGCTTTCATCACTCATATCTCCACAGTCATTATCACCATCACACAAATAGGTTCGAGGAATGCAAATATTTGTGCTTTGACATTTTGTATAACCAGATTGGCAAGTGCGCTCCGCTTTAAGGAGGGACAAACAAAAAGTTCTTTAGAGTTTTTCTTAATACCGTTACGCTCTATCTCATTAAAAGATAAATAATATTGTTAAAGAGTGCCACCTCACTCACTTGCTAAACTGCAGTCATACTACTTGTGCCATATGGAAACAATTAGACAATTGCTTTTATTGACAGAAATCCCGACAAAAACATGATCAAAGAAACACATGCCACTACTTGTGTGTGAGGCAATGTAAATTGACATGTATTCACACTGTGATGCCTGCATTTGCAACCAGCTGGTCCTGTATGAATCATCAGGAAAAAAATCCACTAAATATGTTTTCATTGATTTCTTATCTCCAGCTATCCAGCTAAGTTTTCCACTGCAAAATGTCATCTTAGTGCAAAGACGTGATGAGTTTGATTAATTGTAACAAGCAGTCAATATTGACCTAATCATAGTTTACATCTTAAGGAAAACAAACGTTACTGATAACTTTGAGAGCTACAAAGCATATAATTCTAAACAGAATAAATATAAACTATGTCACAATATACACTCCCGATGATTAAATATAGTAGAATTAACAAAGTAAAAGTCCACTGTCAAACTCCAGGCTAGTCCTGCAAAAACATGAACCCTGCATCCAATGAATCCAAAATAACATTTTTGAAATCCATGTGATTACTCATAAGACCTAATAGTAAGTACTGCATGAACACTTGTAACATCAAGGCAGACTATTTAAAACAACTGTTATTATGAAATATCTTAGGATACTCCAGAATATCTATTAATAATTCTATTTCCTTCAAATAACATAAAGCAGAATCTATAATGGAAATAAAGAAATCCTTTATCCTCTTTGATTTTGTCATGATTCTTCACACACAAACACATTTACCTCTTCTTCAGTCTAAAGACTCAGACTCAAATAGGCATTAGGTAAGCAAACTTACGGCAATTCCTCTCATCTGATGTTCCATTATCATGACAGTTGTTCACTCCATTGCAGACATACTGAAGAGAAATACACCTTCCATTATTGCAAGTAAATTCTGTGTGGGAGTCACAAGTTCGGAACAAGCATCCTGCCTCATCACTGTTATCCCCACAGTCATTGTAGTGATCACAGCGGTAATGATAGGGCACGCATCGCCCATTACCACAGGTAAAAGCTGTTGGCTGACAAGTATGGAAAGCTGCAGAGAAAATAAATGGATAAACAGATAAATAAGTAAATAGATAAGACTATACATGGATAAAATGTAATCTAAGCTCTGTGACAAAGAAACAAGTAAAATCACAATATTTTTACCTGCCAGGGCAAACACAGCTGCAAAACGGACTGCATGGAAAGTAAAACACATATTTGAATTAAACAAAGTAGAAATTACCTATACATGACAAAAATTCAATACCACAGTGCTTTTGGATTCTACAGCAAATGAATAGCCATTCAGGCCTCAAGTCTTTGAGCAAGCAAGAGACTGTTTCTAATGGCAGCCATTAAGATCCATGATCATAAAGACATAAAAGTGAGAATACAGTACAGGTAAGAAAGAGTATGAGTCGCTTTCGCATGAAGATATTTTAAACGCTTACCACACACACTTTCCAATTCATCACTGCCATCACCACAGTCATTGTCATTGTCACATTTCCATCGCTCAGAGATACATTGCCCACTAAGGCATGTGAAGAAACCAGTATCACACCTGGTACCATTATCCACAATACAGTGCTTGTTGTTGTTGGCTAAATACCAGTGACCTTCAGAGGGGCATTGACATTCTGCACCAGCTGGACCTAAATTTATGTTTGACAGTAAAAATAAAATAAATTAAAAATTAGAAAAAGAAAAACCCCACAAATTTAATATTGCTGCTTCAGATAGAGTTCTATAAAACTGTTCACAGCTGTAACACTGAAATTCTCACAATTCCTATAAGATCTGCTTAGAAGTCTGGTGACTTAGCCAGATTTTTGTCTCAGTTAAGCATAAGCAAACCCATTAAAACCCATAGGAGGTATTCCAGAGTTCTTTAAAGAAACTGAGATGAGAACTTGGAGTATCTTGGAGCCACCCAAAAACTATTTGTACAATAAGAAAATATCAAGTGTCATGGTTTAAAACCAGGCAGCTATGTTTCTGGAGCCCATGACTCAAAAGGACACCTGTCCCACAGTGTAGACAGAAGTCAGTTTGTGCCAACTTCTTACCAATTGTCCAACATTTAAAACAAGACAGTAGAAACATTTATTTTGGAAATTAATCATTAGGTAAAGATTTCAGATTATCATGTGATATAGTGACCATAAAGACTTTTTAAATATGTAGTAGGAAACATCTGTTCAGTATACAGCACATCAGTATGTATTCATAAGGTAAGCATATACTGCAGAGCTCATTTCATGTCTCATCCCAGAGGAAAAAAAAAAAAAAAAAAACAAAAAAAAAACACATTAAAACCCCAGAAAACAATATTTTGGTTTATATTTAGAGAAACCTATAATTTTTATTTGTGAGTATTCAGACACAAGCCTCAGGTGTGTTAGCAAAATACCATGACCTTGAATTGCAACCATTTTGATTGCATTTATAAATAAAATAAATATTAAATATATTATATTATGAACTCTTATAAAGGCAACACTAATACCTTACAGTCATCAAGCATAAAAGCTTACCTGGTGCACAGATGTGACTGCAGCCACCATTAAACTGGTTGCAAGGGTTGGTACACTGTTGCTGCTTACTTTTTGCCCAGACATGAATATCCATTGGTCTTTGTGGAAGATTCATGATCATCACAATCTGATCTGAACCATCATACTTATTAGCTCGGTAAATGCTTTGTGTGCTCCAGTCTGTCCAATATATGTGCTGATCAAACAATGTCATTGCAAATGGATGTAGAGCAGTGCTAACAATTACCTCACGATTTGTACCAGTGAGAGTGCATCGCTCAATCTTCTGCCTAAAATAACAAAGAAATGATTACATCTTAAAAGCAAGAATTCTTTTGGTTCATGGATAAAGCCATGTCCTAACTAGTCCAGCAACCAGTATCCACCATTTCAGTAATGTGCACCAATATGTAGGGTGTTGTTTTGAGGTAAAAAACTCAAATTTTCTAACAGTAATGCATAGTAGCAGCTCTGTAATACTGACACAATAATGTACTGCAAGTATCTGTCTGAAGATTGAAATATTTAAACAGCTGCACTACTGAGAACTAAAATGAATGCAAAATTTCAAGAGAGAATACTTTTTTGGAATAGGTATGATGTTAATGACTTCTTACAACAGGAGAAAACCAACAGTCCCATGAAATGGGACAGGCTTTCATTTCAGTTTCACCTTCTACAGATCCAGAATTACACAATCAGGAAATACAAGCAAATTCATGAGATGACAAACATGCATTTTCTGCCATTTCTCACATAAGAACACAGGAGGGGAAAACATTTCTAATATATAATAACCACTATATATATATAATATCTAATAGACATAAATGATAAATGTGATAGCATATGATAAACATTTCTTCCTAGTTAATCTTCCATTTTTTATTCTACCTTATGAAGAGTGTTAGCAATGCTAAGCAAAATGCCAACAAATAAGACTTCAAGGAGCCACAGAAAATCAGGGTTCAACTCCAAGTTCTGTGATAGACATGTTCTGCTATGCTGTGTGTGAACCATTCTTGCACAGACAGCACTACTAACCCTCAACCATCTTGTCACTGCTTCTCCCTCTCAGCCATTCCCACCCTCAATGACTATTTCAGCAGAGGTCAGTGGGGAAGCAGAAGATGATATGCTGATGCCAGGAGACTCAATATGCACTATACACGCAAGAACATTATTTCTAAGCATTGTTTATAAAATCATGATAAATGTTAGAGGTTCCTTTTATCACACAGAGTCCTGTCTGATAGACAGATCATACAAGAATGAAGCATGACAGAAGAGAAAATGGAAGATGTTCAAAAGTTATTTGCAATGAGGAAAACAAGAGAAAGATTACCAAGGAACAGAGGGGATTATTCAAAAGAAAAGAAAGAGCTTGACAGAAAAACATCAAGATATTCACTAAATGCTGAAAATGAGATGATACAGTTTCAGCAAGTTGAAGATAGGACAAGAATGAGCATGGATAAAGGCTGTTTCTTGTCTGCAGCTCCAAGCATCCTCCTGTTCAGTCACACTGTAATGTTCACACAGGAGGACTGCCAAATGCTTATTGACAGAAAGAACACACTTTGGGTTGTCACTGCGTCAGCAAGTACGGCATCACTCAACTGCACTGCTCTTCATACTCATCTCTGAAGAGCAGATAGAGGTAGTACAGTATGCTTACATATAAAGGTATAATGCCTAAGAAGTAGAGTGGTGTTTTCACAATATCAGTGGAACAGAACAATTCTCTAAGAGGCTGTGGCATCTTTCACACATAAGCTTCTGAAAATGAGCTAATAAAAATCCCAGAATGGCTCCTCAGAAGATAAGGAAGCCATGGGACTAAAGATATCATAACTGGTCATTTTCTTCCTGCCAGCAGATTCTCTCCCTGTTCATCACTGTGTGGCCAATACCTCTTGCCTGTGAAATTGAAAGGTCCGAATGTTGTTACTGGAGACTCCAGGCGGAATCTCCACCCTTCACTTCAAGTCACCAAAACAGTGCTCTCAAAAATGCTCTAACACCTTTGTATTAGCACCTGAATATAGTTTATCTAACTCAAAGCAACTATATGTTTAAGTCTTCTCTAGATACAAAATGTAATTCTTACCAATTCTATTTAAAGCATTCACTAGACTACCAGTGTGAGTTCAGTAAGAAAGGAAATGGCCAGTGAGAGAAAATGAGCAGATAGGAGATTTCTCAGAAATATGAATAGCTCCTCTCCTTTCACCAGCAGGAAGGAAAAGGATGTGTTTAATTTAAGGAGAAGAAAATCATCATTTGGTAATTACTGCAGGAAAATAATAATAGGTGGACGCTGCATGAAATAAAAGCTTTAATGTGAAAGAACAGTTGTGGGAAAAGTGCAGGAAGACAGTTTTCTACGAAATTGCACTTCTACAGAAGAAAAGAAGCTCCATCACAACTTTCCTGCAATACAGGCTCAGCTAATTCCCCCTTTTTTCATGGCACAGAGCACTTCTTAGGGGGAGCCCTGTACATAGCTCCCAGGTGTCAACAAGCTCTCATCTGTTGAGCGATTCGTAATATGTCGCATGCAGCAACTGTGAAGATATGGGAAAGGAACAGCATAAAACTAGCTACTTGAGATGTATGTCCAGGCTTGTGTGTGTGCCCAGCTGTCCCACAATACTTACAAGGGAACAGGACAGTCTAGAAGAAAAGAATAAAACACTATTTTAGAGAATGTGGATGGCACCTTTGGGAGACTAGCGCAAATAAGAGGAGAATAAGCAAAAGTAAAATGGAGTAGAATATACAGTTCACCCTTGTGATCTCCTGGTGTATTCAGAGATAAGAAGCACATATTTTTTGAGTGTCTGGTCTTCATATCTTATCCTATGCTGGAATTTGTCCTTCTAAAGAGGTAAAGGCCCTCCCCATGAAAGTCAGAATAAAGAAGACTTCATTCTGTTTAAGCAGATGCTCCCCTACCTCCATTAACTAGAATTTGAAAGAGAAAAGAGGACATCTCATTAGACACCCTGCATTCCCTTTAAAATAGAGGGTCCCATTACAGGCATCTTGCCTTCCTGCACACAGATGAATCCAAAGAAGAATGCCTTCCTCCCAGAAGATTCAATAGAGGAACTGACCATAATAGTTATTAAATTACAGACATCACTTTTCTGTCACAGAAAAGGAGAAGCAGGCAAAAGGACTGCTATGCTGAAGGAACCAGAAAGAATTAACCATGAACAATGTATGATGTAAAATGTGCACTGAGATTTTACTTGTTAGCAAAGATGGTTATAAAAGTCCTGAATTGCACATAAAACCAACAAACTGTCAGTGGGTACAAGTGTCATAAAGCAGTAGACTAAGTCTACACTGTGGCACAACAAAGCTTCTTACTTCACAGTAGTTCCACATCAAGACTTGACATTGCATTACTGTTGAGGAATACACTTAATGTTCTGTAATACAAAGTACCGAATTCAATTGAAAAGCTGAAAAAAACAGTTTTAAAAGTGAGGAAAAATAAATAATATATCTACTAGAAAATTAACCAAATATAAACCAATAAGTGTGTTACAATACATACAGATTTCCATCAGCCCAGTATAACTGCTGTTCTTCATAGTCCAGGGTAAGCCCATTCGGCCATACCAAATTGGTGCTCACAATAGGTGTTCTGAAGTTTCCTCCGAGTGTAGCTCTTTCAATCTTTGCATTTGAACTCCAGTCAGTCCAGTACATATACCTGTCAATAACATGATTACAAGGTTATATTTTCAGCAAACAAAGCTCCCAAAGCTCTTATCTGCTCCAGGATATGCCCACCCTGCTGTCCTTCATTGAAGTGTGCAGTGCAAAACTACTGGAAAATAACTAATTCCTCCACTTTGGCCCACACATTGATAAGGGAATCTTCTAGCAGGGATCATTGGGGTCCACTGGAATGACCCTCAGAAAAATTTTTCCCACTCCTATGAGAATCCAATAAAGTCAATTAATCTTTCTCTTACCTTTCTTAATTTGAAATACAGTATAATTAGCAATGAAACTAGAAATACAGTAATACCCCCAGCCTCTCAGGGAATGTTTTGATACTGAAACCAGAATTTTCTGAGGCACTCAGAAAATACAACAGAAAATGGGAAAGACTCTACATAGAGACATCTCTATGACACTCTTGGAGAAATCTTCAAGATTTTGCCTTACACAGCAAATGGAGGCTGGTTAGTTGCCTGACAAATACCTGCTTTGAACATCATTCTCATTTACCCACAGCACCTGCCTCCCACCATCACTAAGTGGAGCCTCATGCACTACACATTCATCAATACTCAAAAACTCTCAGAATAAAACTCAAATCTCTGAGGCTGAGATCAGCTTAGAAAACTGAAACCTAAGAGTTAGGTCTATGACAGCTATGCACAGCTAGAACTTAGGGCTCAGAATAGGAAGTATCTGTCAGTCTTTGTCACAGTCTAATTAGTAGTTTCACCTACAGTCAAAGTATACAAAGTGCCACACATACCCTCTGCAGGGATCTAATACGATGGCTCTTGGTCGTGGAACCCGAGCAACCACTGTGCGGTTTGATCCATCCACAGCCATTGAGCTGATGGTCTGATTGAGGTACTCACTATAGTAAACTCTGCTGTTGATCCAGTCAAAGGCTATGCCATCTGGAGTCCCCAGGTCTTCAACACATGCAGTCAAACACACACAAGTTCAGTACAGTTTCCAAAGATACCACAACACTCTGACATAACGTGGCAACATTAAAGATCGCTCTGAAATGCCACAGGTATGAATATAAATTTGGCCATTTAAAAATCTGAAGAACTAACAATTAGGACTTAGGCAGTCCTGTGTATGCAGTAGGATTAAGAAGACCTTTTCTTCACAAAGACCTCAGTTCTGATTGCTGTTCTCCAAGTAGCAGGAATCATCCCTCACTCCATAATATTAATTTACTATATATAATTTATTATATATAATTATATATATAAGAACAGTCAAAAGAAACATTTCACCAGATACCTTAACTAAATAGTCTACCTTGGCCATTAACATAAAAGTACCAGCTGGGCTAGTGCTAGGTGCTGCAGCCCATTTTTTTTCAATATCAAATGACTCTGTATCACATTTCACTGCACTTACCAGATGCAACCACTGTTGGAGGGCTAATTCCTGGGTAAATACTAACATAACTGATTCTTCCTGTTCCTGAAGGATAACTTTGAGTAAAATATATACGGTTGTTTATGCTGTCAAAATCCAGGGCCACTGCAGTTCTTAACACATTGACTGTGCGGAAGGGAGGACTATGATTTTCAGGATCTAGGTGGATACTTCTGAGGGCATTCTCAAGCGTAAAAATTAGGTAATCATCAGTTGAAATGGAACATCTCTTGCCATCACTGCCTAGTGTTCCAAAGGCACAACCACATTTGGGTGTCTGTATGTCAGGTAGGGCAAAACACAGATGAGAACAGCCTCCGTTGTTGTCCAAACAAGGGTTGTTGTTGACATCAAGGGGTGTACGTGACTGGAAGTGACTGTTGTAAATGGTAACATCCCTTAACCAATTAATGTTGTCTCGTATTACTGTTGGCTGATCAGTATTGCCTGGCTCCTTGCTGGCTTGGAAGACTTTTTTCAGGTTTCGATCCACCCAGATCATAGAATTTCCAAAAATAGTGATACCATATGGAGTTGGATAGCGACTGCCATAACGCACAATTTCAACATCACCACCATCAGGCTGAATTCTTGCTATCATGTCTAAGGAATCATCCACCCAGTAAATGTAGCCATTGCTGTGATCTATGGCCAACCCACGAGGTGTGACAATGCCCTCAGACACAAGAACTGTTCTGTTGGTACAGTCAAGAAATGCACGTTCAATCTTCGGATTTTGCCCATAATCTGCCCAGAACAGATATCTGGCTTTTGGGTCGACTACTATGTGCCTTGGCATATCTATAGTAGTTTTAAGCAGAACACGGCGATAAGTTGTGTTTAAACGCAAAACTTCTATAAAAGTTTCTGTCAGGAATGCATTTGTAAAATAAAGATTTCCTGTATTTAAAGAAAAAATAAAATTAAAAAAAAAAACAAACAAAAACAAAACCCAAAACAGAAAGTTAATATCTAGCATTGATACCTGAGAAACATGAGCTGATAAAAAATCAAAACCATAAAATGAATATCCATAAACACTGTAGTAGTTGGAAGCATAAGATACTTACCTACCCTTTGAGGAATTAGAAAGAAGGCACACAAACTGATGGGTGTCGTAACAGTCAATTAATTTCTGAAACCTCACTGATTGCCATGGGGAAAATTAGTGGTGTAAGATTAAAAGTGCATTAACTACAATTGTTCTTTAGGTATACTTGTTGGGTTTTTTTAATCTAAGCCTTTGGTTTGCCATTCCGTAATTTTATCACTTTACCTTTTAGAACACACAACTGTGAAATCCACATTTTGGCACAGCACTGTATACTAAATTAAGAGTATACAGCAGAAGATTATTCTAAACCTCGTTGCAATAAGGCTATCAATCAACAGAAAATTTTTGCAAACATATATGTAATGCGCATAGTATAAATTAAAGGTATCAATGGCAGTGGTCAGTTACTCAGAGTTGATGAACACTTTCTGAAGAGTTAATATTTGAATTAATCTCTAACATGTTTAAATTGGAACAGGAAGTGCAAGTGGGAAAATCAAAGTTCAAAGACAAAGTATTTCTTCTGCTTTCTCTACTTTTCATTACAATTTATAGGATTTGTACTCAGCATCTACATCTGAGGGTAGATGAACAGCCATCATTTCTTATTAACAGTGCCATCAGACAACTTTTGTGCATTCTTCTCTGGGACATGTTTTTCACTGTGGTAGTAAAGTACAGAGGTAAACTGGATGACAGCTACTTAGGAACTCACAGACAAAAGGAGACACCTAAGACAAACACGAACTCCTCATGAGAGAAAAGTTTCTATACATCTGCTCTGATAAACTTTCGTTTTTATATGTATCTATCTGTAAGAGCTATTCACTGCTTTCTCTTGTTTTAAAATCAGTCTGTAGACACATAAGTTAGAATCATAGGACTCCCAGTCAAAATAGTTCCTTTAAGATGTTTACCCAAGTCTAAAAATTTCACAGTCTGTGAAGAATAGCATGCTGCTAAATTCATCTGTTCTTACCTGCTACCCAGTCGATTGCAATGCCACGGATCCCGTTTCGTCCTATTCCATTTGTAACAACATTTCTAAAATAAGAACCATCAGGTTTAATTTTACGTATTGCATTCTGAGAAGAAACTGTGCTACTGAAGTCACACCAGTAAATGAAACCAGAAGGCATGTGAACGTCCACATGAAGCGCATTTCTTCCTGAAATATTTTGAAAAGAAAAAAAA
Organism: Pezoporus flaviventris; assembly: GCF_033815535.1. NCBI lineage: Eukaryota > Metazoa > Chordata > Aves > Psittaciformes > Psittacidae > Pezoporus > Pezoporus flaviventris. Next base: position 38,676,357 of record NW_026892549.1, read on the forward strand.
ACTAATTACCTTTGATATAAACTAACTTATTTAAAACATGTGCTATGCCAGCCAAAGTGCAGGAATCATAATTTTTTCCCCTACTATAATATTCACATACCTCTTCCTGCCAGTGGTACCATGGCTTCAGAGTGATCAGATGTCTCTAAACTAAATCCTTTAATAGCAGAAAGCATAGAAACAACTACAAATGAGCTGTATGGGGAACAGGTTCTGTTATCAGGATTTAGCTGAAAGCCAGTAGCACAGGCACAGGAGAATAATCCACCAGGTACAGGTAGGCAAAGCTGCTGGCAAACTCCAATATTATTACTGCAGCCATTTGAGGAACCAGCAGAATCTGTGAAAGACACACATGGCAAGACATAAAAATCTGAATTTAATCATCACAAACTCTCATGGATATATAGCCAAATTCATATCTTTGCATAGTATTAACAACCAGCTGGCAAAAATAAAGAACTTAATCACTGTACATTTTAGCACATAAGTGTAACCAAGGGATTTGTTGGTTTCTTGACATCTAAGATAAACTGGGCCAAAAAGCAAATAAGATGGATACATAAATTTTAAGCCAAAGAAACAAAATTTGTTACTCAGTCAATATGGCAATGATAATATTTCAGTAAATTTACATGGGCCAATAGATGCCTTAACTGGATGGTGGAATATCTCTTTATCAAAATCAGTTAAAATGCTTCTGATACTTTTTCTGAAAGCCCAATCGATTTCCTTTGAAAGAGCATGCATTCTCTCTCTGAGCAAGGTTCTGAGCTTTCACAAGTTGGATATCCTGAAATACCCCTTTATCAAATACTCACTGTCTCTGTAATACACACGCAGGCACTTCAGTCTTGGGACATTATCTCTCAGTACTACTTTGTTTGCTCCAGTGGACTTGTCAACTCGTTCAATAACTTCATAATCTCGATCAGTATAGTACAGAAAGGTATCATACACAGCAATTCCCCATGGATGAGAAAGATGAACCACCAGAGTCACACGATTTGTACCATCCACATTGCCTTTCTCAATCTAAGAAATCAGTTTAAAGCTTAACATTACATTTTTTACATTAAAAGTTCAATGTAAGAATACAAAATCGAAATGCAATATATGCTACTAAAATCTTTTCATGCATGAGATTTTTATGTACAAGGTTGGAAGGAAAGCATCAGCAGGATGCCAACAACTTCTGTTTTCTCATTCATATTCATCATACATTTTAAATGGTAATTAGTAACAACATTTATTCAGATTTTGCTCAGTCCTGCAACTCCCAGTTAGATGATAAACTAAAGTAACTGAATTATGTATGGGAACCAGAATAATAGAGATAGATGAATAGGTAAAAAAGCAACTATTTACAAAATATCTCCTACCGTTCCTGTGCTTGTAACAGCCCAGTACAACTTTTGTTCCTTAATATCAATGGTAATGAACTCTACGTGGTCAAGGTTGCCAGTGAAGAGGGTTTGTATGCCTGATCCATCCATGTTTGCACTGGCGATCTTTGCTGGGACTCCACTCTCAGTTCCCTGGTCTGTCCAGTACAGCTTCCTGTAACACACATTATCACATCTGCTAACAAAGCTGATAAGAGATCAATAGACCACTTCAGCATATGCTTAAATCCATCTCCTTCATCAGACAAGTACTCAAGCACATCTGAACAGACATCACTTTGAATCAGGACACAGTGAAAAAGAGACTTCATTTGAAGAAAGAAAGAAACAAAAAAAGAAATGTCTTGAAAAAGAGAACAATGCCTGATTAATCGTTTTTAGAAACCCATAACCTCTCCCAGTATCATCCCACAGTACCATCAAGTAAACTGAAGTAGAGCACTAGGACTGTAACAAGAAAGCAGGAGATGAATAATTCTGTTTCCCAGATAGCTGAGGGGTTTCAGTAGCGAGTTAAGTTCCAATTTGTAAATAAAACTACAAGTTCGGAAAAATCTGTATGAAACAAAATTCCACTATGTGGCTCTGGGGAATATGTGCACTGCTCTGGCCTCAGCTGCTGAAGAACACCTAGGGCACATGGCAGCCAGACTTCCAACTAGGGGCAAAACATCAGACTTCAATTCATCTTAAAGCCTGCCAAGTCACCAGCAGAGCTACCTACTAATATGGTCCTATGGAACACGATGGTATTTTTGTGAGGAAAAAAAAGCATCATACTGCAATTTTAAGTACTCTGTTGGAAAAATAAACAAATTGCAGCCAATTCTGCTGCTATTTGGAGAATGCAGTATAATCACATTTAGTATTCTGCTCTTTAACACGTGGCATTCTTCCCATGTAGTGTGTCTTTCTGCTATAGAAAGGCATCAAGATAGACATCACAAGGTACTATAAAGACACACTTCAGAGTTCTCTTTACTCTGGGTTCCCATTTTTCAGAGATTTTTTTCACAGTCATAATATTCTGGGATATTTTTGAGTAAAGAAATTGCCATACAAGTATATGGTAAATGAAGAGAATTAACATCTATGCAACAATTCGGGAAGCCATGCAAGTATTTTCTAGGGCTTAAAAACAATAAATAAATTCTGCATAAATGTGAAAGAAAGAAAGAAAGAAACAAAACAACCAAACAATAAAATCAGAAATCCTTCACTGTGAGGTTGGTGAGGCACTGGAACAGGCTGCCCAGAGAAATTGTGGATGCCCCATTCCTAGAAATGTCCAACGATGCGGCCTTGAGCAACCTGGTCTAGAGGAATGTGTCCCTGCCCATGGCAGGGGTGTTGGAATTAGATGATCTTTAAGGTCCCTTCTAACCCAAATCATTCTGTGATTCTATAAAATTTAGGATGGAAGCTGAAGACCCCAAAAATTAAGGAAAATGTGGAGAATATTCTCATGCAAAACCAACATCAGTTTTGGAAATTTACCCTCTTGCTGGATCAACTGTCAAACCAATCGGCGTGCCAGCTCCCAGAGAGGTGCCATCATTGGTAATCAGTGTTTTCCTGTACATTACATCTCCATGCAGCTTCAGGACCTATGCAAACATTGAACTCATCAGAGCATGGGATATAGAACTTATGATACATTTTCAAATTAAAGGAAGAAAGCCTAAATCCACAGGGATTGAAATTGCAGAATACTCTCTCAAATACTATGACAAAAAGATGTTCTGTACTCCAACCATCCCCCTTCTCTAACATGCATCTCTTGAAAGAGCTACTTGCAGCCTGGAACCTGTATTAACAAGTAAGCGTTTTTGGTATACAAATACTTAATCTTTCAAGTTCCATGATATCTTGAACGTATTACAGGCTGAAAGGCTTGATAAAACGCCGATTTAGAAAATATTCAATTTTATTTGTTTCAATTACCTGCCTTGTAATCTAGAAGAGTGTATTTATATTTTGGGACAAGAAGATCAATGACTGGGCTTATTCACAGTCATTACTGTATTATATATTGTTTATCCTCTATTTCCCTACACTAAATGGCAATTTTATCCTTCACAAACCATCACGCTCCTGTCTCCAGAAAGCTAAATAATATTGTATCAAAACATTTGGGAGTGGATCTTGGCTCTTACTGCATTTGATGGCAAAATTCTTTACTATCAGATGGACTGCATTGGGATTATTGATTTGAAGGAAGAACAGTAAAATAATAATAACTGTAGTGATCAGAAAGGTTTAGTGCCAAATACCAGAAGCCTAATGATTGAATGGCTGGGGGGAAGGAGGGATATCTCAGCAGAAATCAAGTTCCCAGAATACACTGCTTTCAATCTTTTTGACTATGCTCGAATTTAGGTTTATTTCTTCAAGTTTGTACAGTATTTTTCTACAATTTGCATTTTAAAATTAATCTAATTTCATTTTTTCACAAAACAAAGCAAAATTACTGATTTCAACCTGTACACTTAGCAGTGAAAATTCTAAGCTCTTACTTTCCAATTGCCCTTCTTAAATAATTACCTCAAGTGACTGAGTCCCTGGGTTACTGTAATACAGGTTTGCAGATATCCAGTCCAATGCCAGACCAATGGGAGCACCAATAACAGATGCTGGAGCAAAAACTGTTCTGTTGGATCCATCTGACCTCACTCTGTGAATTTCACCCTTGGAAAAAAAGATAACAAAAGTGAAAAAATGTCAAGAGCAGAAAACACTGTTCTATTCCAACTACATAAGTTTATGACTTGCAAATTTTATGGTATTAGCTACAGTGTGTGCTGCTAAAGCACGATATAAACAAGCATGCAGACATGCTGACCATGTCTGGGGAAGATCTGGCTCTGTAGTGCAGGCTCCCAGACAAGGTAGCACTGGGACTCACCACCCCAGTTCTTTACTGAGGCAACATGTGCAGTAAGTCTGCTCTGCTCTGGCACTTTGCTGGAAAGACAGAGGGGCACTGACATCTCAAAGGGACAGAATATACAGCACACCATTACAGCCTGAACTTTGCATCACTTGAAGACAAGAGGCTAACACTTGCCCAGTCCAGGAAGGGAAGAGGTGGACACAGAAGTAGACCAGTCCCAGGCAGTAAAAAAATGAAGAACAGGTTGCAATTGCCATCTCAGAGCAGAAACAAGTGAGAATCAGCTTTAGGAAAAGCACCCAGTGATAATTTAGTCCATGCATATTCCTAATTGCTTTGTTACCATGATATCAGTACACTGTCTGAATATATCAGTATAGAATTGAAAATGGTGCTTCAGAAAGGAACCAATATATTAGATGGTAAAAATCTGAACAAGAACTCCAGGCCAAATTAATAGGTGGCTTAAATAGGCAGAAGTTCTAGACATCAGTAGCATGCTGCTTGCTGAATCCTAATAATGTAGTGCTATTTACAAATTAACCTGTGCTTGAATCCTTAGGCCTACAGAAAAAAGCAGGAAAGTAGAATAACTTTTGCTACTATAAAAATCCTACTTTAAGAGCCTGATGGATATTGAATATTTACAGCAGTGTCTAGTATGATAGGCACTGTAAAGACAGTGAGAAATTCTCCTACCTATTATTGGCATTTACAATTAATAACCTATGGAACATGGCAGCTGAAGATATAAATACTCCAGAAATGGTTTTCAAGTAGAACAGGGAACTCTCATGCTTATCTTTGTTTCCCGAGTTTGCTTCAGACAGGATGAAGTTGATGGATGTTCACCTGAGCATTAACTACTGCTTGAACTGTTGCATAGTTTTAGCTGTACTTTCTCTGCCAGTATTGTCAAGTGTAGACAAACCCCAGGGAAACCCAAACTTGCAACAGATGGAGACAAAAAAGGGTACTAAGGAAGAGGCCTTGTGGTAATGGACAAGCACTGCAGTTAAGAAAGTAGGCAAATATGTTTCTGACATTAGAAACTAGAGAAAGACCTTTTTTCCAGAGAGTGAGCCATGACTGACACAAGTGTGGCAGATGTGAGCAACAGCAGCCTGAGTCCTGCAGGTCGGGGTTACAGAACAGGGGACTGCCCATAGTCATGCATCTGTCAGGCTGAAGCTCAAGACCCAGCTAAAGTACAGCACTAATCCACACACAGCCAGCAGAGGCAACTGGCATTTCACTTGCCAGCTCTGTCAATAGATATATCAGCCCCTGACCTCCAGCACAACTGTTCAACCTGTTGTAAATGTCAGCTGTACCTGCTGGCTGAGATTTGTCAAAAATGTTTTTTCAGACTGCAAGGAGGATCAAACAGATTCCTGAGAGTTTATCTATTTCCCTTGACAAAAGGTTTGCTTAAATAGGTCTATTTAAGTACTTCATGGGAACTAGCCATTCTAATTTCCAAAGAAGAAACAATAAGTTATAATTCCTGTATGAGTGCCACAGAAAAGGCTTTAGAGTGAGTAAAGGAAATGTAAAGGAAAGAGGTTGGGAGAAAAAAAAAAACAACAAAACAAAACACAAAAAAAACAACAACAACAAAAAAAAAAACAAACCATAAATCTTGTGTGGGTGAAAAGTAACAAGCTAGGGAACACATAGTTTCTTAGCTCAGGACAAGCATTAAAATCACTTCGACAAACAATTATGATCAACTATTAAAAATCAGCTCAAACTACTTTTTAGATCTAGAAAACTTGTATGTGCTACCTCTAAATTGTTGTGACTTTGCAATCAATTTATTCTATTTAAAGAAAAAGTTGCCTCTCTACTATGTTACTTTATTAGAGTGCTCAGGCTAGATGTATCTTCGTTCTAATGTTTAGTGCCACTGTGTCCCATGTACTGCTCACACAGAGAGCTATTCTGGCTGTGTTTGCAGAATTAAGTCCTAAATCAAGAGAGAGGAAAGAGTGGACTATAGCAAAGAGGAACTGAGAATATGGTTCTGTCAAGGCTTTCTGATATTTCCCATTCACATCTCTGACTGAAATAGAAATACCATTAATCAAGTATTTCAGCTGACAAAGATGAAAACTAGCTTACAAAAGAGATTAAGCTTCTTTATCTTATCCTAGGAGGGAAAACAAAGCAAAAACAATCCCCAATCAAACAACAAACCAAACACCCCACATTTCATTCTTTGCAATTATATGCATCAAAATTCTTCACTGCAATCCTAATATATTTCAGTCAAAAACTAATTTAAAATAAGGAGTCTTATTTCAGTGTACATTTGAACACAAATACTAACTTACCGGATTTTCAACCCAATAAATCATCTGTTCAGAATCATCAAAGTCAACATCAACACCATTTTGAACTCCTGCTATTGGAACCATCGCATCATTCATCTTTTCCTCAGGGTTCAGAGAAATTCCATAAATTATATTATCTCTTACAGCAATAAGGAAAGGGTGTTCAACTGTGAAAACATGTAATGTAGTTCAGAGTTATTTCTGATCAAGAAAATGGCATTACAATATGCTTCCCCTCTTCCACCCAAAAGTTCCATGATGCTCAGAATGGTTGAATATTGTCAGTGATGTTTTGAAACATTTACTTACAAGTTGTGCCCACACTAGGAGTGTGGTTATCAGTTATTGTAATTGTTTTAACATTTAAAGTTTCAGCACTGTGCAACCACAATGCACAAACAAGCAAATTCTGAGAAGGAGAATGTAAATAAGGCAGGATCATTCATTGCTGACCAATCTCTGAGAATAGGAATCAGAAGGACTGAGGCTCTCCAGGAAATGCCTGATGATGGGTTCTAATGCCTACTGAGCAGCAGTCACAAGCAAGGTACAATGTCACAGCAGCAATTGCTGATCTTTATTATATTGTAAGTGTTCAAGGCCAGGTTGGATGGGGTTTTGAGCAACCTGGTATGGTGGAAGGTGAAAGACTTGTTTTGGTTTGGGGGAGTGGTGGTTATTTATTATTATTTTCTTCACTGGCTGCTAAATACATTTATATAAATTTTGCAGTAAAAATTTTGACAGTAAAAAATGCAAGCCAACACATCATTGCACTTCTCAAAAATTATTCTCCATACTTCTCTCTTGCAGCTGGAGCTATTTGTCAAATTTGACATAAACTTAGATATTGTTTGTCTCAGCAGAAAGATCACATTTGGACCAATAATTGCCTGAAGACATATAGCTAGCTCTGTGAAATTCTTGGACTTCTTCCATTCCCCCCACTGAAGAATGCGGCATGCCAGTGCTCTTGTATAAAACATTTGCAAAGAACAGCTATGTTTCATGTGAAATTGTTCCAATGCATACAAGACCCTGGAGTCATTATTCCCTTTTGAATTGTACACACCACAACACTACTGAATCCAGCTGAGATATAGATATGTGAATTCTCTAGGCTACACTGTTTGTACTTTACAAGTTTGATAATCTCATTTAAAACAAGTATATTCTACACCAAGTTTTTTGCTGATTGCTTCAAGCTTACCACCTATGCAAATCTATACAGTCTGATTATTCCTCATTCACATTAATGGACAAAGAGCAAATTTGCTGAGCTATACAGATCTAAAAATCTGTGTAGCTTCAACAGATAGACATTAATATAACTTCTGCAATCTTTAAACGTAATACGTCATATACGTTCACACGAAAAATTATTATCCATAGGAAATTAATATATTGTTATATTAAATATGCAAATTTGCCATATTAATACCAGATTTTAACATACACAAAATCCTGTTTTGTTTACAAGCCAGCTTGATGCAGTCACCATCTTTAATGTCAACCTGAAATGTAGCTTTAAGTAAAATACACACAAAGGCAATCTTATCAGCATTCTTCTTATGTAAAGCTAGAAATAGCGCAATCCTAGAATCAATGCCTTTCCATCAAGCTAAAGTCAGCAGCATTTAATATGGGAACTAAGTAGGCAGAGACCATCAACACCATTGTTTTGTAGAGACACTAGGCAATCATATGGATGCAGCTCAGTTTAATCTTTCTGAAAGGTTGTGCTGGCCTTTTAAAGTAAACAATGCCAGCAAAGGTAAGGATAATAGCACATACTAGAAAAGAAATGGCTAGTGCCTAATCCTTTGCAGTCACTAGCAATAATTAAAAGCTTTTACTGTGAAAGGAATCAGCATATGTTTTATAATGTTTTCTGCTGTGCTGACCTTCAGCAACTTTTTTTTTTTAATTCCCCAAAGCTGCAGCTGTTTTTTACATACTGTTTTAAATGTATAAATTCCACCTAAAAAGAAAAACATAAGCTCAAATAGTATAAAAGAACTGTGCTTCATGAAAAGATATTTCTATTTCTCTTATACAATTTATAGTCAGCATTTATGCAATTTATAAAAGGGCCACAACTGCACCTAAATAGACAAAGGGAACTTTGCAAAATGTGGGAAATAAAGATAAGAACTGTCAATAGCTCAATTCAGCAGCAGAACTGGGTCCAACTCTGCACATGCATGTGCTTTGTCACTGTCATATTCTGTTTCTTTCATGAAATCTCTATAAGCCTGCACATACTAAAACCAGTACAGTTTTCTAAAGGGAACCCTCGTTTTTTAAATACAAATTTTCATTTCATTTCAGATTATATAAATGGTAATTCTCTTAATGCTGGTGTGAAAAACTGTGAATACAATATAGCTCTTTAAAGAACACACTGCTAAGTATCAAACAGGAAAACAGCATCACATGGCTTATAAAATTTGAGTAGTTTAAAAAGAAAGGATCTTTTGACTGACAGAGATTTGTTGTGTTAGCTCATCCCAAAGACACTTTCAACTTAAATTTCAGTGATTTGAAGCTTCATTATCAGGGAGGCACCAAAACATACTTCATATCTGTACCACTGATGAAAAATTAATGATCAATGCTTTATCTGACAAAACAAATCAGGTCAATTTTCACAAACTGCTTACCAATACTTAGAATTTTTGTGACTTTTAATCAGTTAGCTAAATGATTTTTACAAAACATTGCCGTCTGTGGACTGTTCAAAGAAGGTTCAGCAGTACTTTTTGATACAAAGTTTTATTTGCAAAGTTTTATTTCAGTTACAGCTGCACCACCTGTAGCATCTGCAATTCTAGGCTGTGTTTCTGGACCTCCTGCAATTGACATACTAATTTTTATCACAACAGAACATGTACCAGGGCTGAAGGAGAGCTACTGACACTATTTATCCTGAAGGACAAAAATGGCATAAGAAATGGGCACAAACTGGGGAAAGACTATATTTGAACAGAAAAGCAGGTTTCCAAGTATCAGAACCATGAAGTTCAGTGAGTTTTAGGGGCAAGAAACCAAAATAATCTTAGAATGCAGCTCACCTAGTGAAAGACAACATGATATGGTAGTCAAGGACAAAAAGGAAACAGACTTGAGTGACCAAGAAAGTCCTTTCTTGCTCTGTATCCCAACATTCTTAGAATTGCAACTCTTAAAAACAGATTTCTAGGCTAAATATTTATCATGAGAACAACATTCTGCCAGAGTATGTTTTTAACCGAGACTAAACTCCTTCTAGACATATTCCAACATCAAAATATTCAATGTGTTCAGAAATTTTAAACTATAGTTTCTTTAAAGCACTTTGACGTACTAAAAGAACATCTGAATCTCTGACTGATTTCTTTTGAGAACCTGGCTTCAAACCTTTAGGCCAAGTACATTCCATCCGTCCTACTGCCTGGAAAGGCACCAGACTGATTTCATGAGCAACATCCCACAGATTTGAAGTATCCCTTTTTGCATGACAGAGGGATGGATTTGATAGTGTCAGGTCTTTTTTTTCATCTCTCGCTATTACTGCCCTACCTCTCATGCAATTCCTGTTATCAGGAGAAAGCATCCATCCTGAAGGACAAGCACAGGAAAAAAATAGTGGTCCAGATGAAGAAAGCAAGCAGAGGTGGCTACAGGGGGACGCTGCACAAGAATTGATACCTGAAAAGAAAAAAAGATAGTATTAGCAATTGTAACAATATGAGCAACTAGAAGGAATATTCAATCTCATTGCTACTGATAATACTAACCCAGCACTAAAACCAGCTATTTCCTTAAAATTGAAAAACTAATTTATTTCCAAGAACCACAAGTAATACAATGCACTCGTAACAGGATATAATTTTTTCATGTGAAGCCAGTACCATTATCACAGCGGTCTTTTCTTTCTTTTTCATTTTTTATGCATCACAGAAAACCTTTCAAACTCCTTTTCAAACTTAACTACACCAGGATTTTCAGTCTTTGATCATTAAAACCCTTCTAAATGAGGGATTTATTTACTGAAGCTTCTTTGAGAAAACTAAAACCATAAAATAGTCACCTGTTCAAAGGTAATGGGAGTTCAATGCAGAATTTCTTGGATCACTATGAAGGTGGTCACTACTGACTGCTATTATTACTATACACTAAATATACAACTATTTAGATCACTTCCACAAAATTGCTGCTAAAGAGGATTTTTCAGGATGATCCATCATCATAGGAAAATAAAAATCAGCTCTTGAGTATGTCCTTAACAATTGCAGCAGGGCTCATTCTAAGAATCTTGGAAATTCCAGGAAATACACAATTGTTTTTAATATAAAAACTATCAAGGAATGAAATCAAATTAACAAGATGACAATAAAACAATGGCATAAACTCAAACTGTAAGAAAATTATTCATCTCAGCAATATAATAAATCTAAACTCTAGCTGGTGTAAGAGCTAATGATTTACAAAAAAAGGAGAGTGAGTAACAGTTTTAATATGGCATCTGAAATTTCAATCTGCAAATAATCAGCATGTTCTGTTAATTTGCAAGTGCTTTCTTTTCTCCTTCTTTGTCTGGCCACATAAAGTAGAACTGAACAATTCTAAGTGAAAAATCATAAAATGTACTAATTTAATATAATGAATTAAAATAACCAATTTTCTCCACCTGTGGTAGAAATTTTTTTATACCTTGGGTTGTAAAATAAAACCTCTTAAACCAGAACTATGATGTATAAATTAATGGTACCCTCTGGTTACTGAACAATTTGTAGTAGAATGCTAAGGGGCTTTAGCTCTGAATATGGTTAAGGAAGGTTTGGTTCCAAAACAGTCATAGCCCTAAAATTACTAACACCTTACTCAGACGCAACTGCTCAGCCTCCCCAGTATGAAAGTTTTAAAGAAAAAAAGTCAGTCATCATTACATTTATAATCAGAAACACTCCATACACAAGAAATAGAGCAGAAAATGAAACACAATATTCATGTCAAAATATTTCCCCCCCTACAAGTCACACCATGAAATGACAAAAAATTCCGATTTAGAAGATAACTCTATCTAACAAACAGAAAAAAAAAAAAATTGTTTTTTAATGTCTTTCATCTGCAAAGGATCACCTGAATTCAGGATTTATCAGAAATCCTGAATGCAATGAAGCAGTTTATTTATTATTATTATTTCATTAAGCAAAAGAAGACAAAAGTGCTTTCATGGAAGGTTAATGACAGTAGTCTTGTTTAAAAGAATAATTTCATTAACATTTGAGGAACTGAGTGTGGTATTAGAGACAAATCTTGACAATTAGAATGTTTTCCAAAAAATGCTCTGATTTTCTTATAATAACATTTAAAACAACGCACAAGCAAATGGTACCTACTACTTCCCTACTATTCTTTTGGGCTAGTCATTAGAACTACATGCTACCTAGGTTACTCTCCCTAAACGTGAGACTGTACAGGCTGAAATGACCTTCTGTTGCAAGTCAATAGTATGAATGATTTGCTTGGTTTAATCCAGCCCATTTCCTGACAAGACTGATTCCAGAAGAGCTTATGCATGACACTGCTGCATGGCTTATTTTTGTCATTACTAAAGTTGTTTTGCTGAGCTTACCATTAGGTTGCTTTACCGGATGGACTGCCACAAGCCCCAAAGGCTGATGAATGTTATAAATCATAACTGTCTGGTTTCCTCCATGCCATTTATTGGCCCGAATTACTCTATTAGTATAGCGGTCACTCCAGTACACGAAATCTTCAAAGATAGTTAAAGCATGTGGATGCTGCAATATCTAAAAGGCAAGGGAGTTTAACAATTTAGTTCTAGAGATATTTATATGTAAAGCTTGCAATGAAGTAACAACAGAGCTAAGCATAATTTTAAAAAATAAGAAAAAACATCAGTGTGTCTCAAAAGATATTTTTCAGCAAAAGAACATGGAATACCATCTACTGCCTGAAAACAAGGCATTAATTATCTGGGAAATATACTTTTTCTTTAAAATGAAAATGCTAAATAAACCCTGTGAGATGTACAGCATCAGGAATTAACAAAGCAGCCTAACTGTAGGGCAGAGCACAAGGAAACAACAGATAAAGGCCCGATTCTAGGTTTCCACAGGCACAAGAGGAAATCTCTAATGAGAGTTATGGACCTCTCAAGACCTTGTATCTCTGATAAACTGCCCTATAATCTACCAGAAGGTCGAAGAAGGTGGCTTATTTAAATTTCAGAAAACCACAAGTGAAGAAGGTTGCACTGGCTCCCATTTCACAACAATTGGCTCTCTAGCTAAAAATAAAATCTCCAAGGTTCAGTTTTTGAGAATATGCACGTGGTTATTTATACCAGCTTATGTGTATCAACTGAACATCTGAACTGTTGTCCTGGTACAGGGAAAGCGCTACAAGCAGCTCACTGAGAGACAGCCTTTAAGAGGGGTGGTCTTTATGAAGAGCCCTGCACACAGCAAGTCCTGGCAGCATAAAACCTTTCACTGCTGCCAAGAACAGCAGCAACCGTAACTCACAGAAGGTGATCAGGGAAAGTTCTTCCAGGTTTTTTGTGCTGTATTTGCCTATAGCAGTGTCAGATGTCATCTTTAGACTTCATGCATGCAGACAGAAAAACAGAATACTCTAAAGCACCAAGTCTACACTCAACTCCAGGTTCTGTCAAAGATCTGAGAGGCTGTGAACAGGATATGTACAGCTGCAGCAAGTAGCTAAAATACTTCATATCTGCTTCACCCAAGTCTTCTGCAGAAAAATACATTCAAGGCTCTGACAGTGCAATGACTGGAAATAGGTTAAGGACTACCTGGAAGGACATGGGAAAGCAATGGTTTCTTATTAATGTCTTACCAGATCACTTGCAACCACCTGTCGTCTGTTGTTTCCATTGTAATCACAAAAATCAATATAATCAAGATAAGCATCAGCAAAATAAAGAAGCTTATTTGGGTAATCAATGGAGAGTCCATTGGGCCAGTAGATTTTGTTGTTAATAATCACTGTTCGCATTTTGCCATCCATGCTGGCTTTTTCAATTCGAGGGTTTTGGCCCCAGTCAGTCCAGAACATTACGTGAGCACTGAAAAAAGTAACCTGTGGTTACCAATCTGAAAAAGAAACTAGCAGCCTATCAAGAAACATCACACAAAGACTCATTAGCAAAAAAAAATAGAAACAACCTTTTAAGAAAAGTCCTATACAGTGATAATGAAATTATTCATTTCAGCAGTATGCTGACTGAAGATATTACCGTAATTTCTGTTGTAAAGTCTTTTAATACTTCTATTGCTGTTTTCATTTCTCAGTAATAGAAGCATATAGAAGCTACTGCTATCATGGGTTTTCAAAGTTGATTATAATCTGATTCTCCAGTTCCTAAATAATCATTCGATATGGGTTTGTATTTTTACAGGCATGCATTGATAATGTTAACAGTGATATAACTGAAGAGCCCCACATGGCTGGCAGTAAGTGGACTTCAAGGCACTGAAGAGCTCAAAAAACAGTAGAAGTTTGTACATGAACAGCTCAAATCATAATATTTGATTTACTCTATGCCATTTGCTGCCTGAAATGGGAAAGTGATTTTGTGATAACATTAATATAGTACAGACAATTATTTTAGATTTGGGGCTATGAAGGAACATGTTTCTTTGCCAGGTAGGCATACCACATTATGCTACATATAAGTGTGTGGTATACCATCAACTCATAATGATATGTCAGAATTTTGAATTAATAGTACTAGGAAGCAAATGTAGAAAAATCTGTTTTACAGGAAAAATAACATCTTGTTACAGTCAACAGAGCAAGAGATTGCAAAATCACCCTATGACTTTTAAAAGTAAATCAACTCTGCAAACACTATTTTAAAAAATCTTCTTAAGTTTTCTCTTGCACTTGTCATTTGCAATTATAAAGAAATTGGGCATGTCTCAAATCTGAATATTGTCACATCATAAATTATGCATCTTTTCAAAACAAAACATAAAAAAAAAAGAATCTTACTCAGTTCTGGGATCTAACACTAGTCCCCTTGGGTTTGTTACATTTTCACTGATCAGCACCATCCTGTGGCTCCCATCCATTTTAGAGACTTCAATTGTTTCCAGGACAAAGTCTGTCCAGTAAAGATTGCGACCTACCCAATCTACTGCTATACTTTCAGTCACGGTGACACCACTGTCAAACACCTGTTTAATAACAAAATATTAAAAACAGAAAAGGAGAGAGAGACAGAGAAAAAAATGGTTGATACTAATTTTTTACCTGTTGCATTTCGATAGATATGGAAAATGGGGAACGACATCTCCAACGCTTTTAGATCTCTTATGCAGAATGAGGCACAATGTACACATCCAAAGTGCTGACAAACACCCAAAAACTCCTACTAACTTCAGTGGCTCTATTGAAGAAGTTAGCACCTACTAATAGGAAAATCAAGCTATAGCCTGATGTTAAAAAAGGGCTTCTTGAAAGCATTCAGTTTAATTTTTCAAAAACCTATATGAAATGTTGACTTAGTAGCTATGAAGTTGTTTCACTTTGTCTACGTTATCTCTCTTTTAACTATGCTGGGATTTCCCTTCCTTAACTGGAGGTAGTTTCTTCATTTTCCCTCTGCAATAGAGAGACAAGAATAATGGCAAAACTTACTATTTTTCTGTCAGTCCCATTTTGATAAGCACTCCAAATTTTATCCTCTGTTGTATCAGACCAAAAGATACGATCTGTGACTGAATCAAAATCAATAGCCACAATATTCCTCCCATCCCGAACCAGAGAATAAATACTGTGTGACTGAGATGTGATGTTGTCCACGACAATTTGGTTACGACTTGCCACCAGCAAAAGAAGATTTCCAGACTCTGTCAAAGGAAGAACAAAATTAAATAAATTAATTCAACAGTAATTCTGTGAGAAAAAGAAACACTGAGAAATTTGATATGGCTTTATACCATCAAAGCTATTGTATCTAGATACACATATTGAAAGGACAAATTCAAATCAATTCTTAGGCAAAGATCATAGAATAGTTAGGGTTGGAAAGGACCTTAAGATCATCTAGTTCCAACCCCCCTGCCATGGGCAGGGACACCTCACACTAAACCATCTCACCCAAGGCTCTGTCCAACCTGGCCTTGAACACGGCCAGGACAGAGCATTCACAACCTCGAAAACAATATTTTATCATATCCAGTCTGTCCATCCTGCATCTACCTTGGCTCTTCTCCACCGTTTCTCCATCCTTTACTCTTTCTACCAGACTCCCTTTTGAGTCTCATATCTGGACTTCAGGTCCTCTTCCCCACTGTCCAACCAGTTTGCTAGTTGGATGCCGTAAGGACATCCAACACTCATTCCTCCATAAGCCACTCTCAGCTCCCAGTCCTGACTCAATCCCCTTTAAGTTCTTTATACTACCAGTTACTCTACTCAGCCTGGTTCTTGCTCCCTTTTAGCCAGCCAGCTCTTTTTTCCTACCTTTTGACTGCATGGGGACCAGGAAAGAGAGTAAACAGATTACAGGAAAGCCAGCTGCTTGCTGTGGATAGATTACTGTGCAGCTGTTTACACTGGTTAACTGCTGAAAAACAACTGAAGAATAGCAACATGAAGACAGCAAACTATGAGAATCTCCCTATTAGTAAAGGCCAAACATATTTGCAGGTAAATTGCAAGAGTCTTCCACAACCTGAGTATATCCCTAAACCAGAAAACCTGTGGTGACAAATTCCACTGAGTATATAGCTCCTCTGTACTGTCAGTGTACTATGCAAGAGATACAGAACAACAGACACGTAGGCTGTAGCAGTGTTGTCTACTCTTCAGAAGTGAGCAAGTATGGCATAGGCACAAAGTAGGTTTTGTGAAAGGCTGGGATTTAAACACTGAACTTTGTAAAGAGAAAATTTTAACCTATGGCTTACACGTGCCTGGCATTGCTATTTTGCAGAGTATTATTTTGAACAACTCCAGGGTTTAAAAAAAAAATAAATACAGGGTTAAATTTTACTTTAAATGCATTAATTTCAAGGAAACAATAGTTTCCAATAAAACTCTCAGATGACACTTTTAATACTCTGGGTCATCCGTCTTGAACAACTTGAAGTGGCTGTTGGCACCAGGTCTTTTAAAAAGAACAATATGAAAATGACAAAGCTGGATATTTTCCAGACACTGTTGTGATTTTTTTAGGTTGACATCAATGTTCCTCACCTGCTGCTTTACAAGCCTTCCCATTGGTTTCTAAAATGTATCCTTCATCACAGTAACACCTAAAAGACCCCCTCTCATTGTAACAGTGCTGACTACAAAAGCCTGGAGGGTCACATTCATTAATATCTTCACAGGTCTTGGAGTCATTTGCCAGCTGGTATCCGAAAGGACAGGTACACTGAGCTCCAAAGGGTCCTTGAATACACTCATGAGTGCAGCCAGCGTTATTGTCAGAGCAGCTCTCCTGATCTGAAATGGCATTGGGGAAGGAAATTAGCAAATAGTTAATAAAAGCTTCTTATGCTAAATTTAATACTTTGTAATTGCATTACTAGCCTAAGACTGCTGCTAAAACATAACTGCACAATCATCAGTTATGCAATATGAGACTTATGCAAAATCCAACACACACAATGCACATAAAGGCAGCTAACAACACAGTATGTGCTACTGAATCCCATTAAATGGATGCTAACCAGAAGGCTTAGCATTTATAACAAATTTTTCAAAACTAGCTAGAAATACACGAAAAATTAGTGTGCCAATCCAAACCTAAAATTGTATTAAACAATAATTTAAAATCATTGATAATCATACCTGGCTGGGGTTCATCTGAGAACGTGAATTGATTAAAAAGAAGGAGGAAAGAAGGAAAGAAAGAAAAAGGTTATGCTCAAATCAACTCATAATCAACATAAACACAAATTCTAGCTGCACATGAGCTTTTAGATTTTTTTCATGATTTTTGAAGTTAGAAATTTAAAAGAAAATATTAAGGACTGAATCACATTTCACCTGGACTTAAAGCATACCACACTTCAGTGAACATGTTCAGGGACACAAAGTTGATTCCCATATTGCTATATAAAAACCTATATTGAAGTCAGTGGAAGTCACATTTGAATTCAGAGAACAAGATTGGACACAGCTAATAAATGTCATTATCACAGTCTCACTGCAAGCAAGTTACATTAAGTAATTTGTGCTCTAATTTCAGTATGCTTACAATTTCTGCCAGAAATGTTGCTGCACTAAATACAGCAGACTGAAATCCATTTATTTCTGAAGCTGTAGCACATAGTAGGCTATAGAAGATACTTGAACAGTAACTTACTGCACAATGGAGATTCATCAGCTCCATTAGGGCAATCAGCAGAATTATCACATACTTTGCTCAGATTTACGCAGATACTGTGACCTGGACATTGCCACTGCCAGCTGGGGCACCGGAAGGGTTGAGTAGGACAATCTCTCTCATCGCTCATATCCCTGCAGTCATTATCACCATCACAAATCCATGCTCGATAGACACAGTTGCCATTATCACAGCGGAAAAGAGATGGTGGACAGGTCCTGGGAAGACATCTGTGATGTTCATCTGAGCCATCTGCACAGTCAAGATGCCCATCACACTCCCAGTTAGCAGGAACACAATTGCCATCTGACTGACATTGGAATTCATTCTGGTGGCACATCCCTGGTGGTCTTGTAGCTAAAACAGTAACATTCAACAGTTCAGAAGCCATTTCAATTTTAGACAGGGAAGCAAAACCACTATGTTCAGTAAATTTCCTGCATAAATAGTTACAATACAATTAAGAACTGTGTTGCTTTTAGATCAGGCCATAGAATCAAAGTCAGTCAATTTACACAACAATTCAGAATCCAATTAGTTTAACTCCTACTTTGTAATATGGTGAACAAGGCAACTCAACTATTCTATTCTGAGCAAGCAATTTTCATATCTACATATGCAGATATCTATGCACATGTCCACAGCAAAAAGAAATTACATGCTGAAAACAGATTTAACCACACTGCATTGCAACATTTTAACAAATTTAAATGTAAAAAATTACTCTAGGAAAAGTTGCAATCTGACTCTCACAGATAAAAGGTTTTCAATTTTCTAGATGAATAGACTTACTAATTTTACTTTTAAACCCTGGGGCTGAGGTGCCAAGTCAGACAAAACATTAAGCCAAAAGGAATGCAAGCTCCACTCTTTGCCAGAAAAATCTACTCCTGAGCTGGATCCTACTGTGCTTGAAATTTCTGCTCAGAAAATAGTATTTCCAGACAAGTTTCCCTAAAAAGAATTTTGAGGTTTTAAGAACAGTAGTGCAGATAAAGGAAATTTTCAGAAGCATCACATAATAACTGAAGCCTTTAGCATCAATGTACTTACGGCAGTCAGTTTCATCTGAGTGATCATTACAGTCAAAAACACCATCACACCTGTAGTAAGTGCTGACACACTGGTCTCCACTGAGACATTTGAACTCCGTGGCACTGCAGTTATATACTACAAAAGAAAAAATATTGTTATTGAATTCACAGAGCTAGACTGCACCCAGTCTTTCTACATGTGGCCAGTTCCACTGGATACCACGATTTCCCTGGGATACAGAAAATGCAGTGACCTTGGAATCTACAGAAAACAGAGGAAACAGATTTCAGCCCCCTGCAACTAACCTACAGATCAAAGGGCTTACTAAAACGCTAAACCAAGTATCATAAACAAGATTAATTTATGGATAGGTTTATTATGCATTCTGCTACCTTGAAGCTGATAATATGAAGCCACCAAAGACCCCTCAGGGGGCAATAGCGAGGAAACAATAAAGAGGCATTCAACAAAGTTACACTTACTGCAGTCATGTTCATCAGCACCATCTACACAGTCTTTGTCTCCATCACAGACATAGTATGGGTCAATACAGCGATGGTCTGGACACTGAAATTGCCTAGGTTCACAAGTACCTGTGAAAGCTATTAAGAATGACAATAAATGCAGATGTGTTTCTTTTTCTCTGTTCTGAAATCGACATAATACTGAGACAGTAGAAAGACATCACCACTAAATTGCAAGATGTAATGCAACAACTAGTAATCATATAAATTACAAGCACTAATACATTAGTATCAAGTAATTATTTACGCATATGTAGGCTTGGACTAATGGAAAATAATCAGAAGATTCCACTCAGTGGTAAAAGCACTAAAGGAAGTACATGGAAATACTACTGTCTTACTTCTGGTAAAAACTTCCAGACTAGATTAGCTGATTACACCATCAGGCATAAATGAGATCACTCATGAAGTATGCATTATGCAGCACCATGATTATGATTATAATTATGACATTAGGCCCTTTTTATTTTTTTTAAATTATTTTCCTGCATTCTACTTGGCTCCGATAGCTCAAATTAGCTGAGTTTTTCACATCTTCCAGACTGCAAAATATTAGTTCTTTCTTCCTAATTTCATTTATCATCCTTCCACCAATAGATATATCTATGTAGACATACTGAGTGTTTTAGAAAAACAACAGACAGCTGTGATACTCACTGCAATTTTTTTCATCTGACCCATCACCACAGTCATTATCAGTATCACATAGCCAGATCCTAGGAACACATCTTCTATTATCACAGGTGAACAGGGTTACAGGACATGAAGTGGGTCCTTGTGTAGGACAATGCAATTCATCACTGCCATCAAAACAGTCATTATGTTTATCACAGCGCCATCGGCCTGGAATACACTGCCCACTGGCACAGGTAAAAGCTGATGAAGCACAAGTATTGTCTAAATAAAAAACAAAACAGGAGAACATGATGATAAATATCTCTAAAACTTGCCCTCCCTGCCAGAGTATTCAGTACATTTTATATACTTACAGAATGTCTAAAATAGTAATCAAATTCTAAAATGTACATTGCTTGAAACAAAAATGTTTGTCACGCCAACATGCTGCAGAACTGAACAGAATACAAGCTTTTTTACACTGAAAGAATCAATAAAAATAGAAAAACAGAAATAATAGAAGTAAAAAATAGAAAAGTATCTTCTTCAAGTAGCCATTTACTTTATATTTTTGTTTCCTCAAAATAAACCCACATCCTAGTTATTCTAAAATAGAACACAAATAAGAAATGCTTTGTATCTTGGTCATATTAGTTAGTCCTACACATTAAGGAGCACATTTTATCAATGGGATCTATTCTCATGTTTGTGATTTAAAAGAAAGTATTAACTTTGAATAAAGAAGCACCAAATATGTCTTAAAAGCCAAGAATTTGCTTTACGATATCTTATCAACTCTAATTATCCCACTTTACTTGATCAACAAACTATTTTGTGTGAGACACTTAACAGTAAAATTGGGAAATGAACCAATGTGCCTTTAATCTACTTCACTGTAAAAATCTAGATGTAGCAAGTAGATCAGAACTGCCCAAACATAATGAACATAATGAAATTTTTACTCAGTTGTTAAATGAAATGAAAGATGCTGCTCTAAACTCAGAAGAAGGTTAAACAGTGCATATGGCTTTGTTATTTTTCTTATGGTGCTATTTTTAAAATCTTTTCATCTTTATTAAGATGGTTTGTCCCTCCCCATGCATCAAAATAAGACAAGTGATATCCCAGTATCTTTCAAAATTTACAAGATAATGAGAATAAAGACAACTTTCTTCTTCAGAAGATAAGTTTTTGTTACTCTCTAAATGGAATTTTGAGAACTAGTGAGATATGAGTACTTTTGAGCATTCTTCAGGTGGCCAGTGTTGAATCCCACATTCTCAACAGTTATCCATATAATTTCCAAAGTAACTAATCTCCCAGGTAGATTTCAGGGTTTATCCATACATACAACCCTAAAAAACTAGGGTTTATTCCAACGAAATCAAACCAACCCAAGCTTTCTGAACTGCAGACCACAAACACTAACTGTATATTACAGGGATTACTTACTTAAAGAACCACAGTTTTGTTCATCACTGTTATCATGGCAATCATCAACACCATCACACTGATAGTATCGAGGCACACATCTTCCATTTCCACAGGAAAATGAGTAGGAGCCACATTGCAAAGTGGGTGGCTCATTGGATGGGTCTTCAACACACGTCAGCTGATTTGAAGCCAGCTTCATGCCATAAGGACAGCCACAAACTCTTTGAAAATTTGGTACTGGAAAGCAGAAGTGGCTGCAGTCTCCATTGGGATTTGTTCCTCTATTACAGTAGTTTGAGCCTTCAAAAGTGATAAAGAAGATCAATGTATACACTACTGATAGCAGCTTGGGAAGTATTAAAAGTGCATAGCAACTGCGAAAGTGTTTAACAAAAAGATGCTGCAGCAAACCTAATTTTGTATACACTGTAAAACAGGGTCAAGTTGACTGACAGAAACAGTAGTAGTAAGTCATAATAATAAGTCCCACATTTAATATACTCTTCATTAACACAAATGTTTATGGAAGCCAAGAACATACTACTAAATTTCATCCAATTTTCTGCCAACTTTCAGCAATCGTCTGGAAACAAGTATGCTATGCACTTTTGGCAGAGCAAGACTGAGAGACCTGATCAAATCATTGGACAGCAAACTGATGGTGAGCCTTAGCACATAGTTTGATCATATGTTTGATAAGTGTACTGGGTGTTCTACTAAATTAACTACAATACCAAATCCTTGATTTAGGTCATAGAAGGGCACAGAAATCAGAAGTGAAAATAAGAAATAAATAGTAATTTATGCACAGTGATTCCTTTAAGAAGAGTAGTTTGATCAATAAATTTTTACCCAACTCCTCAAAGTAAATAGTTCAGTTTAACTAAAACTTCTACCAGAAAAAAAAAATAAATACAAAGTTGTAATCAGTGATACAATTACACAAGAGACAAGGAATCATAATTTCATTTTACAAGGCTATTAAATACAGTACCAGAAGTGGTGGAGGAAAACTGCACACAGTCACGTAATAGTGAAATATATGTGTGATTGCAAGTGTCTGTGCTGAATGCCAGCAGTTATGATTCAGTAAAGCTGTTCCTAAAATTGAAAGTGGAAACCTGCTGTACTGATATTTTGTTTCTTAATCTATCTGTGCAACTAAAGAGCTCACCTATTTGGGAATGAGCATCGTATGCTTTAACATGCATAATGTTACTTATGCCCCTCCTAATAATAGTCATTTCCCCTCCATCAGACTTCCTCACTCGAACTATTCCACCAAGTCTCCAATCAGTAAAGTAGGCATAACCTGTTTTGAAAGACATTTAACATATAACAATTACAGAGCAATATGACATAAAAGATGAAGCATGATGAGCAAAAACTGAAAGACTTCTCATGTAAATTTCCATTTTTTTGATAACTGTTTCTCAAAAAATACAAGGACTTTTATCACTAAATGTAGTTAAAGTGAGTCCTCCAGTCATAGGCAGACATAACTCGGGAAAAAAAAGTGCTCTCAGACTTCACTTAAGTTGAGATATAACAGACTTAATTGGCATTTCAAATTCCAAGGCAGTTTTAAAAGTCACTCAGTAAGACAACTTTACAGAAAATTTTATAATCTTTTTGAAGATATTTTAACCCAAAATCAAAGGGGGTCAAATGCTGACATCCTTCTTCACACACAACATAAATCCAGTGATAAGACGCTACATGCAATTAACAGAATCCTGAAATTGCTGATCAACCCTAGGGAGGTGATTTACCTCATCTCTCCCGCATGAGTAGCCCACCTTGGGAGCACAGCAAAATCTGCCTTATTGCACTGTGTTATCTGATCTGCCTCAAAGTGTTCAAACACAAATATACATAAAAACATCCTAAAAATGAAAAAGTACTAAATAGATAATTTTATAGAAACTTGCAACAGTGCTTCTTATAGGAAAAGTAGTATTACAAAGGCCATATTTTATCTCACATACTCACAGATCATCATATTTAAAAAAAAACAAAACAACCTGTGATAATTATAGATAATATTTTCTACTGCCAGACTTACCTCCAAAAATAGTAAGGCCAAATGGGTGAGTCATCTGAGTAATATGTTCAAGAGTCCGTCTGTCCAACCCATCAAAGGTGCTGTGCTCAATTTTATCAAAAAAGGCATCCACCCAATACAGTCTTAAAGAACTAGAAACAACAAAAATGTCATATCTCTTCAAATGACATTATGTCCATTAGGAAGCACTAGCATTTTTTCAAACAATAATCTTAAACCTGACAAAAAACTATTGGGTCGTGTGGGGAGGGATCCTGAGAAGATCTTACCTTTCACTGTTTTTTAAAGAAATCAAAAAATAAGGACTTCAATATGAAAACACCAATGCACACAATCTGACAGAATTCCTTTCTTTTTAAGCTCTAACAGTTTTTGAGGAAGAAACACATCTGCACAAAAGCTTGCTGTCTGTGTTGTCCTTACCTCCAGTCAATGGCTAGGCCATTAGGCCAGCCTAGTGTTGTATTCACAATTGGCAATGCATGGGAACCATCACTCCAGGCCCTCATGATTTTTGCAGGACGGAACCAGTCTGTCCAGAATATATACCTGAAAGTACATGTCATAAGACAAAAACCCAGTGATACAATGTAATTAAACAGAGCAAGCATTCAAACAGTATTAACATTCTTCTTTGCGCCACAAAGCTGTACATATATTAAAAAAACACAATTTTATGTTGACCCTATCCTCAACTGTTAGTGGTACTGACAAGTAGCGTTTATCCTTCTTACAACAGCTTTCAAAATCTTTCGAAGTGGTTTGTCCCTTTAGACATAAAATACCTGTAACTTTGTTAAAACTGTCAGGGATTTCATTTAAGTAAGAAGTAAGAATCAAGAAACAAAATGCATCTTCCAGGTAATACTTACAAGTAAGCATGAATATTACAAAGAACTTTCTCCTGATCCTTTTGACTTATGCCTACAGAGTTGAAGCTCATGATAAATAACTTTACCAAGTAGGAAATAAAAAAGGATACAAATTCAACATTATTCTCATGAGATTACTTCAAAAATAATCTATTTGGTTACCAAACATGAAAATTCAATATCCAAGAATTAAGAAATTCAGTAGTATGGCAGCAGGAAGCTGAATTATGCTATGAAAGAAATGCTGGCATGCCATGGCCAAATAACACAGTGTTGAATTTGAGGTTAGGCATTTGCAACAAAGAAAAGCAGGGCTTCCTTTTATGTACACAGAATCACATACTGTAACATCTGTATCAAACACAGACAGTAATATCGAATATGTTTCCAATAAAGAAATACAGATAGAAAATAAAAAGGAACCAAGGTTAGCATTCTGGGACCTTAAAGCATATTAAAAATAACTTAGAAAACTGTCTTTCAACTATGAGAAACAGCTTTCTGGTCCAAGTGATACAAAGAAACAAAGTTACTTTGCCTGTTTATCAGGAGTAAAAAAAAAACAAAAACGGTGCTTTTAAAGAGAATTCTTTTGAGTGCTGCTTTCACGTGGAATGTGTATCACTTTGCCCTTTCCTCTGGGTGCTGAATCCCAGGCAAGAATAAAACAAAGACAAGAGAACTGAAGAGATGGAAAAGAACACAAACCCAAACAGAAATCCAGAATGAGATGTAAAACTAACCCCACCAATTTTTTCATATAGTTTCAAGGAAGAATCAAAGCTAAACTTACCCAATAACTGGATGAACCACTATTGATCGAGGATTATTTAAATTCTGAACAATAGCTCTCCTAGATTTATCTGCCAGCCTCATCACACTAATGCTCCTGTATCGAGGGTCTGTCCAGTATAGATTCTTTGAGATCCAGTCAAAGGCCAAATCTTCAACACTTTCCACTCTATTAGCCGTCAGGATTTCTCTTCCTAGAATTCATAATACACATAACAATTGTAAATGTTTAGGAACAAGGGAAATAGCATGAATGCAGTATTCTGTTCATAAACCTAGTGGTTTTACTCGGTAAAAATGCTGCCTCTGTGCTATCATATATAAAGACCAATACGGAAAGGAGGGATGCCCTTTGCTCCAGACAAAGTATGTGTATGTTCAGGAGCACAACCCCGATAGAGGAGAGATTAAGACTAGCTAAAGATGAGAGAAAAATCTGTTAATAAGTTTACACTGAGAGGAGTTTTATGAATGAAGGTCAGTAAGCTCAATGTGGTAAAGACATCTTGCCCAACAGCCAGACCTTACCTACTCTTTGCATAGGAATAGTCAGCTGCAGTTTACCATTACTCTGACCCAAGGCAGCAAGTAAGCTCAGAAGACTATATGCTGTCTTAATATATATTTAATCATTATTATAAATTGGAGATAAACATTTTTCACACTACCACAAATAGGACTTTCAAAAATCTCACAACCATAATATTCTTTTTCCAATATCATAACAACCATCCTGCTATTCAGGCAGGGAAATTAGAAAGGAATTTCAGTTTCATACCACTGTGTACATAAACAGACTGGTGATGACAAATACTATTTGTGAGAAATGCTACAGGTAGTTAATTCCCAAACACATTGAGCAAGTTTGTCAAAGAACAGGATACTTCAGTGAGCTTAATATGAGTTGAACAAACATTTTTGACGGTTTCCAGATTACTGGGGTGACACAGATTTATCTGCATATCTCACAATGTGACTTTTTGTACTTCTTTTTAGAAATACATATTCTACTTTTCTTACCACAATTATTCTACAATTCCTAAGAATGATTCTCACCTGAACCATCAGTTTTCTGTCTATAGATCATGTCTTTACTTGTGTCTGAGAAAAAGATGGTGTCATCCTGAGCAGAGAAGTCAATTCCAACAAAGTATGAAGGGCTCCCTGTTACAGGTATGATCACATCTTCCTGGGTGGAGAGATTGAACGGGATCCCCCGCACTGCCAGCTGGGATGAAAACAGCAGGAACTGCTGTACAGCTGCAAAAGGAGAGCTCAGACTCAGTCGTTACTTATTCGCAAAGTGAGACAAAGTGGGCATTAATTAACTGTAAAGTTTTATTTTCCTTTGGCAATACTAACAACCTGGAAACAGAAAAAAAAAGGAGACTGAGAAAATAGACATTTTAACATACGCAGACCTAAAAACTGAAGAAGAAAACCAAAACCCAACCCAGAATATTAGGTGACGTGGTCAGATATTCCTCTTGCATTATTACTCTGGTCCTATAAAAGCAGAAACTATTTTCTGTGATCCCTTTACAATCATCTATTAAAAAAACACAAACAAACTCACAGGCTTTATGGAGCTACCAAATAACAAAACCATACTGCAGCTAGCCAGGTAAATACATGGTCACATAGTAAAACTATAGACAACATGTCTGGCTTAATTTGCCAATAGATACATATGCCAAGCCTCCCATACGTGACAATTACGCACTCAAACAAGAAGCAGCAGATTGCTGTTGGAAGCCCACAGCTCCGGAATTCAATCTTTTGTTCTTGTCTTATGTGTTCAACAGGAGAAAACCAACCTAGTCTACGTGCTACTGCGCAAGAAAGCAGGGTTTATGTGTTCAAAATAATACAACATCTGCATATTAGCAAGTATCCATATTAAATTTCACGATTAAGATCTTAATCATACAGCTGTCTACATATATTCCGTATCAAATTTTCTTGAAGTGTTCATAAAAGGTGGTGAGTTTAAGTTGTTGTTTCTTGAAATTAACTTGAGCAAAAATTATTACATTTAAAGCTGCCAATGGGAGTTGGGATGAAAAAACACATAGTCTTTGGCATACTAACCCCACAAAGCTATTGGAAAGAGGAAAGGTGTTCTAAAAATAACTCTAGAGCTATATGGACTAGTGCTATATCCAGCGATCATAAGGCATTTTCTTACCAACACAATGTCTTCCATCTACGTGTAGATCAAAGCCCAGTATACATCTACAGCGATAACCCAGTCCATCGTTATCTGTTTTGTGACTGAGAACACAGATCTGTTCACAGCCCCCATTGTTACTTCCACAAGGATTTCTCACTGGAAAATAATACAGATTGGATTATAACTTTGTCTATTAACCTAATGGCATCATTATCTTGATTTTTCAGGATTTTTTAAACATCCACAATAAATCATGTGATCTCTGTGGGAATTACATCACATGGAAATCATACACCATCAGTTCTACCCTAAAATGCACCAAAATCACATCAGAGCTAACGGGTGTTCAAGCATGCCATTCTGTACAGAGATACTTGGCACACAGCATTGAGGCTATAATTTTCTGCATATAGTTCTACTTCAGAATTATATCTCACAGAATTATTTCAGACTGCTAGCCTTTTCCAACAACATTTTGTGTTGAAGAAAAAATGTCACAAACACCAATACTGCTCATAACCACATATCCATACATTTAATAAGCCTCCCCACTCTTAAATGTTGCATTTGACAGTTTATTAGCTGCAGGAGCCTAATGAAACCCAGTCTATTTTTACAATACAAATCTATTTATCATAATTAATAGCTCTTTACAGCAAAATAATCACCTCTCATAATTTTTACCAACTTTTTCGGTAATACAGTTTCTATACCTCCCTTAATAATCTCCTTGCTCTCTTACCATATGGCTGCCTGGCAGCATGGTAAACTGTCACTCCATAAGGTCTCAGTGAAGACTGGTAGATGACTTGAGGGTTAGATTCTGAAAACTTGTTAGCTTTCACCACTGCCATTTTGGTCCAATCAGTGAAATAAACACTGTGTTCAAATAAAGTGATTCCATATGGGTGAGGAATCAGTGAGCCTCCATGAGCTATTGTTCTCCTGTCACAAAGAGGGTTTTAAAATTATTTACAAAATATTATCCAGAAAATAACTTTATTACTAGGGGAAAAGGATCCAAGATTATTAATTCGTTCACTGGCTTCTACATAGAAGCTGCAAAAGTACAAATAAAAAAGACCAAATGAGCTGAAGAGATTAAGCTAAACATACAGGGTACATAAACTTAAAAGACACAGCAGTGAAAACAGAGCAACCAACAGTGTTAGCAATTTCCAAGAAAACACAGTGAGTAAAGACAACATCTCAAAAGGTAGTAAAAAATTTATAATTACTGAGAGAAAATTAGAGAAAGGGGAAATCAAAGACACCTATAGGAAATCAAAATAGCCAGAAAACCTTGAATGTAAAAAACAAAGTCCTATGCATGCAGTTAAAATAAAAAACCAAACCAAACCAAAGAAAACAAAACAAAAAATGAACCACCACCACTTTGGGTTAAACTACTCACCCATGCAAAACCAAAACAAAAAATGAATGCTGAAAATCGGTATCTATTCTATGCAAGTAGTAGGAGTAAAAGAGTAGGAGATAAAGTAGGAGATAGTAGGAGATGAAAAGTGACATTCAAGTCCTCACACAATATATAACACTACAATACCATTTTAATGTAGTTGTGAAGGAAGACTGGATGGGGCTTTGAGCAGCCTGGACTGTAGAAGGTATCACTGCCCATTGCAGAGGCTTGGAACTTTGGAACTAGAAGGTCTTTTAGATCCCTTCCAACCCAAATCACTCTATGATTCTATGAAGGTCTAGAAAATCAGATTAATTCTACAGCGCTACTATAAGAGTTTCCCAGGCAGTTTAGATTCATGCTTTAGGGATGCAAGATGCAACACAAGTAGACAGTAAGCTGTAATTTAACATTCTTTGCAGACTATGCTTCTGCCTCTTGCTCACTTGCACAACATCTACAAGATTTTTGGTGTTGCTGTAACTGGTAAGTTTTTATCTCCAAAAACCAGAGATTTTACTAAACATATTCTTGTCTTCCTAAACCCTGATAAAGGAGCAAAGATAACAGCATTATTTTTATAATTTTTAAGTAAAAAACTACATTGAGCAATAAACCTGTCAAATGAGCAGAGGACTGTTTTTCAAGGCAATCTGCAGGAGGTATGCTAAAGGGGACAATTTTTTCTTGTGCTTGAGTAACAGACACTAATCACAGATGCAGAGATAAGCAGGCTTCTCAACACTGTTTTATACAACAAAGTCCCATAAAACCTCAAAGACCCCTTTTTTGCATGCTGTGATATAGTTTCCCCAGCATCACAACAGGGTGAGTGATGACTTAATTTCTGACAGCAAAGATTTATAAAATGCAAGAAAAGCACTTAATACACATTACACAAAGTGGTGCTTTGGAGGGGAATATTTCAAATAAGTTCATTCACAAAAAAAAAAAGATGCAAAGAAATTACGATGGAAGACTATATATATACATCAAAAATAATATAAAGAAATGCTAGAAAACTATGCTGTAGTAGTGGGCTATAAAAAAGTAAATTATGGAAGAAGTGCAATAGGTATCTGAGGTTGAAAAAGGACAAAGAATGATGGAGGAATTAAGGACTGTCTAGAAATAGCATGACACCACAGTTATCAAAGTGCATCACATTCATTATATCATAATTTTCATCCTTCGTGTATCTCACTTTGTTAGACAAATCTTATTTTGAATTACATACAAAACAATCAGTGTCTGTAACCTCCAAGGAATAGTATTTCTCCTACCTTTGAAGTCCATCATAAGTTACAGTCTCAATGTAATCAAACCGGCTGTCAACCCAGTAAAGTCTCTTCATCACAATATCCAGAGTTATTCCAGCAGGCCAGCCTAATTTTGTTTTTATCAAATCCTGACGGTTTGTGCCATCCATGAAGGCCCTTTCCACTTTAGGATCACCAGACAGACTATCCCAGTCTGAGAAAAATAAATAACTATAAAGAAAAAAATAAGTTTCCTTGAGATTTAAAAAAAAAAAAACAAAAACAGCCTACATTTTACATGGAATTTGTGAAAGGGAAGCACCCTTTCGGGACAGAGATGATTCTCAGCTGGCATATTATGAGAACACACTTTACACCTCCTGCCCAAGAAGCAGTCTGCATTTTCTTCTATAGAATTAATCTAGAAAGAAACATGCTTTCACCCAAAAGACCTCAGAAATACTGAGTTTCCCTAGTTAAAAATAGACTTAAGTGTACTGCCAGAAATAAATCAGTGACAAATAGATGCATCATGAAAGCAGCATCCATCACTACAAGTTGCATGGAATTCCTCTTCCCATTCTCTGAGGATCCAATTTTTCATGGCTCGCATACATTTTTAAAGCCTGTTGGGCTGGGAGGCACTAGCTTCCCTGGCTACACTCCACCACTTTATTTCAAATAGCAGTATCAAAACAGATGTTCTTCAGTACAACTTCAACTCTTCTGCAGGCCAATTCCACTGTTCCTTTGTTTTTAGAGCTGCTCATGAACATACAACTCCAGCCATAAAACAGATTCCACACACTGGGAATAAAAGCAGTGTCAGCCCTCCTATAACAATTTAAGGTGTAAAATAGATTACAACAGATTGCAAACATTTAAAACATATCTAAAATGAATTTTAGAAACCCGGGTATCTCTTAGTTCTTCTCCTTTTGCATGGGAATAAAGGAATTTCTGACAGCTTTGACCATTACCTGACATATATAACTTACCCAACTGTTGGATCCAGTGCTATTCCTCTAGGATTTCCAAGATTTTCAGCAATAAGTGTCACACGGTTTGTTCCATCCAAATTAACCATATCTATTCTGTTCACACTGGTCTCGACCACATATAGTTTATTGGTAACCCAATCCACTGCTAGATTTTCAGGTGTGTCAACTGAAACATTTAAAACTTCTTGGAAATCAGAGCCATCAATATTAATAGAAAAAACCTGAAAACAATACAAATATTGTCAGTGCCCACATGATGTTTTGTTAATCACAACACACACGGCACTTGTCCTCTGTTATCACACTGAGCACAGATCCACAATCGGCCACTAGATAAAACCACGTCACCCACTAAGCTATTGCTTAGCTTAGGGTTTTCTGCAAAACTTTGGAAAACAATGCAAAAAACACAGGAGGCTTGCCTTCAACTACTGTTTCTGCAAAATGGACATGGTAACACACTAAAACAGCCTTGTGCAAAACCATGCACTGAAACAGATGGGGAAAGTGTATCTGCTTTTCTGGAATCTAGAAATTATCATTAATTGAAAACAAATGAACATGCTTTAGCAAAGCTCTCATCAGTGACTAGAAACAAGAGGGGGAGCTCTTACTGCACCAACCACACTAAGGGAAAATTGCTGAGTGAAGAAAGGGAATCCTCTCCATCCTGACAGAAAGGAGAAAGCTCAGCATTGACTCTGGTCTTCTCTATTTAAGGCTAATTTTAAACAGCATCATGCTTAAGAAGAAATAGTTTTGTTATCTTACAAGCAAGCTCAGAGGTACCTGAGGCAAACAGCATAAGCACGGCAATTCCATAGGTACAGTTGTGATCATAAAAATGGGTAATACAAAAAGCTAGGAATCATCCCTTTTGGAGCAACAACATGAGGTTTCAAATGTGTTTAAATGAAAATACAGATTACCACAAGGAAATAAAAGCAAGAAAATTAACAGATGAAATAGTTGTATCATTTTAAATATTCTTCATGTCCAGGTAACAATAATCAAGCAAATCATCTAACTGTCTATTCTGTTCTTTGGAAACCTTGCTGATGGAAGAGCTTATGGGCATTAGGTTATCAGACAGTACACTAAATGAGATAATGATGACACAGAACACAACCTACAATTCTCTAGTTTAGTTTATATCTTAATCTTAAAAACAAAAGGGACAACTAAAACACATCCTCTAATTTTTATTTTAAGACATCAGGTGGAAATATGCACTACATAAGAACATTCATAATGTCACTGTTTTAATCTGGGTATTTGAGCTGGGACTTAATTAGATTAGTTAATTAGGATTTAACTATATTGGAGCAGATAAAAAGGTAGTTCTGGACATCTGGGATTTGCAATGAAAAAAACCTTATTATCATCTGTTTATACATTTTACAGAGACAGCATAAATCTTTGGTCTCATCAAAGTTCAGATTTGACCCTGAATTGCTTCAACCATTGTCAATGCAATTGTAGTAATGGGAACCCACAGCAGTGAAAATAAGAATGCCAGAATTGTGAACAAGTCAAAAATTGTGCACACAGAACCCATCCTACTTGGTAGCCATGCAGTATGCTTCCCAACAGAAGCAACATGGCACTGTAGTAGAAACAACAGTTTATGTGTAGGTTCAGAATAAGGACAGTGACACCATATTGATGCAGCAGTAGTGTCAACAGAAGGCAGGCCATGGACTCTCCTCCGCTCTACACGACAATCAACGTAGAGATGAAGATTGTGGAGTTTTTGTGAAACAAAACTGGTCCAGGTAAAATGATAAGTTATGCTAACAGAATAAAGAACAAGGTAAAGTCCAACTTTCACAAGGGTCTCCAGACTGCTTTTTAAAATTACTCTATTTTCTGCATCTTGAAGCTAAAATATTTACTTTAAAAAAAAAAAATAAAGGTAACAGAATATTGGCTCATTACACAAAATACTGTCAATATTTGTTATCCAAGTTAATTACAGTGCCATTTGAAGTATATGAAGACATCTGATCTTTATCATCTTGGAAGGAACACAGCTTTTACATTTTAAACGATCATGTTTCAAAAAATTACCAAGAAAAAATTGTTCACTTTTGAAAGAATGTCTACTATTTCTCTTAATTAGTTTTTTGGACTCCATCTCGAGCAAAATTAAAAGTTGCTCAAGACATTCCCATATAATAGGATTCTTTGTTTAATATGTCACATGTAATAGTATAGCTTGAAAAATGCAGTCATTAACATAAAACATTTCAAGGAGCTTTTTTTTAGAAAACAAAAATACGGCCAGTTTCTGCTCTCAAAAAGGAAGGCCTATCAACACATTCTGCCTCTTGCAGTTTTCTACTTCCACATACAGAACAACATATTCTTCTTGAAATGTCTACCTACCTTATCTTGCACTGTATCAGTCCAAAAGATTCTGCGCAGGTAAAAGTGAAAGTCCACTCCAACTGCAACCCCACGATTCTGTGACTGCACCAAAGTACGAAAACTTCTGCCATGAAGATCTCCAATCAGTAAATCGCGGCCATTGGAAAAAATAATTGATGCAACACCAGCTGAAAGCAGGGGTAACAAATGTATGACTACTCTGCAGGCAAGCTATTTTGCAAAGGGGCATTGAAATATACACATGCTGGTTCCTACACACCAGACACAAAGGTTTTAGTAGATGCTTAGACTACAGTCTGTATAAATGTTTCTGTATGAGTGCTAACTTGTTTTGATTTGCCTTTGATTTCTAGACCTGGAGCAAAGCAGGCAGGAGTACTTAAAAGTATTTCAAGTATTTAAAGCCCTACCAGGTAAAACTTTTACAAAACCCCTGTGCATCTAAACTCTACAAGGCTATTACTGATCTTCTATTTCTTTGCTTTAGCTCCTTAATCGAAGTATAAACTTTAAGATTTTTCTGCCCCATGAGATTCAGATATTCCTTGATTCTAGGAGGCAGACCATGTTTCTTAGCTTTCCATGTGCTGCTCTATCCTAGCCACCTTCTTAATTCTCTCATCAGAAAATCTTTGCTGTATCTTACAACAGAAAAGAGATTCCAGCAAGTCTCTGACAGAAGTTCACTTTCAAAGCAGATGCCTGTTGAAAGACTCGGTGTAAGTCTGACAAGAATATACTTCAGTTCAAAACCTATTCACCCTATACATAAAATCTTTCCCAGTTAAAGCAGAAATGAATCCTGGGAAACAGAGCAGATATGAAATTCCCCATTAATCAGATAGAAAATCAATACTTTGCAAATGACTCACTGGCTGAAAAGTCACACTAATTTGAATAGAAAGCTTCTTGTGAAAGATACAGACTTTTTCTGGAAACAGGCAATCTTTCCCTTAGTACAGTCAAGTATATTTCATTAGCTAAAAAAGAAAAATAATCCCTATTTCTTGAGGACAAACTTAGAAAACTGCAAGATGATGACTGCTCTTCAGACATGACTGAGGAAAGAAGGAAGGGGGAGGGAACTAGGCAGTTCATGCTTTCCTAAGAAGAAAGACTGCTGATCAGCTATGCCAAGCAGGGACTCCAGTTCCCACTGAGTTCCTACAGGCAGTAACACCTGCCTCACACAAAAGTGCGTTAGGCCATCACGTCTCCACAAAGAAGGGCTTCCCATGGCCTGCTTTCAGAACAGAGCAGGAGGTGAACAACCAGGAGCAGCTGCCTACAGTTGACAGGGAACCACATTCTGTGTGAGGCAAGCATTCCTACAAAGTTCAGACTCTGGGACACTAGAAGCCAGAAACATGTGTCTCTCACAGACAAGTGTCTGAGCTCACCATTCAGCAAAGCCATCTTCAGGCATGGCACAGTCATTCTAGAAAAAGCGAGGCTTCCTGAT
Source organism: Pezoporus flaviventris (assembly GCF_033815535.1). Classification (NCBI taxonomy): domain Eukaryota; kingdom Metazoa; phylum Chordata; class Aves; order Psittaciformes; family Psittacidae; genus Pezoporus; species Pezoporus flaviventris. The sequence goes on from NW_026892549.1 coordinate 38,711,409, forward strand.
TTCTTGTTCCCACCGAGTTCCACAGACAGCAAGTAAGGAAACTGCCATCCACAGAAGCAAGATTTCGTCTATTAAGGAAGGCTCTGGCAATGACCTTCCAACTCTGTGGAAGTCAGGGATTATAAGAAAGCACTGGAGCCCAGAAGAAATTCACTGTTTGAGGAGAAGCAGCCCTGATGAGGCAGTGAGCTCCATCAGCCTACACGTGCCAGCAGATGCACAGTCTCTTGATCTTTGCTGATGTTTTGAATGCCAGCCTAACCTGAAGTCCTTAAGGCCAGAGTCAAGTTCAAATCAAACACAACTGTACAGCATAGCCATGCAAACTGCCCCATTTTATCTAGATCTATTAGTCCAACAACTACAAGAGACTTGTGCTGCTGCACACTAACCTGAAGTGTTAGCCCGACAATATCGATGATGCTCTAGGAAATAACCTTCCACACAGTGGCACTGGTGATGTCCCACACGATCTTCACACAGCTGGTCACAAACACCCCACATTTTGCAGTCATCAAAATCTGTGAAGTGAGCAATGCATATTTAGAAACAATGCTTTGTATAAAAGTGATATCTGCTTTCTTTATATCTGTTTGCAATACTATGGCATGGGAAAAGAGGTTTCATGTGTTTTTTCCACAAATGTTTCCATCTTCTTTTTCTGAATAACAAAACAATTGATGTTTGCTGCCAAGAAAACAACCCACACCCTCCCCACCCCATCCCCATCTTTCCACCAGCAAAAAAACCCACACCTGTCAGGAGAAGAGGAAAAATCACTGGAAGGAGTGTCATAGTCTACTTTCCACAAAAAAGAATATGTCTATGCAGTACTCTTCCAGCAACAGATCTGAACATTAATGCACACAAACACTCACATAGATTTAAGCCCACTCTGAAGGAAAGCCCTAGCTAGCTCTATGTTAGTGCAGTACTCAAGTTAATCAGTTCTGCTAAAAGGCAGTGTTTATTAGCTCAAACTTGGTACCATGCTAACAGGTGTCTGACTTCCAATTAAAAGCTGGCTGTGCCCCAGAACCAGCCATCAAAAAGTACAAAGAGGTTCATTCTGGCATGCAAAATACCATCTAGGTAGCTAAGACAACCCAGCAAGTTCTCACAGATATGCCCTACAAGGAACTTTCAGGGTTGCTGCAGAATCTTTAATTTCAAAGTCGTGAAATATTTAACTAGTCACCTTTACAAACAGAGATTTTTTAAAGTTCTGATTTTCTCTTAAAAATAAATAAATAAATAAAAAAGCCCAGAACAACCAGATCTGAACACTTTCTGATGTTTCATCCTATCTGCAGATATTTAAAACCCAGGAGATTTCTGATACCACTAATACATGGTTTTGACATCACAAGTTTGACCACTTTCACATGAAAATCTGAGTAGAATCCATACATTACACTGCTGGAAACTGGTTATTCTACTGTTAAGCCAATAAAGTAGAAAATGAGATCTCAAATATTCTTCCTACTGGAACTTCTGTTGTCAAACATTTATTAACACATATGTGAAATTGAAATATTTCCTAGGTAGCACATTTTTGTACTGAAAAAGCCTCAGAGGCTTTCTGGCTTCCATGTGTGTTAAAAACCTTCACTATATAGTGAGCCATAAGCAAAAGAAGACAAATTGAAAACATTATAGTTTCAAAAAGTAATACACTCTGCTAATACTATAGTTTCATTCTCCTGGCCTTAAACCAAGAGCATTGATTCAAACTGAGATCTGGAATTACACACTACTGACTGGGAGCCACTCCTCCATGACAAGTTTTGCTCCCACTAAAGATATATGCCTAAATCTTGGCAAACCAAAACACATTCGCTCAGATTTACAAGCCAGAATGAGATTGCTAGGTCTACAAGGCAGTGAAAGAACAATAGAAGACTCACTGAGAATGCACCAGGCTTGCAAGTGTCCTTTATGTATTTCCCAAATACAGTCCTAAGTCACACAGTATTCCAAAAAGACTCATTAGAGGCTGAGCACCCTGGAATACTTTTACTAGCAGAAACACCACAGCTTGGGTTGAAAACCCGCAACAGATGTTTATCCAATTTCTTTTATTAGGCAGTGCTAATTTTTATGGTTCTGAAGTTACTCTATTTACAGTTACCAAGATAAATCATTTGTACTACCATGGGTTTGCTCTATGAAGTTATAGCAGCTACAGAATAGAAATGCAACACCAAAATACCTGTTACCTTTACATTCTTGCAAGTAGTCTTCATTTTCATGTAAATAATGCATATATTGAAATCCTATAGGTGATACAGCTATTCCATAGTGCAAATACAAAAGACCCTTTTCATTTTTAAAGTACAACATTCTACTGTCTTTATATATAGGCAGTTTCAGAACACATCAGACACTTCAATATCTGTAACAGCTTTTCCAGGCATACAACACCACACATCCCTGGAGCAGAAATAAACTCTTCCCATGTAACCACTAAAAGACCTGTAAAAAACATTGATAATAAAACAGCGATCCAAGAGTAAATATTTTTAAACATAATCATGCTCTGATTATGTCTTTAATGGTCTTACTGGAAGAGATCTTTAGGATATCTCTCTAGCTTGTTTCTGTGTTACCATGCTGTCCCTGTACTTCTTAGATTTTTATTCTTTTGCTGACTCTTTTTTGCCATCCACCCATTTGGAACTTACTTCCTGGAATCCAAACTTTCCCAATGAAATGTGAAAAGGTAAAAGGTATCTACTAGATATCACTGTACTTCACTTACCAATACAAGTACGACTGTCATTGTTACTTATTGTATATCCTGCAGGGCAATAACACATCCCTCCTGACGGAGAAGAATGACAGCGATACTGGCAACTCAGAGCAGCACAGTGTGATATGTCTGGAAAGGAAATAAAATAGTTCAGAAATACACATATTACCAGTAGAACAGCTTTTTGCCTAACATTTACAAAGCTAGTGTCTTTTCTAAGCAGTGTCTATAATTTCAAGAACAGCTTCTTAAAACATACATGCACAAGAAAGTATGTCTCAAATTCCATGAAATCACATACACTTACATACATGCAGGCAAGGAAATGGAAGACAGAATATAAGCTACTATGCATAACAGGTTTTCAGAACAGAGCTGAAGGACAAGCATCAGTCTTATATGAACCATCACTAGTAAGCACCATGTAAAAAGCTGCACAGAGGAAGCCACCTGCAATACACCATACCTTTCTCTGGTTCCACCAAACCTGCTTGTGAACAACACATCCTCAACCTCTATCTGTTGGCATTTAACCTCAACATTTACTCTTTCATGAAGAAAAAATTCTACTACATTATATTAAGAAGAGTATATATATAACTCCAACATATTAGAGTATATTGGTTGGGTTGTCTTTATTCTTTTCTTCTCTTTTTTCTTTCACCACTTCTCCCTTTCCTTTTACTACTACTCAATAAGAAGTTCAGTGATAGGTGATCAAATTATGATGGTAAAGCGCTTGCTGACTTGCACCTCCTTTTCCTCAGCTTCTTCTGTTAAATGCTTTCCTTTGCAGCTGATATCTGATGTTACTACTAAACCACTCAGCAAAGCAAGAGATGCTTTTTTACAGTGAAGTGTAATTTCCTATTTTTTTTTTCTGTCCTCCTATTCCAAAATGTAGGATTTTATTAATAGGAATTTTCCTCTTGCTGGACATTAAAAATGTAAAATACCATGGTCCTGATTCTCAGAAGGAATCAGTGTTCATAAGAGTGAAATTAACAGGAACTATGCATGCTCATTGCCACCAACAGAGGAAATCCAGTATACAACTAAATGGAGAACCAGATATCCCAGGTGAAATGCAAAAATGACTTAGCCAAGGCTCAGGATAGAATTCAGTCCTGTGGTCTGACCAGTATACAACATTCCTCCTTACTTTTAAAAAGTGAAAACCACAGATATTTAAACAAAAATTTTCTATATAGCACACCTTTCCCCGCCTTCTTGAACACATTTTAGGATATGGAGAGTGAGATAAAAATCCTCATTTGTGAAATTTCATGTACAGATTTACAAAAGGAATGGTCTGCTCGCAGCATACATGCCTCTTTCAGACCATCCAGTCAAAAGAGTACCAACAAAAATAGTGAGATTCCAAAATTTCAGCGTTGTTTAGGGGAGAAAAGGTGAATGTGAAAAGATGTCAGTGCTGATGTTTCTGCTATTCTGTGTACACTTTTGATTCTGATACGTACTGCAGTGCCTGCCTGCAGTGATGTTAGTTTCATCTTCTCCTGCAGGACAGTCTGCAGCCCCATCACACACTTTCCCAATCGGAATGCACTGTCCTGAACCAGGGCAGGCCCACTCTCCTGGGTAGCATTCATGGTGATCACTTTCTATGGAAAGAAAAACAAGAATAGCTGAGAAATATGTTTCAAATAATACTTAGAATTTCTTCCCAAACAGCTTCCAAAGCATCTCTATCCTTCATTATTCAGCTTCTGGTTCTTGCATACAGCTGGGAAAGACTATGAAAGAAACAGTATCTATACTTTCTTGTTATGCTTTCTTTTGCCTTCTAAGTACAATGCAAACAATACTTGTGAGACGCGTGAATCTTTCTAGTTTTCTGTGTTGTAAGAAACACTAAAACCATTTAGCTTTAGACAAACTGGTGCACCAGAAATTGACCTATGGCTTTGTGGTTTCAAAACACGCACAGGCTGTCTGGATAAAGAGAATAATGCTCATTGTAGAAAAGGCCAATGAAAGAGAAAAAAGGCCATGATTTCATTCATTAAAATTTCTCTTTCTTGCATGATAAATCTTGGCAGGAACTGAGTTATTTTCATCTTCAACCAACTGATTTTGGTTATTAGGAACTTCATGTCTCTTAACAGATGACATAAAAATCTCCACAGGAACAAAAAACCACAAAAAATGTAAGAGAAAATGTAAAAGAAAAACATATGTTGCTATATACTACTTATTTTGCAGCATACTTAGTATCACAACACCAACTCAATAGCTCTCATACACACAACAATAAAAAATACTGCGTAAGTTTAAAAAAAAACCAAAACAAAACCCAGAAACTGGTAAAGATGGAATTCTAAGGTTTTTCCCAGAATTAAAATGGATTCAGAACATCTTGATTGGTCAAAACTCCATAAAAGTACTTAGTGAGGTCTTTCTCTGAAAATGTCACCATTAGAAGTTAGCATTATTATATACCACATCCTCTTTCATCTTCATTATCTTCACAATCATCATCTCCATCACATATCCAGCTCTGATGAATGCAACGGCCACTTGGGCAAGTGAAGAAGTTGCCTCTGCAAGTTGCATAAGCTATGGAAAGAAACACCAGAAAATCAAATTGCTCTAAGTGACTAAAAGGTCAGAAATAGCAACATTGTGTCACAAAGTAGTGAGTATCTTTCGATGGCTGTATAGCTAAGCAGTCTACTTCCTGCCATCTGCTTGAACCAGTTCTTAGTAAAACAGTTAAAAAGAGTAAAAAAAAACCAAAAATCATACTGCAAGAGTTTTCATCACTCCTATCTCCGCAGTCATCATCATGGTCACAGATAAAGGCTCGTGGGATACATTCTCCGTTAGCACACTGAAATTGTGTACTGCTGCATCCATGCGCTGAAAGAGATTATAGCACAGAAAGGCACACACAAAAAATCTGTCAGAAAACATCAATCTTGAATTCTAACAGTGGGTCTATAAAGCATATCTATTTGGGATCAGTTTGCATATGGAACTTACTGCAGTTAGCTTCATCAGAAGAATCTCTGCAATCAACTCTGCCATCACATCGCTGGCTTGCATTGAAACATGCTCCATTTGCACACAACAACTGTTCACATCTTGGATAATCTACAATAAGAAATCCTTCAGTATTAGCAAGAACGTTAGACTACAGCTTATAATGAGTCATACATATGCAGTGTCAACAAAATATCTTGATCTATAGGAAGACAAAAAAGGAACACATCTTCCCATACTACTACTGACAAAATCTATTTACTGACTACTATTGACAAACAATCACTACACTGTCTCCTCCAACACGTATTATGTTATAATTAGGTTATTATGTCATGTATATGCTTTTCATAGATGCTACAAAACCTCACAAGAAAAAAGGGGAAAATACCCCTCTCATACCCCGAAAAGATCTGCAGCCCAAACAGTTTACAATATGATAGAAAACAATGCAAGACAGGAGAGCAAGTAGTGAACGTTTATTTTACCTACTTGTTCCTCAGTTTTATACTTTATTGATCTTAAAAGTACTTAGGTAGTTAAAAAGTTCCTGAAATTTACAGTTCCTATGTCCTCTTAGGTGTGTATTCTCAAACTCAGAAACTTCACAGTTTTAGGGTTTTGTTCTAATTAAGCCAAGGATGTTAAACTTTCAGGGCTATGATCGACTTCAGCATCTTTGGGTTTTATTACAAGTTTCCCACTTCCTAAAACAAAAGATCCTGCAGAATGAGAGATTTTTCAGTGTCTGGCTGTTCTACTTATGTAAATGACTTACAGACCAACACAAGGGATTATTTTAAACAACTCAGAAACAATCCTGTAAACACTTATGCATAAAGCAATCAGTGAGTTCAATGGAACTATCCAACAAATTAAGCATGTGCATGTGTTAAATTTCTCTGTACACACCTGATCCCAGAGCAAAGCATTTGGGTATAAAAATCTACAGCTATGCAAGAGCTAATAGTGATCAGAGGAGCTGATCATACTGTCTTTGTTCTAGGGGGCAAGTGGAAAAAGCATTAATGCTCTGTGAGTGTCCAGGAGCTATATAAAAACCCAAGTAAGGGATCTCTTTCAGGGACTTGGAAATGTTTTGGATTTAATGGGTCAGTGACAAATGAATTGGAAAAAACTAAAAAGTAAGGATAAGATTCTGAACTAAAAGGACAAGGCAGGTAGCTTGCATCTAAGAATACAGCTGTGGAAGAGGAAAGAGAGAAAGGAGATAGTATAAGACTGAACGTGGGATTAAGAGAGAAAAGAGAAGGGACAGAAAAATACGAACACTTTTCTTTCATCTTGCTTTTAATTGTGAAGAGCCTCTAACATGAGCATTGTTTCCTTTATCTTTTCCTCCCAAGAGTGTTTGGCTAATTACAGGAAACTGAAAAGATCTCTTCCTAGTGATCACAGTTCTTAGAAGATAATACAAGTTTTGTGCAAACAAAGGGAAATCCATGTCCACTCATTCCAATGCTGAGAGGGAGCTCTTCTTTCTCTCCCCTTCTTCACAGGCATCTCTTCTTCTTCGCTGAAATACTTCTCCACAAACTGTCTTCCCTGTGGCATGCCCGCACTTCAGTTGCAAAATATAAACAATTGGCAAACACCAGCACAAATGACATATAAGGCACCTTGCTCATTGTAACCCAAACTATTTTGGGGCAACAGCTGGAAACACATTTAAATGGCATGTTTCAATGTACACATGTGGAAGATGCTTGAAAGCTATGTCACAGGAATCGTTAGGCCCACACTATTTTGCTCTCTAACACTTCAGTTCTGCAAGCTGAAAATAAATCCATACAAAAAAAAACAACAACCAGTAACAGGAAACAGTTGCAACTGGTATTTGATTCAGCAGCACCGATTTATGTCACACAGTCAGCAAGTGTAACTTTGTGTATCCCTAAACCAAGTTACAAGAAGGAGAAACTAAAATGGGCAATTTCCTGCTTCCAAGTGTCATTCCTTTACTGCAGCAACATTTCAAAACTTTTTGCAAAATAGAATTAATTAAAACCCTTTGACTCACTGCCATGAGTCAGCTTATAGCCTATCAGAGATACTAGGAGTCTCAAGACTCAGGGTCCTATGAGCTACATGTTTATCAGGTAGTGTTCATAGCAGAGATGAGTTGAGAGCTGGGAGACTAACCATACCTTCATTCCTGGCCTTAATTCCTGATTTTGATCCCTGCCACTCTAATCTTTGGCTGCCTTCCTTACTTTGCTCCAGTTTTGCCTCTTCCCTGCTTTAAACTCTCCCTGGTAGAGGTATTTCCTCCAGAACTTCTGCGGTCCTGCAGCTGTTACATGCAATTTGCTCAACATCAAGAACATCAACCTCTGACCACAAGCATTTTCTTCCTTCTTGGACTATATCCCTTGTGATCTCTCCAGTTCTTAATCTTTGTTCACTTTCACCCTGATCTCCACAGATTCATCCCAGACCTGGCTGCTCACTTCCTGACCACAGCGGCTATTTAGCATAGGCAAACAGGAGGCAGGCATTAACAGGTTAGGCAGTTGACCCATGGCAGCAACTCAACACAAAAATTAGAATAAAAAATACAGAGTTTCTGGGTCTGCACTCAGCCTATCAGCCCCAAACAACACATCTTCAAAACACTTCCCCTTTATCTCTGATGGCCTCAGCGCAGTGTTTAGCTGCAGAAATGTATGAGGAAGGTTATTCTGTCAGTCACAGCAAACCAAAATGGTTGGGATTTTCAGTTTTCAATGAAGCTGAGGCAGGAGAGAGAATTCTACCCTTAACTGAAAGAAGCAAAGTATGTGGCACAGAAAAATGGAACCAGTATTGGCTGCTTACTCCCAAAATGTACTTGCTACCCCAAATAAATTGTGTTTCATTCTTCATTTCTAAAGTTTTAAAATGAAGGTATTTGCTAGCTGCTGCTTACTAAAAAAGGTGGAGGAAAATTATATATATATTCAAAGAAAATTTAAAAAACCATAATTTTATTAAATTAAAGCAGCTTCAATGCACTAATTATGTGACCTGCAGCTGAAACATTGTTCTGATGTTTATCTTAGCCTCTGCATGGGTAGTTTTCTCTTGCGGTTAATCCCATTAGCAGTAAAATGGACTAAGACTTTGAATTCCTTTGTTCTGTTTTTTTACATGTGTAATTGCTGAGTTACTTCATATCATTGACATTGTGCATTTGCCTAGTTTCTTAAATAATGTAACTTATTCAGTAACAAAACTTTAACTTCTTTGCAATCTAAATCTACTTCCAGACAGATCAGTGAGCACAAGGCATAAGTAAACAGACATGCTTAGTTTGTATTTTGTTTTGCTTCGTGAAATAACAGAATCCATTCTAAATAGCTTTTTTCTTTCATTATTCATGGATGTTTCATTTTCTCTTTTTGAAACCTTTTAGTGTAAATTAAATAGTGGGAAATTAATGACAAAGGAAAAGGCCAAAATAGTTATATTCCTCTTGTATTTGTTTATATCAGATAGTGTGGAAAAGGAAATGGATGGAATAGTGGAAAAATGAATATTCAAAGCAAATATTTGAATCTGCTTCAGTAAATTTTAAGATTTACATTAAGCCCTACTGTGTAGTTAAACATAAAATCCCCAAATTATTAATTGTATCTTATGACTTCTGTTTTAAAGCTCTACACCTTGCAAAGACCGAGAGGAACTAAAATTAACCAGCCTGTCTGAAAGGGTCTTGTCATTACGTTTTCCTCTATTCTCTTGTCTTCAGCACCATCACATTTCTTTAAACTAGTCAAACACTCCTCCTTTCAATATTCGAAGTCACAGTCATTCTTCTGTCTTAGAAGGACTGTCAACACATATTCTAATAAACCAGAGTAGAGGTTGTTGAATGATACGAGGCAGTCTCTCCCCCTGGGGCTAAATATGCTGCCTTCACAACAGTCATGGGGCCTACTGGCTGACGCAGCACTGATTGGGTTTCCCACACAGCAGTAAAGCGCTACTGTTAAGATATCTAGAGGCCCCTTTCCAAACTGCCTTTTTCATTTACTTAGTTGAGAATGTTAAACATGAAATAAAATGAGCACTTCCATTTTCAAACATCACAGCAGCTTCTAGGCTGAAAAAAAGAATTGTGAGTATTGTCCTTAGGACTCCACTCCCACTGTGCACAGGTTCACTGCATTATGATGACCACACCATTTTATCTGGCTGTTCTACACTGTCTTCAGTGACTACTCACAGAGTGCTCTCAGAGGTTCTGAGAAGTTCCTCTTTTTTAATTCATGAATAATGTATTTTTTTTAACAAGTATCTTTTCTCCAGGATTTTTTTATGTGCTGTGGATTTCCTAAATTAAGTTACCAACCTCTTTCATTTCTCTAAACTGTAAGAGAAAACAAAGCCAAGCTACAGAAGATATTCTTCCAGCAATGGTATGGGATATTTTGGATCCTGGCTTTTAGCCATTTGTGTTGGTGACCTTAAAACTGGCTGTGGGTCTATCTCATGGAAAAGTTCCAAGCTGGTTGTCTAAGCAACCATCTATTCCAGAGTACCAAATAGTTCTAAATCACCTACAGAGTGTACATTTTAGGCACTTGTAAGTCAGGGATAAAATACACTAACAGCTGGCTGACCATGTAGTATGCTGGTTTTCTTTTTACAGAGCATGTGCATGTGCCCTTTTTTCCTCTAAACACAGCCATTAACAATGTTTTCTTGCTTGCTTCTTTACCCATGACACTTAGCATGCTGACTTCTTCCCCTACTGTCCACCCAAAGTCTAGTTCTGAGTAAAGTTTACAGTTATGTCTTTTTCCTAAAGGCACCCTAAGTTCCAACAGCTCATATGTTATGTGTCACTCATGAGATGTAAAGCTTTCTCTTAATACTAACTATGAACAGGCATGATGTTACACACTGCTGTATAGGTATTAGGCAAAAACATCTCTGAAAAATCCGGCCTCCATTCTGTAGCCAGCTGTCCTTTCCATCAGTATTCAACCTAGGCCAGGATCTAGGGAGGCTGCCACCAGTCAGTCAGTCAGCCTCAACTCTGTGGAAATTAGGCTGAAAAAAAACTACTTGTCCATCTTCATTTTGTTGGCACAATATAAACAGCTTCTCTGAATACAATATCACCCAGTGTTGCTTCATCTCCACAACAAACTGCAGTCTAGAATCCAAATGCTTTTGAAAGGGTCAAAGTTACTCAAAGAAGTGATTTGGGCTCAAATTCTGCTTTTCTATGCAGGTTATACTTATCACTGATTTCATAAGAAGCATGCAAAAAGGATACGAAAAAATTGGGCAAAGTTAGGTCTGAGACTCCCTAGGCTTTAAGCCATTTTAACATGGCTGTTTTTTTCCAATACAATATTCATTATCCTTCAGACAGTGACAGACAAGAAGCCCTGGTCCTATGGCAGCAGTTTGCATTTGAGTTCTCCAATAATGGATCTGTATCAGGACATCAGCTCTAATACACAAAAGAATCTGAAATGAAACTCTCATAACAAGCAGCATATTGTGGTCATCCTGTCCATCAACAAGCTCTTTAATCTTACAAATTTAATAAAATGCCACAGAGAGATGAGATGAAACTAGATCTAGTGCTAAGAGTTAAGACTCACGGCAGACTCTTTCATCTGTTCCATCAGTGCAGTCCTTCACTCGATCGCACCAATATGCACTTGGGATACACTGTCCATTTGAACATGTGAACTGCTGACTTGAGCATGTCCTTCCCGCTGCAAGAAACAGGCACTCAATCAATCTTTCCCGTCAACCAAGATTTTTAATGCAGAACAATATTATCACTTCTTCCTCTTTAACTACTCCATCCTTCTCACAAATGCTAGCACAAGACTTTCTTCCCCTGTACTTCTGTGTACTCAAAGAGATTAAAGAGCACTTGACAAACACATGGCAGATAACATAGTTCCATGAGGCCTTCTGTAGCCTGCAAGGTCACTGCTTTTCTCCACTGAAGGGGTTAACCTCTAGGTTAAAAATTACCTCCTTGTAATTGTTCTGGCTAAAAGATTAAGTTACTAATTCTCACAGTTTTAAAGTTTTCTCTATTATTCTACTTACTACATAAAAATCATCCAGTAACTCCATTATTTGGTCAACTAGAATGCCACGATGTAAACACATCAGAACTAGATGTAAAGCACTGCTTTCTAATACAGCACGGGCCTCAACAGTCAGGTTTATTTTACATTCCTAAGTACTAGAGGATGAAGAATAATTATATCTCTTCTCATGACAGCTGTGTCAGTAAAAAGCAACCACATAAAACTGTTCAATTCCACTTTGATTTTACTACAGCTAAATTCAATTCTCTGTTCTAGGGAAATTAATTGAATCTGAGAAGATACAGCTGAAGGGCAAAATGACTGCTAACTTTTCCTCCCTTCTGCCACCTGCACATTTGTTTCTTTCAAACTCATGTTATATCTCATCACCATCCCAGTCTATACACTGGCATCAAGTCTGCTGTTTTACGGGGGCTCTCCATTCCTCCTTCTGTCAGCAGTGTTTTCAAAGCATGATCGACTACTGGGATACTGGTGTCATGAGTTAAAACAAGAGGAAGGCAGTAATGTGAAACAAATACGTTTTAATTCTGCATGTGTGACTCCCAGAGCTGTCAGCCATTCTCCTCAGGAAAAATGTTTAATGTTTCAGGAAGGAAAAACTTTTCCAGGGTTCCCAAGCAAAAAGATGGAGTCTCTTTAGAAGAATAAGGACAAATACCAGGACATGGCTCTAAAACAGCAGCAGTGCCATTCTGTAGTTACTAACACTCAAGATTAACCAGTATATGGAAAATGATGTTACAGTGACCCAGTTAAAAAGTCAACTCAGAGTTGTTGCTCATTTTGCATTTTCTATCTACAGTTACCTTAGTTAAAACATAACCAGCAGTTGCACTGCATCTTCTCAGAGGAAGAGTGGAACAAAAAGCAGTCAACTTTAGTTCCATTTTTTCCATTCAGTGGGAACACATATCAAGAGATAAAAGTGAAAACCAAGTCTGTGAGCAAAATTCTTCCAAAACTCATACCTGTGAACCTCCTCAGAATCAAGGGGGTTAGTGAGTAGCTCCAGAGCTGTTCAGTTTAAAAAAGTTATCAAAAAATGATATATAGAATCAAAAGGAACATAAATTAATCTTATCCTCATCATTAAAGTAACTTCTAACACCAGAAGTAGCAGGAAAAAAGTTCCTCAGAACACTACACTTGTTCTTCCTATTTTATGCAAGAACACGGAGAATGTAATTTGGTGTGATAATCACCTCAGTCCCCTGTTCATCATGTACTTAACTGTATGCAGTCCTTAAACTGCTTAGTTACAAAATTCAAAAATCAGAGTAACATATTTTATTATTATCAATATTTATCTTGCTATCAATACTGAAATAAGAAAGAGCCTAGGGCTATGGCAGTTAGGCTGCTAAATGATTTCTTTGCTCTAAAATATACAGATAACATTAAACACTAGTTTAAAACAGCAGTTCACTTGAGAATAATATATAGCATAATAAATTGAAATACTAATACAAATTAGTTCCTAAATTTAAGCTGTCCAAATCATAATGAAAGACTCGACTCTCATCCCATACCAGGACTTTTTATATTCTTCCTGTCTGAACATGAGATAGAACAACTCTGGCCATTTTAAATAATAACGCCAATAAATAGCATCACTTAAGATGGTACAAGAATCTTCAGCAATGTTTACTTCAACTGACTGATATTTCCTCCTTTTTTAAATACATACAGATTTCTGATTTTTTTGAACTACTAAATTTCATATCAACTATAAAACTATTATCACTGTATATTTTTCTCCTTTTTTTCTCTTTTTAATTAACTGAAACATTGGTAATTTTCAGATTTCAAGACCTAGAGATGTCTTTTTGAACACACCTTCTGTATTTTATCTATTTCAGATTATTTTATTTCTTGAAACTAAAGAGACTCTTCTAGTAAAAGCTGTACCTAAATCAAGTTTGTTTCTGTATGTCCTCAATATGCTGCTATGTGAAATACCTTATTTCACAAAGCTGATATAACATTAGAACTGAAATACTTACGACATTGTTGATGCTCATCTGAGCCATCTTCACAGTCTTCCTCATCATCGCAAACCCATGAGTGTGGGATACATTCGCCATCAGTGAGACACTGAAACTGATTTCCCTCACAGGTAGGTTGTGCTAGTGTAAGCAATGAAAAAAAAAAAACATAATTTCACAGACATCTGGGAAAGCACTTTCAAAGAAAACAATTAAATAAGGCAAAAGACTTAAGGTTCAAGTGCCACTTGGCTGTAATTTCCACTAAGGAGGCATTTGACAAACCAAAGAAAATGGACAGAGCAAGGAAGGCAAAGTGGGCCAGCAGAAGGGTGCTCAAAGGCAAAATTTAGACTAGTGAATATGAATTTTCAGTTTTGTGTTCTCCCATGGAAACACAAGCTCCTCTTGAAGGCAGGTTACAGGAAAAGCTTAAGGCTCTGAATTGCCCTCTTATGGCACAGCCTGTTACACATGGAGTCAACATTAGCTTCCCTAGTTTCAAAGGGGTCTGTTCAATTGCTCTCAATCTACCTCAGATGCTCTATCCCTGGTGGGAAGAAGGTCTTTCAAAACAAGCTCATGACTCTTCTCCATGAATTCATGAGATGAAAGTGAGGGCCAGGTCAGAACCTGAATGTTGTTGGCCCAGCTCCACTCTGTACTTTTCAAATAGCCAAACAACAGAGAGCTATTAGAGAGAAAGATAATGTTTGAAATTGTATTACTGCTGATTCTGTCCCTAGTTAATACTCCTGGGAAGAGTCACTAGTACAACACAGTCCAGTAGATAGGACTCTGGTCTTCGCCCTCTTTTTTTCTCAGGATTATGTTGTTGCAGTATTGCAAAATCAACTAGAAACACTTGTGCTCATGGGATGATATGCAAGCACAGCTAACAATGCAAATAAAGCATCAAGGGAGAAATGTAAATCACTCTGTAGATTTAGAGTTGAGAGGTACAAAATTACATTAGAAGTAAAGTAATTAGAGGGATAAAACTGATCACATGCTACAGACAATGCACTTCATGCATATTTTCTTTGATTCCTGTTGTAAGACTCAAAGAATAACATTATAATAAAATTTTAATCCTTAGGCCAGTTTCAAACATTTTAAAACTATTTTCCTAGACGCTTACATGTCCCAGTACCTATCACACATTAACATGCTGTTTTTAAAAGCAGTTAACTGAAGAAATTTAATTTTCATCTTCCTAGTTTATCATATGTATGAAAACAAGAACAACTCAACTTCATGCTTAGAACTATGACGACTGTAGTAAATGTTGGTTCTTTTTATTTTTTTATCTTTCACAAAGTCAACATGAATTTTACCCACTCCTTGTTCAAAGCCCAACCACTTCTTTCCAGTTGCAGTTCAGAACTAATTGAAATAACAGGCTATAAGAGACCACCATTTTGTTTTTCCAGTTTAAAGCATTCTTCATCAAGAACTGCAATGGGTTTTGGAGTTAACTAAAGCACTAAACAGCAAACCAGACTGCCAAGCTGTGTGAATGACCTCCAATTATTATACGGGTCAAGAAGCAATAGAACAGTACAGCGTGAGAAGATCCAACATAAATCAGTCTTTCTCAGTTATCAGCTGAAGGGCAAAAACTGACCTAACCTATAAGTGGGCTCATAACTGCACCAGCCCACGAAACCTTAAAAACCACTAGAACCGAGAAGGTGAAATGCACGTGAGTTCCTGAAAACAGACTGTTAAGGCCATTTCTTCATTTTCAGAACCTTTTAACATTCAGCTTGAGAGACTCTTTCTACACTGATATAACAGCCCATCTGTATACAACTGTTGTCCCTGAATTGCTGGCACGAAGGGCAACATGACCAACTCTAGACAATTAACCAAGGCTCCACCTAAGGTGCAGTAGGTACAGGTTATTGTCTAGGGCCTGAAAGATCAAAAATTTATAGCTCAACTGATGCTGATGGTAGCTGTATGTACATCTAACATTCAGGACTACTGCAATGATATAATACAATAGCTCTCTACATCTACTTAGAAAACAGTCATCAAAAGAAACTCAGATTTTTAAGAGAAGACTAAGTCATGTTAGAAGTGGAGCACTACTTGATTTGCAGACTACCTAAGCCAATGGACTCAAGAAATACAACTCTTCAGCAGATTCTGCAGTCTTCTGGGGACAACTAGGAGTTTTCTCCCCTTCCAATATTCATCCTGTACCACAAGTACAGTTGAGCACACTGGGATCTCAATATTTTTTATATTACCAAAAAGTTGCTCTATAGTTGTTTTACTTACGACAACCAGCTTCATCTGTATCATCCGAGCAGTCTCTAGCCCCATCGCACCTCCAATCTGCAGGAATACAGCGTCCATTTCCACATCGAAACTGCCCCCGCTCACATCCTGTGGTAAAGCAGAGAAACAAGTAGGTTAGCATTATCAGCACATAAAACCAGACAGTGCAGTGCATTCCTGTCAAACGACTGCTATCTATCAATCACTTTACAACATGAAAATGACAGAAAGTATCATGATAATACAAAAATATAACTAAGTGTGTATACATATACATATATGTATAAATGATCTCTAAGCACCCAGTCAACCAAAACAAACAAAAAAGAAAAACTAGCTCTCAACCTTACAGGGCATTTTTCAGTCAAATTCCTACAAAATTCACATTCTTTTAATATTTGTATATTATATAAACAAACAAAACAAACACTATAAAGAAAAAAACACAGGAAAAATAATCTAAACAAGTCTCAGAGTAGCACCTGTACTACAGAAACTTATTTAGCAAAAATGTATCAATTTTAAATTCACAAGCAGTATAGACTTAACTAAAGGTAGGGCATCATTTTCCTCATTACTTTTAAGGGCTAAACATGCTGAACATTAGTCCTCCCCAGAGTCCCTAAGGATTTAAAAAAATAATAATAATCCCCTTAGCTGAAGTGGAAATTTTGTTTCAGCAGTGACCACCTGAAAGTATAGAGAGACCTCAGCTTTGTTTTGGTTTTTAATAATGCCCCAATATTTGAAATCTTTCCTCTGAAGTATAGGAAAGCATGTCTTCAGTCAACATTTGAATAGCAAATAATTTTAAAAGAAATTAAGCTCTCAGACATTTATGGCTGATCAAAAGCTATCCTGCTGTCATTCCCTCCTGCTTAACCTACTAAGGATTAAGACCTGATAAAGAATCATTCATTTCCAGGTGTAAATGCAGCTGGATCAGGCCTTTATTAGAGTCGACTAATGAAATCTCCAGTCCCATAGGAAAGAGAAAATGCACTGTTTATGGCCTTTCATTGACTACAGCCTCATAAAAAGAGAGTGAGCAGTTTTATAGGTCCCCAAAACAATGAGCTATAACATAATTAGGTTCAACAGAGTTCTGTTTCATGTTAATCTGTTGTCAGCACCTCAGAGAATGGAAAACTGAACAAAAATACCTGAGGTAGTAGTAAAGCACAAATCTGAAGGGAAAAAAAAAAATCCTGTTTCCTGATTTAATTAATAGCCATATGATAAAACATCTTTCAATTATTCTGAGTGATTTGTCCAGAGAAGATAACCTCAGTATTCATAAAGCACAACCACCTACTTTTTGAATTCATGATGACATAAATAACATGTTACCCTAACTTTCATGTAAAACCAGGCATATCAACACTGTCACATAAACACAGTTAAGTGATGTATTCCTAAGGGATATAGGCAAGCTACTTTATGCAAGGAATGTTCAAATCTGATTGTCTGGTAGTGACATCCTGATTTATAATGTATCCTGCAAATGGTCAAAAATTTTACTTGGATAAATGGTGGTACGGAGTGGTACAGGAGTATGTTCACCCAAATACCTTCTATAGACTAATGCATGATGGTGGTTGGTGGTGCAGGTCTGGGGTTGGTGGTGCAGGTCTCTTATCAACTACCTTTAAAACACAACAACCTCCCTTGCAAAAATGCCCTGAAGGAATGTACAAGTTCACTCTGGAATCCCAGGCCCTCTTGCTGAATTTTGCCCTACAAAGCAACATTTCCATATGAGATTAGTAGCAAAAGCTCTAACAAACACGACACACAAACCACTGTGTATCAATTGGAATTTCTATGCAAAGCAAATACTAAATCTGCTTTTATATTTACTATGTTACTGATATTCAAAACCATCGGAATATTCATAGCTAGCTACTTAAAAAGAAGTTACAATTCAGGATTAAATCTGCATCCACATGATTAGAATAATTTCTAATGAAATATGCTTATAAGCAAGCAATATGAGCAATTTGTATATTATTTCTAAATAGTAACTAGGTAAAAAAGCTGTCAAGCACTATATGCCACTGCTAATTTATTTTTCCTATCTTGTATTAAGTTGCTATAGTTAAACATACCCTTATAGTGATAAAAATGAGGAGATAACACTGATAAACTTTTTAGAAAGCATTATAAACATAGCTTTTGTACAGCATGAGAAATGGTAACTGGATGTTAACAGAAAACCTGCAAACCATGCAGTTCTCCTACACTCTGTAATACTTTGCAGAATTACAGTTTAAGTTGCTCACACCTACGTACAGTAAGCACTGTATCGATGTCCATTTATACAGTTCTTCAGCAGACCTATTGTAATTCAATTACGTCATTAGGCTTTTCAAATATTATCCTCCATGCTTACTTATAACTGAAGCCAAAGAGCTCTGAAACACCTAAAAGAAAAAAAAGACTGATACTTCACTTACCACTGTTTTATATTATCTTTAGAACAAAGAAAATTACATAGCAGATAATGATGCTAATTCATTCAAAAGACAACCCTTGAAAATAAGTAATATGGAAGAAGTAAAAGTGGCATGCAGTATCAAAGGCACTTCTCACAAAGGTTCAAAAAAGCTTGTGTTTCAACTGGGAACAAACCCAATTTTAAGTTTGATAAAGAAGAAAGCAATCAGGGGGAAAATGCATGATTACAAGATTACTGCTATGAATACCCAAGAGAAATATCCAGAATGACAGAAAAATAATCATGTCAGCAATAACCAGGTTTGTTAATACGGACACCTACAGAGACCGTTTTCTCAAAACTTCTGCTAAAACCAAGTACGGGAAACTACCTTGAAGATCTGTGATTTAGTTACTATGAATTTAGTTAGAAATTTTAAATAGTATTAAGTAAAAATGCTGCAGGCATTACACACACTGATCAGTAATGTTCCATAGAGGAAACATATGGAGACCAAAAGGACTATTTCCATTGATACATGCTATGCAATGTGAGCCTGCAGCACCTGGGTTTCAGCAAGAAGGCAGACTGTCAGAAGACAAGGGGTATCCACTTGTTTATTGCCATTATCTGAAGTCTCAATATGATTAGTCATTAATAATTTTATGGAAGGTTTTGCTTTCAATAAGATTTTTTTTTTTTATGTCAAGGCAGACAAAATTAATACTAATGAGCTAATTTCCATAGAAATTCTGGTTTACTCTGACAGATGCTGATAAAACCAGACACCTCTTTCAGGCAAGCAGAATCCTGTTAGCAGGAATCCTGGACAAAATAACCACGGAGTTTAAAAACGAGCAGTAAAATAATTAGTCTTCACTGTCATGCTTAAAATTTGCTAATATAAAATAATCTAGGTGATTTTTGAAAGTTCAAAATTCAGAAATGATCAAATTTTTGGTGTTGCTCTACTCGAACTATAATTCAGTTTTTGTCTTCTGACTGTGATTAAAGCATTACTAAAATACAGACTGAAGTATGCATGGCAGTCCTTAAGAATCACACCAGAATATATATAAAGAAGCATCTCTGGGTACTAACAAAAATATTTTTGAAAGGTAAGGTCTGTTTTAACTGCCTAATATTAAGGAAAACACCAAGGTAAAAACAAATGAATGGTATCGTCTTTAATATAAACCAGTTTAGTTCTGAAAAATGCAAACCAAAGACCAGAAGCATCACTGGAAAAGCAGAGCACAAAGCATTGCTTCTAAACTTCTTGATATATTTCCTATGTCTGAGCTTTATGCTAACTTTGTCACTAGACTTCATGTGGTCCTCTGCATCTGGGATTCTCTTGTAAAAGATTCCTGAGTGGATGTTTTAGGTTCACAATTTGCTCTGAAAAAAGAAGGCGGTTAATGTTACTGGCTCTGGGTAAGCTAATTGCACAAAGATTATGCCATGTAGTCATTTTCCACTGGAATAAATCAACATAATAATGATTTTGTCAGACCAAAGACTGAACAAAATACTAATCAAAAAAAACACATTTGAATCATAGAATCATTTGGGTGGCTTTTAATTTATTAAAAATAAATGTATCTCTTACCAATGGAAATAATGTGATACAAGCACTATTCAATACAATTAGCTCAGATTCTTCAAGACAAGTTTTGCCCAGCAAGTGTTGCCTGAAGAGGAATGAAGCTAAACCCTTGCTAACAGCAAATCCCACTGCCACTAGAGGATAGTAGTCAACCTTCACAGCACTAATGAATGTTACTCAATGTCACATTAGGTCATATGGAACTCCAGCAGAAGAGAGAGAGGTTAATAGCTTCAGGCATTTCACAGCACAATGGTTGCACCCATAGGGTTACAGCCTTCAATAGGAAGGCAGCCTATTACAGGCTCTCAAACTCTCCTGTGCTTCATTTGCCCCAATATGTTTGTGTAGAAATATTGAGATTGAGACCTAAAGCTTAAATAAAATCCTCTTGCGTTAAAATCAGAATGTTACCTTCACTTTATAATGGAAACCTATACTGCCCCACTCTCTGCCACTCTGCATTACTCCAGACTCCTTTCAGCTCTTCTTTGAACAGTTCTAGTCTTTTCCAATTCTTTTAATAAATTTTCTACCTGCCCATTCAACCTTGAAGTCTCTCATACTTTTCTAACTTTGACTACAAATCTTTTGAATTACATTTGTGATCCAGAGATTAAAGGCACCGTGAGATTCTGACTATAAAGAACAGACCAAAACCCCTTATTTCTTCTTTCTTACTCATGCCCACAATACCTTTGAGAACTGCTAACACCTCTTTACCAATTAAGCCCGAATGAAAGATTTAAAGTAATGAAGAACATGTTAAGCCCAGGGTAGGTTGTACCACTTTCAAACTGTCCACTCAGAAATGAAACTTACACTCACTTGACACTTCAAGAGTCTTCTCTCTCAATGGATTTTTTTGTATTTAAAAGAGTAACATTCTTCAAGGTAATATTTTTCCAACTGAACAGTTCCACCTTTAATACATCTGCAGCTTTTCAACAAATAAGTGCAAACAAGCTGTACATTACAAATGTCTTCCACATACATTTTACAAAAAGAAAACCAAGCAATAAGCTCTCTTTTCTTCCTTTCTGCCTTCTGACAGGGTACTTTTTTTCCCATTCACCCCCAGACAGAACAGCCCACTCCAGTGGCACTGCAGGTGCCTGGAGAATCACCTTCCATACACTTTGCTGTCAGATTTTTGCCTAGCTTAATTGCATATCAAACAGCCTGAGGTTTTGGAATGCTCAGGGAGGGGAAGCTAAAACTCTGGAAATTCCATCTCTGTTCCCCCACACTAATGAGGAAAGAAGTAAAATCCATAGCTCAGGAAAAACCTTTGCTTATTATTGTAAAATGTGCTGTGATATTGAAAAGTAGCATTCTGCTAGCAATTACAATAGGTAAACGTAAAGAAAAATGGTCTGATATAATTATGATAGATTTCATATATCAATATTTAACTTTCAGTACTTCTACACTGTGAAAACTCCTTTATATTTAATACAAACTGTTCAGATGAAAAAAACACCGACCACATAAGCATTTAAAGGTATTACAGAAAGCTGTACAAGGTTTATTTTCAGCTTTCAAGACATTGCAACACAGAACATCTTTTGTACCTACATGTCTCTAAACCAGATTATATTGGAGAAATCTGACAATATGAACAAAATGACAATATCAACAAAAAGGCAATACGAATGTGAGTCTGCACCCACTTCACATGACCAAAAGATCTCTGTATACAGGCTGACAGGTAGACAGGAGACTAGTCAAGGGACAATCTGAAGCAGAAGAGCAAGAGAGAGTTACAATATGAATAGGAAGCACAGGATTTCTTTTACTGAATTAACATCCAATTAGATATTATAACGAGATTATTAGTAAAATAGCTTCTATAGACTCAGTAGTTGATCAAGGACTCTTTGCACCTTGCACTGTACAAACGCTTAACAAAAAGAAGGGTCACATCCTAGACAGTTTACAGGATAAATGATGATAGGTGCTTGAACTCACCTGGGTGGCCCAATGTCAACAAGCAAAGGCTAAATGGCCCCTTTTTTTTGCAACGCAAAATCTGGAGTGCTACTGTTTCTCCAGTAGCACTCCAGGAAGTCACAGTACATGAGAGGCAAACTCAGTTTTGCTGGTATAATTATTAGGCAGCACAAGAAACAACATGCACCTTGATCCTTCCTATGGAGGGGCCTCCACAGGAAGCCTTTATCAATTGGTGTTGGAAGGGCTCCTAGCCAGAGACTCCACCTCTAACTCTAGTGTGTTTAATGTAATCAATGCACTACTCTTCACAAAAATTGTCTACTCTGTTTTTAAATTCAATTATTCATCTGAATGCCAACAACATAATGAGATGTGTGTGCAGAAGTGCCTCATTTACTTAATTTGATTGTTTTATTATGCACCCCCTAGCCTCCAAGCTAAGATATGGGCATTTTAGAAAACTTTCTGGTACACAGATGATACAGATTATTTCAGATTATTTCACTGTGGGGGTATGTGGAAATGATAAAGGACTAAACTTGAAGCAACAGATCTAGTTCTCCGTTGACACAAAGTGGACTAAGAGATTTGGTTCCCAAGTCCCACTTGCACAACTTCCTCAAAAAATAGCAGAAACCTATTGATAATAAAATAGCTTTTACTCACCCAAACAGCAGAAAAATGATACTTCTACACCTTCTCCCTAAAAATCCACTCACATGTAGAACTCCCTATATTATTGGATTATAAATAAAACTGATACCAGGAAGGTGAGAGGAATGAAAACAGAAGGTAAACTTAAGTTTAATTATTTGTTTCTTTCTGTAAGTCTACCCATATATGCAGAGTCTATTTCTCAGATTAAGGAGCTAGATATTCCATACTCACAGAAGAGGAAACTGAGTAAACCACATTCTGAGTTCATTGGAATGATGGGTATCAGAATCTGTAATAAATGGATCTTGCCTGTCAGACTAGAACCCAATGCTACATTTTATATTACACACTGATTTTTAATAAATAGCACCTTAAAATTCAAGAACAAAAGTGAAAACTTTGCCTTTCAAAATAGACTTAGAAATATCATGTTTCACTGCAGCAACAGCAGGTTTTTATTGTTTCTCTTTCAAAACCACTTGCCAAGTAGTTAAGGAAGTCCAGAGACAGCAAAATATGTATTATATTCTGTGATTTGTGTGTGCACGCTCCTGCATATGCAGACGCTTGTCAACCAAAACCATTGTTAAAACTAAAGCATCAAATCTGGTTTTAATAATACTCACATGCAAAATGTTTTTTGAACATATTAAAATTAGTATATTGTATGTTAAACTATTTGTTCTCAGTTAATACAATTATAAAAGGACTATAGATTCATTTCTACTAATGCCTCAACATAAATCCAAGAATTAAACAAACTCAGGATTTTAATCTACTGAAACTAAGCAGGAAAGCTTTCCTGCAAAGAAAAAAGGGTTCAAGTCTCCTGCAGACAAAAAGTTCAAAGGAATGACACTGTAAATGCCTCCTAGCAACATTTAAGATATTCATAATCCTCATCCTCTCTACCTTACTTTAGCTTTATTTATTGAAAAAGCAACAAATACAAACAGTCTGATAAAAATAGAAATGGTTTCTAAATTATTTTTTAACAAACCTATTCAATTTTATTTTCTTCAAGTATAAGCCTGAAGTAATAATGAAGAGAACAACCCTAATTTTCTAATAAATCACATATGGACCTCTTAGAAAAAAAAACCTCATTTCAAATGTTTTCTTTCTTAAAGCTCTGGTATTCAGAACAAAATAACTATAGCTTCTACATTATCACTTTAAAACCAGCCATTCTGGAAGAAAAAAAAACAAAAACAAACCCAAAACAATAATATATAGAATATTTTTTAATTATTCACATCGATCTTAAACATAGAAAAAAACCAAACCTTCTTGAATCTAAAATCATGACAGTTCACTTACCATACATGTTCACAAACAGCACATATCCATACTATGTATCTTTACCACAGTACAAAACTAAAAGCAAATTAATCAAAATTAAGTTCCTTTATAGCCTTTCTTCAACTCACACACTTTTTAGAAAGCAACAAATAAACTCTTACTATCTTCTTAGTCCTATAATAATCAGGAATAAGAAATAATCCTTTTAAACAAGGGCTAATTCTAATAGACAGGAGGTGATATACCTTTCCACTGATAAAGTAAATATTCCTTAGATTGAACAGATCAGTTTCCTTCTTCCATTTAAGTCACTGTGAAACTTCTTCTCCTTCAGTGATAACTAATTTTTGTTTGACACTTTCTTTAATCCCAACTGTATATAAAGTATTTTCCAAGGTGAGACCAACAAAAACTATGTGTACTCCTTTCTTAGAGTATTTAGTAAACATTATCAGCATGGCTATAATTCAAGAGAATCAGTCTTTGAAGTACTAAAAGATTAGACTTTACAATATAAAAATGTATTTCAGACACATGACGTATGTTCTGCACTAAACAGGATAACCTCAACCAGTTGTCTTGACATTAGGTGTCTTAGTCCACACAAAGGACCTGCGACTGCATTAGCTGGTTAAGCAAAGCAAGCACTGTGGAGCTATAGGGAAGGCTACATGTTTGAGCTGTCCTAAATCCTTCCTTTCCGTGAATGGCACATTAAATTTGTAAATGTGTTCTAATTGACAAAATGACATAAGGAGGAAGAAGAACAAGTAAACTCAGTATAAAGACACCTCCAGTTACTCACAGGAGGAAGTATCCCAAGCATTTTCCTAAGAATGAACCTTTCTAATGGCCCCAAGGCTGCTGTAGAATAACAATTGGGTAACAGTAAGGGGGGGGAATATGACCAAACAATGAAAATCTTCAAGTCTAGGAAGTATTTACAACTACACAGTATGTGGAAAATTAAAAAAGCACTTAAACAGCTTAGAAAGTGTACAGTACATACCACTGAGAAGGTCTGTTAGATTCAGTAGCAGTTGACAAAACAATCTGCTCAGTAAGCTATTCTCATTCTGAGAGCTGCACTGCTTTTTAAATAAATGTGATGTTTGTTCTCAAAATCAGACTCCATACTGAGATGGTGAGCTGCATTCAATTCAGTCATGCTCTCCTAAAAGCCGATGAGTCATTGTAGCACTAGAAATCAGCCTCAGTAAGAGCCTTCCAATCCAGTTTGTTACAGTGAAATTGTGTAATTTTTTTATATTTCTTTTATTGAAACTTGCTATACAACATCTAACAGTGCCAAATCATAACTTACTGAAATATTATATCACAAGTTATTAAATAAAAAATTAAACTCGTGCAAAAAATAAACCACTTCCCCTTACACAGATAACACAGTAATCACATTAAGTGAAAGCTATTTCTTTTTCGCCACAGAAGCCGTATCTGTAACAAAATTCTTCACTATTTGAATAGCATCATCATAACTAGTAGGACTCTAGATAAAAAAAAAAAAAAAAGGACAATTTAAGCTGTGAACCAAAACTTGACAGGGCTTTTGCACTTCAAAAATAGTGACTGTTACTTATTGCAAACTAAACATGCAAGAACATTTTCAGAAAAGCAAACTAATAGAAGTGTCAGTACAGAATAGGTAGTTCAGATGCTACAAGCATCTAGCATGCGCCTAGTCAGACATTCTAATGCTACTTAATACTGCCCATGACATGAGGAACTATATCTATTTCTTTGGACACTCATCAAATTTCCTCCTTATACAGTAGCAACTCAATTTCAGCTTGCCGCTAACAGCTATGGCTGGTCCCTCCTTATCAAGCTTCTTGAAAAAGAAATCCCATGTGTTAAGGCAGGCCTGAGTAAAGGAAGGATCACCTGAACTGAAACAACAACATTGTCCAATGTGCTCACACAAAAATAAAATTTATCTTAATAAACCTGAAAATAAGCAATAAGAATTAAATCATCCTTCGGCTCTTTCATTTTTAAAAACGTAGCATATTTTCTTTACAGTTCTCAATTTAAAAAATAATCTTTAAAAAATTCTTACCCAAACAGTAATACTAATGAGTGTGTCAAATTAAAAAGACAAAGTTCTTAAATACACTGGAAGAGGATAAACACAAGAAATATCATCTGCCACTGAAACATTACCCTTCCTTTCAGCCCCAATGGAAGCATTTAACTTAGATGTCCCCTAACCAGCCAAACTCTACAACTGTCGGATTTACTCACCCCTTAGGATTTTTTAAGGGTACTTGATTCTGCTGTTACTTCCCTTCATTGGTGGCTGTTAGGCATAATATTTTAAGTAACTCTTTAAATTACATTAGCTAGCTACTCTAAGCAGCATTCCAGGCACAATAGTGAACAGCAGGAAAGAAGGGTCTCTTGCTCTAACTTGTGAAGCTGGATAAGCCCTACACTTGCTACATCCTTGGAAACACAAGAGCATGCAAGTCCTGCATACTTACATACTTAGATCCAAAAGCAAGTGGACAAACCCACAGTAAGGGCACACATTGACTCCCAAGTTTCACAGTGGTAGCACACAACATATTAATAACAATCCTCACAGAACTGCAGGCATTTGTCTACAAACTTGCAACTTTTAAATTGTAATGCCTTTCTCATAGCAACAGTTTCTATCAGTCTTTCAAAATGCCTGCCAGGAAGAAGACTACAGCCACACCTGGGACACTGGTGGCCGCAATGTCAGTATCTATATATGGAATGTGTAATGACTGAGATTTCCTCTTGACAGGGTGATAATCTACATCTCTCTCTACTACATTATGAAATTTCTTGGGATTTAAGTCTCTGAGAATTCTTGACCCTTATTAGAAAAAGCTCAGTAGAGCAACAAGTTAAAAAGTAAAGCAATCGATTGCTGAAGTGTCTTTTCCAGGCAGGAATTGTTTCATTAGCAAGTGATAAAGTTTCAGTGGATAAAGTACTTCATCAAGGTTGGAACTCTTATGACACTCTTAGTTCATTTACATTTTGCTAGTCATTATTTTATGGAATTCAATTGTTTGTCTTTTAGCTTTTTTCTTCCTCAAATACAAGAGACATCCAAACTTCCAAAGGATTTAAATGTCAGCTCGAATGTTTCATTATTTTTTTGCATTTCCACTGCAATAACTATTTTATAATGCATTCTGTGGCAGGCTTAATAAACCTTTAGAACTCAAAATCTAGCAATAGCAGCATCACTGCATTTCCACTGTTAAATAATGGCGGGTTGTTTGTTGGTTTGGGGTTTTTTTTTTCAATTGCCAAGATTTAGAACACAAATTCCATGACGGGATATCACTTCTGCAAGTGCCAAAGGAGCCCCATTGTCCTTCTTGCCCTCTTTACCCAGGCGGAGCTCCTGGTGAAGCAGATGGCCAGCTTGCCCAAGTAATAGGACCAACCACAACTGAGCTGTACCTGATGCTCTATTCAGATTTCCTATTGGTTCAGCCAACAGAAATTTATCAAGGCTCAGATTAACAACTAAAGTAGATGCAGTTTAATCACTTCAGTAAATACCTTTCATGTACTGCAGAGGTAACAAAAGGAATTTTAGCACTTTGCTATATTAAGGAATACTAGGAAAAATACCAATTTTCAGTGAGGCTTTCAAGTGCATTCTGTGTTTGACTTCCTATAGAAAGTAAAAACTACAAAGCTATTAAAAACAGCTCATATATTCATAGAGGACGCCACAAACTTTGTCATTCATTTCAGACATAAACTGGAGCTTTGTTTCACATGAAATAGTTCAAAACCTATTAGTAGTAAAAGCTACTTTTATTAACACAGCTAGAAGGCCAACAAAAACTGCAGCAGGATTCCAGGAGCTTGATTATCGTCCAACTCATTTATTGCATTGCAGGTTGAGAACAGCCCTACAATCCTGCTGAAAAGTGAACACGTGAGCAGTCCCATTCAAGTGAAGCCATCTGTTTACACCAGACAACTTTACAAAAGGGTTTCCTGCAGTGCTAATACTGCTTCTCTGTAGCCCTGATGGGACCGCTCTTGTAACTAGCACACTAGCCAAGCATTTCCTATGTGCTCCTAGCAGTAGCATTAAGCAGTGGCTGCATGGCCAGCTGAGCCAACCCACTGATTTACTGTAAGAAAAAGGGGGCTCTTTCTCTCTTTCCAACTCCCCTCCTTCTACAGCTTGACGCCAAAGTTCACTGTTTTTCCCAGACTCTGGTATCTGCCAGACCTTTCTGTATGCTACTCAAAATCACCAGGCCACCAAGAAACCACCTAATTCCATAGTCCTGGTTTAGTTTTCCTCCAGGTTTGTAACTCAAAGCAGGTCACAGAGAAGTCCAATGAGCAGTGGTGCTAGCACAAAGCAAGCAGCAAGATCTCAAGGCTAGCAGCAACATGGTAAGGGACACTGGAGCAGGGAGGGATGGAGAGTGAAGCATCCTGCTTCCAGGAGCAGCAACCTCTTCACCTGGCTCATGAAACTATACCCTTAGATTACAAGGTATGACAAGGGCTTGATCAGATTGAAATGTTTCCCACTGGTATTGAGTGATGTGAAGTTTACACAGTAAGCCTCCTTCTTCTGGGCAAACCTGGGGAGAATTACTGACTCCAGCTCTGCAAGCCCTGTATTTCCCCAAACTAAACTAAACTCTGTGGTACATTTATCTGAGTTGATGATTCAGGTAATGGTTTCTGAAGATAAAAAGTATTACCTAGATTCTAAATATATCACTGGACCAGTATCAGTTCCTGGGATATCTTGCAGACTGTGCCTTTTTTTTTTTTAAGAGATGTCACAAATAAAACTCATCCTTCTTGCTCCACAAATGCAAGAGCCTGCAATCCCTGTCAAAGCAAGTCCCTGTTGGAATGGACCCCCACTCTTTGACTCAACTCAGCAGGGTGTAGTATCATGACCTGCATGTGCAAGAAAATAATTGGGCAGACACACTGCTGATGTAAACAGTGCCCTTTTGCTGAAGATCTGGCTTCTTGATTGTAAAACAAAGGCAACTTACTCATGTCAAAAGCATAAAATAGAAGAGGTCATAAAAATAGAACAATTTCAGTCAACCCTTATGTGTCATTTCATTAATCCAAAACAAAACTTGTAACAGTGATCCTTAGATCTCTAATCCACTTTAAGTATTGCAAAACAAAGACAACATTAAAAGCCTCGAAACCAACAGTAAAGGCTTATGGCTTTTAATTCACTAAAGGCTATCGATTCCATTCAACATTTCTATGCTTAATCATTAAACTTCATTTTCTTAAACTGTTCTAAAAGTGTGCTGAGTTAAAGAAGCAAAAGCAGTTAATAAAATTAACAGTGTAATAAGAAAGTGGACTTCAAAATGGATCTCAAACAATAAGAAGCAATTAAAAGAACTGTTTACTCTTCATTGCATCCTATTTTCTATCTCTTAGATCAGTACAACTCAGACAATTTCTTTGAAATTAATGGAGTTGAACTGAGTTGACTCAGAAAAAAACCTTGTTATTCCTTCACCTAGAGACAGCTCAAGGTATCTTTAAGAATAAAGTATAATTATCAAATTATATAAAGCAGCACTTTAGTTTTAAATAATTTGAAAAACAGCTCTATCCTTTATTTGCCACATTCAGTGTAAGCTATTAAAGAGAAGCTGACAAATCATCTGATTATCATCGCTAATTAGCCACAGTAGAATAAAACCACCAACTTCCCTTTAAATAGATGTCAACCTGTAGATCATTAATTAGAAGGGGACTTTAATGTTTTTCAACAACGACAACTTCTACAAAGTGTAATTTCCTTTCAAACATCCAAAGTGTTATATGGTTCCAGCACTTTTTAAGTGGAGCTCTGAAAGAGTAGAAGCAATTACAAACCCCTGCTTAAAAATGGAATAGTACTGTCAACATGTAACTGAAAGTTACATATATGCCTATCTGGAGAGTTTTCACACGCTCTTAGATCTGAAAATAAGTATTTTAGGAAAACTGAATGGCATTTGATCCAATATTCATAGAGATTAAATGAATTACCTCTATAATGTGCCTGTTTACTACTCAACTAAAAATAAGAGTATTCATATTTAGGAAACAAAAACAACAAACAAACAAACAAAAAACAACAACAAAAAAAACAACCCCACAAAACAAAAAAACAAACAAACAAACAAAAAAAAAACAAACAAAAAAATCACTGGGCTTTGATCCAGCAATAATCTAACAGTACAAGAAGGCATATAAAGGCGGAAAGGCTCCAAACAGTGTGACTGATTTCACGTCAATCCAAGAAGCCCAAAAGAATTAAAAGGCTTTAATGAAATTGCATTCTACCTTTCCCCCAAAGAATCTTTGCTCATTTCCTGCAAAACACATGGAAAGTAAATCTGGATTAAAGTAGGATTTCGTTGCTCAAATTTCCAATCAGCTCAATATATGAAAGAAGGTTTTGGTTTGTCTTACAGGAAAATAGAAGCATCACACACATCACACACTTATCTTAGATGAAATGTCCTTAGATGCTTTGTCTATTTGTCTTGATTCCTGTAGCTTAATTATTTACTGTAATTCCAGCATTTGGCATAGAACCTAAATCTACCCAGGTGTCATTCAATTACTGCTTTCAAATTGTAACTAGAATTCTGGGGTTTGTCCCATTCTTCACTTTTGCTGATTACTCTGCAAATTCCTTACATGCTTTGCTGAACACAATATAGGAAAGGGGTAAATAATTAAGAAAATTCAAGAAATGTACTAAAAGAGGGCTACTCATTAAAAAGAACTATGCAAAAAAAATATACTGTCAATGCACAGGAACTCCACTCATCAATTAAAATGGGTGAAGATTATAATGTATTTCACTGATAGGTACTTTTGATTGTCAGCCCTTGGGAAATAAACTAGTTCATAGCCAAGTAGATGGACACTCAATGGGATTTTGCTCTTGATTTTGTGTGAGTACATCTCCAAGAGAAACCAAGAAAATTATACTAGTACAGGACTATGAACACTGCAGCTCACAGGTCATGCACAATACCTATTAAATGTCAGGATTGCATTGGTATATTCACTAGCTTTGCTATCCTTTCTCCCTTCTCGTTACTCCCAAATCCTCAGTGCCCAAGAAGAGTCTCACTGAAGGTCTTCAAACACTAGGTCTTGACAGGGGTGTAATCTTACAGACAGGCTTCTGTCATTTACATGTGCACAGCACTGTATGAGGTTGTATGAATACTGACTCTGGCCTGTCGCCTACGGCAATGTCACCATACATCATCCTGTAGACAGATTAAACAGATTTGAGTGAAGGCAATGCCTAAAAAATACTGAATCATTAATTTGGAGATTGAGCTATTACAATGCTTGATGGAAAAGCATGTTTTTCCACACCATTCTGGAAAGAGCCACTGTAGTTTTTCTATACTTGGTCTTACCATATCTATTTATTACTGGCCTCACTTCATGCAAATGTTCATAGCGATTTCTGAGATACGGTATCACACTATATACATTCATTTTTAGAATAGCCTCCATTCTAAGACTATTAAAGACTTTATAGTGGTAACAAATTTTAGTCATACTGGCTTGGAACACATTTAAGCTGATGATTTATCATTAAAAAGATTTAGGACGTAAATCAAATTCAATGCACTAATTTTTATGCTACAGCAAAGTTTTTGCACAGATTTTGCCAAGATACATAAAGAATAAACAGCTTCCCTAAAAAAAATAAAATAATAATTAAAAAAAATAAAATAAAAAAAATCTTCTGATCTTGAGCTCAACCACAGAAACGTTCAAAAAATATTAGTAAAACATGAGTTATTGAAAAATAAGGAGCAAAAAAAAATACTAGGAGTCAACCCAGCTGTGATCTTCAGGCCTTTTAATTCAATACAGAATCCAGAAATTAAAACAATTAGCATATATGTAGAGAAAAAGACCATTAATGGTGATACACAAATATTATGATTATCAGCAAGGAAAATATACAGCCTGGCTAAGCAATCATTGATCTCATATAATTCATAGCCATGTGAATTTGCCATCTTTGATTCCATACATGAAACACACTAACGGAAAAGATCCTCAGAAGTACCCACTGGAACAAGGGGGGAGGCAGACAACAATTTAAACATTGTAAAAACAATAAAATGAAAACCTGGCCTGCACATAGCAAGTTGGTATTTTGCAATAAATAGCAACAAAACCAGAACTTCAGTGTAAGAACATGCAAGCCTGATGCCAGCACTGTTTTCTAACTAACTTACTGATTTTCTACTAATTTAACAGAATTAGTGGCAAAAAAAAAAAAAAAATCAATGCAAATGCAATTTATTAAATAATTTATATTATTCTGATACTAATACACATTTATTTTCTGGAAGATTGACAGCATCTCTGTTGAAAGTAGGTCATCAGGACCTAAGGGACACCAAAAAGCAACAAAGGAAATCCGATTTGAAACATACAGGTTACAGAAATATTAACTATAGTAGATTGGTGAGAAATGTTCTTAATGTTTTGTGTCTAGAAAGGAGAGCTCCTTTTTGTTGTAAAGAAAAGCAGCTTTTTATAGATAATTTATATATGATTTTATATATATGAATTATTTTATACAGAAACTAAACTAACAGTTCCTCTGGTGCTGAACCATTAAGAACAGGAAAAAAAAAACAAGCACTTTCAGCTGCTAAATCCTCATCAAGAAAAGTATAGCAGGCCTTCCATGACAGATAAGGTGAGCCTAGTAACAGATACTATGTGGAATATTGCTTGAGTGTGTAGATCTGGTATGCTCTGCAGTAACATTAAAGAGCTCATTGTTCAAATGCAAAGTTGCCCTACTGATCCCATTTGCCCTCTGCTAAACTGCTGAGAGTACAATATCCATCCAGTGGCTCCAGTTTATGACTATGAGCATGAAGTACTTTGAGATTCCTCAAAACAAACATTAACCTTAGTCCCGTGATGCTCCTTCTTGACACTATCTTCACTGAGGTAGTTTTTTCTATTCCAGCTGCAATTTTTTTCTCTCAATAGTTACCCCGCAGGCAACAAGGCTTATAGAGTAAAGGCTGCAGAACCAGGCCCTGTACTGCCGGCAATTGTATTTTTATTCAGTTTATAAGAGGTGTGTTTAATTCCAGTAAATCCAGAATTAGATAAATCAAGGAAGAATTGTGATACCATCATTTGAGCAAGTGCTCAGGTGAAACAACTTCTAGAAACAACCAGTTTATATGAGGAGCACTCAGGTTCCAAAAAACATCACAGAAGCACCTCCGAAAACATTAAGACTTGGGCAAGATAATATGATTTTCACCATTTTCCTTCTAAGCCTTTGAACTGCTTTCTTTTTTTTTTTTTTTTTTTTTATGAGAGTCTGACATGATCT
This sequence comes from Pezoporus flaviventris, assembly GCF_033815535.1. Classification (NCBI taxonomy): domain Eukaryota; kingdom Metazoa; phylum Chordata; class Aves; order Psittaciformes; family Psittacidae; genus Pezoporus; species Pezoporus flaviventris. The sequence continues at coordinate 38,744,909 of NW_026892549.1, forward strand.
CAACATTCAAGGAGCTGGAACCTAAGAATATCAAATATTTCACAATAATAATCACAGCGTGGCCAAGACTGCTCCCCTGAGATTTTACTAGTATCAGTTACCCATTACTAAACTATACTGTTTCATTTGCAGTTATTCTACCCTGAAGGTGGGGGAGGCAGGACACAACACACCATCAAAGTTAAAAACTTCAGCACTTCCACTGCCTACCAATGCTAGTTGAAAGATTCCCCCTGCATATCGTGGCATGCCATTTACCAAGCATATCCTGAACAGTCAAAAGTGGCTGTAGAGCAAAGAAATAAACTGCAAATTCCATTTTGTCCAAGATAAAATACTAGTGCACAGGATTAACTCTGCCCAGTGTGACCTCCTTGGCTAGAAGCTTTTGCAGGTCTCCTGCTGCACATTAGCTATCTCCTATTTCCCTGCTCGCAAGTGGGAGCTGGTAGCAGCAGTTGCTATATAATTACTTACTTGATTCTGTCTAAGGAGCTTAAACTAAGAGTTGAGCAAAGAAAGCAGATTAACAATTTGAACGCACACGTAATGCACAGACAGACACACAACCAGTAAGGCTGCCGGGTCAATCCGTGGGACCAAGGAAATGAACTTGGGCCACCCTTTCTCCAAGAAGACAGGCTTCATTCCCACCGCAGGGCAGCTGCACCGTGTTCAGAGGTGGCCCGGGGCAGAGGCTAGGAGCAGCCACGGGCGGCAGGGGACCGCGGCCCGGCCACCCCGTCCCCGGCTGGTGGCAGTGGAACTGCGCGGCGGGCCGGCCGGCCCGTCACGTGCGCCCCGGCGTCGCCCGGCAACGGCAAAGCCCGGAGGAAAAGTTCTCCTGACTCCCAGTCTGCCCGGGAGAGCGGCTGAGGGGAGCTTATTGTGCTCCAGACTGAGCATCTGCTCCGCGCCGGCAGCCTGCTCCAAGGGGCCGCAGATACCACACGCACGCAAGCCTGTCCACCCATCACACCTCCCCGCGCAACCTGTGTACGTGCACCCTGCCGCTCCTCAAAAACAACGCCAGGTACAACTTCAGTGGTCACCAAACCTGCTCTTGGAACGCAGGTGAACTCTGCTCTGCAAAACCACCCGCACTTCTGTAGCAAGAAGGGCACAAAGATCGCAAAGACAAAAATGCAAAAGCTTCCCCCACCTTACCCACAGCCAGTAACCAGTGCAGGAAAAGCTGCCCTCCTGCATCTCTGTATAACTCAGTGTGGAGCACAGAGTTGCAAAGTCTGAGCTCTCCCTTCAGTTCTAGCAACATTTGCATGTTGCAGTTTTATACAACCAGGAAATAAAAGTTTGTACAAACCAGAGAAACAATCAGGAAAAAACATCCTGGAATAATTTAAAACCAAGGTGAAGTGAATCTAAAGAGACAGGGGTGTTTGTAGTGTTTTTTAAGGCGCTACTTTCTTTTCCACAACAGATACCAACTCCATCAAATAACTCTGGAAAGGAAAGGGCCAACTGTCTCCCCTATTTGAAAGAGCTCCCGCACCGTTTCCCGCTAACTCTCTGCTCTCAGGCACTTTGGTGTTTCTCACAGAAGGCCCCAGGGCAGTGATGTGCTCCTTGCGGTGCAAGTCCCATTCCGGAGAGGCTGCAGCATAGCGCTTACCTTGGCAACTGCCCTGCATTATGCATGCAGTGAATAGTATGAGCAGTTTGCAAGCAGTTGCTGCTCTTCCATCCATCCGATGGTGAGTTCCCATCTGGGCTGGGATGCTCCAGCTCCCTCAAAGCTGGCTCCTCGGCTCCGGGGTGCTGATTTGCACAGCAGCAGCACAGGGAGCCCGGTGTCTTTTTCTTATCCCGCTAGTTGCAGAAGAAAGGCGTGTTCGCCTGTTGAGACATCGCGTTTTCTATAAACTCCCACCCTCCAGACATTGCATAAAGCTCTTTATACCCGGCGGCCCCGGAACTAGCATGAGGGAATCAGGCACCGCTCCAGGCCCTGCAGCCACAGGCTGCCGCTGCCCCTCCTTCCACGCTTTGCAGGACAGGCAAGATGCTTCTAAGTGCGTGCACTTTGCAGGCTGTATATCAGCGTCCATTGGTGCTACACTGCACATTTTGATCTACTGATCAGGTGAATTTCAGACTGCAAGTGAAATACGTCGTAGGTTTTAGCATCCCAAAAGCACGCTCCAAACAAAAAAAAAAGTATTTTTGACAACTTTGAAAAAGTCATAACACCATATTACCAATGCAGAAGATAAGGCTTAGAACTTGTTTATCATTATTATTCCTCAAATGAATATTGCAAAAGGAAAAATGTAGGGATGAAAACTACTTCTGCACTTACTAAGCAGGTAAAATCAGACTCGTAAAGTACTTTCGCTGTGAATTCTTAAGATCCCAGCTAGAGACACCTTACTCTAGTTCTAACTCTCCAACAGCATGCACAGCACACATGAAATGTCTGCCTGAATTTTACTGCTGCCATTTCAGTAATCATGTATGAACTAACAAGGGTATAACAGTGCATAGTATCACAGGGGAAAGATAAAGATATCCCAGTACTTCAGGCTGGAATGCAGTCTAGGGAAAAGGGAAAACATTTTAGAGCTTTGCTTGCAGGATCAGAAGCACCCTGCATAAACTGTGTGAATTCAATTAATTATTTTGTTTTGTATTAGTCAGAAAGTCTTCCATGTAGAAAACCTAGTTACGCCAAGCTGTTCATTTCTCTGTATACATGCAAACATAGATGTGCATGTGACTACTGTGCATACCATACCATGGGAGAAAGATGGTATTAGTCTTGCAAGAAGTTTGTCAGACAATTTTAATGACACCACCTTTATAAATTTCATATACTGTTTACATTAGCTTCCTGCTATGTTCATTATACTGCAAATGGTGTTTGTTGATGCTAAAACAGAGATTAAGTGGTATTTCAAAGCATTAACTCTTCTTTTTGGCATGGACTGCAATTTCAATTAAGGGGTAGAGGTGGCTGCATTATTCTTGGAAAAGTTGTGGAGGAACATGTTGTTGCTTATTAGTAAGTTGTGATTTTTCTCCAGGTCCTGTAGGACACTAATCCTCCTAAACCTCTCTGTAAAGGTTTTCTATCTATAAAGACAGATGATGGTGGGGGCGAGAAGGGGGAAAAGATGTGGAGCCTAGGCTTTTGCAAGGTTGTGATTTATGCAGGTTCAGGGCTGTTTGGTGTAGTGGTACGACACAGCACCGGGGTCAAGCCACAAGAAACACTGGGGGCAGATCAGAATATTCAATTAGCTTCCTGGCACCTCTGAATCACAAAGAGAGGATAAGATCTCTCCATCACAAGATCCAGAGCTGCCGGGGGAGGGGGGACCTGCCCTCTTCAAATCTCTCTCCGCCCTCCCACCCTCTCTCCTTTCACTGTAGGGGAACAGTGCTTGAAACATTCCTTTCTGCACGGAAGGACTTTTCCTATTGTTGTTTTCTTTGTGTTTCAGTGTTGCCAACTTACTGGAATTCTTGTCGTGGTTTCACAGCAAGGCTCAGGCTGACCAAACGGAACCAGCTGCGTTTGTGTATGGGGCTGCTGCTGCTTTAATCCCCCAACAACGCCAATGGGGAGGGAAGGAAGGGATCCTCAGGGGAGCAAGCAGATCTGCTCTGTAGAGATGGGTGACTGAAAAGCCAACATACAGATTGACCGTACTTAATTAGAACGGGAATTGTTTAAAGCAGTTCCCACCCCAGCAACATGCAGACAGGGCAAACAGTACTTGGGAACTGCAACTCTGGATTGGGAGTTATGTGCACTCTTCTGTCACTCTGTATGAGGGGACCTTTGGGAAGCACCTATCTATGCTTTACTCCCACACAGCTAGCAGCCAGAAGGTGTTTTTCTGCCTCATTTACCATCGCCATTTCTACACATCTATACCCACAGGGTGCTGGGCAAGAGGGATTCTCAAACAGGAATGATGGAAACACTATTGAGAATGAGGGGAAGGCCTGTGTTGAGCCAGTGGATCAAGTGCTCCCTGCCAATTATTCTTCACCCTCAAAAGACATAATTTGCATTCAGAGACAAATGTAATGATCAGCCCAGATGCTTCACTGCTGAAGAATGACAGTCACTAAAAAATTACTATCTTAACTATACACTAAGGAGCACAGGACAATGCTGTCTCCATTTACTTAACCTAAAGTTTTCTGCTCTCACTTTACCGTGGCACCTCATCATTCAACCAAAGGGACCCTGTGTTGTTGGATACCACCAAATAGGACTTCAGTGAGATGAGATTTGCAAGATCAGATTCAAAACACCTCAAGGATTTCCCATAACTACATCCAAAATCATCCCTGACAGTGTAGCTAGACCTCTCCCTCTCAGCTTCCTGTTGACTAAAACGTCATCTGATTGTTTTCTGACTGAACTAGAACTAGGGATTTTTAGTTGACTTCAGATTTAAGAAGATGCAGACTATATCTATTAGAAGATTACAGGGGAAAAAACACAGGCAATGGAGTTGTTCATTGAACTCTGCTTATTAACTAAAATACCGTTTGGGATTTTTTCCTTGCTTGTTTTTTGCTGTAAGCAAGCAATCAGAAGAGCTTTTAAAGGTGTAAATTAGAATGAATAACCACAGCCACATTGCTTACACATTAAAGTTGCATGCTGAGCACAGAAGTTAAAAATTAAAAGGCTTGATTTCTTTTTGACCAGGCTTCAGTTCTAATTTAGTGTTCAAACTCATCCAATTCTTAACTGACAGATAGAAACACCAGGGGTTGATGTATGACTAAATAATGATACAAAGCTGATGGCTAAAAAAAAAAAAAAAAGGAGGATACATTCACTGAAAGAAATAGTTGCTCAGATAAATTTGTCTCTTCTGAACTTCTCAGGGCTAGGACAGTTCACAGAGGCTCAGGATCTGCCCAGAACATTATCCAATGAAGCTGTAATTGCCAGTGGCATTTGGTAATCTTGTGGCAAATCTGTCCTTGGATAAACCCAGGTTTTGCCACATAGAAAGCATTTTATGTTACAAGCTGTATTCCCAATTTCACATTTAATTTTCATCATTAAATCCTATGCCTTTATCATAACAAGCTTTTTTATTATTTTTGTTTAATAATACTAAAGCAAGCCTACCTGTAGCCATGCTCATTTTTTTGAGAGAACATTGACCGTAATGTAATGACAAGTCATACAAACCTAAAGATTCTCTGCCTGAGTAATAACATAAGTATCCAACAGCAGCAGTTAATTCTTCACATTTCATCCATCTTTGCTGTTCTACAGTTTAAAGTGTCCCATTTCTTTAACTGAACTTCTGTTTTACAGCAAGCAATAATATCTGTGCATGTTACAGACTTCCTTTCTCAACAGGCTATTAATGGCAGGAAGGTCTCTCTAGAGGTACTACTCTTGAGGCATTCATTTCACCTAAAGTCCGATTCAGTTTCCATCTGACTTCAGGGGAGCAAACTTACTTGTTTTCATGGGGGTCCACAGTAGCAATGCGTATTTGGACTCCACCACTTAATCTTTCCACATACATGTAGTGCAAGCAGAAGTTTCCATAAACAGGAAAGTCACATTTTAGGGAATTGCACTGCATCTTCTACAGAGAGCCAATATTGATTTCAATTCCACGACATATGGAAGAGAAAAGCATAAACCAGCCCGAAATTCACCAAGTTTCTGATACAAGCCACATCACATTTCATAGTATCTATAACAATCAGAGTTACTTGCCAGGGTAGTACTTTTTCCCAAGGATTTAAACAACAAAAACCCCACCTAATCTCAAACTAAGAAAAAGAGAGCCTTAGTTGACACTGCTCCCAAACATCTAATGCATATTCATGACTAGAGCACCGATTTCCAGAAGACTGGATCAAAGGTGGATCCCAAGCCCACATGAATGTAAGAAACATTAAACTGAGATGTGACTTGGGCTAGAACAGAAATCACAGAGCCAGGATTGCACAATCCAGCTGGCACTGTGGCAAGAAGTTTTTTCTTAAGGTCTCCTGGCTAGTGACACATTACAACTTCTCTCTTTTGACCTGGAATTATACTACTGTGCCCTGGAACAAGAAGCAGAGTATGGGAAATGTGCACTTTCTTTGTAACCGCCACAGAACATTTGAGACTAGCAAACAGGCAGTCATTAAATAAGCTTCAAAACACCCCCTGTGTATTGCACCTGCAGAACTGGGCCTGTGATCGAGTTTAACAATAACAGTATAAAGATGAGAGGGTCTGCCTGGAAGGGAGAAAAAAGTGGAGAAAGATTCAACAGCTTCCAGTTGTCCCCTCCCCACTTTGATCAGCACTGCAAATCCCTGTGCCCTAACCTGGAGACACAGTAATAAATTAAGGACAAGTATGCTTTACTTCAGCTCTATCTCTAGTTACCAAAGTTCTTAGTACTTGCCTTACTGTAACCAGACTGCTTTGGCACTTTCTCTGTCTCTGAGGACCAGAGGTTCTAATTTTTGCTCCAGTTCAGTGGCTCCTGAGTAACTAATGAGGATAAAATAGTGAAGGAAAACCCCTGCCTCATCTGTTACAGAAACACAATAGCAAATTAAAGCAGAAAGAAGAAAGTTTACCACACTAAGGAGCACTACTTCAGCTCTGCCTAGACCACAGTCTTTTATTATATGATAAGAAGTCACTTCAAGCTTCTGAAGCATTCCTAATTTTCTGATTTAAGACACCTGGGCCTGTTAAGCAAAACTTGAAGTGCTCATTGCTGTAACCAAAGTTGATGAGAGCTGTGCTTTAAAGGTGTGATACCAAGCACTCTGAAATTAAGACCTTGATATCTTAAATTAGGTATAAAAAACTAAACCTAACCAAAATCCAAAGGCTATTGTAACCACTGAGTCTGTGCATCAATTGCCAATGCACAAAACTAGACAAATCTCTCAGGCACTTTACAGATGAGAACTAGGAAAAAATCTGAGAAGAAATGTTTTCTTCTTTTGTGTGAAAAGTAAGTAGTATAAAGGTCAGCAGGAGAAAACATCATACCATCTATCTCAGCTATTGTTACAAGAAAATACAGATGTGATAAGAGATAACACTAAGTGAACTTAGTATGAGGCAAGATTACTACTCTTCTATATATCATTCAAGCTAGAATGTCCTACAAATTTCTTTTCCTCTCACTTCCCACAGTGTTAGTGTAAAAATTTACTTGCTAAATAGGCAACAGTATCTACCATGTGTCATATGTTGAATTATCTATTTTTGTTCGTATACATCCCTATTAATAACAGATTTGAGGTCTGTTCAGGATAAACACCTTTGTAAGTGGGACTCTCACATATTAAGAACTGCTACATCTCATTCCTCCAACAGGCACAGTGAAATGCTTGAGAGACCGCAAAAGCAGTCCATCAAAAGCACCTGAGAAAAGATAAATAATAAGCCTTCAGATCAGTAGTATTAATCAGAATTTCAGGTCAAATCCAGGATAATAACAATAAGTAAATAAGTAAATGAGAATATGGTTTAGCAGTACAGGCATTGCAGGTGACAGATTCTCACAGTTTTAATATGTATTTCAGAGCATCAAAGATTAACCATTGCCTGCTTAATAGAAAAGATGAAAATATAGTCTTACTCAGTCAATTTTGTGAATGAGCCTTCATGTTTATTGAAAAAAAGGACCAGGCAGCAATAGGCCTATGGAACAGTCTGACAGCAAAGTTACTCAGTGTATGACTAAACTATAGGTACCCTGCAACACCTTGTGCATGTCAACCATTGATTTGTATACCAAGATATTTATAGCACGAATATATTGTTATTTTAAATAGGAAAATACGAAGCAAATGATAGCTCAAGTTAATCCACATTTTAGCAATTCTTAGCTGACTGCTAAGGAATAATACCCAAAATATTTGCTTTGAAAATAGTACATGATTCACCCAACCTGCAAAACTACTTTGACAAGGAGAGAACAAACTCATGAATGCACGAGGTCAAAAGGATTACAATAATTAAATAAACCCAACCTCCCTCTTCCTTGGAGGACTTGTTCAGAGGAATGAGATGTAGGACAGTTCAGTGAGCACAGACTTTGGTAAGAAGGGTGACCGGCTTGAGAAGTCCACCCTTCCCCCTTTATCCACCTTTGCAATCCACATTTATCCACATTGCAATTCCCACTCCCTTTTGTCCCCTCGGTTGCACAGGTCCTCGAGAGAGTGCTGAGCATTGTGCTTGCCTTACAACCCAGCACCACAAACGCAGGATAGAGCTGCAAATGGCAGCAGGGGGCACAACACCCTTCAATCAACTTTACTGCTCAGGCCAACATCTCATCAGATTGCACTTTACAATCCAGGAGGAAAAGGGCAACATGCCTGGGGAAGTTAGATCCACCTGAGCTACCATCAGGAGAGCATACAATGTTATTTTTATAGCCACTTCATAGAAGAGAAAAATGTTGAGGTGGAAATTTGTCTTCAAAATTCAGCCCAGTGGTGTGTTTTGTATTTTGTAATGTGAATTCCTCCTTTCTCTCAGCACTCAGTCTTGCATACAGAAGCTATTATTGTATAAACCAGTTCCAAAATTTAAGATTTTTCCTGATAAGGATACTTCTAAAGACCTCAGCACAGTAAAGGGTACCTCCTGCTGTTTCACTGGTTTGAATACAGAATGATCAATATTGTTCAGGATAAGATCTTAAATTAAAACCAATAGGAAAGCTACTTTTCTGGTGCTTACCTTAAGAAATTTCAGATACGCAACACTTGAGTGCAATTGCACTGCACCATAAGCTGAAGGGCATATTCAAGAAACTGGAACACATTCTTTACTCCTTTTGCCTAAATTTCTACTGGAACACTAGTTTCTGAGTTTGAAAAACATGTATGAAAACAGCTATGCAACATACCCTTTGTAATTACTGTGTCTTAGAAGGCTTTGGGGGGGTTGTTCACTGTTTTTCTTTCCTCCTTAAAATAAACAATTGTGCTGAAGTGCCATTTTAAGTCAGAGCCACAAGCTATTAAAGTAAATAGGAGGTTACATACCACATTCCCCTATTTATTAAAACTCCTTTTGTTCCTTAAGAATGACTGCTTAATGTTTAGCCTTTCTATAAAAACTGGAGCTATATCACTTTATGTCAGGCACTTTAACAGATAGTAATGAAAATGTCCTGGGTCCCCATAATCCTTTGTGGCTGATTAGGTACAGTAGAAGAAGTTATTTCATTAATTTGAAGACCATGAGCTTGAACCCTCATACTGACCTGAAAGTAATGTTTTATTCATATTGCAGTGTTGTAGTCAAAACTCCAGAAATAATTAAAAGGACAAGCCTCAAACCTTAGACCTTTGAATTATGAAGCTGGATACCCAGTTAATTATTGCACAATGGAAAAAGGGGAGTGGGGACTCAGCAGTCCTGATATGTTACTATTGCATCTACCCATGAAAAGCTGACGGATGATCAAGTGCACACCAGTAAGTGTGTCTTAATTCCCAAAACATGATTTTCACATGTCACAGTTGCTTTCTTCTGGATTAAAATAAATAAATAAATAAAACCAGACATTAGGTTAAATTCTGGCTCCATTAGACCAACAAGGGGAAACTCCAAAGTTCAGTAGTTTCAGCTAAGATTCATCAGCAGTCGGTGACCAGCTCCCCACAGCTATTATTCAAATGAAACACAAGATGCTTGGATCTACTGCAGGAATAAAATAAGATACTTTTCAAGAAAAAGCTGACAAAAAACCATGCCTGATTTTAGAAACTAGGTATCTAGTTGTCCTAGATACAAGCAGGAACTCATCGTAGTCAACAGTCAGTTTTTCCAGTCAACCTTTCAATCAGTTCCCTGAATTTTTATTAGCTGTTGTTTCTAAGTGGTCCTCGAGACTTGTTACCTTTCAAGTGTAATAAAGTGATTTAACCTGAAGAGCAAAGGCACATTTATATGAATGGTGAAGTTATTTAAAAAGCTGTCATCATCTGACAGGCAGATGATGATCCTAAGAAATGCTGAGGTAAAGACTAGTGAATAGAAACTCTGTTGATCCATGTTTACCTTTTCCAGCAGAAGTACATAGTGCTCTCCATATACCCAGCAGTCAAAGAAACCTAGTGAAAATTCAAGATAAATATTTACATCCTCAGTAATGAACACAGGCATCCCACACCACCCTTTTAATGTGATTTAGTCATATCTGTTCCTTTATGTACCTCATTGCCAATAATCATCTTGCTTGCACTTTGACAAGGGTCATTAATGTATCAATCTATTAGCTTTATACAAGCTTTTTCACATTCTAAATCAATTCAGGTAAGTGAGCTTTAATAAAACTTATAGAACACATGCAAGATAAATGAAACTATCCTCATGTTTTACTTATCATCCAACTTTCCCAAATATCATCAGACTACAATTGTTTCAAGCACTGACTACAATCAGCAGATTCAAATTGTATATAATGTTATTGCCAGCATTCTTCCATTTCTGCAGGGTCTTTTTTATGAAAGAGAGCTTTAAAGCCATATCTTGCTCTTAGAACTACAGCACCAAAAACATTTGCTGTTCCTCCAATGGACGTCATACTCTTCATTTGTTTATTTCTGTTGCTGTACCCTCAGTTGTCCCAGTGTGGACCACATATTCCAAATTGCCTGTTCCTTCCTTACCAATATATTCTTATCTTCCTAACATCTCCTTGCAGGCATTAATCCGCTGCTTTAAAGATTAAGTTACAAGAGACAGCAAACAGGACTGCAAGCAAAAAAGAATGTAATCGATATGTGCAATAGTTCTTACTACTCTTCTTACAGCACAACACAATTACTTCTTATGTAAACTGACATATTGCTAAAGTTACAGTACGAGATACAAGGTCAGATTCACAACTATGAAGCTGTTGGTTTGAACTAAGTTACTAGTATAGAAAAACTCATACAAACTGAGTATGGTTTAGGGTCACCAGATCAGATCCTACTCCAGACCACAACTGGAGTGCACACCCAGAAGTGATGAAGGTACAACACTATAGCCTCTATATTTTCCTGCGTCCCAGTGATCCCTGGACAGCTATGTATGAGATAGTGCAGTTTGTTGAGTACTTACTACGCCTGTGATGTTTAAATCCCCGTAAACCAGGATTAGGAAAGGACAAAAGGTACTTTAAAGCCACCTGTCATCATCTCACACTCATCCCAAGTTAAACACAGTGAAAGACTAGGGATCTGTGGGCAGTTTTCCGTTTTAGTTTGACCTTTAGGTTTTAAAAGTATATAATCAGGTTAAATTAGAAGAAAGCTATTCAAAATATTCTCTTTGGAATTCAGTTAAGGGTTAGAATATAAAAAAAAGGGGGGGATTTTCCATATTCTAGACTACCAAAGAGAACCATTATTGCTTTGGAGGTTAAAAAACTTGTCAGAACTGAACCATTTCCACAGATATATGACTGCACTCCATGCCCCCAATCATATGCTGCAGAAGATACCTTTTTTTCCCCATTACAAAAGGTATCTTTCCATGGGTCGTATTTCCAAAACCAGGCTAAAGAATCTATCATCCCAGCTCACATATCACTGTTTCTAAATATAGAGGACATAAGGATATTTTAAGCAATACTTTTCATTAAAACTTAGTACCTAGGAGACTAATCATATACTTACACTCTTCCATCCAATTAACTCTTCCTCCTAATTGAATCTTTGGGTGCCAAACAAGCATGTAAAATTATTCTCGTAACTGTTTAATTACTAAAGCCTGAATAATAACTACACTGGACCTCCCATATTTCCAGTATTTTTAAGTAGTTTAGACATTAATATGTAAAAATTTGAGTTTTACATATGGACATGTATAGATTCTAAATACAAAATTTAAAAGCCATCTTCTGCTCGGGAAAACAGTAATATATTAACTGATGCTTTCAACCTGCTTACATAGATTTATAATAAAACCATTCTGCTGTCATAGCAACTGCTAGCTAGCTAAGTTCCATCTTCTGTTTTCAAAAATACAAAAGCCAGTAGTACATTTTAAAGAATTATTAGCAGAGTCTGAAAACCAAATAAGCATTTACAGAGTAAGAAAATTCAGTCCACACACTAAGATTTCATTCTGGTATCAAATCACTACTAGAAAACTAGCTTCCAAGATACAAGGTGATTTACAGTGGTTAAAGGAATCAGAGACACTTCTTCCTTTCCTTTCTCTTGCTACTTCTCTTCCATGGCATTCCCCCAGCAGCTGTTGGTCAGGGCACAATCATAAGCAGCCCTTACTATGTGCATTATGTCTACAGGCAACCCAGGAACACAGCTATACTTAACTGAGAATACCTTCACTGGGTTCGATCCATTTTGCATATGTGAAGAACAAGATCAAATAAAAGTGACACTGACTCAGTGTGCACGGTCAGTAAATTTTACAGAAAAAAAAAAAAAAAAAATATGCGTGCATTTTCCAGTATCTCCACCACAGCCCATTCTCCCAGATGTGCTCAGTCTGAACATGCTGTATAGCACAGAGACTCTCATGTCAGATTCCCAAACAGAAGCTTTGCCCCTGATTTAAAGAGCCACAGGAATTCTGCATTTGTTATATTCTTGATAGACTGCTGGCACGCTTGCTGAAGCACAAAATCAGCTGACAGCAGGTATTGAGCTTTTGTACAAAATAGTCCAGAATTTTTAGGGACTTCATCACTCATTATTGCTCTTGTAGCACCTGTGTAACTTGTTGTTCAGTTTAGAATCCAGCCACAGAAGGGAGAGGCCAAAATTAAATGCAAATCACTATGAACAGTTTGAATACACTAAATATCAGCTTTGTGATTTTACCCAAGAAAATAATAAAAAATTCCCTTTAATTTTAATGTCATTTTGATCTTTACATCTGCATTGCCCTATCTGCCAAACAAAGCAGAGATCTTTGCTACTGTCACTTGTTTCCTTAAGATTAAAAAAAATAAAAAAAGCATTGGTGAGGAGGATTAGAGGTAAAGTTTTGTGGGCAACAGCAGCATTTACATTTTCAGACTACTTCAGTTGGCAACTCCGATAGGTTTTTGAATTTAGTTTTTGTTTATCTAAACTATCTGCTGGAATCCTCTCAGACTTTAATTTTGATTGGTGGTCCCTTTAGTATCGGTATGCAGAGTTTTCCACACAAAATGAATAATAAAAATGAGTCAACAGAATCCTTTCTATCCATTCAATTGCAACATCAAAAAGGAGCTCAAAAAAGCCCTATTTTCCTTGAATCTGAATCTGCGTTGTGACGTGCTAGAAGCTGACTCAAATTCTGCAGCTAGAGTCTGCTCCTGTTCTCAGAAAATTTCTTCAGGTGAAAAAGGGGGAGATGGTTGGAAGGAAGCCTGTTTCTTTTAATCTTATCTAAGCACTCCTGAAAGGAGTTACAACTGAAGATAAGGGATGTTGAGTCACGTATGTTTTCTGCCTTACAGTTCTTACCATGTATGGGGAATGATCCCATTTCTACAACACCAATTTTTAGCTACTGCAATTCTAGCATCTTTACAAGAGATGTTCCTGATAAGCACAAATATGAAGAGAGCCAGACATAGTCATAACATTTGACTGTGACAGTAATATTAAGGCTACCATCTACTGCCACTGCAATGCCAAGTGAAAAAAAAAAAAAAAAAAGCCATGCTTGGCCTTTGAAGTGATCTTTACTTCAGCTGCCCCCAGCTAAAAGGGTTTAAGGGGAGGAGGAGAAATTTTTCCTGATCTCTGAGGTGACATTTAACAGACCTGGAAAACAGACATTGACTACAAGGGTCTACTCAGGAAGGCCTATGGCATGAATGACTTCCAAAAGCAAATACAGCAGTAATGCATTCAGTACACTTAACATCTCATTCTTTGATGGAGGACTTCTTCCTTTTTGACTTTATCTTCCTCTTGATAGTAACCATTACCAACAGGGCTGAGATGGACCAAATACCTAACACAGTGATGACTTCAGCTAAGAAACACAGTACTCGATCTTACATCAAAATCCTTGTAAACTCTGCAAATTCCTCCTGCTTGCATTTGGCAGAGTAACTGTCTTAACTATGCCACAGCATGCTTTATATTATACAATGATCAAAACCAGCAGCAAGCACTTCTAGTTTAGGCAACTTCACTTTTCTATTATTATTATTTTAAAATCTTTTCACTAGAATTTTATATATTTAAAGTATATATATATTTCACTCCAGACCAGAGTTCTCAAGAGGTTCTCAAGCCAAGAATGCAAGAATGTCCAAGATCCACTGCTTTGCATCACACTAGAAGCACTACAAGCAACAGGCACTGCAGGTATAAGTGGTTGTTGCAGTGCCTAGGTCAGGCTTCTGGAGCATGCAATAAAAAAAGACCACTGTTTTCTTTAACCTAACCTGTATCATCCATCTTCTCTCAATTCCCAGTTACAGCTTAGAAGCATCATCCCAGAACTCAGCAACCTCTATATAATTCATGGAAGTGAGTTTTGAAACATGTTTTTGCATCTCTGTCCAACAGCGCCCCCAGCACCTCTTATCTCTAGAAACCAATGTGAAGCTATCAAAGATAACTCCACAAAAACCTGCAGCTGACAAGCCACATAAAAACCTGCGTAGTTAGAACACAGAAGATACAGTGCTTCAGAAACCTGCTCACAGAAGGTACTTCAACATTCTAATATTCAGCTTACATGTATTTGAAGTTATCTCAATTTAATGTAAAGTCTCAAGAATGTAAGAAATCGAGTTTCTTAACTTAAATGGAAATATAGTTTCTTAATGTTAACTGTGAGGAACATTCCTTCCCAGTTATGTTAGCCTTGTCAGTACTACTGCCTCACTCTTGAAAAGCAGTTTAATCAAGGGAAAAAACTTCCTGAGAACATAAGCAGTAAATGCATGTAATTAAAAGCAGTGGGGGAAGGAACAGACTGGCAGGCTACCTTTGGATCTCCAAAAAAGACAGGAAAGCTGAGCTTGTAATGTGCTCATTTTAGAAAGATTCTGAAATTAATTTAAGTAGTATTATACCATATACATTCCCTTGAACTTGATTATACCTTTCTGAAAGTCTTCATTCTCTGAGACAATTCAAAAGAAAATTTTAACCCTGAAGACATTACAGAATATTTTGAATCAGCATTTTCATTTTAGCTGAATCATTCCCAAACAGAGCCTGGAAAAACTGATTTACTATTACTGGATGCTCCCCAAGTCTAAGTAATTTTTTTATCTCCCTGTCTGTCAGGTGGATATATGAGCAATGTAAGAAGATGTAATACAGCCTTAGATATTTATTGTTATATGCAATATCCAAAGCTCAATTAAGAATACCTTTGGAAAGACAGTGTAGAAATGTTATTTTCAAAAAAAACTTTATTTTCTGCACTGAAGAACAACTGAAGCTTTCCAAGTGGTTTTCAGAGAGGGCTGAGGTCTGTCACATGAGGTTAACTCTAAAAAGGACTAAGCTCTCATACAAAGGAAGAGTGCATGCAAAGGGCAGTAATACACTATGCAGGCTAGGTTAACCAACAAAGGCTGTATCTCAGGCATTCCAGCAGGCAATGCTATTTATACAAAAGATCTTAAACACTACCTCTACCACTCCCACCACCCTTTTTCCTCTACTTCAAGGACACCTCTGGTAGCCAACACTCCATTACAGGCCCGTGCTTGCTCAGCAGTTAATTTACGACAACATTCCACAGCTCAGGCAGGAGGAAAGATCAGCTATTCCATTCTACATCTATGCAATCAATAGGTAAAGTATAATGCCCAAACAGGTCATTCTACAGAAAAACCACAACTATATAACCACCACATTACATGTTTTGGTCTCTTTTTGAAGTGAAGGGGCCATATTCACAGCAGTGTTACTGCTACATGACAGATCAATTTCCAAAATTTTTTAAAAAGGAAGTGTTTTAGTCAAAGTACGGATACTAATAGCTTTACTCTACCAGGCATGTCAAAAGCAAAGCTCTGCAGTCAGCAACGCTTCCAAAACGTTCATTCTTGAGTCAAGACTGACACCCAGTGGCCATATCTTTTAACTGGTTTTGGTACTGACCGGATTTTTAAGAATTGAGATTTCACAGTGAGATTCTACCCCAGGCTTTCAGCCTTCACTTCCAAAAACCACTTGAAAAGCCTCAGTTTTTCTATAGCATACATAGTATAAAAATAAATCAGATCAAAACTCACACTATATATAAACTTGTTTCCTTAAGAGCATCTAACAAGTCACATGTTTTGTAGTAATTATGCAAATGCATTTAACAAGTTTAGATTGGGCTTTAAAAAAAAATAAAAATGTATAGAATCTAGTCCCACCTCTCTAATCATTATGGTTAATAATAGATGATAACACCAGGAGAGTAGAAAGAAATTTTTATATTAAAGCACTGTGATAGGTTAACTACTTCAGAAATGGGCATCTATTTTCTGTACATCTACATAATCCTATTTACAAGGATTACAAACTGCAAGCATGGTATTAGATTCCAGCATTACTGACTAATCAGTGACTGATTTCACTTGACACAACATTAATATACAGGTTCTAGGCATTGAACTTCAACCTAACACCAAGGGCAGTAGTTTTCTCATGGAGGTAGAGTATACAACACATTTCAAATGATCACAGATGGAAAAATATGAGTTTACTTTCTATAGCTCACTTCTTTTACTCAAAAGCATTGATACCATAATAGACACCTATGTTGCTTTTGGCTGGGGTAGATCTAGTTTTCCTCATAGTAGCTACTATGTGTCTATGGCTTGGATTTGTGCTGATAACACAGGGAAGTTTTCGTCACTGCTGAGAAGTGCTTACAGAGTCCAAGTCTTCTCTGCCTCTCACCCCATGCCACCAATGAGCAGGCTGGGGTTGCACAAGAAGCTGTGAGGGGACACAGCTGACCTCAACTGGCCCAAGGGATATCCCATACCATATGGCATCATGCTCAGCATATAAAGCTGTGAGAGGAAGAAGGAAGGGGGGCACATTCAGTGATGGTGTTTGTCTTCCCAAGTAACCATTATGCATGATGGAGCCCTGCTTTCCTAGGGATGGCTAAACACCTGCCTGACCATGGGAAGCAGCAAATGAATCCCTTGTTTTGCTTTGCTTGTGCACACAGCTTTTGCTTTACCTATTAAACTGTCTTTATCTCACTTTTATTCTTCCAGTTCTCTCCCTGATCCCACCAGGGTGGCAAGACAGTCACTGGATGTGTGAGGTTCAGTTGCCAGCTGGGATAAACAACCCACACAAGTCTGTTTTGACTCGGGGAGTATCATTAAACCTGAGAGACAGGTAAGTCACATAAGTTTGTGAGATACTTCAAAATAAAAAGGCTTATTTTATCCTCCATCAAAGACACAAGCTGTTACAATTTTGTCCCTGCATTGTGCCTTGACAGACATAACCACATAGAGTTAAGTTTTCAGCTTATCCAAAGATGATATGGATGAGTTTTGCAATACTAGCAACAAGCTCATTCTTTATCATTTGCCCCATCTTTGGTAAATGCTCAGCAGCATGACCCTTCAATATGGCAGAATGATGCAAATATCATTAGGCTATCATGACAACTGCTTATTATTTCACTATCAGCAGTTTAGCAAATGCATTCAAGCCCTAAAGCAGTACATAACCAGACTAACAGAATGAGATTCTCCACTAAAAGGTGGGAAAGTATCAACAATACAGCAAAGTTGTGTTTTATCTCTTAAAATACAACTTTGATGGACTGGTGTTACTATTTTACCAGCTAAAACACCTGAGAATCACTTCTTTCAGAGATAGTACGTTTCTCATAACCAGTAAAAACTTCAATACCCTGAAAAGTCTGAGACAAAAGTCTCTGAATTTTGAGTATGAGCTGCAGTTAGTTTTCCTTAGACAGTGTATCAGTTTCAAAAATAGTAATAGTATCTTAAAATTATGTGCAATCCTATTTGGAGGAGATTATGCAAATAAATCCTCTCTCAAAATCATTTTAAATGGAATGTGAATACTGCACATGATGCCAGTTATGAAGTGTCAGTTGCTTAATCTGAAGTTATGCCAGTTTCCCATATGAATAGTAACAGGAGAAAGCAGCAGAGGCACAAACAAGCTACCAGGAGAATTTTATTTAGAGTGCAACCCCCACCATAGCACTCATAGTCTATAGGATTATGTGCATCATTTCCAGTGAGGAATCCAGGAGAGCTATTGCTGAAAAGATACCCAGTTCATCAACAGCACAGGATAGCAGTACTGTGGTGGCTTCTATACATCCAAATATCTGCAGGTGGGTCAATTAGATCACCTGCTTAAACACAAACCACTTTGAAATAAGCCATTCAGAGTACCAGTAGTTCTTGTTAATTTTTATTTTTTCTATTGCTCTTTAAAAAGCACAGGATAACAGCATGTGGATTTAAAAAACACTAGCAGTCACATAACACTGGAGGACAAAATTTACTATATCTGTACCATGTATACCTGGTGCAAAATGTTACATTTACTTTTACTATATGTAAATTGGGTTGCTAGAAGCTTGCTACTGATACCAATAAAGGTGCAAAGGTCCTTTCTGTGTAGCAGTTATTCTTTCCTGCACTAGGTCCATGTCTGTAGCTGGCAGTGGCTGATAACCTAGAAGAGATATATACCTGGGAAAGTGCAAGGACACAAAACTATCCTTTTGTCCTCCCTGTTCTTGAGTAACATACACAACTGAAAACTTACTACCACTATCGCACATTCAATCAGCAATTACATGTAAAAATAACACAAATAATTTTGAAACACTATTTTTATTCAGTAGCCAAGTACCCTCAACTTCTATAAGCACACAAGCCATTGATATTTTCAAGGCATCTTGTTACTGCTGTGGTATTAATTAATCTCTGCATAGCTCTGGAAACAGGGAACATCTTCCTGTCTCCTTTTGATATCCAACAAGGACTCCATAGTCTGAATTGAGGGAGAAAACACTCCTTTAAGAGTGATACTCCTATCATTTGCACAAAGAGTATTTGAGAAATCACTTGGATTACTTGCAAAAATTACTTCCAAATTTTTTTTCCATGTCTACACTTCAAAATGTCTGCACTTCAGAGGTAAAGCAGACAAGTTCCACTATGAAGTAAGGCCTTGAAGTATATACTACTCTGACTGCAGTGGGCAATAATAAGGTTCATGTGGCAATTAAAGTATATAAAGTCATGCTAGCCTTCAGACTTCTTGGTATCTTGTATTTGTAATAATGAAAAAGAAGGTGTAGGCAAAACTTCTTCAAGTTTTACTTGCATAAGTTATTTAACATTTGACTTAAGAACTTGTAAAGACATGGCATCCCATCTTAAATTCCACTAACATTTAAACTAACAATCATTGTGGGATTGAGTGCGCCCTCAGCCAGTTTGCTGATGACACCAAGCTGTGTGGTTCGGTTGATACGCTGGAGGGAAGGAATGCCATCCAGAGGGACCTTGACACGCTTGTGAGGTGGGCTGATGCCAACCTCATGAAGTTTAACCATGCCAAGTGCAAGGTCCTACACCTGGGTAGGAGCAATCCCAGGCACAGCTACAGGTTGGGCAGAGAAGAGATTCAGAGCAGCCCTGCAGAGAAGGACTTGGGGGTGCTGGTTGATGAGAAAACGAACATGAGCAGGCAGTGTGCACCTGCAGCCCAGAAAGCCAACCATATCCTGGGCTGCATCAAAAGGTGCGTGACCAGCAGGTTGAAGGAGGTGATCCTGCCCCTCTGCTCTGCTCTTGTGAGACCTCACCTGGAGTATTGTGTGCAGTTCTGGTGTCCTCAACATAAAAAGGACATGGAACTGTTGGAACAAGTCCAGAGAAGGGCCACGAGGATGATCAGGGGACTGGAGCACCTCCTGTATGAAGACAGGCTGAGAAAGGTGGGGCTGTTGAGCCTGGAGAAGAGAAGGCTGCATAGAGATTTCATAGCAGCCTTCCAGTATCTGAAGGGGGCCTATAGGGATGCTGGGGAGGAACTTTTCATTAGGGACTGTAGTGATAGGACAAGGGGTAACAGGTTCAAACTTAAAC
This sequence comes from Pezoporus flaviventris, assembly GCF_033815535.1. Lineage (NCBI taxonomy): Eukaryota > Metazoa > Chordata > Aves > Psittaciformes > Psittacidae > Pezoporus > Pezoporus flaviventris. The sequence continues at coordinate 38,764,984 of NW_026892549.1, forward strand.
AGGGGAAATTTAGATTGGATGTAAGGAGGAAATTCTTTCCTGTTAGGGTGGTGAGGCACTGGAATGGGTTGCCCAGGGAGGTTGCGAATGCTCCATCCCTGGCGGTGTTCAAGGCCAGGTTGGACGAGGCCTTGGGTGATATGATTTAGCGTAAGGTGCCCCTGCCGACGGCAGGGGGGTTGGAACTAGATGATCTTAAGGTCCTTTTCAACCCTAACTATTCTATGAGTCTATGATTCTATGATTCTATATGGTTTATGTATAGATAAAGAAAGAGAATACATCAGAGCCTTACCAGTTTTTTTTTAATCTGGCACACAGAGTTAACAAGTCCATAACTACCTTAACACATTTCTTTGAATTCAGGAGCTTCAGCATGGATAGCCGCAAACTTAACCAATACAAATAAAACAAAACAAAACAAAACAAAAAAAACAAAACACTGAAACAAAAATATTATTGAAACAAACCCCATCATCATTAATAGCTCAGTTTCTATAGCAATCATCAGAGCCAGAAAAAAAAGGTCTACTTGGATTTTTGGTAGTCTAGATACAAAGGATTACAGAAGAAAGTACTTCGACTGGAAGATGTTTACAGAGAATTATTAATGTCCTTCAATAAGCCTGATCTTACCTAAGGGAACCAATGCTTTTCTTCACTACAAAAATCCTTGTTATACTAGCACTGAATGTGTTAATGAATAAGCATTTCACTTTTATTAATGCATAAGCATTTCAAAACACATGTTCCCTCAGCTTCACACCTCAGACTGTATTCCTTCACTCCTACAGAGGATTGTATGGCTATTATCAGATACTTAAGCAACTTAGTAAATCAACTCTGCAGTAGGAACCAAGTCTGTACTGCAGAAAGCCACTAGCCATATGAAAACATTCCTCTCAGGTTAAATTGCCTTTTGCCTCCCAAATTTATGACTTTGAAGTGATGAGAAGAGCCAAGCTGGTGGCCCTCAGAAGAGGAGTTGCATGCAGAAGTACTGCAGCAGTTCCAGCTCTATGCACCAGCTCACCAACAAATCGATTAGATTTCGCTTTTAAAGCTCTCTGTTGTTCCCTCAGGGAACCAGCGCGAACAGCCACCTCCCTCCCCTCAGGCCTACACACCTCCCGGCATGCACTGCTGCAGGATCGCCCCTGCCTAGGCTTATCATGCTTCCCCCCCGACTCTAAGGTCCTGGAGGGCAAGCCCTGCAGGCGGTCCCACCTGCTCACTTTTCTCACGATATCGAAGGCAGTTTAGCCTTTACCAAGGTTCGGTTTATGACCACAGGTAGTAACCCACCTTCTCAACCGTCTTCTGTAATGCCTTCACTAAAGTCCTCTAAGTCAGACACAAAATAAGGTGGTGAGCTTAAGTTTTAAGGCTAAAAAGCAAGATCCAGCTGGCTCAGTGCTCAAAATAGTTAATAGACAGGATTAAATGCTGCCTACTGCTGTCTGTTGTATCTTGCAACACCACTCAATTGCATTTCATTAAGCTCTCAACTTGCCAAGCTAAAATACAGACTCCTTCTGCACTAATGTGTACCTACATGTAAAAACATATTTATGGAGCATGCAACAGGCACACCTAAAGGAAAAAGCCATTTGAACACCATATAGAATGGATGAACCGATCAGCGTTCCTCCTAATAGAAGCAATTCTATGTTGTTTACATTCTACAAGTTTTCAATTACATGTTTAAACAAACTCATCTTTTTAAAAACTTCTGAATGAGGTAGTTTTGCTAATTTATGAGACTTGAAAACCTACCATGGCTCCAGCTACAAGGAAACGGTGTGCAACAGAGCTGATGTTTCACACAGGGAGCACTGATGGGTTTGATATGGACACCTACTGGCATTCAGATGCCACCAGCCTTCTTGCCAAGCTGTAAATAATGGCACCAGCTCTGTCAGGAGCAGCAGTGGCAGCTGCATCCCCAGGGTGGGAGACACAAGGGCATCCCAGGAGGACAGCAGAGCAGGGCCTCACAGCCAGTGCCCACTCTCCCCAGCCAGAGTGTCAGCCACCTCTATGGAGACATGATAGGACATCAACCACAGGTCAGCATGTCCAGGCAGGGCTGTGGCAGACCCAGTGACCAACATCCCACAGCACCACTAGAGCTAAGACTGATGGCCTCAAGCTGAGCTGAAATGGAGTCTCGGACCCATGGGCAAGGACTTGGTTAGGGATAGCAGGGGAGGCAGGTCAGGACAATTAAAGCTTGTTAGTGTATTAAGGGCTCTGAGTGCTCATTTACTAGCCCAATACTACTGTGAACTCAGAGTCTAATGCATACTTTTATGAGCACTTTATACAATCTGCAGGTCAAAAGATGCAAATTCTGGCATTTATGCAAGCTTAGCATTACACTGATGTCATAGTTTAAGCCCAGCTGGTAAGCACCACACAGCCATTCTCTCATTACCCGCTGCCTGATACCCAGCCTGGCCCGAGCAGCAATCTGGGCCTTCTGGGTAACTGTGGTATGGAATACCCCTTTGACTAGTTTGGGTCAGTGTTCAGTGAGCTTCCGCCTCACTTCTTGTGCCCCTCCTCACTGGCAGAGCATGAGAGACTGAAAAGTCCTTGATAGGGATAAGTGCTGCTTAGCAACAACTAAAATCATTGGTGTGTTATCAGTGTTGTTCTCAGACTAAAGCCAAAACATAGCAATGCACCAGCTACTAGGAGGAGAAAAATAACTGTTACAGATGAACCCAGGACAACTAACAACAATGGCTGCAAGGTAAATGTTTGTGGTTTTATAACACTATAAATAATTGCCTGTTAGAAAGACAAAATCTTATTCCCGATACTAAAAGCATTACAACTTCAGAACTGTATGGAACTCAAATTTTCTATCAAATACCATTTTAATTTGCAAAATACTGTGTACTACATACAGCAATATGCTTTAACTTGCCAAATATATTTCCAGCAGGGTAATTCCTCTTCCAGTTATCAGACAATATCTTCTCTAAATGTGCTGGGTGAGATTAAGGCATGTGCTTTTTACTCCGACTCTATCAAAATATGTGAGCTTCCACTCCTGAAAAACATAATTCCTGTATTTAAAAAGGAATAGTCTAAGAGAGTTTTGTGTTGCTAATTAAGTTATCCTGCTGTTGAAAATCAGGCAGGTGGAAGAAAATGGCTGTGCAAAGTACACCTTACAGTAGGAAGTAACTGAGATGCAATAGTAAATTCAAAAGAATTACTTGTCTAAGTACATTTACATTGGCACCAATGTAGCAAATAAAATTATTGAGATTTGGTTTAGGTTTCATTTTAAGAGTATTCTTGATCTAGTTAAATGTTCAATATTATCAAGTGTTCAGTCAAATATTTAGTATGTTAAAAGTATATCTGTACCCTTTCATTTATATGCTTTCATTCCCTTGTTAGGCAGAATGCTACAAATACTTTTGAAAATAACTCTTATTCATGTATAGATGTGTTTACATACTTCGGCTGTAAGGTAGAAAATATCTCCTAGTGAGGGAAACTATAAATGAAAGGAGAACTATTAGAATAAAAGTAGAAGTAAGTAGATATTTTCAAAACAAACCAAAAGTGAATATAGTGATATCACACACAGACAGATTATGAATATTTACTTAACACCAAAATGCTCAGAGTGAGCTTTTGGCAGTATTGTATATAGACAAAATAGGCAAGCACTGAAGTCAGGCTTCTCCCTTCTGTGCCGTGTTAGGGTTTAAGTTTTCTCACTGCATGCCCAGAAAAATGTTGCAGAAGAGCAATATTAAAACCAGGGAAAATGGAGAGCCAGATTCATACCAGCTGCAAAAGAGAAGGCCATGTTTACCACTCCAGTCCCAAAGAATAATTAAAATATTTGCCATCAAGGACTGTGCTTACATTTTCCATTGCACAATAAAGCTGATTTGCTTTGATCAGCTCTTACAGACTACATGCTGAAGATTTGTACCAAAAACCAAAGGCAAAATCCTGTCCTTTCTGGAATGAATAGTTACATCACTACCTTTGAATACACCAAGATTTCATTATAGGTTTTTATGAGGCTGTGCTGTTAAGAGATCATTTTCATATACAACAATCAGGTTTTGTCACAGAACATAGGTCCACATTAAAAACATTTTAAAACTGCAGCACTAACAGTTAATAAAGAAGAATCAATTTCTAAGGACTTACCATACCAAGCTGACTGTTCAGCCTGAATCCTGAATTGTCAAATCTGCTAGAACACATTTTGGAGTCAAAAGGTAAAGTACAGTTTTGTACTTTATCCTTCTTCAATTACAATCATCAAAAGTTTTGTAATGCTTTGACTTTTTTAAGTTTTCCAGTTCAATTACTTTGAACTTCTGAACTGTTTTTTCTAAAATTCATATGTGTGATAAAACTTACAGGACTGTGAACCCCATTCTTTATAACATTGCTCTTTAATATCAGGATTCAAAAATACTGTAAATAGTGTGCTTTCATTATTTTACAAGTTCAAGTCAGGTACGTTTTTGTTTCTTCTGGGCACTTTGGTCATGTACTGACGTGTGTAGTATAATGAAATAAACAGTCTTGAAATACCATTACAACATGATGCAGTCAGGTTAAATGGTCAAGACTATCTTGAGGCCATGAAACACTAGAAGAAGATTGTGTGAAATGTGTGTTATTTTTAACAGTTCACAGCAGACAAGATATGTGCATTATTCACATTGAGGTGGCAAAAAACTGGAAACACATTTCAGAAGCATCATGTCAAGCTCTTTGTGACAAAAAAAATTACCATCAGAGCAAAGGAAAATCAGAAGCATATTCTGTCTGCTTCATACTACTCCAAAAAACAGACCCCCTGGTTGTTGAGTATTCTTTTAGCATATAGAAATATTCAGTGATATTTTGCCAGCTATGCTGGTTCATGATTACTCCATCTCCAGTCCTTTCACAGGCTTGTTGGACAGCTGAAGAAGGACTAGTCAGGGCTCCGTCACATTCTAGTGACATGGTATCATGCTAGAAGACATTGTTAATCCATTTTATCAGAAATTACTCAAAGCTTCTCAGTAATGTACTGAATTTTGCTAAAACAATTAGCAGTTGAGCCAGACCAGGCTGTAAGAGGCACCCAGAGAGGGGATGTACAGATGAAGAGAGTACCAGGAAAGATGTTTGGAACTGTCCAGAAGTGACAGTGAGGGCTGTTGCTAACAAGAGAGGTCATGCTACACTGTGGCAGCTGGCATCTGTAAACCCTAAATCTTCCTTCATTGTCCCTTCAAAGTGGCCTTGCAACCTCCTACAGCTCTGAAGCTGTCACTACATAGGCAATGATAACAGCAGTGACAAAAGGGTGTAATATCATAGAATCACAGAATAGTTAGGGTTGGAAAGGACCTTAAGATTATCTAGTTCCAACTCCCCTGCCACAGGCAGGGACACCTCACATTAAACCATGCCACCCAAGGCTCTGTTCAACCTGGCCTTGAACACTGCCAGGGATGGAGCATTCACAGCTTCCTTGGGCAACCCATTCCAGTGCCTCACCACCCTCACAGGAAAGAATTTCCTCCTCATATCCAATCTAAACTTCCCCTGTTTAAGTTTGAACCCATTACCCCTTGGTCCTATCACTGCAGTCCTTAATGAAAAGTCCCTCCCCAGCATCCCTATAGGCCCCCTTCAGATACTGGAAGCTGCTATGAAATCTCTATGCAGCCTTCTCCAGGCTGAACAGCCCCACCTTTCTCAGCCTGTCTTCATACAGGAGGTGCTCCAGTCCCCTGATCATCCTCGTGGCCCTTCTCTGGACTTGTTCCAACAGTTCCATGTCCTTTTTATGTTGAGGACACCAGAACTGCACACAATACTCCAAGTGAGGTCTCATGAGAGCAGAGTAGAGGGGCAGGATCACCTCCTTTGACCTGCTGGTCACGCTTCTTTTGGTGCAGCCCAGGATATGATTGGCTTTCTGGACTGTGACTGCACACTGTCGCCTCATATCGCTTTGGTTTCCCTTCTTAACAGTGCTTAAACACACTCAGTCACAGAAAGAGTGTATCTTTCTACATGATATCTCTACTCATGGTTCTAAAATGATATGAAATTCCCTTTGGCTGAGTATAGCCTATTTAGCCATTGTTTTAAATAGCCGTCACATGCCCCTTTGTTCTTTGAAAAAAATGTTAGGCCTCATTTTTCAGATTGAAATGCTGAGATCAGATAGCTGAGAACTCTTGGATTTCAGTGATGCAAAAAATCTTGAGATCTGGATATGCAGTAATATTTGTGACCTCAGTTTCTGTTGATGCAATTATATCATAGCCTTTATATTCATTTCAGTATTTGACTCCTGCAAAGATTACCAACTGGTGTCATGTTGGAAGCATATGTGACCTTGGGTACCTGGGCTCAACTTGGTCAACTAAATACACAAGTCTGTAGAGTCATCTCCCAGAGACATCTGAGATACTTAAATATGTTTAAATATCAGGTGAATAGAAATGGATTTCTGTGCTGAAGCATCTGATGTCTAGGTTCCTTAAGACAAAATATGGAACTTTTTTTCCTAAAAAAAACAACAAAAAAGAATTCTAGCAATAACTTTATAACATTTAAATGACAGGGTGAATGTTCCTAATCATGGTTTTCAAGACACTTACTCTATTTTAAAAATGCATACAGTGTAATGCCATTAGAACGTTAAATAAGCAGTTGCTAAAGTTTGTAGTAAATGAGGCAGGAAAGCTTGCTGTTAATTTTTACCTTTAGGAGTTATATTAGATGCACCAATGCATTTATATTTTACATTGGTATCATGTATGTTTTGATAAACTGTCACCATGAGAACAGTGCAGGTATCGAGAACATCACAACTTCAGAAGATTGCAAGTCTAGAAGTGTACGGTATGGTATGTCACATACCTGGAATTCTGGACAGAATAATACCATGCATCCCACAAAACAGGTATAAAAATGTGGAGGCCCCACTAAGCTTTTAAAATTGCACCTGGAAAAAAAAAACCTAAAAATTATCCTAAGGGTAAACACCATTCATCAATAAAAGAAAATACCCTGAAGCCAAGAACTTGCTGCTAAACATACAAGCAGAATAGTTTTTAATTAGGGAATTACTGCCAGCTATGTTTTAAGGTAGGAATTAGCAGTAAAAATGAAAGAATGACAATGTTTTGCTTATGGAGGGCACATAATCCCAGCCATAGTCAACATGCTTTTTCTTGCTAGAATTAGATTTTTTATCAGTATGATTTAGGGGCTATGTGAGATTTATTATATCTATTTCAGTTAAACATTGACTTGTTCATATTCCCATAAAGGGCAAAAAAATGCCTTTTCATTCCTTGCCATAATAAAAATCTAAATATGTCAGTGTAAGCATAGAAAAATAAAAGTGGCTGAAGAGAAATAAGAATCAGTTCTTCCCACCCTTGAAAAAGATTCTTTCATAGCTGTAACTGTGGCATAACTAGCTGTATCTGAGCTAGTTCACCTTAGGTAGGGATGAGCAGCCATACAATATGCAGATCTGTGCTTCAGCCTTCCCAGTTCACCAATTTAGCACTAATTATATCTAGCAAAGATGGAAAATAGAAAACAGGGTTAGAATCATAGCAGATGGCTTCAGCATCCAGCTGCATTGTCCTACTAGTCCCTCCCACCTATTTAATTTGAAGCCAAAGCTATATCCTTTCCTCACAGTCACTTCTGCCTCCTTGGCTGTGACTGTCCTAAGTCGGCTGAGCAGGTGGACACTTAAGATGGAAAGGCAGACAGCAGTTAACACTGGGGCTTCTTAGTGTGCATGTAGCTGGAAAATGATGGGTCCACAGTAAACAAAACAAACAAACAAAAATATGTAGGTATTTTTGTGAAAAAGAGCAACTTGTTTAGTGTGTTCATTTGTAATGCAAAACCTTTCCAAGGATATTTGAAGAATTAGGTGACAAGCAGCAAATGCTGGTAAAAGACACAGCCTTCTGGATCCATAGCCATCTAGCTTAGATTTTGAAGGCAGCATACTATGTGCCAGTCCTTGTTCTCTACCTTTTTCAGGCTTTGAAAGAATTGGTGTGACACAAAAGCTTGGAGAAACTGTACAGCTTTCAGAATGCTCAGTTGTTTTTTGATGTCCTCACAGTGGGCAATCTCACCAGCAACTGACATTTTAGTTGGCCTAGTCCATGGGACAGTAAATATCTTTCTACTCCAGCAATAGCGGGAATCTGTCTTTAGGTCTGAAAGAGATCCTCCAGACATGGGCTGCTACAATGATATTGAAAGCATGATACCTAGTACCAAAAGCTGCCATGCTAAAGCATGACAGTTGCGCACAAGTATAGGGGTGAAAGATGTGTGGTAGTGATTAAAGAGTGACCACAACTGGGCTGGTGTGTAGGGAAGTCTGCTGGGGTGAGAACAGTCCTCTTGCATACATGTGCAAGTACAGATGAGGATTTCTTGAATGGCTGTGGGGTACAAAACCTAGGATGCATGTGCATAGCCTGGGGAAGAAGAGAGGAGTGGGTGGGAGTTGAGAAGGGGGAGCCAGGACTGCTGCCTCTGTCTGCTGGCTCCTCCTGACACATGATACCGATTCTCAGAGGAGCTTGGAGCCCAACTTCTCCCTCCTTTCTTCACAGAACATCTGGCACAGGGACAGCGCAGCTGCCAGCAAGCCCAGGGCAGCATCCTGCATATCCACAGAGCCTTCTGCTTACGAACATCAAGGTAAGAACCCCCTGTACTCTCAGTGTCTGTGGGCACTAGAATTCCTGCCCTAAACCAGTAGAAGCTGAGAAACCTTGCAGATACGGCTGTGTTAGGGACTTCTATGAGATACTCACTTCTGGCAGGTTCATTCTTGCCACTGAGTTGCCTTTTTGCTGTGTGTTGTGCTTTTCTAGGGAGACCTTGCAGTGAACTGCATGAAACCTTAGTGGGGCTGGACTGACTTGTCAATCCCTGAGCAGCCTGTGAGCTGCTTCGGGTGTGTCTGTGAGGCCAGGACAAACATCTCCTGTCCCTGCAGAAGGGAGCCTGCCTTGCAGGTAGCTGTGGAGCCTACATGTCTCCAGGGCAGTGCCGCAGGTACTGCCTGGGCAGCAATCTCTGACCGTTCCTCTGTAGGACTGCTGAGGACAGGGGGACTTTGACAGCAAGACGTATGCATGACACTCAGTTCTTAAGTAAAGAGAATAGGGGAAAACTTGTGTCTGCTTCTGTACTGCCTCTGTACCTCCTTCTCTCCATGCCAGCTCTGGAAAAAGTAGATGTAAAATAGAGCCACCCCTATGAATGACACTTGGGATTCACACTGCATCCACATGGGCACAGTCAAGGTTAAGGATTCCAAGAAGGGCTGGTTGTACAACTAACCAGCTACCAGGCAGTGAGAGAGAACTGAAGTGTGTTTGCAAAATGTCTGTCAGCAGTTTGTCATGTGCTAGAACGATATGCAGAGTGCTTGAAAACCACCCCAGTATGTCTTTGCTTATTATTTATTACATATTTTGGAAAAGATCTTACCAAAAGAAAATAAAATCAGCTGGGTTTTAAGGACTATATTTTAAAATACAGCCTGCTAAGCAACCTGTCGAAGAAAGGTTGCTTAGCTGCAAAATGAAAGCAAAATGAAATGTTTTATTTCCCTTGTACTGCTGTACTTCTGTATTATTATTTGTGTCATTTAGGAAACAAACCAAACAAATGATGTTCTTCAGATTCTGGTGGCTTTTGTGGATACTTGAACACCATGAGTTTTTAGCAGAAAATCTCAGGGAAGAAAAAAGATATGGATTGAGAAGAACAAAACCTAAACACTTTCTGTCAAATACTGTAGAAAAATATCCCAGCCCGAGTGATCAAGGTGAATATTGTCATTTTAAAACAGTGTGGTTTGGTTCCCTCCTCTCCCACCCCTTCCCCTTCTCTCTCCCCTCCTCCCTCCCTTCACCCGATTCATTTATTTGGATTCTGGACTACGTGGCCCTTTAAGATATTGCTTATAATCAGCCAGACTCACCTCATCCTACATTTTCACATGCCTTATTTTTGCACTTTTGTCTTTCTACTCCCATCTTTCTCATCCCCTTTTATGTATCCCAGAAAAAGAGATTGCTCTGGGGCTTTACTGTGGTATGGCTGATAGCCTCTTGTTGTCAATAGCCCATATAACTGTATGCCTATAGAAGTAATGTCAGTAGTTCAGAAAATTAATGCTCTGCAGATCCTACTTCTGAAAACTTCTATGTCACTGTGTCAGTATCAGGGACAAAATCTAGCTCCAACAAATTACATTCCAGTGTCTTATTCAGTAAGATTCATTTTCCTGTAGATGACTTCCACCTTCCCAGTCCTCATCCTGGTAGGATATTCAGTGAAATATCAGGCAAGAGGACATAATGAATATCTAAAACCATTACAACACTCCTCATTTTATACTACATGACATAACCTCACCTTCAGTTTCTTATTCCCTGGGGCATCTGTTCTGAAGCAAATTCCTCAGCCTCGATATGCTCTATCTCCATGAGGGTCTCACATCTGTGATGACAGATGTTTAAAATAATTTCACTCACAATTTTGAAGCCTGAAATACATGTAAGGGTAGGGGTAGAATGTGGTTTAGTATGAAATCACTCCACTCACCTACCTCCCCTATTTATTCTAGATGAAGACTGCATTCTGGAAATCTCTTTTTTACTGGACAGCTCCGAAAGTGCTAAGGATTATAACCATGAACAGCAGAAAAAATTTGTACTGGAAACCGTAGACAGAATGAAAAGTCTGCAGCTTAGTTCTGGACGTACCCTTAGCTGGAGGATGGCCTTACTCCAGTACAGCAGCACTGTTTTCATAGAGCAAACTTTCCATGACTGGAAGGGTCCTGAAGCATTCAAATCCCACCTTGCTCCCATCACCTACATAGGTCATGGCACCTACACAACTTATGCTATAACTAACCTCACACAACTCTACATGACTGAAGGGACTCCGGGTAGTGTTAGAGTAGCTGTGCTGTTCACTGATGGAGTGGACCATCCGAGAAACCCAGATATTTTTGCAGCTATAGCTGATGCTAAACACCAAGGAATTGTATTTTTCACAATGGGAATGACCAGAGTGGCTGAGGAGGTCAGCAATGCTGCCAAGCTCCGGCTCCTGGCCAGTGTCCCAGCATCCAGGTTTGTTTTCAACCTTCAGGAGAAAGAAACTGTGGAAAAGATTGTCAAAGAAATGGTATGTATGAGAAAGAATTTTAAAGTGTTACAGGATCATATGTGTATGCTCTTACTTCCAATATTTTGGAATGCTTATGCTATTGAAGAAACCTGTACCTTTTAAATGTTAAAGTAGCCCACCTGTTAACAAGACCACTGTGCCAAAGTACAGGTTTCATTTCTGTCCCCAGCATTCAGATTTTGCCAGCCAAAATATTTGAAGTTGGAACCGAAATTAGGTTTCAGAAGACTTGCTGTGAAGTTATTTATATTTCTGTTTTTCCTCCCAATAAAGGTATTTTAAATCCCCTTTCTTAAAAAATATAAACAAAAAACAACAACAATTTTTGGCATCCCGGTGCTTTCTTCTGTAGGAAGTAGAAATGTGACGTTGCCTTTTGTACCAAAAATTGCAGCTCTTGCATAAGTGAAAATAAATTCATAGCCCTTAATAGAGATATGTCAATTTAGATAAAATCTGAACTTGGTGATAGCCGTCTTTAAATTTTCATGGAAAGCCTACCACATAATAAGGAGGAAATGTTTAAATTGAGCTTGAAGTTTTGCTTGGGTGCTTCTTTTCTGCATATGAACTTAATTTATAAAAAATATTCCCTGGCAAGCATAGAGAATACAGTCATCTTCTAGCTTGTAGATCTGGTGACACAAGCTGCAGATGAAGTCCTAATCTGAGCATTCACAGAAATATAAAATACCAGGAGACTCCTTTATCTGGAGACTTCTGCAGTGAAACTGACACATAAGTATCATACAGGCTCATACAGATCTTGAGCATGTACACAAGCTGGTCTTCCTGTTTGCCCTGCACTGCAGCAGTCTGCCACTCTGCAGAACTGTTGCATTGGTTTTCCTGCATATCACCCTTCCCTTCTTCTCTAGTATTACCATTGCTTTCTGTATGACAGCAACCACCTCGCGAGTGTCTAAACACCCTTTATTTTACCTGTTCGAAACAGGCCGTTACAAGTTCTTGCTTTTGAGAATATGGGTGCTGTCTGATTTAAATAATGGTTTTGGCATAATATATGTGTATACATGTGACTTCTAGAGATTTGCATTGTGTTGCTGCTCATCAACATGTTTATGTCCTCTCAAGAGACTACATCAGTTGTATGAAGTGGGGGGAATGCATTCCATGTGGGTGTTTCAGCTGTAGAGATCTAAAAACTAACAGCTAATTCAATGATAACTTTATACAATCACTGTTAAAGCCAAAGCTTTTCTAAGGTTCTCATTTTGTGTGTTTGCCTGATAGTATGCTTAGAAGAGCTTCTGATTTTCGCAAGTGTAGAGTGTGTATCATTTACTTCTACTAGAGAGCTGCTGCTATTCAGGACTTCGGAAACAATGTAGTTTCTGGGTTCCCATGTACCTGCCACAGGTACTATGTTGGCTTAAGTCTGTTCACCATTGTAGTTTTAGCAAATGACAATGGCTGGACAAGGGGAGTCAGTGATTTGTGCAGTCAACAATCTATAATAGGAATTTAATGCTTTTAATTAATTTCTAGGATGGAGAGATTGCTAGAATGTTTCTCAGAAATCTAAACTTAATTAATGTTAGTTAATATGTTAATTGTTTACTTTAATTAACTAGTTGCTGAAGCAATTTATTTTACAATCTTTTAGTGTCCTTTCTGTAGAGCTGGATTATGACTTTAAGTTTCTAATGTTGCTTTGAATATCTGTCTTTACAGAAAGATCTCTCTGAGGAAGAGGTAAGTTGTTTTGTTTGGTTTTTTTCCTGTACAGATCTACTGCTTAATACAGACATTTACAATTATATGGAAACATAATTCAGGAAAACTGATAGTTCAGGAAGTTGGTGAAATATTGAGTCTAATGGGATTGCCTTCAAGTAAAACATGCTTTTGCATTTACAGGACAGAGCTTTGATTTCCTACCCTAATGTCATTTACTTTCCCTCCTAATTTTCAAAGTTGAAAAAGAACAATGAGTGAGCATTCAGGTTAGCAATAATTTGCTGATATGTCTTGGCACATCATCCAACAGACTCAGTGGATAAGAAAACATGACACAGAGCTGAATGTGGTGCAGGTCTGGCCCATAATGCTCTTCCTAGCAGAGTTTTAAAAAAGGAAGAAACTCGAAAAATCTCAACCATTGCACTTTTCCAGTTTGTCCACACTGTGTCACCCTGCCTGCAGCCACTGGTAGGTCTAGCTGCCATTTTGGGATAAAAGATTAACTTGAAAGTTAATTTTCCTTTTAAAGATGTTAGTCCTACTTCAGGTACAGTTATCTCAGACAAAGACTGTTCTGATGAGCAGCTCAAAGAATCTGGTAAATATTCTGAGTGTTTGCAAAACTTAAAGCATTTTATTTTTTATTCATTTCCACTGACATGTTGATTTTTGTCAGAACAAATGCTGAAGTAGCAAGACATTCAGTGCTGTCATTGCAAAACAAATTGTTACTAATTGTGATATTCAAGTAAGAATGATATTTAAACCCTTCAAGACATCTAGTGGAAGTTTAATAAATAATAAAACCAAAACTAGAAACAACATTGCTTATTCCTCCTCCAAAAATTACCCCAGCATCTGTAATAATTCTGTATTCTGTAATGGTTTTAAAGTTTCAAAAAGATCCTACATACCATAATGATGTCTGAGACACATGACAGTAGAGATGGCAGAAGAAAAAGAACAATTATAAACTGTTACAATGAATTAATTGCATTAACTAGATAAAACTATACAGCCCCAACATGTTTTGTTTATAGATCAAGCTAGAGCTAAACTGTGATCTATCCTACATATAGTGAAGTGGAACAAGGATGTAAGATGTTCTCTTACCCCATTGTCTTGGCTATCTCTACAGTGACTAGTAGTCAAACCAAATCTATAGCCATAGACACAGCACACCAATAAATTAACCTTGTGAATAATTTGGAGGTAAAGCCATTACCAACATGACTGAAATTTCAAGACTAGGAATGATACGGATTTTTGGATGGCGTGTAGGAGACCACGTTCCTCATGAGTGGTAAACTGACAGTTGAAAGATTTCTGTAAAATATGTAAATATAACCATGTCATTACATACAGTAACTTAAAAGCAATGTTCATGTGTTTTCTATCCTTTCTATTAAAATGTGCTGATTTGGACTATTTTCATTCAAAGTGTCCCCAGGCTGCCACATGTAACTGTGAGAAGGGGGAAAGAGGCCTTCCTGGTCCTGCTGTAAGTAGCTGTCATTTTTCAAATAACTGATAAACATTGTAAATCAAAATTTATTTGATTATTGGATTCTTTTTTTAGGAAATTATTTGAACCCAAATCCTGAGACATCAAAAGTTGAATGTTCAATGCTAGTTACATTGCATAGAAGTGCTACACCAATAGGAAATCCACAGAGAGACCTGAGAATGTCATCAGATGCTCCTGAAAATAGCAGTGTGATATGCTGAGCTGAGCCTCTCCTTTTAGCCACAGCAGTTCAAAAGGCAGGAAGGAGCAACTTTCCTGTATGGAACAGTAATTCACCTGTTATTCACAATGAGTCAACCAGACCAGGTGGATCTAACTAGGCCCAAATCAAACATTAATATCTGAGAAGCTCTCGAAAAGCTCTCTTACAAGAGTGAGAGCAAGAGGCTAAAGCAAATAACCTAAATATAAAAAAAAAAAAAGTGTATATATTGTAAAACAAAATTAGTTGGCTAACGTATCAGAATTTTGTTACTTTTATTTCATTGTTTTCAGGGTAAAAAGGGTCGCACTGGTGATGATGGAGCTCCAGGCCTGAAAGGAACAAAGGTAATGTGATTTTTCAGGTTTAGGAGAAAGAGTTGGTACTTCATTAATATGAAAAGACTATCCTAATAGTGCCCATGTACTTTCCACCTGTGAGTGTTTTGAACATCACCTACACCCTTTTGCTATAGTAAAGACTAAGATTCTTTACAAATTAAAAGCTTATATATAATGTGTAAAATCATCAAACGGTAAAAAGAGGGAGCTGGTATGCTGCCTGTACTGCAATGAGGTATCTACTCAGTTAATCAGGACAATACAATCTTATACTTATTTCACTGATCTTGATGTTGGATTATTCATAGGGGGAGCCAGGTCTCAATGGAATTCCAGGACGAGATGGAATAGAGGTAAAAGAAGATTTTTTACCTTCTTCTCCCATGAGCAGTTAGTGTTCCTTCAAGGCAAAACACCTTTTTTAAAAAAGATTAGAATTCATTATGTTTTACCAGCTAATGATTCATTAACACTAGACAGGAAAACATTATCATTGCTTAAAGAAAAGAAATAATTCCTTCTTATAAGAGTGATCTAGAAAATGCTCTCTAATAATGCATAGTGGCTCCTAAAAAGTGTGAAAAGCTGTGATATAATAATCTAAGAACATTAATAATAATCTAAGAACATTACAGAAATGGACACTCTGCCTGCATCTTTTTGGGTCAGTTTAAATTTTTCATTTGGCAAATAAAGAATCCAGTGTGTCATGGCAATGAAAAGAATTGAAAAAATACATTTAAGGAAGTAACTGTAGGACTGTAGTAACTGTAGGACCAGCCACTTAGTGCTTAACTCTGAATTCATTCACACATGAATCACCCTATTTTTTATTTTCTTATCTATTCACTACATCCTTTTTAATTTTTCTTGCTTTCTTATGTGAGCATGTTCCTCACTAAGAAGGAAATATGAACTCTAGTTGATCTGTTTTTACATGATCAAAACCCCTGACTAAGATTGTTCACACATAAAACACATCTATCATGACTAGTAGCTGCAGTATTTAGAGTCATATTACTATGTTTATCAGAGATCATTTTCAGTACGTTAAAGGCTTCTAGACAGTAGAATGTTAGTGCAAATACTCACATGCTTACATTTGGGTTATATATCCTCACAACCTGCTTTGCTTTTTTTTTTATTTTCCCAGGGGAAATCTGGATATAAAGGAGAGAAGGTACTACTCTGTCCTGGGTTCAGCAGTAGCAGTCATGTTTCTCCTCCTTGGTAGCTGGTGTAGTGCAGTGTTTTGACTTTCAGCTGGGGAACAGAGCTGATAACAATGATGTTTTGGTTTGGCCAAGGACTTTGTGAGCCTCATGCTCTGCCAGGGGGGAGGGGAAGCCAGGAGGAAGCAGAGACAGGACACCTGACCCAAACTGACCAAAGAGCTATTCCATACCACAGCACGTCATGCCCGGGATGTAACTGGGAGTTACCCGGAAGGGCTGGGAGACTGCAGGGTTGGAGGAGGTATCGGTCAGTGCTTGGTTGGGCTTGGGGGGCGAGTTATCGGTCGGCTGGTGCTGAGGTGTTGTATTCTCTCCCTTGTTATTTCCTTTATCATTATTATCATTGGTGGTAGCAGTAGTGATCTGTGTTATACCTTAGTTACTAAACTGTTCTTATCTCAACCCGTGGGAGTTGCATTCTTTTCAATTCTCCTCTCCATTCCTCCAAGAGCAGGGGGAGGGCAAGAAAGGGGGGGGGAAGTGAGCGAACGAATTACCTGACTGGGTTTAAACCACGACATACTCTTAGTCAGAACTTCTGCTTACACACAGATATTTGATGTTATTACTATTTATTATGTATAGTGCTGTATTTGTTATAAATACCAGTAACGAACAATAACATCATCTTACCAGCTATTGCACAAACTCTAATTAAAGATGTGTTCCTTCCAAAATGAACTTACTGCACAAATGCTATAATATGTTCTGAACAGAAGATCATTTAGGTGTCCAACTAAAGCACCCAAAGAATAAGGATGATATGCTCAATATACGTCATAAATATTCCTGTTCCTTTCCAGGGTGAAAGAGGTGAATGTGGAATCCCAGGGATAAAAGGAGACAGAGTAAGTAGCCAAAAGGTTGTTACACCTTCAGGAAACACAAACACAGAAAAACGAGTTTCCTCAGTAACAACCATGGTGATCGATTTAAGACAGATATTAATTCCAAGGCTGAGGGAAATTAACATCTGACAGTTTAAGAAAAATAAAGTAAGCCAGGATACCATTTTCAGTAACTTTCTCAGCTCCTTCTATATTTTCATGTGATTCCTCTTAGGGCCCAAACCTAAGCCAGTGTATAACAGTGCTAAAACTCTGCTTGACTTTAACAGAGGCAGAAGACTTCAAGCAGTAAGCAAAGGAAATGAGAGGTGAAAGTGAAATCAAGGTTTCTAACACCAGTCTTCAAGATTTGGTGTGTAATTGCTGTGAATATTTTAAATGAAACAAATAAGTTTAATCCTGTATTACTGGTCCTTGATAATCAACTGTTTATTCTTACTCTGCATTCTGATTACCACATTCAATTTTAAAACTATTTATCCAACACTTGCTGGTTGCTGACCTTCTCTTGATTTTACTTTTTACTTTAATGTAAAGATATCTAAGTAAGATACTTTAGTAAAAAGTTCTCTAAAAGTGGTTTTGACCAAATCAAAATGTACATAAAGGTATCCCTTTTTCCACTTGCCTTTCAGGGTCCGGAAGGTCCAGTAGGCCCCAGAGGAGCAAGAGGGCTACAGGTAAAAAAAGAAAGGAAACTATAAATCAAACAATACCTGGTTCCCTGGGATTCAAAGGTATGAAATAGTACCATACCACAACCATCATAGAATCTTTGAGTCACTGAATTAAGGCATCCAAAATTAATCTTCTTAAACAGCAAAATTAAGAAGAATTTGGAGGAGCAGTCTAGACCAGTAAATCATCCTTATAATTCATTCAGTCTCAAACCCCACAGCAAATGCAGTTCCATAAAAACCAAAATTGCTCGTTTCCCATTTAGTGTCTTAACTATTTCTTTATCTCACAGAAGTATATGGGAACACTAGTATTTTTTCATCCCAGTACTCTTGGACTGAAGGCCCAAGCATTGGGATGTTTCGGTAAATCTTGACTATAGATTACCTTCAATTGCATTCAAATGAAGAGAGAGAAAATTTCTCTCCCCCAGTTACCAGACCCAGCTCCAAGTTAGCTGAGTAACTTAGTCTATATGTGCATCAGAATGGAAAGCTTCAGTTTTGAAATATTTGTAACTCATATTTTCATGCAGACTACATCAAATTAGAAATTGTTTTTCAAGCTGCCATGTTCTAAAAGCTTGAAAAAATCTCATTAAATGCCTTTTGTTTTAATAGGGTCCACAAGGACAGTCTGGAGACCAAGGGCCTGAAGGTCTGCAAGGATCGAAGGCAAGAACTGCATTATTTCTCCTTTCTTAATGTTAAAAGGTATTAATAGTATTAGTATAGCCTCACAACAATAATGCTTTTATCCTTGTACCCCATACCCTTCTTGTAGGGAATGCAGTTTAATGTGACATTGCTAGCAAATCATAAGAAAACCTTTCTTAGAACCTTGTAGAATACAAAGAGTATATGTATACCTTGAAAGTCAGGATACACAAAAAATGAACTTACAACCTGAGTTAAACTGATTTCCATAGACATGGAAATGTTAAACATAAATGTTATAAACAGAACTGTTTATTTTTTCATTCTCTGAAAAGGGTGAAAGAGGTCTCCCTGGGCCACCTGGCTTGCCTGGAGAGACTGGAATAGGACTGCCAGGCCCAAAGGTACAAGCATCTCTCACCTTCTATATTACATGTATTGTAAGGTAAGAATGAAAACCAAAACAGCTGAGAGACTATACTTGCTGGTGATGAGAAAATTTGAGCCTCCAAATGCTGTTTTTGTGGTACTGGGAAGGTATTTTGTATGTTGATCAAAACTTCTTGGGGGGAGGAGGGTGGAAAGTACATTTTAAGTATGTACTTCAAAGGACTTTTTACAGTAGTTCGTATGCTTGGCATAACTAAGCCAAGCAGTGTATGCCTGAGTAAAATGCATGCACAGTCTGAAACAAAAATTATCCTGTGAAAAATAGGCTTGTTGGTTTGGATGACTGGCATAAGGAGAAAAGCACTATGATAAAAATACTAACTCCTTGGAAATGGACAGTAAGTGATACATGACATACTAGGAATATGATGGGAATAATTAGCCATTTAGATTCAACATTGTCTTCTCTCAATGCAGAATTGAGGCTGTATCCTAATGCTGTAAAACTGCACCAGTTCAGTGTCTGTTGGGCCTTGTATGCTTTATGGCTGTGAGGACACTCAGATTTTCTCTGCCATTCCTGTATTCTCCTACATCAATTATTTCAAGCACAGAATGCCCGATGAGTTGTTATATGCTATGCACATAAAAATACCTAAATCAGTCATTTTCAAAACACATCTTTGTTGGAAGGGTGACACCGGTTTGACAGGAAGACCAGGCCCTGTTGGCCCACCCGGAGCTGGTGAGCCAGGACTTATGGTATGTCTATTTTTCATTTGGTGTGAGGGAAGCATGACAGAAAGGAAAAATTCTTAGTGCTTCTCTGTTAAAAAGGATATATGTGTGTTAAATAATACCATCTCTTCTTTCTTCCACTAGTTCTCGCTCCCATACGTTTTACATTGTCTGACTTTCATTTCCCTCAATAAACTGGGAACGTTTCCAGTTCCTTAACTTTTCTAATTATCTTAATCTCTGAAACAGCTAAGAAAAATACCACCTTATGCAAAACCACGTACATATTTAAACAAATCTGTTCCCAATAGATTCAAATCTGCATGTGGTAACTTCAAAGTTGACTGCTTTTCAGTATCATTAGAACATTCACATCAGCATGGTTTTGAGGGAGAGACTCCATTTCAACCACTGTAACATTAGAAACAGTCAAACCTAAACGTCCTTCTTGAAGATATTCAGATTGCATAGGTGGTCAAAGGTAACAATTTGACCAGTATTGCCTTCACAGAAATAACAGTGAGAGAAATTAAAATATATATATAAATATATATACTTTCAGACTCTATAGTAGTTTTGGCCCTGAAGTCTCTTCCTTCTTTTCCTTCCCTTCCTCCTCCTGGTGGCTGTAAGCTAAACCTCTTTGAGGTAATTCAGAAAACAATTACACCAATTTTAAGGTTGCTTTTTTTCCAAAGTGTCAGACAGCATCTTTTACTGAGCTGTTTACAATTCAGCTGACTCAAACTCATTTTTGGTTGAAAGACCTCTAGTGCAACCACAAGGGGGAAATTTTGTGCAGTTTTTTCATAAGGCAAGGAAAGGTAATAATGATTTCAAAAGAGGTGCTCCCAGGAAAAAGAGAAAGACAGTTTGGAAACTGAACTCATGCCTGATTGAAAATACACCTCTGGAGAGGACAGAGTTCTCGTTGAAGAGCCCACAGAACAGAGAATTACTAATAAGGCCAGTGGTGACAATCAAACCAGGCATAATTCTGAAGCTCTCTGCTAAAGACACAGAAGCATATTTATGCAGAGCCAAATCTACTGTCATTCTGTGGTGTGTGTGTGTAATCTCAAGGAATAAGCCAGAGGGAAAAATAAAGATGCGGGAACACACTGTGGAGCAGGCTCAATATGCACAGGTTTTGGACTTCCATTTAGTGAAAAGTTTTAGTTGCCTTATTTTCTCCTTGTGCTCCTATGAGGTCTGCTTTAAAAGAGAGAAAGTCATGTTACTATTCCCTTCACCAGTTATAGTCAGATTTCTCTACAGCTACCTCTTCTTCAGTACTGCTGTCTATGGTCTTTAATCTGGTTCTCCCTGTCTCTTATGGTTGTACTGGTAGTGTTAATAACAATTGGTAACAATTTGTGAACCAAACTAAAGTTTAGGGAGTGAAGATTTAGAAAGTATAAGCAATAGGAACTTCAGCTACGTAACCTGTGATTCATAAGTAACTAGAAAAGTAAAACTGTCTGCCTTGTTATTGCTGCAGGCCAGAATACTCATCATTTATTCGCTTTGAATATCGTATTACTGTATTATTTTTAACAAGTTATAACTACACTAACATTTAAATATGTACTTGAAACTGACAATGACATAGAACTTGCTGCTTTTGATTTGAGTGATTAGTACATGTTCTAAGCCATTTTAAACATACATTAACAGGGGCCTCAAGGACCACAAGGTGTTCAAGGTGAAAGAGGTTCACCAGGAGAAGGGCTTCCAGGAGCAAAGGTACAGCAGTTGAAGAGTTTTAAGACCAGAGCAGCACTATTAAATGAGTACATGCCAAAACAAGTCCAGAGAAAACACAGGAATCTGAGAAAGTAGCTTCTAACTTAATATTAAAATTTGGCATCAATTAACTCAATATATTTTCATAGAATTCAGTTGGTCCAAACGTGACTTCTAGACACAGCTAGCCATTGGTGCCTGTAAAGATGATATTTAATTCACCTGATGCTTGATTTGTGAGATCTAAGCCTGAAAAGAATTCCAGCTATAATTTTAAAACAGCCTCCAGCATCTGACTTCAAATAAAATATTGTACAAATGATTACTAGATGAAAAATTTAGGGGTTTATTGATGCTGTTTTCTAAATCCTTAGAGATCTTTGCTGTCACTGAAAACAGGCTTCTAAGCTTCTGAAATACCTCAGCCACGGATTTATGCATTTTGGCAGAAGTCTAAATTCAGTTTGTGGGAAAAGAAAGCTGCTGTTACTAATTTTCGGATCCAGGGAAAGTAGTGACAGTAGTAGTTGCACCTGCATGGATGGACACAGTGCTAATCCCTTTTGCTGACTGCTGAAAACCAAAACCAACTCCCAGGCTAAATTGTCACTTTGACCATTGGTTACAGTAACAAAGTGACACAGCTTGTATATGAGCTATGCATGCACCAAGGCAACTTTTGTCAGGAAAACAATAAAAAATTATTTTACAGATGCAGGCCCCAGATGTCCCTTTACTAAAAATCTTCATGGTTTTGCTTAGCACAATACTTTGGTCAGCTAGCAACACAGAATATTCAAACATCCAGTATGCATTTTATGATTATATGACTTGTCTAACTTCATTGTTGATGGTTTGTATTTGCTTAGCTGATCTCATGCATGAAAACAAACAAAAAATGATTTGAAGAAAAAGTATTTAGGGATCATTCCGTTGCCACTGAAATAACAATTTGTGTGGGAAGAAACACTACAGCTAATAAGCAGCAACACAATGCACAGTGGGAACAAGTACAGAAGACTGCATAATCTAGCCACAAGTATTGAGCAACTGAGATAGATAGGCAGAATAAAATAATCAAATTGGAAGTCTGCCAGCATTATTGGAACTCTTGATTCCATTAAGATGTACTACTTTTTACTGCCAAATCTAATCTGGCGTCAAGCATGTATCAACAGAGTCTATACGTATATCTGGTCTTATTTACAGTGGCCAAATATGTCAGCTGTCTGGTTTAAACACATTTTAAACAGGTGATTTATTAATCTAAAGTAAATTTTACAGTTGCTTTCTTCTGAACAATTTTACTACATGCTCAAAGTTCAGTAAAAAGGAAAATGAAGGCAGGTGTTCTAGGGCATCAGAAGTAAAGGATGTTATTTTGAACAGAAATCCACGTAATATATTGCAGTCAAAGTTAAAAGGTGGAATTAGTTACTAGAGAAAGAAGAGACCTGTCTGGGACATCACTTCATTGTCTTGGGTGATTCTGTGACAATTTACACAAGCTAACATCTGTCTTTACATGTTTTATTAGCAGAAGTACAAGAAAGCACAATATTTATGTCCTTATTAGTAGCCTGCATTTCCCCCAAGAGTACTGTTTTTGTAAATAAACATTTAGAAAGACAATGACATTTAGAAATAGACAACAATACAGTCTGGCCTGTTCTTTATCCTCACAAAATTCTTAGTGAGAACCAGATCCTCATTGCCACACTTTAGTGAGAATAACCCGTTAGACAAATAAGCAGAATTCAGATTTGTGTTAGTCTCATTACTCAGCCCTGCTTGCATTTAAATTAGTTGTGGCTTTGCCATTGATTTGAGGGAAAGCAGGACAGGACCTTAAGCAATTGAGGTGGGCAGAAAGATAAAAAAAAGCTTGTTCAGCTCTTTCATTAGCAGTTTCAAGCTCATTTGAAAAGATGACCTCTTTGGTATCCTGGAAAACAGATTCAGAAGCTATTTTCTGTTTCTTATTTCATTTTTCATAACAACAGAGCACTGTCTCTAGTTACTTCAGAGAAAACAGATGTATATTTCTACAATAAACAACATATTATTTTTTCATTATTTTTTCATGCAGGGAGAACGTGGTTTTGACGGACCAAAAGGCCCTCGTGGACTTCCAGGCATCAGCATAAAAGGTGAAAAGGTGAGCAGTAAATACACCAGGAGGTTAACAAAGTGCCAGTAAATCTACATAATACACGGTTGATAATTTACAACAAAAGGTGTAATGAGGCAAGGTCCCTACAATAGGGCCTGGATAATAAGGTATTTTGTAGAGAGATTTATGCCCAATGAACTCTCACAACCTATTTTAACATCTCTTCATATTAAACAGGAAATGTTACAAAAAGCATCTGATTCTGTGGGAAAGTTAAGGTTTAGAAAGGGATAAAGAGACTAGCAGTTGTTTGCCCCTGAACCAGCAGGGAATAAATGCATATATGAAAGACAAAAGGTCAGATCCCCAACTTCACTGATTAAAGGGAAGTTAAATCAGCACATACTGACACAGGAGCTGTCCCAGATTGTTTCTGTATCTTTACATAACTAAGCAATTGTACTTTGTTTGCCAGGGTGAATTTGGTCCTCCAGGTTTACCTGGGCCAATTGGATTACCTGGAATTGGAATTCAAGGAGAGAAGGTGCAGTTTTCACTTACCCCTCACCTCACATTAAATATGTAATTACAGATAATATTTTTAATAATTAACTTATCTTTTCAGGGAGTTGAGGGCCCAAAAGGACCACCTGGCTCCAGAGGGCTACCAGGACAGGGACTACCTGGGCCAAAGGTTAGGGAGTTTTCTGAACTAAAAGATACTGTGTTGTTTTTATTATTGTATTTCCTGATTAAGAAATGCTCCACCTCTATCCTTATCCTTGTTAAAGTGCTGAATACCAATCTAAGTGTTGACATAGTTGCAGGAAATTATTTTCTTTATTAATATCATCAAACTGTAGAGCAGATCCTACTCCACTGAAAATTCTTGATAAACCAATGCTATAGCTATCTAGTTAGGTTTTGGCCTGGTTCACCACAGAACCTTTGAGGTACTACATACCAGATCATGAACTGCACTTTGTCCAATACATTTCCATAGAAAGGGTTGTCTGCCTTGAATTTGCAGTTTCATCATATCAGATGCAGATATATTGAGTCAATTCCAAGAAGTAGTTACACTTTACACGGAACACCACCAAAATTTCAATATCATCTTTCATCCTCACTGTACTGTTTCCATTCCATAAATGTAATATACATACCTTACAGACCTGCTGCCTACTTTGTTCCTTCTGCTGCCTGTTGTCACACTTGACTTTGTGTATTTACTGTATATAGCAGTTAAGAAAACTGACAGAATAATTTAGTCTTGACTGATTAGCAAAATACAGATCTGTTAATGAAAAATGTCACCCTTGAAGTATTTGGACTGAAGATGTAAAGTGATTTTCTGGAAGAGATGATGAAAGTTTTCAATGACTGAAGGCAATTAAAGCATAGTATATAGGAACTAGAGGTCTAAGCATCAAGGGTTCCTGCCAGGTAAAGTATTTTGCAACATCAGTGATCACCTTTTACATTTTGAGTGATTGTACTGGGATCTGCCTCACCACTGGTAAAAAGATAGAGAAGGCTGCATTGTCTGTGGATGTCAGATCTGCTCCTGAAATACCAGCTACTTTGGCAGGAAAAGACATATAATTAGAGATTTACAGCATTAATCATTACCACCAACAGCTTTATGGTGACAGCTCAAATCGTGCTACTGATTCCCAGTCTTTGTGCCCAACTGTTTAACACATCATACTAATGAAAAAAATCTTCAAGAATTTAAAGACTAATATTTCTTTAAATATAAGCACCCAAGAATATGCTTCTATATTTTTCCATTATAATGCTGTTAAAAACTAATTTCTGCTTCAGGGTGAACAAGGTTTGCCAGGAGAGACTGGAGTGCCAGGAGAAAGAGGTATTGGAGAACCTGGTTCTAAGGTACATTGTTAATAGAGGAATTATTTTTAGTTATTTATTTGAATTTGAAGTTTGTTTTTCCTGAGTATCCTTTCTGTAGACACATAAAAATAGGTTTAGAAATAAAAATCTAGCTTCTTAGTCTTCAAAATTTTTACCACAGACTTTCAAGAACCTCCAGAAATAGGAATATTTTAAATACCCCAGTTCTGTACAAAAATAGTGACTGAAAATTTCCACCTGCCTGGCCGGTGCTCAAGTCAGACTTGCATACAGCTCAGCTAAAACTCTGTCCAGAATGCCATCAAGGATATTGAACAGTTGCCAGAACTCACAGCATAAGCTCAGCTATAGCCAGAGCTGGTGAAAAAAAGCACTGAACAGTGGTTATCGTTCTGTTTCTTCCCTTTTCATACAGGATAGGATGTAAACAGTACTTTTGTGATAGTGGAAAGACACAGGGCTATCCTGGTTTTGCTTTTGTTCGTTAGGGATTTGGGACACAGGTTGGAAAAGGAAAGAAACTCTTCAATTTCTTTCTTTAATTTCACAAAATATGGTAATGCTGAGTGAACATATTTGACACCAAATGATGTTATTTTATCTGAAATCAGATCAAGCGCTTGAACCTTAGAGAAATAATCAGATAAAAATTCTACTGCCATTAATAGATTTGCACTGATACTCACCAGCAAAATGTCAATCATCATGTCACAGTCAGCTCTATCTGGTATTTACTTCAAATGCTGCCGCTTCATGAAATGATGGCATTATTTTTTAAGAATGATCTGGAGCATTATTAGCTAATAATATCAATTGCATGGATAAAATTTACAGTTCAAACAATCTGACAATAGGATTTTTCCAGACATGAGAGTTGTGTTGATTAAAAACCAGCAATATTTGGGTTCATATGCATAAATGTTTGCTACAAACACAGTTAAGTGAACTTTTAAAGACAGATTTCCTTAATTCAGAGAAAGAGTAGTACCAAGCCTGTGTTTAATAGAAGGACTTACTTTTTACTGATGTCAGGGTGAGCCAGGCCCTTCAGGACTGGCAGGTCTGCCTGGTCTTCCAGGAGAAGATGGAGCCCCAGGACAAAAGGTTGGTTCATCTCTTTCTGCACCCTACCTGTTTCCCTGCAAGCATTTCTACTGTTCTCCCTGTGCGGATACCCAAACCTAGAAGAGAGTATTCTTGGACAAGAGGAAAAGTAGCACATTGCCTGGGGGGGGGGGGGGGGGGGGGGGGGAGGTTGGGTTTGAAGAGGGGGAGAAATTCTTTCAAACATACTTTTTTAGGTAAAAGTTTTTCTTTCTTTTTTTTTGGGGGGGGGGGGTGAGGGGGGAAAGAGGAGGGGCATGTGTTTTACCTTGCTTACAGTTCTGGGGTCTTTTTAATCCACAAAGTGCCCTGCAACTCAGAAGGGAAACCACTAGAATGGCTAGAGGCATCCTTTCATAGCCTTCCAATCAGGGTATTTTCCTAAATTCAGAAACACCACACATTTAAAGATTACATACATGCCACTTCATGCATTCCACACAGAGTTTTACAATGGTTGCTTCTCAATATGGAAAGAAAATCCTGGGCCCACTGACCTCAGTGGGAGTTTTGCCACTGACTCTGAAAGATCTATGATTTTAATGAGCTTATTCAAATGAATACAGAGTTGATCTTGCACCATGTCTATACAGCATTCTGAAATGCTGCTTTGATTTTTCTGTTCAAGGGTGAACCAGGTTTACCTGGTCTTAGAGGTCCTGAAGGTCCTGCAGGGATTGGAATTCAGGGGGAAAAGGTAAGACTTTCTTACTAACAACCCTAACTATTCTATGATTCTATGATTTTATGTGCACCAGCTAGAAGACAGAATTTCACTGTCTTTCACTGATATTTACAACTAATTTCAGTTAACATGTTCTTAATATTATTTGGTATGTGATATGTCTTCTCTATTTTTGTAGGGAGATCAAGGTCAGAGAGGAATACGTGGATTAACAGGACCAACAGGAGTACCTGGACCTGCTGGAGCTAAAGTAGGTTTATTACCACATTATGTGCGTGTAATATAGGCACCTAAAGCTGTGCTTTGTTCTAGGTCTTGGAAAAAACTGTCCTGGAATTAAATTGCTTCTTAAAAGATAATTAAAATAAAATTCAGCGATGGCTTCTCTTAGCAAGGTGCACTGTGATCCCTAAAAACATCTAGAAGGATTTTTAAATAAATTTTGCATTTAACATATTGCTTCCCTGTCAGCTTGAAAAAAGTTAAGGGACACTAATACTGGTATTTTTATGATGAGATATTTAGGAAGATAAATGATATATGGCATAAACATATGTGACGGCACTTTATTTTCCCTTACACTCAATAATGGCTGATACACTTTTACGGATTTGGAGCTGCTATTCACTCAGTACTCACTGAAAGTGAGAGAAGGGCTACTCCAAGTTTGTCTTCCGCTTTCACATGAAGCCTTTTGCTATCTATATACACAAGAGCGTGTATTTCCACACACTCTTTAAGATAGGAATTTTACCCCTATCTTCCAGAAGAGGAAAAATAGGGGTGAAAAAGAACTGAAAGAACTATTTATAAAAATCTACTCTAACAGAAAAATACATGTTTTCAGTAGACCTGCACAGCTGGGCAGGAAGTCTGCAGTGCTGGATGAGCTGGACCAAGTCTCGAATACATTAGAAAGGGATTTCTAATAACATACATTTGTTCAGTGACCGAGAAGAACCTCATTTCCATTAAGAAATCAGAATCAACCTTTTTATCAGTTCTTCAAGTAGTTAGATATTACTCCACATAGAATAGAATATTAGAAATTCTAACAGAATTTTAATGCAATGTTACAAATTATTACATAAATGCTTTCTCTACAAGTGGCTTATGCTCATTTTCAGAAAAATCCATTGGTTTTGCTCTCCTTCACTACAGGGAGAACCTGGTGCACCAGGACGTCTTGGAATGCCAGGCCCTCCTGGAAGAGCTGTGCCTGGACCAAAGGTAACACCCACACTCCAGCTCCTAATGCTTATAAACACGAGGTGAAAACTGTGAAGTAGGCCATGCTATTATTTGTGCAAATAACTTCAGCCTTATAAGCTCAACTAAAAATGAACAGTTATGAACTGTATCCACTCTAGTTACCACCATACCCTGGTATTAACTGTATGCCAGCCTGAGATGGCCTGCCTATGTTAATTTCTTATTTTAGACAACCTTGGGTATCAAAATACTTTTCTTTCTTCTGCTTTTGGTGGTTTATGCTTGCAATGGCAATAAATAAAATTAGCTATTAATTTTATATATATAAATGTGTATAACAGAAATCCAAACCCACAGTCTGTGGCTGGTGTTTATTAAGATACATAACTAAAATATCTATTTTCTTCGTTGCAGGGTGACATTGGGTTACCTGGTCTTGCTGGACCAATTGGAGAACCAGGTTTTGGGCTTCCTGGGGCAAAGGTAGCTCCTAAATTGGTAAACTAATTTCTGGCAGAACTGTGAAATAAGGCAGGAGTTCAATAAGCAACAGCAAATAGCCTAGCATGGCCAAGTGTTTGTTCATTACAGTTCTTAATGTGTTTGTTGGACAATGATGGCAAAGTATAACAATTTGCAGAGCCAGAAAACCATGGATAGTCAACCTTCCAGAATCCTAGAGCCATAAGCTTTTGTGGCAGAGAACTAGGAGAAAAATTACTGGGTTTAATTAATGAGGAGTGAATACAAAGTGAACACATGATTTATGTGTTTACAACAGTCTACCTGTAAAGCATAGCTGTTTTTTCTCAGGCAGGCTCCTTTGCTTCATTCCTAATTTTGACACAGGGAAATCCACAGACTCAAAAAAGATGTGAGTACATAGGCCAAACTGGCAATATGAGAAGAAATGCCTTAGATAATGGAAGAAGTATGTTAACAAGTATCTAATCTCTAAGGACTTCTCTCTAGCACTTCTCTAGTACTGCCTCAGGGTTGCCTAGATTCAACTTTTGTAAGCTGCTCTTCATTCCAGGTGGATTTTGTTTGAACAGCAAGAAAGCTGGGACATACAAACCTTTGCTTCTCAAAATAAACCACATCCCTGCGACTTTTTTTTTTTTAACCTAGTGAATGTTTTAGTGCTTTTGAGTAGAGCCCTTATCCCTTGCTCTTTGACTGAACTGAACACAGTAATAGAAGCATGAGAAACATGGAAGAACCTTTAGCCTTTTTTGACCAGTTAATGGTTTTCAAGATCCTTTTTATTTTTTTTTTCATCGGGGGAGATAATGATGGTGATGGAATCATGTACTTTTCTGGTGCAGTTCATTTAATTCAGAGCACTTCATGTTGTCCTGTTTCTGGGTATCCCACAGGCATCCATCAACAGGAAGCAGGTCCTTTGCCAAGAGTTGCAAGTCTCTCTCCCTCAGCCTTAAGCCCCCAGAGGTCTTTCAGTTGGGCAGCACTGCATGATTCTGTGACTATGCTCTTCACTTTTTGCTGTCTTTGTCAGTATCAGTGGTTTTGCTGTTGCTTCACTCACAGACACATATCTGCACTAAGCTGTACAAAGCAAAACCTCTTACAGTCTCACTTTTTAAATTATTTTTCATGGGCCTTTGCTTGCTACTGTTATTCATACCCATATTTTGGTAGCTACAGGGACAAACACAATCATGATCATCCATCCAGTTGTAACTCTGAGCAAATCACTGCACCAGCCAGTATGGCTGAGAGGATTAAAGTCCTCTTAGTTTCCCTGGTAAATTTCTTCTTGAGATACTCCAGCTATCTGGATCCACGAAAGGAGCTTAATTGTACATCTCCAATAGGAAGCTCCTGTTATACTCAATAGCTTTAATGAGGTTCTGCAGCATTATAGGAAGATACAGATCTGAAGGAACAAAACCAGACATGAATCTTGTGACAGAAAACAACAGTTTTAAAACTGGTCACACAAACCATTGTTGTCCTCTGCCCTACATCCTTTATCTCACCACACAAACACACAGCATGTGCAGAGCTGTGGGGGTTTCCCAATACTCTGCAGCAGTTTATCTATCTGCAGTTATAAGAATTACATAAAGCAGCTACTGAGTAATTCAGTTCCCATGCTAGACTTTTGGCTGTCTGTCAACTTGGGCTTGTTCTCCCAAAGCTGGAATAATAATAAGCATGATAAAATTATGGGAAATGCAACTGAAGTCATTCAAGACAGAGCTCTTGAAAACAATTCAAATTAGTGGCTTAGCAATGAAAGGTCCTGTAAATCCTCAGGCTATTAAATATCCCAGTTTTAGTCCAAGATTAATAACCTACACTAATCATTCAGATAGTAAAATACATTACCAGATAGATAAAATCAAAGTACAGTATATTTGCCAAAGAAGTTTCACTTTTGTGGAAAATTTCCTGCTAGCAATGGTTTTGGCATTCACCCCATCTGTTTTTCCTGCCTTCACCAGGGTGACCGAGGTCTTCCAGGACCACCCGGGCCCTTTGGGCCAAAAGGAGATGGTTATCCTGGCCCACCTGTAAGTTTATAGACTTTTTTATTAATGTGCATTGGGAACAAAGAGGTGCTACACCAAAGTGCTTGCATACATGGCTGACATGCTAGGAAGATTTGCTGCTCTAGAAGTCTAAGAAAGCTCCTTAACTTTGGAAATGCATTTCAGCATAGAAGGAAAAAGAAATCTCCCAATGAAATAGTCCAAGATCTTCCATGTCCTCCACTTCTCCTGATTACACAATGTAATATATTCCAAGTGGGGAATATTTTTTGCTATAGTATCACTGATGTTTCAATCGGTTCTCTCAATGTCTTGATGTGGGATACTGTCTTCTGCCCAACCAAACAAAATTTATTCCCAAATAGGAGAATATAGTACAGCTAAGCAGCTATGTCCACATACATTCCAGAACCACTAAAAAAGTGTTACTGTCAAAAGAGCCAGAAGAGCAAACCATCCTCAGTTCTGTTCATCAGGTTGTTGGAAGTGTGGCAAAGAATTGATCTGCTTTACAGCCGTTTACAGAGGTCTTTACTGGTAAATGTGATGAATCCCTGCAAAAAGGATACAAAAAGAAAAGGTTTCTTCCTCTCACTTCCTTGCACATGTATGCAGCACTGGCCTCATGTATCTATTCTGCTCGACAGTGTGCTCCACCAGCCCTGTACAGTAATGAACTGTATGCCTGTGCAGTAAGGAAGTCCCTGGAAGATCGCTGGCGAGAATCAGGGAGTTTGGTGACACACTACCATTTAGCTATGCTAAAGACAATGGTAAAAAGGCATGCAATTGCCACACTGAGGAATAAAAAACAATTGGAATTCAGTTTATAATACTTCCTAAGATTTTTGTGCAATCCAATGAAGAATTGCTTCTGTACCTGCTTCTCCAGATCAGACTCCTCTGTCTCCAAACACATTCAAGTCTTCTGCGTGACAGGCAGCACACACGCAAATGCCACTGGCACCACGTCTGGCTTATTAGAGTGGAATTTAGCCAATTGTAGACCACGGTGATACCACTAAAAGACTATATATTCAAGATACTACCATATTAATGTTAACAAAAGCATGTAGTCAATATAGCCATAAATTAAATTTATATTCTGTATGTGCATATAATTTCAGGGCTTGCCAGGCCTTCCTGGGATTCCTGGTGAACAAGGCCCAGATGGAGTTGGACTACCAGGACCTAAGGTACAGACTTCAACTGCTAGAAAAGTAAATGCATGTGTGCACTCCACTTAATGCAGATGTAATTTCTACCCATAGGTCACAGTCAGAATACCTTTTTAATCCAGCTTTAATTTACCTGTCAGTATGTAAAAGGTAGATCACACAGATCTTCAAGTTCCATTTCAGAACTCATCCTGATGCTGACTTCAGGATTATTGGATATATAAAGGCAATTAAAGGATTGACTACAGCTATTTAAATATACTTAATGTCTCTTAAAATTATTTAGATCTTTTTTTCCACTCACGTCAAACTCCTGTCTGAAGGCACTGATAGGAAAAAGCTAGAACAGTGCCAATGTGAACACATTGATTCAAATGACAGGCAGGAAGCAAAAACTTTTTCATTTTTGGTTTCAGGAACATGGAGCTCATTTTATAATATGGGAATTGTAATTCCCATGTAACTATTGCATAATTGACTGTACATGTCTTGAAGATGTTTTGACCGCTGTTTATCCCAAATAACTTTCTTGTCCTGACTGCAGTATTCATGGGTTAGCATTGTTTAGACTTGCACTGTGCTGTTCAATAATTCTCCTTGCTTTGCCTCATTTAAGTAGACAGATGCTGGTATCTATAGATAAATTAAACTTTGGTATTCACTACTTATTTTTTAAAGTATCGACTTTCAGGGTGATCCCGGTAGTAGAGGACCAGTTGGTCTCCCAGGTCCCCCAGGAGAAGGCCTGCCAGGGTCAAAAGTAAGCCATTTAAACAATTATGTCTCCTATCTTCTAGAATTAATTCCTTTTTTTTACTATAAAAAGTAAACCAATAATGATCTAATAACCAATATGATGATTAATCCCTGGAAAAAAGGACGACGACATAGGCCAGGAAATAACTGTAATTATAAAAAGTAATTTTCACTATGAAACCTCCCAGATTGGAAACCCTTATACTCCTACAGCTCAGCTTTAGAAGTCTATTAATATAATGAACTGGTTTAAAATGTAAACATAAATAAACTGAACAAGGTGAAATGCAAAGATTTTTCACCATAATAATGTATTGCCTGCATAATGTGTCTTATTGGTCCCAGAGATTCAGTTCATATTTGCATGAAGGCTAGGTCCAGAAGTAACCAGTGGTTAAGCACTTCCTCGGCCAGTGTTAGTCCCAAGGACTGGCATGTGCACAGGATCCTTACAAATGAAGAAACAGAGAATTTCATGCAGGGATACTGGAATAGGTATAAAATTAATATTGTGCTATGTGGGTTTTAATTGCTTCCTATGAATAACATGGAACTGAAATATTTTCTCTAAAGTTCTTTTAAAACCTAGCTTATCAACTAGCAACAAGTTTATTTGTAATGCCACATTAATATGTATCTCTGTAGGGCTTAGTGTGTAAGCTTAAATGAGATGAAAGATAACACAATAAGAATCCTCTCTTAAATCTTAATTCAGTCCCAAATGTCCCACCAATACAATCCATCCTTCAGTGCAACATATATCTCTATCAGCAAGGCTATTCATACTCAATGAGCATTAAGCCCTGAGTGACTGAAGTATAAACTGTATTTTAATAATCTGATAAAGGGTAAAAAGGGACTTTGTCAGCTACAGCAATCTTATCCTCACTGCTTACAAGAGGGCATCAATTTGGTAGAGGACGGACAGGAAATTACATGCTGGTGTAACAATTTATTGTGGATTTTTATTATAAATATTGTATTTAACATATGCAGGGTTTCTCTCTAGGGAGCCATCGGACGCCCAGGGCCACCGGGTGCTCTGGGACCTCCTGGTGAAGGTATTCAAGGAATTAAGGTAAAAGGACTCTATCTTCAATATTTAAGCTGTGTTGAGTGGTCAGTCTGAGCAGCAAAGTGTTAAGGAGATTTCACATTTTTTCTTTTATGAGGAGAGCCTCAGGCTAGAAAATGAGAAGGAAACATGAGCACCTAGAAAGTATGTTCTGTCACTACTGCTGTAAACAAGAAGCCCAAGTACATGCATATTGAGGAATGAGGAAGCAGGGTCGTCTTTTATCAGTGGAATATAGCCTTATAAAATTAAAAATGCCATTTCCTCTTCCCCATGTCTCATGCCCACAGAGGCAATGTGAAGTAGTTCTATAAACTACCACCTATGGTAGAGAAAGAGTCTCTATCCTGAATCTATGTGCAATATCAATTTTTCCCAGATGACACAAACTCAAGACAGAAATAAGAAAGGAGGAATGATAACAAATAAAATAGGATAGAAAGGGGGAACAGGAGAATTAAAACTAGTAATGGTAATGGAGTTTTTCAATATAGATCCTTATGACACATTTGAGAAATGTAAGTTAATAAGCTGTTGCCCCAAGTGTATCAAGACACTTGTTAAAATGCAGTTTGAAATACCTTTTCTTTGAAATTTAAAATCAATGCATGATGAATGATTAACACAAAGGATTAATATCACTACCCGGATTATCATCAGGGGGAACAAGGAATTCAAGGAATGCCAGGACCAAGAGGCCCCCCTGGAGAAGGGCTTTTGGGACAGAAGGTATGATACCTAAATCAGAGATGAAGTCCTAGACTAAAGCCAACATACTAAAAATGTTCATTGCGGTCAGCTCTCATTGAGGGTATGTGAGTTCTGTGAGAAAGGAATGGGGATTTGGGAAAACCCCAGTAATTCACGTGATTCACATTTTAATATTTTATACCAGCATCTCTTTCAGTGTTGCTTATTTTAATATTATATGAGGCTTACCTTCTACTGCAACTTGACGAAATACTGATATTAGATCTAAAATCGGTGTCTTTCTTTTAGCCACCCACTTTGGAAAATCTGGGGACTACATCAATGTTAAGAAAATGAGAAATATGGTTGGAATCAGCTTTTGGATGTGATCATACCAGCTCAGAAAGGCTGTATGAAGTCCCATAACCTACTGAAAATCAAACCAGGAGGCACTAATTCATCTGTTTGTTATTCCAAACACCTTTTCTGGGCCAAAAGGTTTCTCAGAGTGACCTTCCCATTATTCATTCCAATTACATGCTTGTCTTTCTTCTCAATTTCCTTACTGTTATCTTGTTTTTCTCAGACACAGATAATAGCCATCATGCAGTATCCCATGAAACAGCTCTGTCTGCATGTACTTGTTTGAGATGGTTTAATGTTCAAACTGTGTCTGCTATTTTTCCCGTTAAAATGCTTAGCCAATACTACAAGTTATTCACAAAATTCACAAATACCAATTGATTTAAAGAATGTCCAAAAAAGATTTCTAACTCATGTCAGAAGCTAAAGGTGAATTCAACAAGGGCAGCTAGAGAGAAATGTGCAAAGTGTAGTAAAAACTGACATACACTTTCTGTCTGCTTACCAACATGGTTTTAAAGGGAGATCGAGGAGCTACAGGTGAAAAGGGGAAAAAAGGAGAAAAAGGTGATGTGGGTGACCCTGGATTATCTGGAGAACCTGTGAGTAACGCAAGTTTATCATGTCTGTTTTCTTAAACTGCTTAAAAGTGAAACACTGGTTTGTGTGCTTGCTATGTAACTACATACGATCTGAAATACTTCATAAACTGAAAGCATGAAAACTGTTTAAAGCATAGAAAAGACATTTCCATGCTGAATACCACATTTCCCAGATAAATATCCCATTTCCCACATCTTGAGAAAGACGTGGTCTCTTTCTTAAGGCAGTGAAAGACAACTGCCATGTTTTAAGACAAAACTATGCAATTCTATTCCATGCCTATCAAGTAACTGTAGCTTGGACCCTCCCTCAAAGCTGATGAACAGATGAAGGGAAGCAAAACAGTAACTTCTGCTGAAGGGCAGGTCCCCAAAAGCTGGAAAGCAAAATGAAGTGCCCGTCTGTTATGATATTTGCATATTATTAAGCAGGGATACATAAACACCATTGCCATTCTTGCCCTGACACTGGCTCTATTAGACTCATATATGATGAAGCAGAAATCTGATCATTCATACCTGGTTTCAGGCAAGTATACAGTAATACCTCCTTTCTTGAGAAAGGAAACAAACACAACATGGCAGACATGAAAGCTTTGCACAGATTATCCGTTTCTAATGTGAACTGACAAACAATGATCCAGTGGGAGATTGAGGTCATCCAATTCCCATGAAAACCTCACCACCTTAGGAGATTGTAGATATTGCACGCACAAGGTAATACCACAAGAACATGATTCTTCTAGCCAAAGTTCTTATTGGCCAAGTATTATTCTAATAATGGTATTGATGAAGTCATATTCTGAATTACAGTGCTACTAACTAATTGCAGCAGCTTAATTAACAATCACTGTTGCAGGGCAAAACTGGACCAAAGGGAGAGCAAGGCCTAACAGTAAGCAAATTCCATTTTTTAAATCCTATTACAGCAAGATATAAACAATAGACAATACTTTCAGATTAAATGTATCCTATGTTAATTATTTTAGAAAGAGCTTTCTGACTTGACGTTTTCTCAGTAATAATATAGAAATAAACCATGCAAATATTTCTGACTTCTTTTCTCATCTACTTTATGCAATTTAAAATTCCTGATGATGTTAGGTGTTTTTCTGTTATGTGTTCTTTTACAGTTAGTGATAGATGACCCAGGTGTGCACCTGCTGCAAGAAAGATTTTTTTTTTTAAGTATTTGAGAGTCTAAAGAGCAAAGATCTTCAAACCTGTCATGGTCTATCACGCTAAAAACTTAGTTACATTTCTGCTTAGTTACATTCTGCTAAGCCTGCATCAGACCCAAATTCAGTGAAGCATGTCAGTGAGTATAAAAATACTACTGAAGTTTATGATGGAAGCTGAGCAGCAGTAGCAAAAGGTTGTATTTGAAATACTGACTCAATGCCAAATGAGTCCCGTCATGCATTTAAAAAAAATATAACAAATGATTGCTCTAATAATGAGAAACACTTCGTTTGCATATCACAGAAGCTATCACTTCTCTGAACAGACAGCTCTGGTGGCAGCAGCTTTTTTTTTTTGTGCTGCTGAAAGCTGGGTAATACAGTGGGCCGGATACATCAGGGTTCACAAATCCCACTTCCATTCTATGTTGCACTCTCTTTCATATGCCAGCTCACTACAAGCAATATGCTTCCTGAAACTGGGTCTATTACTCCACTCCCAATACATTTAAAGGCATATCTATATTATTCAGATGCTAAAATATGAATGGGTACTGACTTTAAGTTTTAACAAGAACAAAATCATCACAAAACATTGTTTAAAGTAACGGTAGTTAATTATTTTAGGTAGAGGTATTACTGAGATGTCAAATTAATGATTCTTATATGCCATATAAAATAGTTCATTGTAAATTGTGGGACTCATGCCAAGCTTGGAAGGTCAGGTTTGAAAGTTAAACAGTAAGATTTTTTTTTTAAAGTCCCTGTAGAATGCGGGTATTTATTATAAACAAAATCTTTGGTAGTGTCAATATTGCAGCTATTTTGAAAGATGTAAATTGTAAAATACCTTATATTTTTCATATCCAGAGAGAAGATATAAT
This sequence comes from Pezoporus flaviventris, assembly GCF_033815535.1. Taxonomy (NCBI): domain Eukaryota; kingdom Metazoa; phylum Chordata; class Aves; order Psittaciformes; family Psittacidae; genus Pezoporus; species Pezoporus flaviventris. The sequence continues at coordinate 38,802,546 of NW_026892549.1, forward strand.
TAAATTAATTAAAGAGATATGTGGTAAGTACTCAGGAAATTCTTAATTGCAGATTCTATTTTTTTTTTTTCTCTGTTACATTTACATTCTTCTCCTTTCCAAAAGGATCCCAAGTCCAGTCATCATGATCTGTTTTGTTTTATTTTTCCTTTGCAGGTTGTGGTATTAAATGCAAGGAAATTCCTATGGAGCTTGTACTTGTGATTGACAGCTCTGAGAGTGTGGGACCAGAAAATTTTGAGATTATCAAAGACTTCGTAACTGCTTTAGTAGACAGAGTAACAGTAGGCAGAAATGCTACCAGAATTGGCCTGGTGTTATACAGTTTAGAAGTTCGGCTAGAATTTGGTCTCAACAAGTATACAACTCAACAGGATGTTAAGCAAGCAATTAGAAAAATGCAGTACATGGGAGAAGGCACTTACACAGGAACTGCTATCCGTAAAGCAACCCAGGAAGGATTTTTTGGTGCTCGAACAGGAGTGCGAAAAGTAGCGATTGTGCTAACAGATGGCCAAGCAGACAAAAGAGAAGCTGTAAAACTAGATATTGTTGTTCGAGAGGCTCACGCAGCAAACATCGAAATGTACGCAATAGGGATTGTAAATACTTCAGATCCAACACAGGCTGAGTTTGTGCGTGAACTAAATCTGATTGCTTCGGATCCAGACAGAGAACACATGTATCTCATTGATGACTTCAATACCCTTCCAGGTGTGTTCACTGCAGTTTTATTCTGCTTTGTATCTGATGCTTCTCAGAACAGGGTAAGGGGAATCATTATCTTTGTGGACATGTTATGTTTTGATAATGATCAGGATTAGTTACAAGGTGCAAAGTAATAGGAACCTAGAGATACAGATTCTCTCCTTTTGAGGAGTTACACTAAAGGGCAATGATACATCACACCAATAGGAGGATGTCATCTACAGTGTAAGAAAACATCTGCATAAACTAACTTTCTAAAGCAGAATAAGTGCACTATAAATCTTCTGGACTGGAAACCAGAATAAAACCCACTGGAGTAAATTCTACTTAATCACTTCTATTGGGAAATAACCTATTTTCATTGGGTTATTCACATGAATAAGGCAAGCAGTTATTTTCCCACTACCAACTAGTAGTTGTTACTAAGCTCAGATAAATCTCTTTAAGTAAGTTCATTGTATTTTGTACCATATAGAGGACTTACAGGCTGGTCAATTTGTGAAATATAAAAGCCACAGTCCAGAGAACATGGAATAATCTTAGATGCATATAAATAATCCAAAGAAATACTGGATTACATGTGTATTATTTATGCATATAAATAATTCACAAAGTACATTGCATTTCTCAGTATGATGAGGTTTTTACCTTTTTTTTTTTTTTAACAGCTCTGGAATCCAAATTAGTCAACCAGTTTTGTGAAGATGAACATGGTACCTTAATATACAACCGTAATGGAAATGGTGCAAGCCTAAGTGGACAGTCTTTCCATTCAGTATCTTCTTTACAGTACATACTTCAGAACAACAATGTTAATAGACAGTCTCTTTCAGTACAGACACCTGGAGTATCTACAGTAGAAAGTCCTCTGAGTCCTGCTGATCTTCCTCAACCGTTAGCTCCGGTATGAAAACTCAGCTTTAATGAGCAAAAGTTTTATTGATGTTTGTAGATATCCTTCTCTGTTGCCTGATGTAACTTTCCTTCTACTTTTCTACAAGACAGGTATTATAATAGCTTCCTTAACTTGGTATGCTTGGAACTGGTTGTCCCATGTAAGAGTTCTGATGTTGCATACAGGCAGTTGTCTAATGGCTATAATTTATTCCTGATACTGTTACAAGGATTATTACTCCTGTGTTTAATGCAGTAATATTTGTGGCACAGTGTGAAACATAACATTATTAAAATGTAATTACACTGTAATAACTAAGTCTAAGAATAGTAATTAAACTCAACTGCAGTCTATATTTTTAAGTTTATAAATAAAATTCTGTAAAGGTCAATTAAAAATCATATATCCCAGGTTTAGGATTGACAATTCTCCTGGTAAACCAGCCAGGTGAGGTTAAAATCCTGATTCTTAACACTGAAATCAGGGAAGGAAAAACATAAGAAAACCTTTAAATGATGAAGGGCTTGTTTATTTTGAGACATTTCACAATATCTGAAAAGCAAAGAAAATTAAATGCTTATTTCAGACCAAAGTACCTCCTGTAGTAGTGTATGAAGCCTACGAAGAGGAACAAGAGGAGGAGGAACAATCATCCTTGCTGACAGTGGACACTGGAGGTACTTTTATCATCATTCATTTCTTCATTTTTGGCTGGTCAAAAATCAGTGTCTCATTCTGTTTCTTTTTGCCTGCAGCTGCAGTACCATTATTGCCATCTAAACCATCATCATCAGACAAAGTGATGACATCATCCCTTTCAACCGCAGCGCTCATACCAAGAACAGGTTATAGATCATAACTAGTTTTTCATTTTATTGCCTTTTCTCCTGATACTAACTTTTTTTCTAAAGCTTTAAATCAGAGTAATTTTGTTCCACACTCTTAAAACTTCATGAGGCCAATCTGTGGAAGAGAATCCGTATCAGGATTTTATACAGATCTAGTTGCAGTTTTTGTCTTCCGAAATTCCAGATCCCACTGCTCCACTTAGAGTAAAAGCAAGGTCAACCTGAGACAGAACTCATAGATGACATTAAAAAAAAAAAAGACCACAGTGCTAACTAACTGAGGTGGGCCAGTGAGCAGGTAATTTGTCAGCCAAGAAGAGGCAGTCTATGGAGACGGGAAGCTTCATTAAAGACAGAGAAGATAATAATTTCAGAGTTGAACAGGAAGAATAGTTTTCTCATTCACAGGAGAAGAAGGAAAAATGGCGTTTAGTCATTTGAAGGAAATTATAGTAATTAGCTCACTGCTCAAAGGATTATTTTCATATGAAATGTCTAAATGTGTTCATCATTTGGGGGATTCATACCAGTTCCAGTAATAGTCCATTATGATGGGAGCAACAGAAGAGAGCAGTAGAAACATATTCCCATTTCTTAGGAACATGGGCATGACTATTATTCTGTCTCTGGCAATAACTTTTATTTTTAAAAAGTGGTGTCAAGATACTAGATTCCAATGCAAAATTGATGTCACAATATTAAATTTGAAGGAAAAGTGTTTTCCGTCTCGTGGAATTATTAAAGTGAGTGAAACTAGATTAGGATCACAGTCCTCTAACGCCTACCTGTAGGAATCATTAGACCAAGAAACTTTACGTTCAAACTTAACTAAGTATCTACATAATTACTACCATTGTGTAAGTAGCACAACCATCAACAACTAGCACAAAATGAAGAATAAACTTTTATATTCTTCTCACTATACTAATGCCTCTTCCTCCACACCACAAAGAGAACTAATGTACTGAAGCAATGTACTGCAGAAGGATGATGGTCATAGTTGTGGTTTGAAAATAGCAGATGCAACAAGCTTACAGCTCTTCAGCTTACATTTCTGGGTTGCTCACAAGACTGGTTGCTTATAATTAGATTTTAAAAATCAGATTTCAAAACTGTAAGATTCATATTGTTTGCTCTTCTTGTATGTGGAGCTATAATACTATTATTTTTGGAGTTACTAGAACCATGCCAGTAAAGAAATGGTTTATTTGACCTACTAAGATGCACTTTTAACTTGCCTCCAATGATAACATCTTTAGAAGCAAAAGTGAATCTCAAACTGCTATATACATTAGCAGAAAAAATAAAATCAAATCAGAGTTTGAAAGTTAAAATCTATGTAATACAATTTGACTCTTACAAACTGATTTTTTTCTATTCCTTTTTTCCTTTATTTCAGACATGGACCTCAGGTGCAAGTTAAGGCTGGATCAAGGGCCATGCCGTGTTTATATCATAAAATGGTACTATGATAAACAAGCCAATGCTTGTGCTCAGTTTTGGTACGGTGGCTGTGGTGGAAATGGAAACCGCTTTGGGAGTGAAGAAGAATGTAGAGAGGCTTGTGTATTTTTTGCTGGAGGTAGGAATTTACCTCTACATTAACAAAGCGCAAGTTAAAGATATTGATTGTTTGGGTTTGTTATCAAGTATCCAGCATGGTATGTAAAAACAAACACACTGATTTAAAGAATATTAACATTCTGAATTCATATGCTCATTGATTAAAAAAAAAGTATACCTGTGCGAGATCACTTAAACTCCTTTTGCATATCATATGATGTAGTCTTTATGGAACAAACAGCAATTTTTCATCAGTATCAGGAGTACAAAATTTCCTTTTTACTTAGATATAGTAAGGCCAGTATAGCATTTGTTGTAGTAATTACCCTTCTTTAGATCTTTAAATACTACCATTGTATAATCACTAACTATACTTCATTTAAAATTATATATATATGGCTTTTGAAAGAATTTTTGGTCATTAAAATGATGTAATTTATTTTCTATTACAGGCATCTGATGTTTGGCATGAATACTGCAATGAAGATTTCACTTTTTTAAAGCACAAGTATTCCCATAAATCCTATTTTAATACTTCAAGCATAAATTACCAATTTCCAAATTATTTGCAAAGTGCTACTCAGAACATACAGCAAATATAAATATAAAACATAAATACAGCAAATGCATCAACTTGTGGCCTGTGTGCTCTCTGGGTCACAAGACGGGGAGGTGGCTCAGCAGCCCACCTTTCCCAATCACATCATAGTTACATTTAGTCCTTTTTTCCTGTAAACTTTCCTCAGTTTCCATTAGCTAGCAAGATACAGGACAAATGCAGTTAAAGCACATCCATTGATTTATATGAGTGATTATAACAATAGCTGGCATCACTAAATTAGGTTAGTTCATGTCTAAAGTGGTCATCAATTCATTTCCCTTCTGAAAGCCAAGTCAAAATTTTAAATGCATTTTAATATTTTCATCTTTCTAAAAAAACTCTTAAATTTCTGTTCAAAGCATTGAAACACATCATAGAGTGTATTCTTTATTGTCTATCACTGACATACTGCTTTTTACCTTTATGTCTGCCTGTATATGATGTATTTCCTTTTACTTGACTTGTATACTTAAAAGCTTTTTTCTAATAAAACATTTCTAGGTTTACTGCCAGGACAGAGAACGGGTAATGGTACTTTTACAGGACTAAAAGCTTCTCTCACAGCTAAATTACACCTACTGTGTAATGTGCTCCTGATTAGGTAACTGGTTTTCTGACATAGCCCTTAACAAGACTGAACTTCTCAGGCACTCCTGCATATGAAACCTGACAATCTCTTTTGGTTGGGTTCGAGGATTTTTTTCCTGAACACATGGGAAGTTCAGCATATCAACAACAAAAGATGGAATGTGGCCTCAAGCCGAAGACCCACTACCCTTCCTACTTGAAGACCCTCAGCAGTGAGCCTGCCTAGATGTGGCAAAACATTGCCTTTCACATGGGCAGAGGGAGAGGAGAAGGGATGGCCAGCACCTGCAATGTTTTTTACTTCATGAAGTTTGCATCAACTTCCAGGTGGGTTTCAATGGGTTCCTCACCAATTCAGAGACCAGCTCCAGGAAACAACCTGCCAAACATCGAGTTTTTTTCCTATGATTCATACTTAATTTTTTTTTAATTGGTAGGCTACTGCCATTAAAATTCAGCTGGATACAATTTTCAAGTTATTTCAAACTAAAAATACATCACATTTAGTAAAAAAAAAAAACACCACCCCCCCAAAAAAAAAACAAACAAAAAACAACAACAAAGCCCACAGACAAAAACCCTCACCAAGAACCAACATAGGACTTAAAGCTGCAATTTACTGAGTGAAGATTTCACAGTTTTCAGGTTTCCTAACTGTACAGGGAATTGGCGTAACAATCCTCCACGGCAATACAGCTGTTGCCTTGTACCAGGCAAAGCTAAGACGAGAGGAAAAGCTGGAACTACTGAACGGGATGTTCCAACGACTCAGAGCATTCCACTCTCCTTCACAGAACGTTCGCAAAGGCCAAGGAGCACTTGGCGCTGCCGGGGCTGTACCTCCACGCCGCCGGGCCGCCCGCAAGCACGACGGCCAGCTCAAGGAACACACCAAACTGCCCAGTGACAGGAACCATCCCCATCTGTCGCCACCTGCGGCCGCTACCTCAGACCAGAGCGGGGCGGGGCGGGGCGAGGGCGGGCAGGAGAGAGGGTTCCCTCCCCGCGTGCAGCACCACAGCCAATCCCGCTCGCTGAGGGAGCGCGAGGCATCACCCCCGTTGCCAGCACGACGCGCGGACTCGGCGGAAAGAGAGCTGTGTCGCTGCGCCCCGCCGCGGTTGGCTGCCATGAGCGCGGTGCTGGACGTGCTGTGGGAGGACAGAGATGTCCGCTTCGACATCTCCCCGCAGTGAGTGCCATTGCACTGCTCTCCCCTTGCAGCGGGGCTTCGGGGCCAGCCCGGCAGCTGTCAGCAGGCCGAGAGCTGTCTCTCCAAGGGCTGAGCGCGACCGCCATTAGTGTTGCGGTGTATGCTGGGATCCTTCCCAGTGCGGCGGCGCGGAGGGGGGAGCTGTCATGTTCTGTGAGGGCGGGAAAGGGGTTGTGTGGCCCTTGGGGCTCAGGCGAGTTGAATGGGGAGGTCTTGCTAAGTGGAGTGTAGTCACCGTTTCCAATCTATAAAGAAAAGGGAAAATAATAAAGGTTGGATACTGGAGGACTGAGGGAAGGGTGTTCTGTTCCTAGCGTTAGCTGGCGTTGAAACAAAAGTCAGTGCCTGAGGGCATGGTTCCAGTCGCTGGTAACAGGGCTCTTTGTCGCTGCCGTGGTGTCGGCAGCCTGAGCGCACGGAAGCGGACAGTGGCTGTGCAGAGCGGCCAGAGCTGAAGGGCTGTCACATCCCTGTGGCAGCTGTGTCCTGGTTTCAGCAGAGAGAGAGTTAATTTTCTTCCTAGTAGCAGGTACAGTGCTGTGGTTTGGTTTTAGTATGAGACACCGTGCTTCCTCGCTCCTGCGGACCTTGACCTCTCATGAGCTGTGAACTTTGTCTGAGACATAAAATTTATGCTCTGGTTTCTGTGGCAAAACCTTGCATAGCTTTTGTAATACGGAGCTACAAATTAGCAGCTGGCTGATGATTTTGGGGATGGAGGCTGAAAGTGTGCTATCACACTTCATCTTGCTCCTACTCATTTGACCATACTGAGAATACTCTTTGACCTCTAGACACGCTGTCTGCAGTATTTTTAGAAACATGAAATTGTGTCTTGGACGTCTAAGCAGTTCTGTCTTTAGTTTCTTGTAGAATCGTCATGTAGACGGAGCTTGCTTCCATATTTAATGCTGATGTTGCTATTCTTGCTACCTCCACTCTAATGTCTTTTGTGCTATTCTAGTGATGTATTATTGAGTCCATACTTTGTGTCTTGATCCTGATCTTCAGTAGTCTTAGAGTCTCTCACAGAATTCCACTCCTGATAATGTATTTTATTTCTGTCATGCCAATACACTGAAGAGATTTGGCCGCTTTACACAATACAAGTAAAATACAGCAAAATTTCACATGTATTTAAGTAGTTAGACCAGTTAAATAAAGCAGAATAAAACAAACCAAATAATAATAATTTAAAAAAACAACAGCACAAACAAAAAGACAAAACCAACCAACCAAAAAACCACACACACAAAAAACAAACCATACCCTTTGTGGATATTTCCTTTGCTGGCAACTATTCTTTCTCATGCCTAACTCCATTCCCTATGACCTAAAAGTACAGCAAGGGGCAACAAACTATCCATCAAAAAAAAGATGTTAATGCAACTTTTTGGATTTTTCCCTCCTATGTTCACATACTTTATACTCCCAATTTTGGGGTATAGTTTGCTTGAGCACACTCGCTACATAATTACTTATTGTTATAATTGGATGATGATGGTATTAATATTCTTCATATGCCAGATGTAGTGATATCAATTTCAGGTATATAATGTTGATTTGTGTGTTTGTGTGCATGTATATATTTTTCATTGTACATAGGATGCACTAAGCAGAAAAAGGAGGAAGAAGAGCAAAGTGGGAAAATAGAAATGGCCTTTTAGAGCATAAATCTAATCTGTTTTTCATTAGGGGTTCTTTTTCTTCCTTTTTTTTTTTTTCTTTTAGACAAATGAAAATGAGACCTGGAGAGATCCTTATAGACTGCTTAGAGTCTGTTGAAGATACCAAAGGAAACAATGGAGACAGAGGTAACTGCATACTCAGGGAAATTGTAAACTTTCTAATATTTAATGTGTATAAGTTCTTAAAAGCCCTGTCTGGTTTCCATTGAACTCAGTAGCAATGTTCTGTTGCAGGTAATAAGTCCTACCTTTTTCACAGATCTGTCTTCCCTTAGAGTATTTTCAAATGGGATCTCTTGTTCAAAGTTACAGGAAGGTAATAATATTGTCTCAGAATTTGTTTAGAATTGAAAGCTTTGTAAGTATAATCCATTTATAAACATCGTGGTGATCTTTTGCTGTAATCCTGTTTAATACTTAGGTTTTTTGTAACCTAGTTCAAACTGAATCAGTAAGGAATATATTTATTTAGTGTGCAAGGTCATGAAGCTGCCAGCGAGCTGAGATGACCCTTCCTGGGGTTGGATGGGTTACTGTAGAGGGTATAGAAGTGAAGAAATTTGCATGTGACATAGAGGGGTGAGGTTATTCATGAAGACAGCTGCGACAGTTAACTCACTGCCTTCCCCTTCTCCTCCCCAGAGCAGTTCTGTACTGGTTGTGTCTTTGCAATTTTACCATAGGCAGGCGGATGTGAAGTCAGTAACTGTTCTTGGTTTGGTTTTGAGGAATGCTTATATATATGAGAGGTTGTTCCATCTGTTCCTTGCTGGATTTTCTCTCTGAGCATTCAAGAGAAAAAAGCATTGTGATTTTTCTGCTGGGGTGTCCTGTGCTTTTGTTTTTTTTCTCCTGTCAAGAGGAAGGACTATTCTGTTGTTTCAAGTCTAGAGGTAATGTACTGCAGAATGGGACATTTAATTGAATTGAAATTCCTCAGATTAAAAATACTTACACTCCTTATTTCCAGGTAGACTGCTTGTGACAAATTTGCGGATTATTTGGCGCTCACTGTCATTGCCCAGAGTCAATCTCTGTAAGTATCATCTCCTGTTAAACAACTGCAAAGTTCTTGTTTCCTTTATAGGGGCATACTGGTCTTTCACAACTGTACTGATTACAGTATAGAATAGTAAGGTATAGTTCTGTTGCTCTGTGAAGTGTGAAATAAACTATTACTAATGAATCTGTTTGTAATCTAGGAACTGTTATTAATATTCAATGTTAGTTTCTCAAAATAGAAGTGGAAGAGTACTTCAGGCATATTTTTCATTTGGCATAAATGGGATTATTTTTTCTCAAAAGAAAGAAAAGTTTGAGATTCTTTACATCTTACTTGTACTTCTTGTTGCCACCTGTCTGCTACTCACATTCAATATTGTCCTACAATTTTTATTCCCCACGAATACCTGCATTTCCAGATTTACTGTTGTAAGCTCTGAACAAGCTTCTAATTTTAACTGTATGAGTAGCTAACAGGGCTAAATTAAATATTAAATTAAATATTTAGTTTAATTTGCCCTTACTTTGTGCCCAAATTATTTTAATTGCTAAGTTCCTAATAGCCAGGCAATACTGAAAATCTGTATTCTGTTCATAACGCAGAGTGGTTGTGCAATGTCCTTCTTTGGAAATATTCAAAACTCAGTTGGACAGTACCCTGAGCAGTACCCTGAGAGTTGGTCCTGATTTGACAAAAGCATTGGACCGTATAACCTGGTACAAAAAGGACAAGGTCCTTTCCAACTTAGATTAGTCTTTGATTTTGTGGTAAGTTCCCAGACCATTAACCACACTGTAATTCTCACAAATAGCATCCAAAGCCGTGCTACAAAATTCAATATTGTACTTGGTTATTTTGACTTATTTTTTCTTGTTCTCAAAACTGTTCTTTTCTTTTTTTTTCCCTTCCCTTAACTTTTAGCTGTTGGTTACAATTGCATTATAAATATAACTACAAGAACTGCCAACTCAGTAAGTTTCAAAAAAAACTTCTTAAAATAATAAAGCTGTAATTCATTGTTTGTACCTATTGCAGTGTATTTCTATAATAATCTGAAAATTTACGTGCAAGAACAGTAATCGAATAATAATGGAAGTTTAGTTTACAAGTTGGGAGTGTACATTTTTATGGGAGTGTGGGTTTAGTCAGCTTCCTAGGGCAGTAAAACTGGTATAATCACAGTGGTGATTTCTTCTCCCCTCTAGATAAGTCAAGCACATGTTGGTTCATTGTGTCTAAATTTAACAAAAGTCTAGATTGGCACTAATTTTGTGCAAGAAAGCTCTTCAATATATAGCCTGAATTTCATACAACTGTGAAGCAAAGAAGGGGAGATTATGCAGGTTCCCCTGGGCAACTACATAGTAACAAACACAAAAATACTGTTTCAGTCATAATACTGCAATTATATAGCAGGCAGGCTTCATAATTCTACTGTTGATGGAATTGCTACTTTCTCAAAAAAAAACCACACCCTAGTTCAGTTGAAGACAGCAGTAGAGCAGTGGTAGAATCAGGATTACATATTCAGATATACTATTTAGACAAAGAATTTATAAAATATGTCAAGATTATTTATGTCAAGTACAGTCAAGCTACTGTATTGTCAAAATGCTAAATTTCATCTCTCCCTTACAGAAATTACGAGGGCAGACAGAAGCTCTGTATATATTGACTAAATGTAACAATACCCGGTTTGAGTTCATATTTACCAATGTTGTCCCCGGGAGTCCCAGACTCTTCACTTCAGTTATTGCTGTGCACAGGTAGCATACTTAAAATAGTATTTGTTCATTTATAAAATTCAATTAATTAAATATGTGGGATTACTACTGCTGATAGACCAAGTATATAACACCATATGTTAATATACAATTATTTATTTAACATTCAGAAAACTTTCCCAACAGAGTAGAACACAATCTCTAGAAGGAAGGGAGAGAATGATCACGTATTCTAGTAGGTAACCGTGCATAATGAAAATTAATGTTGAGTAATACCAGTCATTGATCACAGTTTATACACTTTGTGTGTACAAACTATTGGAACAGATAAAACCACAAAGAGCTAATTTCAGTGTGCATTTTCTACCTGTATTCTCTGTCTATAATAATTTACTGTAATTTTGGACCACTTAATGGTCCCCCCCCCAAAAAAGTTAGATCCTGGTCAAAACTCTAATTGATCACAAAACAGTGGATGTTTCCCACCTGAAGATAAATCATCTGGATGAGTTGGTACATAAAACATTACCATAGGTTTCTGTTTAAGAGCTGAGGAAAACAGGTGTATATATATTGGTTGGTTGTGACTTAAGCAGTGATAAAACAATTCTTCTATAACATGGGACCCAGAAGACTTATTCTTTGCAATGAAGTCTGGGAGATTAGTCTTAAGAAAGAAATAGTATGCACATGAGGAGTACAGGAGATCAAAACAGATGCCAAAAAAAAACTTTTACATTTAAAGATAACTTCACTTAGGAAAAGTAAAATGTAATGTTTTATACTGATGAAGTTTCAATAGTACTCTTCATTTTTGTGCAACATGGTGATAAAAAAGTTGAAAATATACACCATGTCATATTGGTGCTGAAACAAACAGTAAAGATAGTAGAAAATGCTTAAATGGTGACATTTATTTTTTATTTTTTGCAGAGCTTATGAAACTTCAAAAATGTATCGTGATCTGAAGCTGAGAAGTGCGTTGATTCAAAACAAGCAACTGAGATTACTACCACAAGAACAAATATATGATAAAATCAATGGAGTCTGGAATTTGTCAAGTGACCAGGTATAGTAAAAAATGGGACTATGTTGACTATAGCAACATTAAAATGTTTTGTCTTTCAATGTTTTGGTTTTGTAACCTCAGAGGAATTACCCTTAATTCAGTTCATCAGCTGATGTGTGTGGGGAAGCTGATCCCATGTATTTGTTACTCAGTACAACAAAGTCGCTTTTGGCAACATGAAGTCTACATGACATTGCTAATATGCAAGGAACTAGATACCCAGTTCCTGTTAAAAAGATATATTTGTCTTTAAAGCTCAGTATCATCCTGTAGGACAATCATGTTGTTTCCAGAGTGCTCCTCTGAATATCTGTAAATTTACATGCAGCTTTGACTGCAGTGTAAGACTATATTGTCTTTTGATTGCTGGAAATTGAAAACATTGGAATAGGAATCTATGTCTTAAAATATGGAAAAATAAAGACTAATAAGGAAAAAATAGAAAACATTTATATTCTTTTACAGGGCATTAGTTGCAAGTATTTCCCAGAGCCATGAAACAAAATGGGAGCTGTTATTTCTTCCTGTGCAATTTTATTCCAGAATGGAAATAAGATCCATCCTAACAAGCTAAAAAGTTCTGTCCTCTACGTTCCCTTGGCGCACATCTCCACAATTGCCTAAGTTTAACCCACATGCCATTGTACTTACACTATACGCCAATTCCAGATCTGTACAGTTAAGAACACGCTCAGACGCTTCATGTACTCCCATGAGGTCTGCTATGCTGTGATTTGATCCTGCTTAGTTGCAGTAATGGGTGCTACCATCTATTTTCACCACTTGGGCACTGTATCATTTGAAGATTGGCTCTTGTTCCCTTACAATCAACAGAAGCGTTTTTACTGGTTTTGGTACGAAATAATCAGGCTTTTATTGAATTAAATATGAAGCCGTGTCCTGCTCATGTTTGAATGGATAACAGTAATCATTGTATTTGGAACAAAAAAAAGGCTGTATACTTCAGAGCAGTTTTCACATGTCTTTTCTTTAATAGGGAAATTTGGGAACATTTTTTATTACTAATGTGAGAATAGTTTGGCATGCAAATATGAATGACAGCTTTAATGTCAGCATACCGTATCTACAAATCGTAAGTGTCTTAACCATTTTCAAAATGAACTGGCATAAGTTCAAGTATTCAGTTAAAACTCCCAGCTGACCAAAATTAATATTTCATGTCCCACAGTCAGGGATGAATTTATTCTTACTAGCATCAACCAAAGGGTAGGGTTGTTTGTTTAGATTTTTTTTTTGGGGGGGGGGGGGGGGGGGGTGTAGGCGTTTTTGTGTTTGTGGGTTTTTGTTGTTGGGGTATTTTTGTTGTTTCGTTGGGGGTTGGGTTGGGTTGTTTTTTTCCTGTCCAGATTAACTGGGAGCTTTTACTGGCAGGTACAGATGTTGAAAATGGCTTGCATTTCCAATTTTCAAACTATTTAGGGTGATTCCTCATGCCACTTGTGTACACTGGGATTAATGATCTGTGAACCTGATGTTCAGAAATGAACTGTTACTACTCCTGATAAAGACACTCTTCCCTGAGGTTCAGATTTGTAGTGGTAAATGGGAGGGAATGCTGGGAGCCAAGCTTTCAGAACCAGTAATTATAATAAGTAGTGTTTAAAAAAGAAAAGAAAAAGATAAAGCAGATTTTTATCAAGTAATTCCAAAATCTTTAACAAAACATTTTTGCCTCTTTACCATTAGCGTTCAATAAAAATAAGAGACTCAAAGTTTGGCTTGGCGCTTGTGATAGAGAGTTCTCAGCAGGTAAGAACCTTCAGTAGGCTTTTTTTTTCATTGATTACATTTTCATATATAATAATTGCCTAGTTCCAAAATGTTACAGGGCTACTTTTAAGGTATTTAGTATTCCTCCTCTGGGGCCTTTTGAACACAGCTTTTGAAAAGCCCTCTGCACTGCTTAAAATGTCTGTGTGTTTTGGTCGATACGGCTGTTGTGAGTTAGAGTTTCTCTAAGCAAAGCAGCAATAAGTCAGCATGACTGGTTAACTAAAATAACTCATAATAATAGTGTTAAACAGTATTTCCTGTCAGATTATTTTTGGGATCTGATTACTTCTATACTTAATCAAGACCACTATTTTTATTCTTTTTCACTTCTGTATGTGTTTCGCTCTAAGAGACAAAATTACTTTTCTTCAATTTGGCCTTAATCAGAAATGGTTTTAATGGTAGGATTTATTTTTAAAGTTCAACTAACTTTATGTACTGTATCTGAAAGCTTTTTTAATAACAACATCAAGCTCTAACAGACTAAACGTTTTCTGAGTAGCTAGGAATAAATCACTTGGTATCACTTCTGAATTAGTATCACTTCTGAATTTCTCCCACCCGTTTGCTTTTGATTTTCTATGCAAAAAGTTTATTGCCCATTTTTATAATGGAGAAAAAAGTTGTTTAAAGAATAAGCAATACCAGTAAATGTAGGGTTTTTTGTTGTTTTTTTTCTCTGTTATATAGAGTGGAGGATATGTCCTTGGTTTTAAAATAGACCCTGTGGAGAAACTACAGGAAGCAGTGAAAGAAATTAATTCACTTCACAGAGTTTATTCTGCTAACCCTATATTTGGAGTGGATTATGAAATGGAAGAAAAGGTACTCTACTACTTAAATTAGGTACATTATTGTGTTAACAGCAGTAATAAAAATGTATTAAACATATTAGATATGTGTATTTCCCTGCCTGTGACTTGGGGGATTGGAACTAGATGATCTCAAGGTCATTTCCAAACCACACCATTCTATGATTCTATGATTTACTTACTTCAGTGTTTTAATTTGCAGCCTCAACTTCTTGAAGATCTAACTGTGGAGCAGGTTCAAGATGATGTGGAAATAGAAGCTGACGAGCATACAGATGCATTTGTGGTAAGCTGTGGTAAAATACTTCTTGTTTGGTTATTCAACTGTAAAGCTGTAATCCTCTTTTAAAGATAAGCTACAACCAAACTTTCTATATTTAAAACACATCTACACGCCTTTTATTCAAAGTGCTAATCACTGCAGGTATTTATTCTATGTATGGATTTTTTAATTTAAGAACAAACTATTATTCAATATAATTAGTAGTAAGTATTTAAAGTAATAGTTGTGTGTAGTTTCTCAACACATTAAGATCAGGAATAACTTGAAAACTAGCAGTATAATATAATATAAACAAATACATTAAATTAAAACAAGTCTTCCTTCTCTTGGAGCAGATTAATAGATGGTATTATCTATATCCTCAGCATTCATCTGAAATTCAAACTTTTTGATTGAAAGATTTTTAGAAAAGCAGCAATTTTGGGTCACTCCTGACAACCTTTGCGCTCCTAACAATACCAGTTTAGCAAACTGCATTCCTGTTTGTCTCCAGTGTTTGAGGAAAGATTACTTTTAAATGAATGAGATTACTTCATGCCCTTCTTCCGAGGAATTTCCGAATTTACTCTGCAATCTAACACCTGACTACGTCACTGAGACCTGATACCCTGAAGAGTTTGAGACTTAATTTCCACACACAGAATGGGAAAGATTGT
The DNA here is from genome assembly GCF_033815535.1 of Pezoporus flaviventris. Taxonomy (NCBI): domain Eukaryota; kingdom Metazoa; phylum Chordata; class Aves; order Psittaciformes; family Psittacidae; genus Pezoporus; species Pezoporus flaviventris. The sequence goes on from NW_026892549.1 coordinate 38,817,991, forward strand.
AGCTCTTTCCCAGATTCTGTCTGAGAGTAGAAAAATCTGGTTAATTAATCACAGTTACTCTGTGTTTGTTTCTTAGATTGAATATGATGATAACTGACATTTGATACTTAAGTTAGGGTTTGAAATTGAATAGTAGATGCTGCTGCACATGAGGCAAGAAATGCTAGGATGCTGTCAGTCTGTATTCATATTAACATTTTATTCCCTTTATTTTTCAGTGTAACAAACATAATATGGATATTTTACCATTTAAAAATCTTTGTTTATTATGATGGAAACCTCAAAGATTGGTATTTAATGAAAAACAACATAAGCACCAACTCCTGTTAGAACTCTCTATTTCAACATAGAAAAAACCCTGTTCTTACACAGACTGGTTTGTTGAAGACAGCTTAGCAAATACAGTTTTAACCCCAAGGAATTATTAGCAGATTTGGCTTTAGACTTTTTTTCCCAACATTTTGAGTTTTTTTTACCTTTCTTTTGCAGGCTTACTTTGCTGATGAAAACAAGGTAAGAACAGCTTCTTTCATACTATCAAATTCATGTTGTTAAAATGGGATAAGAAAATTAAAAAGTACCTTCTGCTTTATTTTCTCTTATACCTCGTGCATTCCAAAAAGCAACATGATGGGGAGCCTGTTTTTTCAGAAGAACTAGGACTTGCAATAGAGAAGCTAAAGGATGGATTCACACTCCAGGGACTCTGGGAAGTAATACCCTGATTCAGATTGTCACATATTTGTTTCTTAAGCAAGGAAAGACTCTCAGTTCTTACTGGGCTTGTGGGATCTGTAGAAGATGATTTAGAAATACCAGAGTAACAGATAAAGAACATGCCAAAGAGTGGGCAAATATTGGATGGTATGCCCTCAGGATATGTCATAAATGAAAGATTATTTAAAACCCTTGTATGTATAAAAGTGTTGTATTTATTACGTTGTGTGAAGAGCTGGAGGACTACCAGTATCTAATGTAAGAAGGGGCAGGGCCCCAGCTGCTGGGGGAGGCCGTGCCCCCTGCAGACACTCACACATTCCACAAACCTCAGAAGTCCCACCCTTCCTCTGGTCCCACATTGTAAGGCCCCAAGAAGTCCCTCCTCTCTGTCAGGCTGTGAGGACCTGGAAGTCCCTTCCCATTTTATTTCCACTGCCATTATGTAAAATGTCATATGCCACATTTTCACTCTGCTTTTGATTGGCTGACTGTGGATTTTGACACGCTCATACCCAGGTGTTTTCAGGCTTGTGACTGACAGGACCAGCCATCCCATCCTGCTTGCCCCAGAAGGTGGTCAGAGCAGGAACTCCCTTCCCCTAACAACACAGGGTCCACTGTGGTGTTTCAGACACCATTTTATGGCAGGTAGCCACCATTTATTTATTTTTATTTTACAACTCCATGACCCATGTGTTTATATACTGCCCTGCAATGGGCTGCCAGGACCAGCTAACACTAGTCATTTTACCTGCAAGTATGTTGGAAAAGAAAGACTCCTCTTCCTCACACATGAAGACCACCGTTAGAGATAGGGCAGTGTGGTTGATAGTTTGATGCTCAATTTAAAGTAGTCACGTATTTATATACAGTGATGTATTTTCCCATAATGATTACATCTAGATCAGAGGTCCATAACTTGTTAAATGTTGTGCAACACAGCAATATTATCATATGCGGAACATTTTGTATCTAGGCATATTGGTTCTGTCACTGCAGCTGTGCTGTCACTGAAAACTTTGATGAAGAGCAATACTGTTCCAAATACTAGTTTTGATGTCTCATAATCTTGTTAAATGTTCAGCACATAAGCACATATCATTCCAGATACTTACTTAATCGTATTCCAGAGATCTTCATACAGTTCTTTCTTTTTGATGTTTTGTTTAGTGTTTGGGTATTTGTTGTTGGGTTTTGTTGTTTTTTTTTCCCTAGAGCTCTTCTTTAAGGAATGATCTTGAAAAAAGTGCACACACAAATAGCTTCTGTGTCTGAGTCATTAGACCTTTCTGATGTTATGTATTAGAGAGAAATGAGTCATTTATTGTTTAAAGGAAGATGCAGCTGTTACGTTTTCTAGTGAGATAAGACCTCTACGCTATTTTCTATAAGTGGAAAAAGTCAAATGAGCCCTCCTCTCAGCTGTTGTTTTAGCAGCTGACTGTTAATAGTAAAGTAACTGTGGTGTGAATGTAATTGTGGTGTTTGTCAAAAGTCTCTCAAGGTATGTATTTTAGTGAAATACTGCCTATGTTGAAAAGCAGTCACTATTTCAATAAACATCGATAATGTTATACCTCGCTGTAGATCTTGCATTCAAACAGTTGCATTTTGATCCTGTTTCTATTACTTTTAATGACCATTTTACCATATGAGTAAAAAGCAATCATGGTATGGGCAAAACACAGCCCTTCACCAAGGTACATTAAACAGCTTAAAATTTCAAATTTATTTCGGTTCTGGATTACAACCTTAAATAAACATCTAAATGTTCCCAGTCTAAATTGTGAAATGTTCAACATTAGCATAATTTTTCTAAATTCACATTCACTTTTCGAACTACTTTTCTGATTGTGGGCTTTTTTAGTTTTAATTCAGATTTCTCTTTTTGGTGTTTTAAATTACACATTTGTTAAATAATGTTAAACTGGTGGATTCCATGTGTTTCATTCTCTATTCTACTGTTCTGATGTACTCGTTTTGGTTTAGTTTAACAGCAGTTAGCACCATTTCTAGTACAGTCAAATTTAAAAGGATTGGTAAGGTCCAGAGTACCTGAAATGAAGAATGATGTTTAGTAAGGGGGTGGAGACTTACTTAAATTATTTTTGAAAGCAGAACTTTACCTGACTAATGCATCTTTTATGTCTGAGTAGTAGGAGTTAGTTTACAAATAAATACAACCAAAAGGATATTAAGAAGAAGCTTGGAATGAATTTCAAAGTCTTATTATCAATATCTGAAGAAATCGCAGATGTGATATGGGTATGTAAAAAAATAATTTTAAAGCGTAGATAATTGATGTGAAGTTCTGGATGCTTTCAGTATCTTTAAGTATTGAGAAACTCTGAAACAAACTGAACAGTACTTGCAGCTGACAACTTGATTAACAATATTTCTGTTTCAGTATATTTGGTAACATGTATATTTACAATCTTGCTCATGGCTGTCTCACTGAGGGTCAGATTCTGCTGTTCTTACTCATCTCAAGTAATTTCTTACATTGCACGTAATCTCATTGATTCAGTGTGGAGCACGGTGACAAAACCTGACCATAGCAACTAAAGCAACAGTTGCTTCTTTCACTCTTTAACAGCTGCGAGAGAAGATCTATTTTTCCAAACCTGCCATCTTAAATTCCGACCTGTAAGAGTATGTACCTATATTTAGCTAGCTAGATTAAATTGCAGAGGCTTCAGGCAGGGCAAAGCACATTGGTCTGCCTTTTTTACAGACAGACCTTTGGGCAGACAACAGCTAAAGCTTTCTGCTCCCTCCCCTTTCCCAAGTGTTTGTGAAATGGATTCCCAAAGGGAACTCACTGAAGAGCTCAGACTTTACCAATCCACCCTTCTTCAGGATGGCCTCAAGGAACTCCTTGAAGAGAAGAAGTTTGTAGATTGCTCTCTAAAAGCTGGTGACAGAAGCCTGCCTTGCCACAGATTGATTCTGTCAGCATGTAGCCCTTATTTTCGTGAGTACTTCTTATCCGAGCAAAATGAAGAGAAAAAGAAGGAGGTGGTTCTAGAGAATGTTGACCCCAACATCCTGGATATGATTGTCAAATACCTTTATTCAGCAAGTATTGATCTTAATGATTCTAATGTGCAAGATATTTTTGCTTTGGCCAGTCGCTTTCAGATCCCTTCTGTGTTCACTGTGTGCGTCTCCTACCTTCAGAAGAGGCTTGCTGTTGGTAACTGTCTGGCCATCCTTCGATTGGGTGTTCTGCTTGATTGCCCAAGGCTTGCATTTTCTGCCCGTGATTTTGTTTCAGATCACTTTGTGCAGATCTGCAAAGAGGAGGACTTCATGCAGCTTGCCCCGCATGAACTTATCTCAGTTATTTCACCTGACAGCTTAAATGTAGAGAAGGAAGAACTGGTATTTGAAGCAGTAATGAAATGGGTCCGAACAGATAAGGAGAACAGAGTAAAGAGCCTGGGGGAAATTTTTGACTGCATACGTTTTCGTCTTATGCCAGAAAAATATTTCAAAGAACATGTTGAGAAGGATGATATAATCAAAAGCAACTCAGACCTCCAGAAAAAAGTAAAGATTATTAAGGATGCTTTTGCTGGAAAACTGCCTGACACAGGCAAAAGTACAGAAAAGTCAACCAAAGGGGAGGTGAACGGTGATGTAGGAGATGAAGATTTACTGCCTGGCTACCTGAATGACCTTCCCAGGCATGGCATGTTTGTCAAAGACCTAATACTTCTGGTTAATGACACTGCTGCAGTAGCTTATGATCCTCTTGAAAACGAATGCTACCTAGCAGCCCTGGCAGAACAGATTCCCAGAAATCATTCCAGTATAGTCACCAAACAAAATCAGGTCTACATTGTTGGAGGACTGTATGTGGAAGAGGAGAACAAGGATCAGCCTTTCCAGTCATACTTCTTCCAGGTATAAGCTTCATAACTGGTGCAAAAACGGGTGCTTATAAGAGTTACTGAAAGGTATTCTGAGTCTATGCAAGTGAGTTGTTTAGTCTCTCTGCACAGTCAATGGAGAGAAGTATCTGTAAAGAGCTATTCCTGTCTCAGAGAGATCAATGAAACCAAGGGACTTGCATGTTCTCTTTCAAGATCAAGCCCCTGGCGAGATCTTGGAAGAGATGAATAAGAGTAGTGTATTATATCTAGGCACTGGTTTTCATTGTTTAAGGCCCAGATTTTTCATGGTATAGATGCCTAAATTTAAGCCTAGTAATACTTCTGTAAAACACCTTTTATGAGTTCGTGTTAATTTCCATGAAACCAGAGTGTTTTGCTGCTTTAGACATAATGTCTTTCTTTTTTCTGAATCTGAACTATTTTTGTGACAGCAGTAATGTGTGTATTTTAAATGCCACTTCTGTTGATAAAATTCCAGAAGTCTTTTTGTCGCATCAATATTGGAAACAGGAGGGCATTCTAAAAATACAGAATTTAGCTGTAGAAGGTTGTTTTCTTGGCAAACTGTCAACGGCAGTAAACTAAATACCATCTTTCAAATGAAAGCATAATTTTATATCTTTGTAAATCTGTAGAAGACCGATTAATACAAACTGTAACTTGCACAACATGTTTCAGAAAAATGAGCAAAACTCCAATCTGGCATGCTTACACCATAACCTGTTGTGGTTTGAGCTACCTGCCTACATGCTTGGGGGAATATTTAAACTATCTGCTAATGAATTATGCAATATGCTGCTGGCCACATCCCATCCTTAGGCCTAAGAGAATGAAAGTAGGTGCTTATTCAAATATGAAATAAAGCAGAGTGATAAGCAGTGATGGAATTTTAAAGCCTTCAGATATTAAAAAAATCCAAATATTAAGTGTTCATACGAGTATGGCTTACTACAATTTCATACACAGTGAAAGTGCTGGTTTCAGGCATTTGTTATACCTATGAGAGGGAATTCTTAGTTTGCTGGAGAGGGATTAGCACTGTTTCATTTCCATGTAGGTGTGAAACACTGACCACTGAAGTGCAAACTTTGTTACAGAAATATTATTCTAATAAAAATACTGTGTTGATGTCGTAATGTAATATGATGTCATAATATAATCCAGAAACAAACAGTCCATGTCTCAGGCCACTAGAAAGGGGCCTCTGAAAAACTTAACCTGAAGATTGATATTAAAAATTGATAAAGTTTTCAGAATTCTACTTTATGTGTCTATGTACGTTTCCTGAAATCCTGATCTCTTGCTTGTCGTCTTAAAGTTTCCTTGCTGCTGCTACTGCCTATAGTTAAAACACTTCTCTGCAATACCGATGTAGCTGTTTTTCCCTCTAAAATGGTAATGTGGTGCCAAACCAATTTGCATTCAGTGATCTCCCTTGCTCCACCAGTGGAGCACTTGTTACCATTTTATTTGGTAGCAACCTAGGAGCAAACAAGGCTGCCACTGCCTCAAAAATGCATGACTAGTTTATGCCAGTATCAGTAGATACGTCATCTTCAAGAGTGATTAACTAGCGTGCTGTGATCTGTGATGGGTACATCTTCTTCTCATTAAACCACCCAGATACAGGTGCTGGGCTAATCCCATGAACTAAATTTCACTGTTGCAATAAAGCAATAGGGGTGTCCAACAGGGGTGGTCTATCAAATCTGGGAGATGCATTTTAGCATGGAGACCTTGACTGTGAAACATACATCTGGAAAAGGTTGTCACAGAGCTAAACCCAGGCCTGACTGCTTTGACTGAACTTTCTCTTGCTTTCTATCAAATGCCTCTACATTTGTGCAAACTCGCATTTTACTTTCCCTTCCTGCACATCATGAAGCAAATCTGTACACAGTAGAAGAGAGAAGATAGATACTCTTTTCAATGTTAGAAAGCATTCAAGTTCAATTGCAAGTTCTCAGATCAAAACAAAAATTGAGCACCACAGTTCTAGAAAAACACTGTTTTGTTTCGTTTGTTTGCTTTCTTCTGTCCTCCTTCTGCTGCTTCTCCTTAGGTGTTTTCAGCATACTGAATATGAATCAAAACAGCCGTGGGAGTACTTCAATAGGGATGACATCAATGTTATTGCCAAGGGAGCTGCACTGCCTGCCTTTTTTGCTTAGGAATGATGACTTTATGCATTGCACCTTCAGTGATCTCAGGAGCTTTTGAGGGTATTTGTGATGAAACACCATGTCTTTTGCTGTAGGGGTTGCAGAATAAACATCTGTGACATTTGCTGATGATTAAGAATGGTGTGAGGATGTCTGGCATCTCTCATTGCAGCAATGAGCACAACCAGCTAAATGCGTAGTTGTGGAATAGCAGGAGTGCCTGCTTTCTTCAGACAGGAAGAAGAACAATTTGTTCTTTCCAACATGTGATAGGGAACTTAGAATGAAGGATCTTAAAACAAGGAAGAAGTTTAATAACGGGGCAGAGAAACTGTGAGGGTGAACAGATGCAAAGAGAGCTGTGTGGCATTGACTCTGCTGTCTCTCAGCACCATGAAGCAGAGTTGGGGAGAAGTCATCATCACTAGCTGCACTGAGGGAGGGATAGATTGCTCAAGCAAGCAGATGAGCTGTTCGGAGGCACTGATTGCAGTTAGATTAATTTTGTGGAACAGTGTTCATTGTGTGAATTTTTACTATTTGCCTTTCCTAACACTTCCTGTTCTGATGCTCTTTCAGCTGGATAGCATCGCTGGTGAGTGGCTTGCCCTTCCTCCACTGCCGTCAGCCAGGTGTCTCTTTGGGCTGGGAGAGTCCGACAGCAAGATCTATGTAATTGCAGGCAAGGATCTTCGCACAGAGGAGTCTCTAGATTCAGGATTGTGCTATGATCCTGTGTATGTTGACAATTTAATTCTGCCCACTGAGGACGTGTAACTAGCCCATTGTTAGTTGAAAGATCCTAACGGTGATACTCTTCTTGTTCCAGCGCGATGAAATGGGGTGAGATCAAAAAACTACCCATCAAAGTATATGGCCATGCTACTATCTCAAACAATGGACTGATATATTGTCTTGGTGGAAAAACTGATGATAAGTGAGTCTCTAAGTCTTTTCATGATGATTTATAATGTTATTTGGTTGGTCTTTATAGATTATATGTTCTCACCCTCAGAAGTTAGGGTTGCTCTTTTTTACATCTCTGGATTAATGTTGCTAACATTTTGGCAGAGGGGAACACATTATGGCACCTACGATATCTTTTTCATTACAAGGAAAAATTGCATATAACTTGTAATCCCAACTAGTTATTGTAATAACCCTACTTATTCCAAGGCAAATTTTACTTACATTGCAGACACATTAGTAATACATAGCTATGAGGACCCTCATTGAAAGTATTAGTTCTATGGATGTGATTAGTGCTTTGTAGACATGCAAATATTCCCAGATTAGATACAAAAAAGGATCTCATGGAGGGGAGAGAGGTGTGATACTAAACTCACACAATCCACTTCAACTAGGTCTCGCTTGGAACAAGCCAAAAGTTCCTTAGAATGAATAAAGGTTTTTTTCTTCCCCAGGAAATGTACTAATAGACTGTTCGTATACAATCCCAAGAAAGGAGACTGGAGAGACCTGGCTCCAATGAAAGTGGCTCGCTCAATGTTTGGAACGGCTATCCATAAGGGCAAGATTGTCATTGCAGGTGGTGTCACTGAAGAAGGCCTTACTGCATCTGTTGAAGCTTTTGATCTGACCACCAATAAGTGAGTACAACATTCAAGCTATTTTAAGGCAAGGGTTTTGCCATCTAGGTAAAATCACTTTTAGGAGCCCTGAGCTGAGTCACAAAGGTGTTCAAGTGCCTATACTCCCACTGAGACACTTGGTCTACATTCACATCTACAGCAATAGCAACAGCAGCAGCAGTTTAAAGAACCAGTATCTCTGGCCATTTTTCCTGCCCCCATGTGCATGTTCTATGCTAGTATAGCTATATTGCAAACATGATCAAAGAGCTCAAGTAGCAAAAATAACCCACCCTCTAATCTTGGTTTTTTTTAAGTCTGATTACTTTCCCAGTCTCGTTGACCACACAGCCATATTATGCCATCTGTGCTGGCATAACAGGGGAAAAGTGGGAGAGATGGGCAGGGGCCGCAGTATCTAGTTGAAGCAGCACTGACACTAAACATGAACCCCCAGCAAGAGAAATCAGGTCCCTGAGCAGGACTAGCTGAATGTCCTTCAGGTATGTGGCCTCATGATGTCTTGCTGTTCATGTACCTTGTCGCAGCAAATACTGTTTACTACTAGTTACTGACTGGCAGCTAATTCTGCTTATTTATTTAATATGAAAACTCCAGGAAGACTTCCAATTTTAAGTGCATGCTATGAATTGCTGTAAAGAAAAAGTAATGACAAAGAGTAAGTCCCACCTGAAATTAGCTCACTTATTTGGTTCAGAAACTTTCCAGTGCTCTTCCTTACAACACAGATGATCTTTTGCAGTCAGCATCCCTCAAATGTTTATGATTTTCCAGGAGTTTATACCCTCTGTATCTGTCTTTCTACTCTTAATTTTCATTTTGGTTATTTTTGCTACTTTTCCTTCCTATCATCTGACTTACGAACTTTCATTTAAAATAATACCCATAAAGCTTTATTATGATAGCTCAGACTTGTAAGTGGTCCTGGATGCTCTTTTATCAACAAGCACTTCTACTGTACATAAACACGTGGCTGGGCTGTCTTCACTGACAGATGGCATTGCAGCCATCAACCTCACAACAAAAGCTTTAACTTAACTGTATGCTATCCCAAAGAGACTTGCTTATAGAGTTTACCAATACAAAATGTGAATTATGCAAGAAGTAATTCTGAGGGAACTTTGGACTTTACAGCTCCTATAGAAGCAAAGGAAAGTACAGGTCACTTTGTTACCATGATGTTGGGCAGTCTTCTCCTCCACTGTTCAGAAATACCTTCTGCTTGAGGATGCTGACTGCAGGCTCTTGCCTTGGTTTACTCTGGTTTGTTACAATCAAGTCACACAAGTGAGAGAAACCAATTAGCCTATTAGTTTTGATTTTGCCATTATTCAGCAGTGGGATGTCTGTATGGTTTATATGTTCCTAGGTGTGAATTGGCAGAAAACTTGGAAGGATGCTAATAAGCTCCAGTGACTTTTTTTAAACTCAAATGATTATATCAATGCTACTTGACATGGATATGCATTTTGGAAACTGTAGACAAAAAATGAAAGTAGCTGGGGAACAAAACATCTGTATAACGCATATTGCTGATGATGGGCCCAAGAAACCTGCAAGAAGTGGACATCTGGTAAGAGATGTCATCACAATGCAGTTCCATCACTTAAGACTTGTGGGTAGTCCCTGTGGGGATGGAGATACTGAAACTGCTGCTAAATGCCAGATCTGTTTCCTTTTACTAAACCATTCACTCAAAGATGTCCTTGGTATCTGGATTTTTGTCACCCAGAGGTGTATTTTAATTAATTCTCTGTAGAATATTTGTCATGTCTTAGCTAACTTAGGTTTTTCTTTTCATCTTTAGGTGGGAGATAATGCCTGAATTTCCCCAGGAGAGAAGTTCCATCAGTTTAGTCACCTTAAGTGGAGCTTTGTATGCTATTGGAGGCTTTGCAATGATTCAGCTTGAATCTAAAGAATTTGCACCCAATGAAGTCACTGATATATGGAAGTAAGTTTCACTTTAATCACATTTTCCTGATGGAAAGCTAGATCTAAAATAGAGGTTTTCTGTTTAACTCTGGAAACGAACCATAGCACAGGTTGCAAAGCACTTCTTGAGTTTGTCAGAAACTAAGAGATAAACATGAGATTTGGATCTAATAACTACTTCTGCCTACTGCTAATTTAAACAGTCTGAGTCATGATCTTCAGATGCTCTACTCTTTTCAAAAGAGTAAATTGCCAGTCTTTCTTGGCAGGCTTAGCCTTGTAAGTGTACCATAAAAAAAACATTCTCTGTTTCATGATATGCAGAAAAGCCTCTATACACAGGGGTTTGTACATGGTCATGTCTCAATAGTCAAATGATTAATTGTTCCAAGAGAATCAGAAATGCCTATCTTGTAGATCATTTTTTTAAATCTAAATCTCAGTGGCAGTGATGAAACATCACACTTTGGCTGTGACTCTTCAGTTGCTAACTTAGATTCAGAAGTTTAACTGGCAGAAGGATAGAAAGGATTCCCAGAAAAAACATCTTTGTATGTAAGAATCTGAAGGAATTCAGAAGGGATACATAAGACAAGGCAGAAGCTTTTGTAGGAGTAATTAAAGAAGCGTGGCAGGCCAGCAACAAGCTTTACGGACCAGGAAAAGGACAACTTGCATTTCCTCTAGTTCTAGAGGTCAAAAGCAGGTTTTTGTGCCATCTTTCAGCAGACGGTTGCTATAAGCTTTTGCAACATGTGGACTGTCCTCCATTTCCTGTATTTCTTGGGTGACATGGTCTAGTGTGAGGTGTCCAGACCCATGGCAGAGGGGTTGGAACTAGATGATCTTAAGGTCCTTTGCAACTCAAACTATTCTGTGATTCTATGTGTGATGAAGTATCAACCCCAAATTTTTAGAAGTTATGTTCTGACCTTGTTATGTTAAACCTAGGTATGATGATGAAAAGAAGGAATGGATTGGCATACTGAAAGAGATCCGATATGCTACTGGAGCCTCCTGCCTGGCCACTCGCTTAAACCTCTTCAAGTTATCAAAACTATAAACAAAATGCTGGAATACAGGATATGGCGAGGGAGTTTCAGTAAGCTCTTCTGGTTTTGTTGCATGGAAATGTCCCCAGATTGTACAGAGGTTTGTAGCAGCACACTAGTTATACTATTGACTGTTAAACAGGTCATCTGTCTGTCCAAGTCTTACTAGCTAACCGATTTTTTGCAGGGTTTTAAGTCCTGAAGAATTCTGATTAATGTTTATTAGAATAAGTGAAGATTTCAGAGAGAACTCCATTTTTCACTCTATGGAATTGCCAGTAAAACTAGTTAAGACTTCCTTATGCTCAGACAATCCAGGATATATCCTCCAAACAATGCCCATGAATTAACTGTTAAGTTAAATATAACTAGTAGGTAGCTCATACTATTCTTATTGGCTGTTTGTACAGCCTGATTTTCCCCCTCAGCAACATATGTAAATCCTGCATTCTTCAGCCATATCTTGAAAATATTTTCATTAGAGCCTTCTAAAAATAATTTAGCCTGGAATTGAAGTTGCATGTTGAAAAGTGGGCTAATACTGCGTGGCCTAAGAAATGCCATTCTCAGCCAAAGATAGCAGTGTAGCCAGACAAGAGGAAAGAGAGCAGAGGTCACAAGATTAGTAGCTCTACTGTCTCATCTACTGTTTAAGCTTCTGGTAACAAGTTTTTTTCCACTTTTTTATGCTTTTATATTTATTTCCAAAGCAAATATTTTATGGAAGTTTTTCTCAGAGATCTGAGGCCATTAACAAGAACTCATGAAAAAGTCCTAGATCATCAGCAAATACGGCAGAGAGGACTTTTTCATCTAATAAAGAGTTGATGCATTTTGATGTTGAAAATTTTAACAATTAAACTTTGTTTTTAAAACTATAAAACTATCACTTGGTGGTGTCTCTTTTAGTGATCAGCTCATCATCACTGTCATAGTGGCAGGACACAGATTGCTTACTACAGCCTTTGCCCAAAACAGCACTTAGTTTCCTTGAAGTAGATTATACCCACCATTTCTATAGAGGATCTCTTTGAAGGATTTCACTCTTGGATAAAGTGGGTGTCATCAATCTAAAGGATGTCATAAATCTAAATCTTATTACAACTGATGTAGCAAGAAAACTGGAAAAGCAGCCCACCACACCTGACCAAGTAGCAATTCCAATTACCAAATGACCCCTTGCATTGCCTTTCTAGGAGACAGAGGTTAATGGGGCAAAGATGCAGCCATCATAGCTCCTTTCAGTATGTTACTGTGGACTGGTACTTGATCTGTGTGTGGGACATATGTCTTTTCATCCTCTTTAATACCCAGACCTTCAGCTGATCTTGGCATCTTTTCATTGGCTCCAGTTAAATCACTGGCTTACACCAGCACATCTGCTCTAACACTTGCTGATTTAATTGAGAAAGAATGAATGCAAAGGATCAAAAGCTGGACATTTTACTGAAATGCTCTTACATTGTGCTTTTTGTAGAAGCCCTTTCTGAATCCAATCACACGAAGTTTTAATTCTCTTCCCATTGTGAAAGCTCATAACTTTATTCATAAATGACTTGAATTGAAGATTCTGGCTTGGCACAGCATGACTGCCAGATACCTGAAAAGCAGGGTTCAGCTCAAACACATGACCACCCATGACTGATCACTTTAGCTACAACCACTGCCACCTTTCTTAGGCTCTGAAGTTGCTACTTGAAGGCCATCTGTACAAAAGCCAGGTCATGCAAGAGACCTCTGACTTGCAGCCCACCATCTGAGATCCTAGCTGGTATGTATGATTACTCCTTTTTTTACAAAACATAATGTGCATAGAGTCTTTCTCTGTGTTATGCCTTCAATGATGTTTTCTCAAAGCACTTGTCTTCTATGTTTTGGAGCCCTTGTCCTTTTGAGACCATAAGCAGGCAGCCATCTACTACTTCTTTCAGTCATTCCACAAATGTGAGGGCTGCCTCAGGAGGAGAGCTCCTTGCAGCTTAGGTCTATTCTGTTGTTTTTTTCTTGGCTTTTCACTAGTGTCCTGATTCATGTCCAGTCAATAAAAGTATCTCCTTCTACTACTGAGTAGTAAAAAAAAAAAGTGACAGCAAGGTGCAGATGGTCAATTCAGAATGCAATTGCTTACCTTTGCCAGGTTTAAAAGGAAGTGGTAAAAAGAATGTCTATTGTTTCTACTAAAAAGGGAAAACATACACACGTTGCGTGTGTGAAGAAGATGGGGACAGCTGTAGTCACAACATGGCTGCCTTTGAAAACTGGCTGATTCATTGAAGTACGGCTATGCTGCAGTTACTGCTCTACAGTGAACACCTTCTTGGATACTCCAACTTTTTCCTTCTACATCTCAGTATTTCATGCCTCCTGAATCAAACCCTGGCTGGGCTCAGTCACAGGAAGTTGGTAACTGCTAACTGGCCTATGGTTTCCAAACATGATAACCCAGCAGTGTTTTTCACCACCAGTAACCAAGGTGGGTGTCACTATGAAGACTTTTCTTGGTCTTGATTCTTGGTTTCAATTTTCAGTCTAACTTTGCTCTTTTGTACATTATCTTATTTACAGACCAGGCAGGTTAGCTGGTTTATCTAATTTTATTTCTATTAGCAAGGGCAGGTCCAATGCATAATGCCATAATGCTAAATTTCATGAATGATCCAGTTGCTAGTAAGTGCCTATGTCTGACATAGGCATTTTTTTGCTCCTTATCTTGTATAAACCTTTCAGGTATCCCTTCCCAGTTAAGTGCCGGTATTCCAAGGGTCTGCCAGACTTCTAGAACTAGTCTGTCCTTTTAGTATGTGAAGATGTTCCAGAAGGGTCTAGCCATACACACCACATGAGAGGGTAGCAGAAGCAGCTGGAAGTTCCTCACTGAACAACACCCTCCCCAACACAGTCACCCACAGTACCTCTGTTCTGGAGGATGGAAACAGAATGGATGTAATAGCAGGCCTATTCTTAGCGAATCTGCATTTCAGTTTCTTGGTTTCACAGTACAGAAACTGTTTGATCCCTATTGCTCATCCTGTCACATGCTGGAGGACAGACATAGTTTCCAGTAGATCTGCTGCCTCCTCTCACAGTCAAGCGTATTTCTAACTTTTTCTTTGGACAGTTTTATGTCTGGTGAAGCCCCTGTGCTATTTATTTAGGAGATAACGTAATTTTATGGCAGAACTGTCACAGACTTACGTGCTTCCAGAAAATGGGAGATTTTAAGCATCCTTACCACATCTTCATGCCCACTGTGACCTGCCTTTTGCAATCCCTAATGAACTGAGGATTAAATCTCTTGACATCCAGTTGATGCCCCATGGCAAGCCCTGGTCCAGCTGACTCACAGATAAAGAGATCTTTGAAATGAAGTATTCCAGGATTACAAGAAGTTTAATGGTACAGAAGGTGTTTATAAAAAAAGTACTTCTCACTGCATGTCTGACATCACTGCGTTCCATAGAGATGCTTTCTCAGATATTCTACCTGTTCAGCTTTTGTTGACAGACCCATAGAATTCCACTCGAAGTGAGGAATCTGTATAACAAAATCATACATTCCAAGTGTTAACATTGGTGTAAGCCACATGCTATCTTACAGCAAAGACAAGGCTCTCTGATACCTCTTGTTCTTCACTTGGTTTAGACCTATCTTTCTAAAAGCTATGCTTATTCCAATACTGAGAAGGTTAAATTTCACAATGTAATATTCTTCTTCATGCAAGTACAGTCAGTTTGCTTCCAAAAAGCAGCACCGTTGCAGAGTTGTAAAGCAGATGCCCACACAACACAGGCTATGACAACCCCATTACAACACCTCCCACTTCTGAAACTCAAATCAAGAGAAGAATCCCAGGTCACCATAGTTTCTAATGTTAATGTATCAAACTGGAATGGTGTATTGGTAGCATAACATTTACTGTCAGGGCAATATGAGAAAATATTATTATCCTGCTAAAAATAAAACAACAAACAAGCTTAAAGAAGGATTTTAGCTAAAATTAGAGTAGGTGAATAATTATGTATACAGTAGGATCTGTATTCATGAGCCTCCGTTACCCAAACATTTCTATGCTTGTGGCTGTGAATTTTCTCTGGCCACCAGCCTTGCCTGTCACAGCACTATTACTGCAGCAGGCAGACAGCATCCATACTGCATCTTGCAGCTGCCATAACTGTCTATCACTCAAGGAGAGTACATTCCATCCTTTTCTAGTGCAGAAGTCTTTGGTGAACTGAACTGAAACTCTGGTTTCACCTTTTTGCCTTTACTGAAGCTGTGTCAGGATTGCCAGTTTGCCTGCAGTAAGGTAAGACTGAGAGTTTTTGCTTTCAGTTTTGCTGCAGCCACTTTCTGAGAAGGTGCAAGTTCTATGAAGTCCTTACGCCATCTTGAGAGCAGCTTGGAATTTTCCCCCCAAATACAAAAATTGCTCTCACCCAGTAGGTGCTTTTAACTATTAAAACCATCTTTAAATCTGTTGCAAGGCAAATGTATCAAACTGAACTATTGATACAATTCAGAAATGACAAAAACCAGGGCTGACTGCTCACCTGAACTACCCGGTAACCCAGCATTTCCAGATGTCGTTTCTTCACTGCAGGTTCTCCTTTCAGGTGATATGAATCCTTGCTAAAATCTTTTGAATCAAGGAAGTCCAGAGCAATTCTGCAAACAATAAAAGTGTGCATTTACGTTCAGGTCTGACCTGAATAGCAAGAAGAGGTATTTCTAGTTCAGTATTGATAGTTGCAGTAAGACTAATACTCGATAAACATGACAATCCACAGAAAATAAGCAAATCCCTGAAACCAGACAGAACATTTTCCTCATATTTATCAAGAGATGCTTGAACTTCACATGATTTAGAAGAAGCATTTCTTCCCTACATCTGTTTTTGTTCAAATGGCAAAAACAGCTAACCAGCATTTTCAAGGCTTACATTTGAAGTGGTGGTGAAGTTCCAATCTCATGAAACACACTGCAAGAACACCCTTGTCTGACCTAGTGTACTGGATCTGGCTGGGATGGAGTTGCATCCCTTCACGGCAGGCCATAACCAGGTCGATAACACACCAGTATTTTGGCTATTGCTGAAGAGACCTTGCACAGCATCAAGCCATTTTCTGTTTCTCACCCTGCACCCACAGCGTATAGACTGGTGTTGGCAAGAGCTTGGAAGGGGACACAGACGGAACCTCAGCTGGCCAAAGCAATATTCCACTATTCCACACCATGTAACACTATGCCCAGCAATAAAGCAGGGAGCAGATTTTTTCCAAAGTAGCCATTGCTCCAGCGCTGGTCTGCTGGTGGCAAGTGACTGCCTTTGCATCAATTGTTTTCCCTCTTTCTTCTCTTCACTTATCAAACTCTCTCAATTGCAACCCAGATTTGGTTTTTCTTTTTCCCCTTTGCTTTTGACCCCCAGACTCTCTCTCCTCCATCACACTGCAAGGGAGTAAGCGAGCAGCTGGGTGGGAGCTTAGTTACTGTCTGGAGTCAACCGACCACACGCAGGAAGGCTGAACCTCATAAGATTTTGGAAAAGAGAACAGAAAACTAAATAGCCCAGGGGTTGCAACAACTGTTCAGGACATAAGCACCAAAAACCTGGTCTAAACACGATCTAAACTTGGAAGCTTGGAGGAGCTAATGTGAAGAATTCAATGTACTAACCTCTGAGCTCCTGGTGGCAAAGCCTTTCTCCCTTCATCTTTGAAGTCGTGTCTCAAGTGCATTCCCCCCATATCACCCAAAGATGTAGTCTGAGCCATATAGGAAAGAGGCGTTTTATTTTCATCCAGAATGCACTCAAAATCTGCAAGAAAGCACAACAAACCTGTTCACTGACAAAAAAAAAAGTGAAAGAATTTTGTCTGTACAGTGTTTAGTTCAAGAAAAACAAAGTGATAACCATAATTAGAGATACCCAACATTATTTATATTATGCAGAACATTTTAGAAATTGTATTTTATACAGCAGTTTCTTATTTGCAGTATCTTGTGGCCACATGCCCAGGGGCTTTCTAATCTTGGTAATAAAAATGGTACCAGAGTTCTCCACAACAATCCCCAGAGGACTGACTTCTCACCTATTTCATAGTAGTATGGTGTGAGAACAGATATTCTTGCATAATGGCTCCCTCCTAAGATCTCTGCCAGCATTCTGTGAACATGCTGTCGCAGTGGATTTATTCGGCTACTGCCTGCAAAGACAAAATAAAGAATTCATACATCAAAACTGCCACAGCCAAAGTTCTGAAAATAGCACTTTGTGACACTGCATTTTTGACAGCCAGCCTACTGAATTAAAGCTTTTACACAGATCTCTGGTGTTATTCCATCATAATTCAGAAACGATGTCATTATCTTTTGGGTGGAAATTGGCAAGTGCCTATTAAGCACGAATTTCAAACCCAGACTTTCCATGCCAGGATTTTTCCCATTCACAAATTACAAATATTTTAATTTCAGGTTTCACCTGGTGGAGTGTTTGCTTAAGTAATATTTACTTATTTTGAGTCTATTACAGGCACACCACACAATCTGTCACTTCCCTTGCTCCATTAAACATCTTCAGTCTCAGAGATGAAGTATGTGAGTGTGATGGGTGTCAAAGCAGATCATGGGAATTAGTGGAGGAGATACTGCATTTGCATTAGATGGGTTTTCTGGACTGATGACTATTCTTAAAGATCTCAGCTGGTCACTAGCCTACTTCTTCATCTCTCATCCTTGATGGCTCTTGATTCTTCTGAGGAAGATGAGAGCAGGGAGTTCAAAAGGAGACAGCAAAATGTTCACCTTTAATAACACATCCTCAGCAGAGTGGGGTGTGCCTTCCTGAGCCTCTATTGTGTGCCAGTGTCAACAGGCAGAAATGTCTGGCAGACTGTTGAAAACAGAATCCTACTACTAACAAGGGCAGCTTTTCCTCTCCTGACTTACGGCTATGATAAACACGTTGGCAGTAGCGCTCATGAAACCAAGGGATGTGAAACTCCGGGCATTCCAGACAGACTGCTCTGTTCAACTTCATGAGGTGCATGTGGACCCTCTTCTTCAGGGAAGGAGGCAGGACTGAGTTGAACAAAATAAAAAGGTGTGAACTAAAATGTGAATGGTTCAACACATTGAAGTAAATGGCTACTTGCGAATTCTCTACTAGAAATGCAAATATCTGTATACTATGGTATTTATAACATTCACGCTGCAGAATCTTAAAAAGATTCTCAAAATCCCTGAAGAAAACGTATGAGAAATACAGTATTGCTCAAAATTAGGAACAAAAGCAAAACAGAAATAAGAAGTAAATTAAATTCTCTTCTATTATTTAACTCTTAATGAAAGTGTTGAAAACAAAATGGCAACAGTACATTGATAGTGAACAACATACAGGTAGAGAGGAAGGAAACAGACAAACACTCAGTCTCTTATTTAGAGAGAAGAGAGTGATAGGATTCATCTCTTGCAGACAAGAATCCCACGTTATTTCTTGAGCTTTATGGCTATTTCTAACAATAAATACCACACTCAGGTAATTTTATTTCCAATAAAATTGAAGAACTATTAAATACTGAATGCAATAAATTGACTATCAAATTTGTTTTAAATGAGCTTCTCTCATCTGCAATACAAGTTTGTACTTCCAAAACAAAGCACAAATTTTTCCTCATTCCTTCACTTTTAGCACTCAAATAATGACTGGATTAAACAAGGGAGTCTTTGCAGTAAAATTACTACTTCTTAAGCCATATACAGGTCCACAATTCCATTTTATGCCAAATGCTACATAATGAAATTCATCAGAGAGGTAGATACGCACCTTCAAGCTGAGCATCCAGTTGGCTTAGGAAAGAAACATTAAATATCTTCGTTATCAGAACTGGAGGAAAATAACCAGCCATTGCCAAAACATGACCAAGTAGCACCAAGTGGTGAGTTTCAAAACAACCTTTAAAAAACAGACAGAAATCCATATTAAAACATGACATGAAGTTAAAAGGATTTGCAATGCCCCCCACCCCCCCCCAGCCTTCCAAATAATCCAATTTCTTTTCAACGTGCTCAGTGCACACACAGGCAGATTAAAATATTTCAGTAGAGGACAATTTTCACAGTTTGTGAGGCTGTATCATCAATAATTAATAATAAAAAAAGCCTCTACACATTTCCTCCACAACTTAGCCATTTCCTTGTGATGAGCCACAAAATGTATCCTGTCCCCGGATGATGATTCCTTGGGGAATACCACAATTCTACCCAATAACAGCGTAGTGAAATAATCAGAATTTTCACTTGTTTTTTTACTATGTTCAAGGTACCTTGCTAGTTCCTTAGCAACAGTAACTTTTAAAGGGCAAAATGAAGCTAGAAAGCCCAACAGAAGCATACATTGAAACTTTGTTGTGGTTTAACCCCTAAAGGCGGAGTATGAGTAGTAACACACAGACACAGAATAATCCCATTCTGTTCCCAGTTTTATTCAGTACAAATAATAACTTGCAATGACACTAACTTATTTGGTGCCAAAATATCTTTGTCTAATGCACTTACTCAAGTTAGAAGTAAGATGTTGGATACAACTCTCAAAGAACTCTTCATTAGCAGGAGGGTCATAATTCAGAGCAGAGAAAAGGAAGAGAATAAAATAGATTTCAGAGGGGTGGATCTGGAAAAAAAAAAAAAAGACATCCTAACTAAAACCATTGCAAAATACCTTAGTATTGCTTTACAATAAAAAGTAGGTTTATCATAGAATCATAGAATAGATAGGGTTGGAAAAGACCTTAAGATCATCTAGTTCCAAATCCCCTGCCGTGGGCAGGGACACCTCACGCTAAATCGTATCACCCAAGGCCTCATACAACTTGGTCTTGAACACTGCCAAGGATGGAGCATTCACAACCTCCCTGGGCAACCCATTCCAGTGTCTCACCACCCTAACAGGAAAGCATTTCCTCCTTATATCCGATCTAAACTTCCCCTGTTTAAGTTTGAACCCATTACCCCTTGTCCTGTCACTACAGTACCTAATGAAGAGTCCCTCCCCAGCATCCCTATAGGCCCCCTTCAGATACGATACTGGAAGGCTGCTATGAGGTCTCCACGCAGCCTTCTCTTCTCCAGGCTGAACAGCCCCAACTTCCTCAGCCTGCCTTAATACGGGAGGTGCTCCAGTCCCCTGATCATCCTCGTGGCCCTCCTCTGGACTTGTTCCAACAGTTCAATGTCCTTTTTATGTTGAGGACACCAGAACTGCACACAATACTCCAAGTGAGGTCTCACAAGAGCAGAGTAGAGGGGCAGGATCACCTCCTTTGACCTGCTGGTCACGCACCTTTTGATGCAGCCCAGGATACGGTTGGCTTTCTGGGCTGCGAGCACACACTGCCTGCTCATGTTCATTTTCTCATCGACCAACACCCCCAAGTCCTTCTCCACAGGGCTGCTCTGAATCTCTTCTCTGCCCAACCTGTAGCTGTGCCTGGGATTGCTCCGACCCAGGTGTAGGACCTTGCACTTGGCATGGTTAAACTTCATAAGGTTGGCATCAGCCCACCTCACAAGGGTGTCAAGGTCCCTCTGGATGGCATTCCTTCCCTCCAGGGTATCAACCGAACCACACAGCTTGGTGTCATCGGCAAACTTGCTGAGGGTGCACTCAATCCCACTGTCCATGTCAGTGACAAAGATGTTGAACAAGACCGGTCCCAACACCGATCCCTGAGGGACACCACTCGTTACTGGTCTCCAGCCAGACATTGAGCCATTGACCACAACTCTTTGTGTGCGGCCTTCCAGCCAGTTCTTTATCCACCGAGTGGTCCATCCATCAAATTGATGTCTCTCCAGTTTAGAGACAAGGATGTCATGCGGGACAGTGTCAAACACTTTACACAAGTCCAGGTAGATGACATCAACTGCTCTACCCCTGTCCATCAGTTCTGTAGCCCCATCATAGAAGGCCACCAAATTGGTCAGGCAGGATTTCCCCTTAGTGAAGCCATGGTGGCTGTCACCAAGCACCTTGTTGTTTTTCATGTGCCTTAGCATGCCTTCCAGGAGAATCTGCTCCAAGATTTGCCAGGCACGGAGGTGAGACTGACTGGTCTGTAATTCCCCGGGTCATCCATTTTCCCCTTCTTGAAAATGGGAGTTATATTTCCCTTTTTCCAGTCATTGGGAACTTCACCCGACTGCCATGATTTCTCAAATATGATGGCCAGCGGCTTAGCAACTTCATTCACCAGCTCCTTCAGGACCCACGGATGGATCTCATCAGGACCCATGGACTTGTGCACATTCAGATTTTTTAAGATGGTCTCGAACCAGATCCTCTCCTACAGTGGGCGCAAGGTCTTCATTCTCACAGTCCCTGTGTCTGCCTTCCAAGACTTGGGTGGTTTGGTCAGAGCCTTTGCCAGTGAAGACCGAGGCAAAGAAGTCATTCAGAACCTCAGCCTTCTCCAAATCCTGTGTAGCCAGTTCTCCCGAGAGCTTCCTGAGGGGGCCTATGTTCTCCCTAGTCTGTTTTTTATTCGCTATGTACCTGTAGAATCCCTTCCTGTTATCCTTAATACCCCTAGCCAAGTTTAATTCTAACTGGGCCTTAACTTTCCTAACCTGGTCCCTAGCTTCCCGGACAACATCCCTGTACTCTTCCCAGGCCACCTGTCCTTGCTTCCACTTATTATAAGCCTCTTTTTTCATTTGAATTTTCCTCAGGAGCTCCTTATCCATCCCAGGAGGTCTCCTGGCCCTCCTGCTGCACTTCCTTCTAGTTGGGATGCAACACTCCTGAGCTTGTAGCAGGTGATCCTTGAGTCAAAAGTGCAAGACTAGAGGAACTATTTTCTGATTTTTATTTTGTCAACCTTTCCTAGAGAAAAAACATTTTAAAAATCAAATGCAGAAATCATTAAAACTGGAGCTATGGCCAAAACTCAAAATCTATTTCATGTATATGATCCGAGTGCATCTGTATACTTAAGACTTTAAGGAGCTTTTAAGAAGGTCTCCCATTAAATTCTATCAAAGAAACTAAACTGCCACAGAATAAAATCAAAGATCTATACGAATACCAAACTAAGGAGGAAACAAAAAAAAATATAGCAAGAAAACACAGAATTCTGACCAAAAAGACAGGTTGCTGGGGAAATCCCCACAAGAATGAGCAATGTAAAGATATGTACCATGTGATGTGACTATGTGTTCAGAAGTTAAAAATCCAATTATTTCAGATGGTCAAATGTAAAGATGAATGCAGAGGTTTATGGTTGATCTAATACTGACTGACCAATAAAATAAGACAATAACAAAAGTGAAGCACATGCAAAATAATACACATGGAAGCAAAACAGCTTTGAGTGAACATGGGGAAAGATGGGCTCCAAATCAAGTACATTGAAAAGAACTCTTAGTGTGTGGACTGTGCTCTGAAACATTAACTACTAACTAGTCCTTTCTTACTGAATACCTTAGAGTAGATAGAAAGACTGTTATACCTTGTCCATGTTTTCAGCAGTCACAGAAGCTATTCTGTCAAGTAACGAAGGACAACGGTAGTTTGTTTTTATGAGAAAACATGACAATGGCAATACATTTGCCCATGTTATCTGGTCTATCAAGCGTTGACACGTGACCATAGTCTCCTCATTGATGACTTCTAACCACTCTCCATTCACATGTGTAAGTTCTTCCAACAGAAGATTTAGGTTGTTGGCTTTCTGAAGCCTCTGCAACCCACAGTCATTTAGTTTTTGCAGAAGCTTTACACATAGCTCAGAACTGTTTTGCCAGTGCAGCTGGTCATAATGATTCCACTTGACAAGAGCTGTAGCAATGCAATTCAAATGATGGAGACTGAACTGAGGCAGAATTGCTGCTACTTTGTTTATAGTGACCTCCTCCACTTGAAAGGAAGGAAGCATGGCCAGAACACGAATTATTGCAGCAGTATCAGCAGGTGTTACACTAGATTTTAAACAACTGGAAGAGAGACAGAAATAAAATCAGTCCTGAAATGTGCAAATGTTAAAAAAAAAAAAACCAAATAAATTACATACATGAAAATTCTATTTTAAAAGTCAAATTTGATGTGTGTCAAAGCACATCAGATATAAGTAGAATATTAATGACATGGTAGAAATTCACAGTTACTACCATCTCTTCTCATTGAGATTAACATCTTCTAATTTATTCAAAACTGAAAAAGGAGAGAAGACAGGGAGCATTTCAGTCAGCTGGTGAGGCTTCAAGTGGTAGTGATAAACACAGAAATCCTTAGCAAGGGCAGAAGGTCCATCTTTGTTAAGGGAATCTGTGAGTTTCTGGGCCTGGATAATTTCTGTGATTTCTGTCCTGGGGAGCACCAGATTCTGAGGTGTCTGAGGAACGTGAAGGTGTCATCTGCACATAATGTGTACAGCCAGGGTGCTGCATTCCTACGGAGAATGAGCAATGGTGTCAAAAGTGGCAGATCTCTTCTCCCACGATTTCAGAAATGGTTTCCCTTTCTATGTTGCAACTGTTCAAGCCGGAGAGCTAACTAAACAGGTCTTCAGTCTAAAAAAGAGTACTTCTGCTTCACGTTTCCACTTGTCCCAACCAAGACAATTCTTACTGCACATTTTTCATTACTTGTTCCTTCAAACATTAAAGAAGACATTAACACCTACCCTTCCTATAAAGTACCAACCAAAATCTCCTGTTCAGTGTCATTAAATTGCAATGGCCAACAGAAGAGGAGCAAAAAAATCCATTTTTAAGAGATATCATATCTAGCAGCAGATATTATTGGGTCTATAGTCAAGAAAATATCCACTTCCTATCCTCTGATTTACACATTTAATAGATCAAATACAAATAAAGTTCTTCATATTTTATGGAAACAAACCATGTTAGCTTGTTATTTAAAATATTAAGTAGACAACTGTTTAATTCTTAAATAGCTACATTTCCAAGAATACACACTTACCCAAATAGTAACTGTTTTAGCTTAGCCATCAGCTCCAGATTTTGGCAACGCAACGCCACCAAGTACTGTGTTAACTTTACCAGATGTAATACATGATAGCTATCCAAGTGTTTATGCAGAACAGAAGCCATTCTGAATGCAAACAGAAAAAGATAACATGGTGTTAAGACAATACACAAGATATTGCACATAAAGAAGGGCTGTCCTGTGATGCACGGTACCTAAGTGGGGAGTTGTGCACACCTGGATTCCTCTCGACCTGAATCCTGACAATGTTCACTAAGTCTCCACTTAGTGAATTGCAAAATTAAAGCCCTCATCACAGCAAAACAGCTACTTCACTCTAATAATTTATGTGCAGATTCTACAGTCAGTTAAATTTAGTGGACCAGGAATGGGATAAACTGGAACAACATCACCAGCTTTAGCACCACTGTGCTCACTTACTTGTACAATAGTGGTTGATACAGCTATGTTGGTCTAAAGCTGCAAGAGGGGCTTTGTAGGGAAAGATAATATCTTAAGAACTTCTTTAGACAGTGAGATTCAATGAGAAAAAGCATGAATTCACCTGGTCCTCCCTTTAATACCACTCTGCTCCACAGTACTACTTGCTCTTTTTCTTCCCAGGATCTATCTGGTTCACACAACTACACTCTATATAGATACTGCTCACAACCAGCATGTAACTCTGCTGCATTTGTGACACATCTGTGGCTACATCTTCTGTGCCCAAAACCTCAACTGCTTTGTTGTATGAAAGACATTACATCTCCCTTTAAACGATGTTCAGTTTACAACTGCAGAAAATCTGGCACAGGTTCTTAAAGACATAAGACTTAATAGTTCAATATAGGGCACAATGACTTTTGAAGAAACAATTCACATCTCCTAGATAGGACTTTACTTAGAGAACAGAACTTCTTAGTAGTATCAAAAAAAAATTACTTTTTGAGTAGATGTGAATTTCTGCATTTCATTTTCTGCATCGCCTTCAGTATTAGCAATACTTGGTAACTGCTGAATTTTTCTGCCATGTACTCTGCAGTTGTTAACAACCTGAAGAGGAAAAGAAAAGATTTTCCAAAGAGAAACAATTTAAAATCTCCAGTGAAGACTGGAGCCATTTTCTTTGTCTAGGAGAGAAAGAGCCAATAGATCATTTCAGGAATACAGGAAAACAAATTCCCCCAAACTAGAAGCCTTTGTTCTGTGGACCCTTCTTCTAAGCAGTTGATCTGTATGCCACAGCTAAAGAGATATGAATGTGTTATATCACTCCATAACTCCATATTGCTCTGATCCTAGAAACCAGCAAGTCCAATAATTCTGAAAGTTGACAAGAAGTAGGGAAGGAACTCTAAGACACTAAACAATTCATGGTCAACCAGCAAGCTACAAACAACAGAACCAAACATGAGCTGAACTGGTTCTGAGGCAAATAAAGCCAAAGACTTTTTCTACCTCGCAATGATTTTAAAAAAAAATAAAATATAGAAAAAGCTTTTGGAACTAAGTCAGCTATGGCAAAACCAACACAGCCTTGCAGCATACAGAGGCTTCTAAATAGAGGCAAATGCTCAAGATGAAAAGTCTGAAAATAATTTTAATTAATAAAGCACATTCTGCCTAAAACTGCAGACTTTCAGAGACCCATGACTAATACCACCCCAAAAAAGGATTTTGTAGCACTAGAAAAACAGGCAGAGAAAAATCTGCCACACAATACTATGCTCTAACTGCTAAATAAATGCTGAAGTGTTCCCTGCTGATGACCTCTCATACAGAAGAGGATGTACAGCAATCTGGGACAGGACAAGCCTGTTTCAGCTACTGCCAGTCTTAAAAAGGAAAGACATATACCACTGCATATACTTCTCAGGGGCAAGACAAAGTTTTTTACTACCATCCACTGTGATAGGAAGCCCGCAGTCTAAGAGACAGAGCTACAAGGTGGCCCTGCCTAACAGCATTCACGTGCACCTTAATTACTGCATTCAGCTTTTTCGGCAACTGTTTTGAGGCAAACTGCTACAACAGTGTTTCCATAATGAAATAATACATTGCTACAACGCTGCAACTAGGAAACCTAATGCTCAGCTCTTTCCTCCAAAGACCAGTACATTATTTCTGTGCAAGACAAAGCATATATCATAAATAAGACAAAGTCGCTAAATAAACTTACCTCACCCTTACGTTGGACCCTGCCATAGGCCCAAGATTATAAAATAATTTTGTAAAGGTTTCAGAATCATCATAATCATCTATGGTTTCAGACAGCAGCTGTTTAGCAACCAAGCGGAACTCAGCATTGTCAAAACCCAGCTGCTCGTACAGCCCCAAAATAAAATTAATACTGTGTATATCCAGATGGGAGGCACTCTTAAGAAAAATCTGGTTGCATTTTTCTAGCAGTGGATGATATCTCAGTTTAACATTTTGTAGAAACTGTAGTGTTCTTTTAGCATAGTTGAAGTGGACTTCATTCTTTTCTTCCAAGAGCTGCTCAGCCTTCTGTAGTAACCGATCTCGAAAACTCTGTGAGATAACATCAGATATGCTGATCATCAAAACTGACAAGACCCTAAAAAATTCAAAAGATTTTACACTTACACATTGAACATGGTAAGTAATAAATGTTAGATTTCTGAAATAAGCTATGCAAAGAAAGGAATGTCAGTCAGGGTACTGCTGACTTGTGCGTAAAAAGAAGTTCACATCTAGTGCAGATGAGCAGAAACCATTTCTCCTGCTAAAGTAAAAATTCTGCTTTTGGTGAATTTCTGAAACGACTGAGATTTTTCAGCCATCCCTCACAAACTTGCATGCGATGAAAGCATTTGCCTGAGGCAACATACTGACTTGTCTGATGCAAATTTACAAAAATATCTTTAACCTTCAATGGAAACTAAAGAAACCCAAGCAACTCAAGTGATAGAATAGGGAGAAGAGTCATTGTCACTCCCAAAGGAAAAATCCCTTCCCAAAAGAATAAAACTTATGACCACAGGAAGAGTAATTTCTGTAGAGAAATGCAATCCCATTCAATCATTTTCAAAAGCAGGCTCTTCGTATCTGCCAAAATAAGTGCTGGGGCTTCTGGTGTTGTATAAAGAGAGCAGCCTTTGCTATAACGGCCTAGGGGGAACACAGGCAACAAAAAGCTTGGACTTCTTTGAGTCAGCCTGGATTTTACATAATTTTAATATTAGAGTAATGCACTAGACATGCTAGCAAGAGAATTGATTAATTCAGTTTGACCAAAAAAATACTTTGAAGATAAACAAAAATACCACTGCTTTAAGACTCCTTATTGCTACTCACAATAGTAAGCTAAATCAATGCCATACTAAAAAAAACTATCAATGTCAAGGAAGAAAAACATCTTCTGGTGAGTCAATAGCCTTTAAGTTAAAAAAAAAAAAGTCCATGTAAAATTAGGATCAGGATAAAGCAATATCTGCCGTTTTCCCACTGTAAGTGAAACAACAGTTTTATTCAAGTGTTTAAATTGGGTATAAAGAAATTGTTTTAAAATTCATTGAGAAAATGCATTCACCCAAGCAGATCTGTCCATGAAAATCAATGTACAAATACTTCTTTTCCAGAAACCCCAAAGTGAGAAAAAGCAGCCTCCAGCTGAGAAAAAGAGAAAGTGTCCAGCAAAGACAGCTCAGTAATTGTGACATATTGCTTCTCCTGCTACCCAGTTTCATTTTGACACTTACCTTATATCCTGTATAGAATCCAGTTTCACATCCACAATATGAGCTACTTCACCAGTTATGGGACTGAAATGTCTGTGTTGCTTGTATAAACACAATGCAAATTTAGACAGAGCTGGCAAACTAAGCCTGTCAAGACAATAAAGAAAGACAGAATATTTACCTTTTCTTTCTAGTGAATACCTAAAGACAAAAATCTACTTCAACAATTACATAAAAGACAAGGTTATATTCAAATTACAAACCAAGGAAACAAAATACCTAAACATTTTCTGTTTGGGCACCTATACTGATACCTTGGACTCAGGCAAAACACCTAGGTATTTCTTATTAGAGCATTTTGTGCATATGAATCTCTAAAAAAATCAGAAGTTCTGCATTTAACCAGATCAGCGTAAGAAATCTCAAAAGATTATATTCTCAAGCAGCGATGTGAAATAGCTAAAATGCCTGGGAGCAATTTATTACCTGAATGTCATTTTGTGTTCTAGGTGCACTGAATTTATTTATTTGTCGAGATGCCCCAGGTGTTAGTTAAGCTGGGAGAGGCAATTCTGTGATGCTGGTGCCAAAGCTGACACTAGCTTCTGCCATTAGCCTGAGACTAAAGAATTAAAATTACAATATAAAAAAAAAACCAAAACCAAAGCAACCCAATAAAAAAACAACAACCAAAAAACCCCCACCCTAAGGGAAAATGTTGATGTTTTAATACAAAAGGTTTTCAGTAAAATTGAGGCAAGCAGGGTTCTAACAACCTTTTAAGAGTTGGACAGCAAGCACTGAGATAAAACCTTAAATATCAAAACTTGCAACACACTTCAAACACATAAATCTACACAGACAATATATTTCAAAATATATTTCAAAAACTTAAGTGCCAGTCCCCATTGTTGCAGTATGTGAATATTGCAAGCATTAAATTTACCAATATTCAAAACCTCCATATGTATAAAAATTATTTCCAAAACCTTCAAAAATACAACTGACTTTTAAAATATTTACATAATGTTTATAACATCTTATAAATACTGAGAACTCTGTGTAGCCTCAAATGAAGCACATCACACTTGCAACTTACACCCTTCACAAAGCAGAGCAGTGCAGTATATTACTTGCCTTTCTAATCTTTTCCATGCTTCTGTAACAAGTGCTTCTGTTAGAGAATCATGGTCTTCAACACTGAGCCTTCAGAAGAAAGACATAATAGTTTGGTTTTCTTCAAAGTTATTAATAATCATAACTCCATGTACCGGTAGTGCAAAGCAGATCAGTTCTGCCTGCCTCTCAAAAACCAGGCACAGGACATCAAGTTGTCTGTGTCACACAGTCAGATTATGGAAGCTGGGATAGAGCAGTCTCCTTATAGAATGGCTTTCTAGTCATAATTCCACCTCTTTTTATTAGCAAATTAAAAAAATGTAGAGATGTGGAATTCAACATATTGCTGCTCACCTCAGAAGACTATACAGGGTGTCCACTATGACCTCATCTTCCATGCGTTCCACCTTGTTTTCTGCTAAAATGCAAAGGGTAACAAACTGGGAGTGATTTCTTACATAGTCACTAGTCCTTAAGAGAAGCGGCCTCTTCTTTTGCAATTGCCACAGCATGTTCAATGCAATTCCCACATGTTTTTCAGACAGCCTGGCCTTGTTCCTTCCAACAAGGCTGAACACTTCATCTTCATGGGTGCAGCTTTTTATCTGGCTCAAAAGCAGATCACTACTCAGAGTCCGAGCTTTGTAATGTCTCAGAGTAAACAGGCAAACCTGCCTCAAACAAAGCATTTTGCTATGCCTACCAGCTACTGTTGAAGTGTCCAGAAAGAGTCTTCTTTCACTTTTCACAGGAAACCGTGTTGTTACAAACTCAAGTATTTGCAAAACAGAACACCATTTTTCTTTCATCCTGTATGGTCACTGTATTAAGAATCCAATTCTGACGTACCTGTAATGAGACAGAATCAAAGTAGTTAAGTGCAGCCATAACTACCAGCCAAAAATTAATGTCTCCATCTTTTAATGTTCTGAGTAAGATAAACTTGAGAAGAACCTATAGCCTGGATTCTTCTCAGAGAAGCTCCCAACAATAAACACTGATGTGCTCACAAGCACTAAGAAAAAGTAGTTCATTTGGTATGTTTTCAGAGTTAGAAACCTGCCTTTAAAAGGTACATGTGCTACAACCAAGAGAGCTTTTTAACATGCAGGCACTACATAATTAAGTCAAGCAAGGATTGCTCTCACTAGGCTGCTCCATAATCCCAAACTGGGGTCTGGGAACTGCCAGAAAATACAGCCATTGGTGGTAAAAGGAAGTGAGGTGGCAAGAGCTCCTGAGCTGGCATCACTGGATTCTTCTTGCTATATATGTGCATGCATTCCACAGTGATATCTACTGTACCCTCCCTATCAACTGCTCCCAGAGTTTCCTTTCCACCCTTTAAGAAAATACTGATATATTTAAACTTGGTTTTAAGATTTAATGTACCATATTAGAGAACATTAAGCAAAGGCATTTTATTAGTGTATTTTTGTCTTACTTGCTGTTCCTCTACGCTCATGTTCATCCAATGAAAAAATAGTTAAAATATCAATTCACATTTACTCCCCACAGTACCAGCAAGCTAAGCTGACAGCAGACAGGATGAAGTAGACACCTGAAGGGAATATAAAAACTTCAGGCTCAGATAACTTCCTTGTAAGCCCAGGTAACACATCCTTACCCCTTGCAGTGGACCTTGCACCCCTGATCTCTAAGTGACTGGGGAACCAGCATCTCTACCTGAAACGGTCTGCAGAAAGTTTCCTGGAAGGCATTTACCAGATGCATGTGATTTACCACAGACTTCTATATAATTTTAAATTGTAATTAATTCTAATATTAAAATGAAATCAATAGGAAATGTTGGATGTTTTGAAGCTTATAAACACATATATTAAAAATAGGTAATTTATATCTACTTAAAAAACTATCTCTAAAGTGTTCTACTTACAAAACATACACTAACAGGACAAAAAATTCTTTAAAATCACTTGCAATCAGTTGAAACACAATAAGCATTTTCAAGGCTGCATTACAAACTACAGTGAGCCACGAAGTCTTCCACCAAGAAGAAAACGTGGGCACCCACTACTCCCCATGTATAGAAAGTATTAAAGATTTAAGTAGCTAAGAGTGAAGTGAGCTGCTTGCGCGATATAGGGTGTTTTTAACCCGTTTGCCAGAATCCCGTTTCCGTGAGCCATGCCGTGGGGCTATATCTCTTGTCACACGGGTATAAGCAGCGGCCTACCTCATGTTCTGACTCCGCCGGATTCCCGCGGAAAGCCCGCCTGCGGGCCGCCTCCTCTTTCCCCGCGGCGAGATTTTGACCCAGAAGCGCTTCAGAAGGAGCGGGGAAAGGGGCTGGGGCCGCTACGCGGGCCTCACGGCCACAGCCCCCTGCCCGCCACCCGCACGCAGGAGCCAAACCGCAGCGTCTGGCTCGCTTCCCTCCACCGCTCCTCCGCTCCTTCGGCCACGTTTGCCTAACGGCGGCTGCACTCCTCCAGGTCCTGGGAGGAAGAGGGCACTGTCATGTTCGAGGCGAGGAAGCTCCGAGCCCGGCCCCCCAGCACTGCCTCGCTCAGCCGCGGCAGGGCCTGCCCTTCCCGCCGTGCGGGGGAAAAGGGGTCCTGAGCCGCAAGTCCCTCAGCCACCACCGCACAACACGGTGGGGGCGGCACTACCCGGGCCGAGCGGCAGCCCGCCTTCTCATCACGCGCTGCACAGAGGTGGAGGCGATCTCTGAGGGGCGGCCCGGCGGCGGGCACGGCCCCGCTCTCGGCAGGCCATAGCGCAGCACACCCCGGGGAGCGACGGGTCTGCCCGCGCTGGCGCGGGCGAGGGCTACGGAAATGGCCACGTCCAGCTCCCGGCAGGGATAAATAGGAAAACGAAGGAGTCGGTTTCGCCTACGCAACTTTGAGGCCTCCCTGCACCCGCATGAGAGTCCTTAGCTTAACTTTTTCACAAGACCCTCCCTGTATTCAAGCCACATCTGGATATTGCTCTCTCAAAACAAGCTTTCCGTGTGCCTCTGCACTGTTACTCACCATGTGCATGCCCCAACATCAGCATCTCCCGTGAGCTGAGATGTCAGGAAAGTAGGGAGAAAGGGAAAAGTCCAGCCAGTTAGACCTTCCAAAGGAAATAAAAATAATAATAAAAAAGTTCCAAGGTCATCTTGATTATTGCGGTCATATTGATAAAACCAAAGATTTGTGATTTTTCTGCCTATGTTGTATACATATAGCTCCAGCTAATTTCTGGACCTTATGTCGCCACTAACTGTTATCTAAACACTTAATAACTGAAAATCAAGTAGGTATAAATCATTCCACAGAAAATAATAAAGCAGTATATTGGTAAGTTTCAGTGTAGCAGATGAAAATAGCTAAATAAGAATCCATCTGATTTCCTTTCTCATCATAATAACCTTTCAAAAACTTGAGTCTACCCACTTTTTCAGTTCCTACAACATCACTGCTTTCCCACACATACACCTTCTTCTTGTTATTATCATAACAAGTATATTTAGACAGAATGATAAGAACCTCAGGTTATTCTACAATCACAGCTAGGACTACTACCATGACCAATTTTTACTTGCTGTTTTGCAGCTGACTATCAAAGGTTTGGAGTTGTTTTACTTTTTGTTGATCATATGTGTACCTCATATATTGGATGCTTATGAATATGGAACTCACTCAAGCTAATATTATAGCCCCTACTTAATTTACTAAGGTCTGTAATGTTTTAGGAAAAACAGCACATAAAAATTTTAACTAGATTTGTAACAACTTTTCTAACTCTAAAGTAACTGGAACAGCTCCTGTATCTTTCTGCTAGTAAATCCATATAACCTTACAGTCTACACAGGCGTGCAAGTGACAGAGTGAGACCCAGACCCTGCCCAGCGATCTCAAAATGTGGCGCTTACCTCTCTCAAGAGCCTCAGGCTTAGCGCAGACTCACATAAAAACTCCGAGGCGTCTGATCTCCCACTCAAGAGGAAAACTATTCCACATTCAGATGAAGGAGACTTCTGCAAATCATACAGATTTTTCACTTACAAGATGCTGAACTTTCCACTTCTGACTTATCAAGTACATTTGGATGAAACCAGTTAATAATCTGCAAAACAAATTTAAAAAGCTAGATAAAATGACCTTAAATTTTAACATGCAGGGGAAGAAAACAAGATTTATTAAAGCATGCTGTGCTGAAGTCAGTGTTAATTTTCTAAACGCAAGTCCAGTCAGCAGCTTCTTCAGGACTTCAGAACTCAAGGAAGTCCATTTTATTTTATTTATTTTATTTTCCCCCCAGAAACTCAGGAGAAAACTTGCTTTCCTGCTTTCAACAGACTTCTTGACAGCTAGCCATAGAAACATAGAATCACAGAATGGTTAGGGTAAGAAGGGACCTTAAAGCTCGTCTAGTCCCAGCTCCCTGCCACATGCTGGGGCACCTTCCACTAGACCAGGTTGCTCAAAGCCTCATCCAACCTGGCCTTGAACACTGCCAGGGATGGGGCAGCCACAGCTTCTCTGGACAACCTCTTCAGGGCCTCACTACCCTCACAGTAAAGAATTTCTTCCTAATGTCTGATCTACATCTACCCTCTGTCAGTTTTAAGCCATTCCCCCTTGTCCTATCACGGCATGCCTTAGTAAAACGTCCCTTTCAAGATTTCTTGTAGACCCCTTTAGGTACTGGATGGCTGCTGTCAGGTCTCCCCCGAGACTTCTCCAGGCTGAACAAGCCCAACTCTCAGCCTGTCTTCGTAGGAGAGGACTTCCAACACCTCCTGTTACTTATGATTACTAACCTCAATGCTCATTGGTCTGAATTAAAACCTTTCAAAGGAGGTACATACTTCTGGATAAGTCTTAACTAATTTTGAAGGTGCTCACAGCTTTATGCATTCTCATAAACTTTCATCTCCCTATTCTTAAGGTCAATTGAAATTGAATTTGAATGACAATACAGACGTACAGGACAGGATTACAGGAACTTTTTTTTTGCATACAGTTGGTCTAAATTCACATTTTGGTTCTTTACAACCCATAGCACCACATGTGTCAGGTACTGCTGGAGTAACCTTAAGCCCTTCCAGTACTGTCCTGGATGTTTCCTTTAGCAATGAAACAGCCAGCAGGTAGAGACCACATCTGGAATACTGTGTCTAGTTCTGGGCTCCTCAGTACAAGAAAGACAAGGAGCTACTGGAGAGAGTCCAGAGGAGGCCACAAGGATGATCAGCGGTCTGGAGCATCTCTTATGAGAAGAGATTGCAGGAGCTGGGCCTGTTTAGTCTAGAGAAGAGGAGACTGAGAAGGGATCTCATTAATGCATTTAAATATCTCAAAGGTGGGCACCAGGAGGATGATGCCTAGTGACAGGATGAGGAGCAATGGCCATAAACTAAAACACAAGAAGTTTCACCTCAACATGAGGACAACTTCTTTACCTTAAAGGTGGCAGAGCACTAGAACAGGCTGCCAGGGAGGTTGTGGAGTCTCCCTCTCTGGAGACATTCAGAACTCAGCTGGACGTGCGTAACCTGCTCTAGGTGGCCCTGCCTTGGCAGGGTGTTGGACTAGACAACGTCCAGAGGTTCCTTCCAACCCTAACGGCCCTGTGATTCTGTGTATCCCTTGGCCATTTCCGCCGCTCTTCGCGGAGCCATCCATCAGTGTCCCGCCAGCAGGGCAGGCCAACGCTAGCTCCGGACACGTTTGCTTGGAGAGCAACCGTGTACCTGCAGACGCAAGGCAGAGGCCTCCAGCCGCTCCAGCTACCCCGGCGCCTTCCCGCGCTGAGCCCGTCCTCGCCTCAGGCGGCGGCGGGCACGAAGCGGCGGGAGGGGGCGGAGCACCTCTGACGAGCAGGAGGAGGCGGGCGCCCCTTCCCGCAACTGCTTCGGCTGTGAGCGGCCCCCGCCTCCTCGCCGGTACCGGCCACGGCTATACAGTGTCCGGCTATCTCCTTCATCCTTCCCGGGCCGGGGTGCCGTTCCTCACATCTCCGCACCTCGCCACCCAACCCGCCGCACCGCCCCCGGGGTCGCCCCCTCCCGCCCTTTCCTTCCACTGACGCAGTCTTTGCCGCACCAGCTCTAACATGGCGGCGAGGCACTGAGGAGCGCGGGGCGACGCGGGCCGCGAGCGGGGTGAGTGCCGGTGCCGCAGCCAGTCGCTGCAGGGGTCCGGCGCGGTCGCCATGCGGTCGGACGAGAGCCGCGGCCCAGACCGCAGCGCGGGCCCCGGGGAATTTGTGGGGGGAGGTCACATCGCCGCGGGGCCTGAGCCTGGGTCACGGATGGGGGAGGGAGCTCCCACCCCTTCTCTCCCCTCCCCGGCCTGTTGAGGGGACTAGACTGACCGCTGCTCCGCCGCTGTGGGGTAGTTGTGGTAGGCTTCCTGCGCACACACACGCTCCCTCGGCAGGCCCGGCGGCCCGTGTGCGGGGGGCGGGCGAGCCAGCGGCCGGGCCGCGGCCGGCGCTTGCCCCGGCGGGAGGCCCCCGGGCATCCCAGGTGAGGGTGGTCCTTGAGAGGAAATGGGGACGTGAGGAGCAGCGAGTGGGGCCGGGCGGCAGGTGGGAGCAGGAGGGGTGGGTGAAACGGAGCACGGGGCCCGGCCAAAATTGCTCCAGGTGAAAGGGGCCGCGCCGCTGAGAATTGTCGCCGCAGCGCAGCAAGCCGCGGGTCGGCACGGTGCCGGTCTGCCTGCCCACTGCCAGCCCCCGGTCGGCCCTGGGTGCTCCTCGCTGCCTGCTCCGGAGTTTGAATGAGTCCTCACTCCTCCCCTAGAAGGCGAAGTAACCGGCCTGACTGCGCGCCACATGTTCTCCTCCCCTCCGCAGGCCTCTCCTAGGGAAGTGAAGCCTACAGGAGCTACCATGGCTGGCAGGAAGGGTCCTCTGCCATTCTCTTCTAAGGATTTCCTAAGGCACTTAAGGGGATTTTTATCAGTAAGGAGTTTCAGGCTCAGGTAGTGTGCAGCCACGACCAAACCGTAGTATATGATTGTACTTTCAGTCATTGAGGAGGCTCTGAAGGAGAGAGGCATAGGAGAAAAAGAAATAGTTTATTGAAACTGGGCAAATTATCTACTGTAGTTGTAAACATTGCCTTACAGTTCAGTCACAATTAGAAAAGTAACTTCATAATGATGATAAAGTTACCTTTGCAAGTAGTTGCCTAATGTTTGGCGAGTTAGTTATATTGTAGTAATAGTCTGAGACCTGCTTTAAGAGGAACATGAGACCATATCTTTTGCATTAAATCTGTTTTCTAAGATGTATCTTCTGAGAGAGTGTTTTGTTGGTTTTTTTTTCATGTTTCTGTGCTGTACTGCCTGCAGAAGAGGCTGTTCTTTGGACAGGGATAAATGTTTTTAGTCTGGTTGGGTTTTGTTGTGGGTTTTTTTAATACATAATTTTTTTAAATCTTTTCCCCCCCATCGTGTTTTACTATTCCTATTCATTAATGCATTGGGGTCCAACAGAACCCCTATTTTTAGGTACTACTATGATAAAAACATGGAAACTACACATGATTTATGAAGGCTTGGTTTATCTCAACTTGCAGAGCTTGTTTTACTGGCTTTTGAAATTATTTATAAAGATTTTTGGAAAAAAGTATAATTTCCTGTATATGAAGTAGGCATGAAGGGGAACATACAAAGGATACCAGCATCGGTAGTCCTCTGAGAGCACCCTTTTGCACTATGTGTCTTATTAAGACTTTACATTTTTCCAGTCCTCTTCTGTGAAACAGAAACATTTTTGATTTTTTTTTAAGTTAGCTAAGCAGTCATCAAGCTGTTATAAAAAGAAGATTTATTCCCCCCCCCCCTTATGATCTCAGAAAATCTGTGGATTATGAGGGAATTTGGAGTGAAGAAATATGTACTGCAATGGGGGATTTTACTCTGCTGCAGCATGATGTGTCCACTACCAGTTCAGTCCTCCATCCCATGTGCATTTAGGAGCCATTTTCCATTTGGAAGCAGAGTCAGTGAGTGCCAAGGAGCAAATTTAGCCATCTTCTAATGGAATGAGGTTTAGGTAGGAGGCTGGGATGAGGTATGGAAGGGATTTAGAACTAAAGTACTAGAGAAAGGAGAGCATGAGAATAAAAGATGGTAGAATAAGGGGATTTTGTTATGATTGGCAAATGCGGGTCAGTATTAAGAACTAGCTCCTACTGTTGGTCTTGCATTGCTCTCATCTTCAATAACAGGGGTAGGAAGGGATTCCACTCTGAAATTTAGTTTGGGAGTCCTACTGGTTAAATGGCTTAGAGATTGCATTGGACCCTTTAAAAGCTTTTTTTTTTTTTTTTTTCATTTTATACAATGCTGAAACATGCTTTTTGTTATCATTTATAAATTTTAAAATATAAATTCATGATTTCAGACCTATGTTAATCCACTTTCTGGTTATGAATGGTAGAATCGGAATGGACATATTTCTTTGCTGCTTCTGGGGGAGCAGTGAACACCAACACAGGCATTTATCTTTGGGAGAAAGCACTTGCATTTGTTCACAAATCTTAACAGGAAAAAAAACTTTCTGCATCAATTAGATAATAAAAAATCATTACTAA
Source organism: Pezoporus flaviventris (assembly GCF_033815535.1). Taxonomy (NCBI): domain Eukaryota; kingdom Metazoa; phylum Chordata; class Aves; order Psittaciformes; family Psittacidae; genus Pezoporus; species Pezoporus flaviventris. The sequence continues at coordinate 38,855,740 of NW_026892549.1, forward strand.
CTCTTGACAACAGGGCTTTTTGCTTGCAGTTGACAAGAGTATGCTTACATATTTGAACATCTTTCTCACTGTAGGTGTCTCTTTTCTAGGAAAATAAAACAATGTGCATGATCTAGTAGGAACCTGCATTTCTGTTTAAATAGTCTGAGAGAATGTTACTACCTTCTCAGCTGAATGTTACATTCTCCCAACTGAGATGTTATAAATGTCTGTGCATTCCTTATGTACTTTAATACAAGAAGACTAAATTCATGTTAATAATTGCAAAAAATCATACTGATAGTGAAACATGGAAGAAAAGATGGTGGTGTTTGGGGAAAATGCGGAGGAAATGATGGAAATTGAAGGTTGGGCTGGTTGGATTTTTGTTGTTCACCTTTTATTGTATCATCCTAACGTGTCTGAAAACTTGCCACATAGAAATGGAACTAGGAACAAAATTTCATGTCTTCCATTTCACAATCAGAACTTCGTTTCTAGTCTTTATTCTATGGCTCCACTGTCACTGTAAGCTGGTGTGTGTTACTGCCAAATCTTTTCTTGGAGCAGGGAGGAAAGGGTAGTTTCTCTGCAGCTAGGTGGCCATTTGCATGAAAGCCAAACCCATGGATGCATGAGCCCTCCCTCCGTTTTGGTATCAGCCCATGTTTATATTGGCTTCAGGTGACTGGAACCCCACAGCCTAAGTGCATGTGATATATTTTTAGTATTCACTTTGTGCATTTTCATTTTCTGGACTCAGTTTTGCTTAAAAATGTACTTCTGAAGATTCCAGATGGCTATCTTTGCAATGTAAATCAATGTAGTTTTGTCTCCCTGCGTTTGTCGATGGCCTAAAACAAGATGCTAAGAATGTGAATTTATGCTCTTTATTTTTGATTTCATTTGGATGTTAAATGAAAACCAATGGAGCAGGTTGTAAGTTGATAGAAGGAAACAAATACAAATGTAAGGTCAAGAAGAAATGAAAAATAGGGGGGAGCTGGTGATGACAGAGAAAGAAGTGAAGGAATAGGACACTGTATGTTGTTTTTTTTCCTGCTGAAAACAGCTTTGTTCCGTAATTGTTCTGTCTTGTGCAGGGACTGAAACAGCTAGGTAGTACCATGGCCTGTTCAGCATAGCTGCAAGTAATTTTTTTCCCTCCCCTCATAAAATTAGGAAATACTACTGTATTGCTGCTTACCATCAGCTCTTGCGAGAAGTATGACATGTTGATACTTCAGTTGGTGTGCATCTGGGCTCTTTAGCTCCTTTCAATTAAAAGAAGCTGGTTTATATTAAACAGTATTATTACCAGATCCTTGCTAGCACAGGTGACTTTGGAAAAAAAAAAAATCCCAAGATGTATTTTTAAGCACATCAACACATTTGAGTGATGATCTCTGGCAGAGAGATGCCTGTGAACAGTTTGGGATGGTTATCTTTTTCCATTGGTACAGATTATTTTGAAGGAGAGCAGCTGTCTGCAGCCTGGCTGTGAATTGGCCAGTTTTATCCTGCAAGTATCTGAACAAAGTAATGAAGCTAATGGAGGTGTGAAGGGATGCAAATTGTCATGGACACAGCTAGTGATGCCCCTGCTATGGATGCAGCTTTTCTGAAAAGACTAAATATTGCTGGTGTATTTGTCAATAAACACAAATATGCTCTAAGCTGAACTGGAATTCCACTTTCAGAAATAAAACCAGCAGGCTTCTTTAGTTAGATATACTGAATTGGTGTTTTGGTTGTTTCAGGGTTGGTTTTTTTTTTTCTGGTTTGGGGATTTAGTTTTTTTGTGGGTTTTTTTTTTTTTCCTTTTTTTTTTTCACATAATTTCCACTTGGACTTAGTAAAAAGGCTTTCCAAACAGCAGGTGGTTGAGCAAGATGAATGGCTTAAACATTTCAGGATAGTACTTAGGTTGATATATTGTCCTTTCTTACAGAGTTTTGGAAGGAAGAAGTGAGCCAACTTCTCAGGATTGCCCTGCAAAGCACATTTTTGTGTGTATGTATAGCAAGCATCTTTTGGGTTGAGTTTAAAAATATTCCCTTCACTGGTAAAATTCCACCAAGTTCACAATTAAAAAATAAAAAGTATTGTGGGTTAAGAGTATCCACATTCCAATTGAAAACAAATTTGAAGAGATAAGTACACAAGTCATGTAAGCCTTCTTGGTACTAGACATATAGTATTATTGAGCTTTTCTTGTATTTTTCTGACCTTATTTTTGGTATTTTCAAATGTATCTTTGTTGGGTCTGTATTTAACATTCATACCCAATATACTTGCTTTTAATAGAGACAAGTTTTAAATGATCAGTATGTACAAGATTGTATTTGGTGTTTAATGCTACATGAATAGAAATTAATAGTTCATGGATCACTTGTAGCTCTGTAGTTTTTTTCTGTAACACTTCAGGTCTGTCTGAAGTAACAACTTCACAAAGGATGTTCAAGTATATTGAAAAAGAAACGCTCATTTGACTTTTAGGTAGGTAGGATAAAAATCACTGATATTTTAGCCTGGCTTACTAGGCAATGTCAGCTCAAGAGTTAGGTATATTTATTTGACCAGTCAGGGTGTTCATACTGACCATTTGACATAACTGTCATTTAGAACCAATTGCAGTCAGTGCTCAAGGGATTTTATTGGAGGATTTAGGGAAAGTGCAGGTAACATTTAGAACACGGAATAGACTTGATTTGTTTCATGTTTTTGAGGCAAGAGAGAGGTAGAAAACCATCAAATTGAGCTAAAGGTTGTGAGAATAGGGATTCAGGTAGACTTCTTCATTTATTCCGTCTCTCTCTCACCCAGTTCTCCATAAAACTGAGTTAAAAATTGACTGACATAAGTATACTGACATTTATTTTACAGTTTGGCTTTAGTCATTATCAGTGCTTGAAATAAAAAAATTGTGTGATATATAAAGATAGTTTCATTTGTTTTGGCTAAAATACTGTATATAAATGTTAAGGCATACCTCTACATTTCTGAAGCAAATTGCCTGTAAAGTGCGAATTAAATCCTTCCTCACTCAAGCTCTACAGCTAAATGGCTAAAGTTTGGGTACAATTGATCAATCAGTTGTGGTACTAACTGGTTCTTAGATGTCTCAGTTCGGTTAAAACTGTCAGTTCTATCAGCAAACTATTTATTGCAGCATTTATTCTGAGAGGTTTCCTAGGAAAAAAACCCAACCCTGCCCATCTGTGCAGCTGTACAGTCTGTTCTGCTGCTGACAGTATGAGTCGGTGGCTGTCCTTTGGGCTGGTCTCAGTTCTGTGGGCACTTTGTCCCCTCCCACCTTTCTCATCTACTTTCCTTGCCCATGCTGCCACCTTCCTGGAGCTGTCCTAGAGTCTGTGCAGTATAGCATGGTGAGCTGGTCAGCCTTCTGCTAACCTGACAAAGTCCTCAGCTACAGTTGTTTTCTCTATTTGTTCCTCTGCCTGGCTTCAGAATTTGTTATACTAATAGAAGAGAAAATGTAATTCAGGGAGAGGAGTGAGCAGACTGAGCCTGCTCCTTTTGATAAGTCTCTGGCTTGTAGGAATTAGTGTATTTACATAGCTAAAAAGACATCTAGTGGGATTCTGTGTGTTTGCAAAGTCTCGTCATGCTGCTAAAAATCACGTGAAGTTAGTTTACTGGATGATGTTTAACTTAAATCAGTCCTGCATTGTTCTTGTGATTTTTCATTGTGTAATCTTGGCAAAATGTTAGGAGTGGCACTGAGCACAAGTGAGAGAATATAGACTAACATGATTACGCTGCTGTCTTTTGATTTCTTACAGTCTCTTGTTCCAAAGATGAGAGTGACAGATGGTGACAATTGAATTTTCTGAGACTGTTCTGTGGCACAGATATGAGTGAAGCTTTTGGAGAGATGTATGCAGTGTGTCAGCTAGATTTCAGTAGTGTTTTCTGGCAATAAAAATAATTAGAACTGAAAATTTATGTATTATATTCCAACTTCTGGAAGAGGTACTCCAGTCTTACAGATCCTGTTGCTGTCATTGGGGATTTTTTCCCTCTCTGAAGTAATTCAGAGGGTATGTGGCTTCAGAAAAGGAAAAAAATAGTGTGATTGTGCATAGTGTTGGAAGGTCAGAGATACAAATGGGATTAAGATAGTGCTTGTTACATAAAACCAAAGGGATATACTCAAAGAAAAGGGGAAATTGCATTAAAATTCTTGATAAAGAATCATAGAATCACTTAGCTAAAAGACCCTTAAGATCACCGAGTCAATCTGTAAACCTAACATTGTCAAGTCCAGTGCTAAACTATGTCCCTAAGCACCGTGTCTACATATCTTTTAAATACCTCCAGGAATGATGACTCAGATGAGGAAATAATAAAAAGCCAAAATAGTTTCACTCAACAGTAGCTGGAAGAGTGTATTTTTAATTTTTTTAAATGTAGAATGGTTTCATTCTCAATTAGAGCAGCTCCTGATAATTGCAGTGATAGGAATCCAGGAAATATATTCTTAAGAAGTTGAATGCTTAAGTCTTAACGTAACAATATGTTGGTGGTTTATCAAGTTGTAACAATCATAAGTTATTTTCCACTCTTAGACCATTCTGTTTGTGGCAAAAGTTTGGGTATTTCTTAAAGTATGCCTGCTTAACTTGTGCAGTTGCTACTTGCCTACAACAGTTGAAGTTCACTATCCTGCACTGTTCACTTTTTTGTGCTTGTAGTCAAGCCTTATGTTCTCTCTTGAGCAGCTGTAGTTCATGGCCCAGGTAATTAATAGTAACTGAGATGAACTGAACTGGGTTGTGAACCGCAACAGCTGACTTATTTCTGAGAAGAAGAGGCCTGACCTGAAGCTGGTAACCCTGACCAGAGGGGTGGGTTGGCATGTGGAGATGGCAGCCTCCTCAGCCACTAACACTGAGCCTAACAGAAACTGCAGATTAGTATTTTTAAAACAGGTAATTGCAAAAAGTTGCTTGAGAGCTCTCAAACAAGCTACTTGGTCTCAAAGCTGCTGGGTTGTTTTTTGTTGGTGTTCCCCCCCCCCCCCCCTTTTTTTTTTTTCACTCGCTAATGCTTATTTTATCTAGGATATAGAATTCCAGGAGTAGGCAGTTTAGGTGATTACCTGTACTGTCTCGATAGCAAGATGTCAAGCTTTATTATCCCCGTATTCTAGAGTATCTTTCTGTTTTGTATTTCCTTATCTGAGGCATAGCACTCAAGTTTAATACTATTGCAGCAAACACAATCCAAGTAACTCATTAGGGTCTACAAAACATGGAAATGACCTAGAATACGTCATGTTTTCTGAACCTTTAAAAATACTTAGGTTTGCTCTCTTTTTTTTTTTTTTAAGGTTTGCTTTTTGCAGTTTTTGTTGTCTTTGTAAGTCAATGTAGAAGATTTTACACAGTTTTCCTATACAAAAGGAAGAGCTAAATTTACTTCTCTTACTCGCAGCATTTAAACTTTTGAAGCCATGGGAGTAAAGGTCCAGAGGCCTCGTTGCTTTTTTGACATAGCCATCAACAATGTACCTGGTAAGAAAATTAAAACGTCCATTGAGTAGCACGATATTCATACAAGATACATAAGAATAATACAAGAATTAATGGCATAAAATATATGGCTTTTTTTTTTCTAGCTGGAAGAGTGGTCTTTGAACTGTTTTCAGATGTGTGTCCAAAGACATGTGAAAATTTTCGCTGCCTTTGCACAGGTTTGTAGATTCTAAATTTATTTGGAATTTTTAATATAATACCATGTTAGCTAGTTTGATGTCTATTATATTTTTCTGACACTTTCTTACATGCAAAATAAGTCCATAAAACATTGGTTCTTGGTATCTCTTGAGATTTGTCTGATTTCTCAAATACATCTGATGTAGAATCAATGCAGTTGTAGCTTTGGCTTAGTATGTTGCAGGGACTATATACTAATCAACTTTAAATACAGACACAGTAAGCTGATTTTCCGTTACTAGCATAGATATTACTGTTCACATTACATAACATCATCCAGTCTTGAAAGGTAGCCAGTAGGAGGTCAACCATGCAGACTTACTTTTCAGTCTTGTGATCCTTTGAGGTATTTGACAATATTTGCTGTATTCATTAGTATTTCCCCCCTCGCTTAATTTGTTGATGGAGACTGGCGATATTCACTCCTACTAAAATCCAAATTATTTTTTTGAGCATAATACTGAGAAGATTCTACCCTGAAAGCATTTCCAAACAGAATTACTGTCCTCTGGACTGCATGCTTTTGTTGAAAATACAGTTTAGCAAGACTTAAATTTATTATCGCAAGAATAGTTCTGTGAATACACAAGCATACATGCTTTTTGTTTTGTCTTTAGCATTTTCTGCTTCCTTTCCTTCCAGCTCTGTTGTTTTTCAGGTCAAGTTCTGTAGCTGTTAGTACTGAAATCACTCAGCAGTACTAATATTGCATGAATCAGGTGTGGGTGCATAATTGCATTCATGTCAAGTTAGCTAGAACACCATTAATTAATGCACCATGTGTATCTGCAGGAGTGTAGGTATTACCTGATCTGACATGAGGTTTATGGCACAAAATCAGATTATCAAAATTTGTTAACAAATTTGAACCTTAAAGTGATTCTTCCTCGTATCTCCTAGTATGTTATCATGTGATCATGATATTCTTGATCTGCCCAAAAGTCAGATTTATTGCATAAAGGTGCTACTGCTTTAAATTTTTTACTTGAAGTCTTTCAACAGCATTTTGGATGCGAACTCCTAAATTCATACTTAGTTGCTGACATTCAAAATCAAACACATGCTGAACTACTTTGCTGCTTTAATGTATTTAAGAATAGTGAGGAAAATACATGGGCTGATTGTTTATGATATTTATCAGCAGATTAATTCAAATTTTGATTTTGTTTTCCTCATGCAGTTTTTTTTCAGGCAGTTTTGATCCTTGTGTTAAGACAGCATGTACTTTTCAACAGCTCTGTGTTTTCCTGGCATACCTGTGTTAGACATATGCCAAGGTAGTCAACAGATACAGCTTCACATTTGTCAAAGTTTCTATCAGAAGAGTGTTTTCTAGCTGGTCAGATTCATATGGAGACACCAGTCTGTTACGGATAAGTTCAGAGGCAACTGCCTTTCAGAATAGCTGCCACTTTAATAGCTTAGAGCAAGAGCTATAAGAGCTAAACAGCACTTTGACAGCACTGAGAGGAAGAGATCCTTTTCCTTCCAACGTATACCACTGACTACCGTGCTATTATCTTGAGGTGGCTCTGCCATTCACAGAACACACCATGAGCCATTTGTCTTGCCAGTTCAGCAGAAACCTTACCTATTTGAGGGCAGCAGAGAAAGTAGCTGGAGCAGAGAGTTTGCTGACAGGTCTTGAGCACCAGATCTGACATAAGGAAGAGAGATGACAGTTGTAATCATGAGTGAAAGTGGGAAACGAGATTCCTTATTCTTCTACCTGGCTCTTTGTTTTTGTTATGAGCTTTTATGGTACTTTAAACATGCCATGTTGTAACTGAAGATCTGAGTGTTTCTTTAATGCTTCTGAGCAATGTCATTTATCTTAAACTAGCTGTTTAATTTCAGTCCATCTGCATGGAAGAGACCAGAGTTGTATACTAACATAAGTAAGGATTTCTTCTGGTGTAACCATAGAGACAGAAAGTAGTTTCTGCTCTGCTTTCCTAAATGCTAGTTTCTTATTGGTATTGCAGGTATGTGTCTTCCTCATAAGCTAATTTTTCAGAGCTTAGTAGATGATTTTGATTAAGTGCTTACTTAAGTAGCACTTTTTTGCAGTGGAAGTTCTACAGGTACCAAGAGTAATTTTGGGTTTTGTTCCTCCTCTTTTCCTTCAGGTGAAAAGGGTACAGGAAAATCCACCCAAAAGCCATTGCATTACAAAAGTTGTCTGTTTCACAGGGTTGTGAAGGATTTTATGATCCAAGGAGGTGACTTCAGTGAAGGTATGATGTGAATCTTTGAAGAAGCGCTTGTGTGATAGGATGTTGCAGGAATTCTGTGTAGCATCATTTACTTATATTAATTATTCTGTGATTCAGCCTCTATTTTCCCCTTTTTTTCTTCATAAGAACCTTTATATGAAAACTTAAGTAATGAACTTGTATAAATTTACACATGTGCACACACATGCACACACTTTTGCTCAGTTATTTCCTTGGTCAGTAGTAAGTACTCTCTATTTAAAGGTTTAAATATGAGGATAAAATATCTGCTGCTGGGAAATTGGAGAAAAAAAAAGGAGAGACTAGCAGAATACAGGGGAGAATGCCTTCTTGGTTTTCAGGTTTGCTTTGGGACTGCAAAGATGTGTCTTGGGTCGTCTTTGCATATCTTGGAGAATAATGTCAGTGGCTTGGATGCAGTCGAATTAGTATTTTGTTCGATGAAGCACCTTCCGCATAACTTGACTTTACCACTACTTGAAGTTGTAACTAATTTTTTTTTCTTCTTCAAGGAAATGGCAGGGGAGGAGAATCCATCTATGGTGGCTTTTTTGAAGGTGAGTTTTATCAGTCTGCTCTATTTTGGTGTTACTACAAGCAATCACCTTTACAGCCTATAGTCTCTGTTCCGTAAACCTGAACTGCATTGTTTTTGTTAAGATTTTGTTCAGTCATGGAGGCATTTGACTGTCCAGTTTAGGTTATTTTATTTTACTTTTAAGATATGAACCTTTTAATTAAAGAAAAACTAAGACCAAGCTCTTTTGTATTTGCCCATTTTACCAGATTCACCTTTTTTTAACTGTTTTTAAACATACGCTTTTGTCTTGAGCAGCTAGATAAAAATTGGGGATTGTCCTTTCTTCCAGTGAAAGGAGAAAAGCATGATGGAATCAGGTTTCCTTGCAAATGTTTATTTTAAAGAATGCATAAACCCCTCCTTTCCTGAATGTGGGAGGAAGTAGTAATAGAGGCTGTCGGGTTCCTCACGGTCCTGTTTTTTTTTTTCAGACAGTATTGCAGAAGTACCTCTTCTACACTCCAGTGTGTTTATCCAGAACATAGTGAAGCATCTCTGCGCTTTGCAGAGCAGTTTTTGGTATTAGACCTAACCCTATGTGGTGGCTAGCTGTCACCAGCAGGAGTGGTTATGCTCCTCCCTCATCCCTGCCATTTTTCTTTTAACGTTGGTTTTTGCCTGAGCTTGCAGCAAACAAACAAAAGAATTATTCACTATTTTAGTAGGGCCAAGCTGCTATTTTGTATCAGACCTTGAGTTGAATCAACAGTTTGCAGCTGCCAAAAGAAGGTCTTACCTTGCCTTGACTCTCATTGAGATCAAGCTTTCAGCTTATTCAACTTTCTAAAATGCCCAAAGGCTATTGCAGGGAAAAAAAAAAAAGGATTTATTTCCATATTAGCGAGTGGCCCCAGTTCAGTGATTTGGCAAGCATTAGAACCAACACAAACGAGTAGCTAGGTTTGAGGAAATGTATGGTTGGGGGAGATGGAAGAGGGAGCAAAACCTCTACCTACATTCTGGCAGTTGCAAGCTGGCTGGTCACCTCATCCACAGCATGAAAATTAGTTCATGGGAGTTTTTGCTTTTGTAGATCCCTTACCCAACTCACTATAGGATTAGATTGACACAATGCTATGTCAGATAGCAATTGTACAGGTGACTGAAGAGAGAGTGGGACTGTCCCTTTTGCTTACAGTGTGTTGTGAAACCATATCTTTACAGGTAGTATTCTTTAGTACTTTGTTAATACTTGCTCCTGCCATCTGTACCTACACAATATTGAGTCAACTTCCTCTGTCAAAGCAGTCTTTATGCTGTTTTGGGAAAGGAGAGAGGATAATTTCCTGCAGATAGTGATTACATATCACAGTTTCATTAGAATTTAGTCGAACTGTTACAGTGATTTGCTTATCAGAAATAGTATTCGTTTAAGTTAAAGCTATTTTCTTAATGGCCAGCTTGGCAAGTTCATCTGCGTGTCTGACAAACAGAAGCTGTTCAGGATTGTTACCAAACTGGATATCCATGTGTTTTAAAAATAATAAAACCAACAAAACTGCCTCAAAATGAGGGGTTTCTTAATCATTAATAAGGATGAGTGTACTTAGATTACAGCATTTATCTTAAGCATATATCATATATTTAAAGTAACTGAAAACGCTTTTTCAGATGAAAGCTTTGCTGTAAAGCACAACAAAGAATTTCTCCTTTCAATGGCCAACCGAGGGAAAGATACAAATGGTTCACAGTTCTTTATGTAAGTATTGTACTGCCCTGAAATGTGTGTGTGGCTTGCCATTTGTAAGTTGTAAAGGTAATCCTTGTAAATATTGAAGACCAGATGCTTTGCAAACCTAGAGTTGATGTTTTGTCACAGAGTCGCATGGAAATAGACATTTTCCTAATATACGGTTTAGGGAACCTGACAGTTATTATCACTTTTGTGTTTAGTGCTTATTTAGTGCAGAAGACCTTTTGATAATTTTCAGTAGCTTGTGTTCTAACTTGGCCGATAAAGCAAGCCTGGTAGTTCCTTGTAGAATTCTTACCACTTTCTTCTAGTATGTGTTGTCTGGAAGAAGGCAGAACAGCTCTGTGGGCTCTCAAAAACAGTAGAGTTTTGGGGCTTTTTGGTCACATAATAACTTTCCAGTGCAGTCTCATTTACAGTTAAAACTTGAATTCTTAAAATACATTGCAGTAGACTCTTCTTTAATTTATTTACAGAAAACAGTCTTGAAATACATCACTTTTACTCATATTTCATGCTTTAATTAAATGGTGAGCTGTGGATGTCACTTGCCATTAGGCCATTATTTTGGGATTTCTGACTGGTCATTACTGTAATTATCCTAGTTTACTTCTGCCATGGCTGACATTGGTATATCTTGGGGCTAATATTGGGGAAAGCTGAGAGAAATTCACTTGTACTTCTGAGTTGATTAATCTGTACATGCAGTTATTTTTTTCCTTTGATTTCTGATTATTTTCTAACGTATACAAGGTTATTTGCAGTTTTCCTGTTCTGAGGCATTTGCCTTAATTTTTATCTGTTCTTGGTATTATTTATACCATTTAATAAATAGAATACTTATCCTGTATGAGGGTGCTGTCTAAAAAATTATGTGCACATTTTGTTCAGTAAAATGTCATAAAGTAATGAATTGAACAGGTAGTTTAATGTATAAAACATGAAATACTTTTAACTGCACACAGAATAACATATACTGGGTTTGTTAGTTCAGTCAGACTTGCACCTTCATATGTGTATATGACATTATTCAAATGGTGACTGCTTTCCACTAATACTGACTTTGTTTTTCTCTTTAAAAACCTGGAAACAACAGAACAACTAAACCTACACCTCACTTAGATGGGTAAATATCTATTATCTCCTTCTTATGTTTGTTTGGGAACTGCCTTGGGAAAATGAAGTACTAAGAATACTGTTGTTTAAATTCTTCAGACATCATGTTGTTTTTGGACAAGTCATCTCAGGTCAAGAAGTTGTGAGAGAAATTGAAAACCAGAAAACAGATGCATCTAGTAAACCATATGCTGAAGTACGCATACTGAGTTGCGGAGAGTTAATTCCAAAATCCAAAGGTAAAGTTGAACTGTACATTTTACATGGATGCAAACTGTGAGGTAATTTTGCTCATTTTCTTCCCGGTTGGTTGCTTATAAAAATATTTAGAAACTTATTTGTGATGGATGGTGGGGCAGGTGGTGAATTTTGCAGTACAGTTTGTCTTTGAAAAAACCTAACTGATACATCAATTTGTGTTGATGCAGAAGACATTAAAGAAACATCCCGTGTGCTTTCTTTAAAGCTTCTCCTGCCTTGGATTTCCTTATAGTAGCTAAATTTTAGTACAATGCTGGCAAGCACTTGTCACATAGAAAATAGTGCTGTGTTAAGGTTGATGGCAGTCCGACTATTTGATAACTGCTGAAATTTTTGTAGGTATTGAACTTATTTCAATTTTCTTTTAGGTAAATCTTCAGAACAGGTATTGAAGACTAGTAAAGCCTGGAATAAACTTGGAATAAGTTCAATAATTATTGTAAACTATACTCTTAAACAGGTTTATGACAGTACCTGTTTTTCTGTCTGGAAGGGATGTTCTGCTGTACCATTTTAGAGCTGAACATGGTATTGGAGATTGGATTCTGCATCTTTTACAAAATAAGGCTCAATCTAAGATGTTGGTGCCACTCTGGAGAATCTCATTAGCAGAAACCCAGGATGCACGTTCGGTAGGACCTGTGATAGGGATCATCATGCTTTTTCATTCATAGCATCTTCTGCTGCTATGTACTGTGAAGGATTGCATCAGGGATATTGAAGGATAAGAGAATAGTTGTTCTTTCAGCCTAAGGAAAATACAAGCGATCAAACTTGAGCTTCTTAGTTTTTCCTCTCCTTTCTGATGTAGTTCTGTGTTCACCTGTTGGTATCTAGTAGAATGTCTTTGGAGTCTGAAGTGATCTTTTCAATACCTCAGAATTCCAAGTAAAGTATCTTAGGGCTTCTGACTTCTCAAAGCTTCTGGAACTTCCCAGATGAACTCATAAATCACCTTGTGTGTTAGGAGATAATTTTGTTTCTCTGGACAGTACTTGGGAACATGGTATCTGTTAGAAAATGCATGGATGGCATAGATTAGAAAATAAACCAATACAGATGTAGAATGGGTGAATCTAGTAGTTGAGATACCTGTTTACATGTCTGTATACATGTTTGCCTCGGTTTGCCACACTCCATTTTTAGTCCAGTCTAGAACACTTAAAATCAAATGACTTAAAATCAAATGAAGTTGAATAATACAACGGTCACAATTATAATATTGCAGAGGCCTAGATCAGAAATTTCATCTGGGATTTGAGAGGATGATCAGCTAGAGAAGTAAAATACTTGCCATCTTCCCCTCTCACTTCCCCCTCCCTGCCCCCTCCTTTTCTTTTTGTTCCTTCAAGTTGAAGGGTTTAGTAAAAATGAATGAGAGGAGCTAAATTACAGAAGAATAATTTCTCTGGCCAAGTGATGCTATTGTTAGAAAAACTTAAAAAGTTCCAGGGAAAATCCTGAAAGCTGGGGGAAGGGTGGAGGGGGGAATAAAAGAAGAAAGCTAAGTATAGAGCGAGTATTTAGAAAGGTCGTTATGGACTAGATAAACTAATGCAAGTCTCAAAAACTGAAACAAGTAACACAATGCTAACTTTCTTAAAGAAAAAAGGAGGGGGTTGATACTGATAGACGAAGTTTTTGAGAAGGGGGTTTAATTAAACAAGGCTGGCTGCATTGACTTTAGTTAATCAAAGGTATATCTTGGATGTTTTCAGGAATGTGAGACACTGACATCCTGGTTCAAAAATAGATGACAAAATTAAATAGCTTTGTGCATTAGGTAGTTTTTAATAAGAGCTTGTAATGAAGAGTCTCATGAAAAGTGTATTGCTGGGGGATTCTGCACAGAGCAGTGCTAGGCTTGATTCATGATCTTCATTGATGACATCAGTGTCCCTGTAGAATCACTGCTCGTGCAAGTGTGCTTTCTGCAATTAAGGCAGGCTGTGGCTGCTTCATAATTCATCGAAGAACAATATTGTAATTAGATCATTCTGCCAGTATTTTTTTCCTTAAAAATGTATCACTACAAATTCTCAAGCGCTGATACAGTACAAAATGACACATTTAGGAATCATGGAATACCTATGGAATAAGAGCAGTTTTGGAATGTGGCTATTCTGGTAAGTCACATCTGACCTAGACTTCAGACTTTTCTGTTCCAGATTATTATTTTTTTCCTTCTAGTGAACTAGCAATGAGGTATAAACTGGCTTGGCTTTAGCCAAAGCTGGTCAAAGTGAAGCTGGAGATGACTTTTTTTTCTTCTTCTTCCGCCCCCTCCTCTGCTGTTGCAGTTTCATGGTAGGTTGCTTGTCTACAGAAACGTCTATATCCAGGGCGTTTTTGATACAGGACTCTTCACAGTAGCAATGTCATCTGATCAACAGGAATCAAGAATAGCAGTATTCCCTATGTGATTACTGTATATAATTTTCATTTGTAAGATAACGGTCCTTAATCAAGCAGTGAAAGTCCCCCCTCTTTTGGGGGACTGCTGTAGGCCAGCACAAGTTATTGGATTTGACTGTAAAGTAACTTTTTGAGTGTCACTGCTGTGAATTGCAAGATGAGGTCACCTGTTCTGACACTAAAAAAGTGCCTGAACCCGCCTGCTTTCTGGCCAGGTCATTTCTTCATTTCAAGCCCAAGAGTCTGGTATCATGGGGCTAATGTAAGACTTGCTGCAGGTCACAAGCAGCTGAGATGCAGAGAGTCCTTGGCAGTGCCATGCAGCGTGATCATGTAATTCATGAAGTCTGGCAAATGCTAATAGGTCACAGTGAATGGAGTAGGAAGCAGTGTATCTATTTCATATGTGGTCATAAGTTGAAACCTGATCCTGAATGTAATGAGCTGGAACACTTGGACTGTAAGTAGAACTCTCTTTCTTTCTTGCTGACCTTCATGCTGCAGGTTTGGTTTCATTTATTGTGATTTGTGATTGGCCAGCACCAAATTGGTTCAGTATTCAAAATAGCATTTGCTGCTGGACAGAGATAGTTAGATGTCACCAGAAAGTGTATCTAAAACCTCTTGCCACAAGAGGATATCAGGGGAGAGACTTTTTAGCAGGGCCTGTTGTGACAGGATGAGGAGTAATGATTCTAAACTAAAAGAGGGGAGATTCAGGCTGGATGTGAGGATAAAATTCTTTACAATGAGAGTGGTAAAACACTAGCACAGTGTCTCCAGGAATGGGGTATCTACCACCTCTCTGGGCAACCTGTGCCACATTCCAGGCTGGATGTGGTTCTGGGCAACCTGATCTAGCTGATAATGCCTCTGCTCATTGCAGGGGGTTGGACTACATGATCTTTAGAGACCCTTCCAACCTAAACTGTTCTATGTTTCTTCCTTTGCTGTATAAACAGTTCTGGGCTTTTTAATTGTTGGGTTTTTTGTTTTATTTTGGGATTTTTGTTTTGATTTTTGGATGTGTTTTTTTTTGCCCTTGTCATTTCACTTCTTACCTGCCACATGATTTCCCAAATGCATCTGCTATTGGTGTTATTTTCTGCATAAGGGTCACATTATACTTGTTGAGGTAGTTGCTCACTAATTCACCTCCAGTAGTAACTATAACGCACCTAAACTTGTTACACTAATGCAGGTAAAACTGTCACAGATAGTTTTTGACATGCTTAAAACAGATGCAGGAGGGATAAAATACAGAAAATAACTACATTTATTGATGCCTTATTCAGCAACTTCTGAAATTGAGTTTGGAGACACCTTGTTTTCCCTGAAGGGAGGTGGGAAACAGTATAGTGCAATATAGTGGGGGTTTTTGAGTAAACCAAAACCAAAAGTGTCTAATAAATGAAGGTTGGAAGTACATGATCTTTAAGGTCCCTTGTATGATTAGCTTTCATTATGGATGTTGTAATAAAAACATTAGAATAATATTGAAGGCTGCTGATAGATCTAGAACATCAGTGCATCACCTTCCACAGGCAGAAGGTGTTCTGGGCAGGATGTAGTAGATGAGAAGATGGATTGATGGGATTAAAATATGACAACTTCATACATTTGAATTCACTGTTTTACATTCAGTAACAATATGCAGAACAAAAGTTAGTGTTAAAAGATGATGCTATGAATGAAAACTTAGCTGATGCTTTTCTGAGAAATTATGACTCTTTTGTCCATCTCTGCAGTGGTATAATACATCTACATTCAACTCTGCTACTCTAAAGCATACCCAGTTATATCCATTTTGCAAGTGGCAATATGGAGTTCGCACAGCTCGTCACCAGTCACAGAGAAGCTGTCTGAAGTGCAACTAGATATGCGTTTTGGGCAACCATGGATCTGTCCTCACTGATTTTTACCATTCTAGCCTAAATGGGAATGTTTTTTCTTATGAAAAGTTAAGTTGGTAGGAAGTACTAGCTTATTGTTACAAATAGTGCATCCCTAACTGTTACACTAAGGCTTATTATCCCCAGGATACATTTTCCTTCTCTGATCAGTTTAGCAAGGAATTTTATGTAAGTTTTGTTGCTTTTGATCATCCTTGAAAAATTGCTACCTCCCATCATGCAGTTTTGCAAAAACAGGCCAAGTTAGTCCTGAATTTGAGCGTTTCCACATTGAGCTT
Organism: Pezoporus flaviventris; assembly: GCF_033815535.1. NCBI lineage: Eukaryota > Metazoa > Chordata > Aves > Psittaciformes > Psittacidae > Pezoporus > Pezoporus flaviventris. The sequence goes on from NW_026892549.1 coordinate 38,871,953, forward strand.
GTGTTTGCAGTTGCAGATGCCTACTGCTACCTCCCAAGAGTCAGTAAGCGTGGTAATACCTGCTAAGCAATAGGAGTATCTAATACTGATAAATCAAAAAATGGATACACTGTTCCATTAAACAGCTAAATGGTCACTTTTGTTTTCAGAAGGGCAGTTACCAGATGTAGTCTTCGTAGAATGTTTCCACTGCCTAAAGTTCTCTACATGAGTATCACCTTTGGGTTTTTTTGCCTCCAGGTCCAATCTGCTTATATAGAATTAAAAGAATCCATTTTCCAAATAACTGAAGGCTAGAAGTTGAGTAACTGTTAATATATACTACTCGGTATTTGGTACTGCTGCCATTTTTTTCTGAATATAAGCAGCTGTAAGTGTGGTATATGCTTACATAGCATATTACATTCCCACATAGCAGGGAATTCTGAAGTGGAGTTTTTCTTCCCATCCATAAGTACAAAATCAAGGCTGTAAGTAAAAAAAAAACTGGTGAATAACCTGTATTCTTTGAAGTTCTGGAAATCTTTTTCTCTTCTGACACTTGAGTTGTTGTAATACCCAAGAGGGCTTGTTTTCTGTAGAGCAAGGACAAAAAATCATGTTAACAGAATCATAACATTTGTACCTTTTTTTTTTTCCCCTTTTTTACAAGAGTTTTTCTAATTTCTTGCCTTAGTTATTTTATAACAATGACTGATATATAATACTTAAATCCAGATTGCATTATCTTACTGGGCACAAGTGGAAACCAACAGAAGAAATGCTTGGCCAGACTAAGTAGTTTCAATTTTTCTGTCTTTAATAGAAATGAAGAAGGTTAGGCTGTTAAGGGAAACGTCTCTATGTTTTCTGCTATGTGAAGACATTGTGTTCTCTGAATTGTTTTCAGATGCAGACAGGCTGTGTAGTCAGTAATCCTGTGTTTGGTGCCTAATGTTTTCCCGTAGCTGTTTTGTGCAGATGAAGTGCAGGGGGTGGGAGGTTGCATTTAAATTGCTTGCATGTCAATGTAGCTCAGATAATATCTCTCTAAACCATGAATTCTTTGGGTAGAGCAAGCTATTAAATGCTTTTCAAAATGCTGATACTTTAAGTTAGGATTCATACACAACTTTAAAATTCATTTCTGTCTCTGATCTGAAGCCTTAACAAGTGTTTTCCTAAAATACGGATTGTTTACTGTGAGGAGGAAACAGGACTGGATATTAAGAAAAGCTTCTTCACAGGCAAGGTAATCAGGTATTGGAGCAGGCTGCCCAGGAGAAGTGGTAGAATCATTGTCTCTAGAAAAACATGTAGACGATGCCCTCAGTGACGTGGTTTAGTTAGTGGTGGACTTGGCAGTCCTGGGGTAATGGTTGGACTTGATGATCTTAAAGGTCTTCTCTAACCTAGCTGATTCTATGATTCTGTGACATCAGTATTTATTTTTTAATGGTGAAGGTTCTGTTTCTTCTGTCTGTGGCTGTAGTATGTTGTGTAGTGAATGATGAGCTATCTTTGTAATTTGCAATGACAAAGTAAAATGATATTTGATGCTAATTAGAAAAGTCAGCTACAGCAGTCTGAAGTCAGCCAGTGGTTTTTTCTCAATTTTTCTGGGTAGAGCTTTTAATTTTCTGAACAATAACCTGGTACAAATTTCTTAACACATTTCAAAAGTATTCATATAATTTAACTGATTTACCAGAAGCATCGTAACCCCGAAGCCTAAATTTCCTTTAGTAAAGTTTTTATGGTGCCCTTTTTGATTTTTCAAATTACTGTGACTCTGAAATAATACTTATGTCACTTTTAATAGCTTAAGTAGGGCTCAGATCAGTTAAAGGGCATGAAAAGCTGTGTGCTTGCATTATTTCCAGTCAGACAAGTGCCAGATTGCCAATAAGTTGCTGGTTTGAAGCTCCAGCAGCCACATGAGAAATGGTGAACTGCGTAATTAAGGACTAGTCTGCTCTTTAGCAGGGTTCCTTTGCATACCAGATGGTTAATAACTTGAAAAAAACCACCACCACCCAGAAACCATCAAACAAACATAAAACCCAACCACAACATATGAGCTGGAGGTTTAGGACTGTTCTCTGAGCATGGTTTCACTTAGCAGGAAGATTGTTTATTTGAATCTTCCCTCCAAGCTAAATTCAGTGAGTAATCAATTTAGTCTGTGGCACTTACTTCCTGTTTCAAAACTTCTCTTGTTTGTGATCTGAATAGATTTTATATGAAATCAGGTTAAACCTAAAGCCAAAGAGTTGGTTTTTTTTTAATAAACATCTTGTAAATTTTAAGTAATTCTTCATATGTAGCTTATGTTGAATGGAATGTTATCTGAAAACTTGCACAGTTCTACAAGTTCTTGACAGTATAAATTTGATAATTTAGAGCTTCGTAAATGCAAAATGTTGGAAATTTCTGATGTCTTGCTAGACATACCCTTTATTGTACTTGGGAGAAACACTGTTTTCTCCAAAACTTCCATTTGTTTTTAAGGATTTTGATGAAGTAGTCTCATGATGCAATTACAAGAATTTCAGGCAGATACTAGATGAGTTGGTTTTCCTGCTTAATGTTAAAATGTGTCTTTGCTCTTCTGACTGAAAGCCAAGAAAGAAGAAAAGAAAAGGCACAAGTCATCTTCCTCATCTAGTGACTCGGAAAGTTCAAGTGATTCAGAATCCTCTTCTGATTCATCGTCGGATTCTGAGAGTGCTTCGGAAGAGAAGTCTAAAAAACGAAAAAAGAAACAAAAGAAAAATTCCAAGAAACATAAGAAAGAAAAGAAAAAGAGAAAGAAAAGCAAGAAAAGGTGAATTTTAAACTTTGCTTTGTTACATGTACACCATACATATTCTTGTCCTATCACTGCGGAATAGTGTTCTGTGAATTAGGTATTTTGAAGTATTAGGTATAATAATTAGGTATATTGAAGTATTTTGAACTAGTGAATTAGGTATTTTGAAGTTTGGGAGAGAGTCAGTTTCCATATACAAGCTTAAATTTTTCTGATATGATGGTAAAGGACAGTGTCCATATGCATACATGCTGCAGCTTGTAAAGGAGTGAAGGAAAGGGCTAAGACTTAACATGGGTTTGGCTTGAAAAGTTGTAGGAGTGCTTAGTTTGAAATAGGTGGTGATAACTTGCTTCCCTAAACTCACTTCTGTATGATGCAATTTAAATTGTATGCAATGGGACTTAGGAGAATGTAGTCTGCAAAATTAAATGAGAAATGAATAAATGAACATTATTTTGGTCTGATATGCCAGAAGTCTTGCCATGTCACTGAAAATTGGTAAAACTCAAAAGGCACTCTTGCTTCTGAAAATGTTACTTCTAATCTAATAGTTTCACTTACAGTTAACGTGAGATACAAGTTGTGTCAGTGTGTGCAAGCCATGTTTTTCTAAGCTGGCAGCAAAATGTAAGACATGTTCACATAGGGCAGTGCTGCCTAAACGTTGTTTCAGTGGGACTAAGCTCGTTTCACACAAATTTTTTTATTCCAACTGCTTGGAATTCCAGTAGTTTGTAGCCAGTTATATATGCTAGTGTAAAATCTGAATTTGACTCTCCTGATAGTGTTTTTAGATAAAAAAAGCTGTATGTAGAGAGTAAATGATGTTCAGTGTTGCACCAGTTTTGTTCCAATGTGAACTGGAATTCATAGATTTTTTTAAATGTTGGTCAGAAATCTACTGTAGTTCTTTAGTTTAGACCAAAGATGCCACAGGGGAGAAAAAAGTTCCATCTGAAATAGCTGTTTCTTGAGTTCCTTGTGGTATCATTGTGTGTTGAATTGAGAGAATTTCTGAATTATCTAAATGGATTGAAAGGTTTTCCCTTGTCCTAATAACTCACTTCAAGTATAATTTTTCTTTAAATAAAATTAAAGCTCTTCCAGTGAAAGTGAAGATGAAAATGCTGAAGCACAGCCAGTGTCTACTGTCCGTCCTGAAGAAATTCCTCCTGTACCTGAAAACCGGTTCCTGATGAGGAAAAGTCCTCCTAAAGAAGAAGAGAAAGAAAAAGAGAGGAAAAGCAGAGAGAAGGAAAGGGATAGGTAACATGCTATGTTTTGAATTTGACTATGCGCTGACAGTGGTATGGTCAGGTTACTGTTTTAAGACTCTAATGTTAAGATAGGCCTCTCCCTATGAAACAGTTCCATATTGTGAGTACTGCTGGATGAAAAAGGATTTCTGAGTTTATTGGAAGCTGTTGCCTTTGTCCTAGAACAAAGACTTAGGCTTTGAAAATGGTTTTAAAGAATGAAAAATTTAAAATGACCAATTCAAGAAAAAGAAAGGAAGGTGCATTTAATTTCATTTAGAATTTATTGGAACATGCCCAATCTGAATCTATAAAGTCTTCTTTCAAAAATGGAAAAACTGGAAATCTTGTCAAATATTTTGTGGTCACAGAACCTGAATTTTTTACTGTGTGGTTGTTACTATGTGCACTGATTATAAAAAATAAAATTGCATGTGTGTTTTCCTTTAGTTTAATTTCTGAAGATGTTTTAAAATTGGTTTTTATTTTTTCTTTCCTTTTTTTTGTCAATAACAATGTAACTTTTTAAAAATTACTTTTAGTAATCTATCGAATTCACAGTCAACGTACCAGAGGAGGCTGTTAGTGACCAGATCTGGAAGGAAAATAAAAGGAAGAGGACCAAGGGTAAATATTTACAATCTGTTCCCCAGAATAAAGAAGGTGGTAGCACAGTCTTACAGCTGGTGTTAGGAACCGTTTTCATTAGGATGGTTGATGTAAAATAGAAAAGGTGTATTGTAATTGATTTGGGGACTGAGGCTTGAAGGAAGACAAGAAGAAAAACTAATTTCCTGCTTGCATACCAGGTTTATTTGAAGGGGAACTTTCTTTATTTGAACAAAAAAATGCTTGCTTCATATTACTGTAGTACTCTCTGATTTTGTGAATGGAATTAGCTCAAAAATGGTTCTCGTGATGAGCAGAAGCAGTATGACATCGGTCACAGGAATGTGCGGAAGACTTCTCCACCTTTTGGCAGGGGGAGCTGTCAGATTGGTTCTTCTTATTCTGTGAAGCTGTATGTTACACAGTACTTGTAGCAAAATGTTTTTAGCAACAGAAGTCTCTATCCCTCAAATTCTACTAAACACCGTAAATAAGTGTGAAGTATTGTCTTTGTGTTGCTTGTCAGAGCTAAGAAGAATTTTCATTCTTAGAAAAGCAACAGGAGAAGACCTCTGAGCAGAGTGCAAAAATCAAAGTTACCTTTAAAATAGTTATTTGATCAGACATTTTAGATTCCTGCTTTAGCTGAATGCCAAATGTATTTTGTAATAACTTGCAATGTGAACTTGTTATACATGTATGAAGTGTGATGTTATGTGCTATGTAGAATCAACTGCCAGGGCTAAAAATCTTGCATAGCTATCGCACCATGTGAAATTCAGACTTACACCCAATTTTCTCTTATTCCTTTCAAGCGTTACCGGACACCTTCCAGATCCAGGTCAAGAGATCGATTCCGACGCAGTGAAACTCCTCCACATTGGAGGCAAGAAATGCAAAGAGCTCAGAGAATGAGAGTATCTAGTGGAGAAAGATGGATAAAAGGGGACAAGTAAGATTACTTCTTTCTGGAATATATGCATTGAAATTTTTTTACATATTTAAAGTGATACCGGTCATCTTAGATTTTCCATTATGGTTACTTCTGGAAAAAAAAAAACAGGGTGCTGGTTTGGTTATCCCATTATTTGTGCCTGATTTTAGTCATGCCACTGTAAATATATAGTTACTGATACAGATGACCTAATGTGATTTAAGTTTCAGTTGTGAAGCTGTCTTGCTTCTGACTTAATTTTTCAGAGTGGAGGGGATTCAAAATATTTTAAAAAATCATATCTTTTTCTCTCCAAGGAGTGAAATACATGAAAACAGGAAAGATAATCAAAAAAGCCCAGGAAGAGGAAAAGAGAGAAAAATATCAGACCACAGACATGTTTCTGAAAGCCCAAGCAGAAGAGGGGAAAGAGAGAAGAAAAAAGATCACAAATCCAGCAGTAAAGACAGGGAGACAAGAAGGAATTCAGAAAAAGATGACAAGCATAACAAGAGCAAGGCCAAGAAAAGAGCTAAATCTAGAAGCCATAGTAAAAGCCGAGAGAAATCAAAAAGTAAAGAAAGAGACTCTAAGTACAGTAGACATGATGAAAAGAGAATAAGATCAAGAAGCAAAGAGAGAGACCATGAGAAAGGTAGAGAAAAAGAAAAACGTTATGATTCTAGAGGGAGGGATAAAGAAAGAAGTAGAAGCAAGGAGAGAAGTAAAAGGGCAGGCTCACGAAGTAATGAACAAGACCATAGGAAGAGTAAAGACAGGGAGAAACGTAGGTCAAGAAGTAGAGAGCGTGAGCACGCTAGAGGAAAACATAGTTCCAGCAGTAGAACAAGGGATCGCAGCAGAAGCCGAGACAGGGGTAGGAGAGGAAGATCGAGAAGCAGAGACAGAGATCGCAGCAGAAGTAAAGACTATTCAAGGAATAGAGATAGAGAAACAAGAAGAAGAGGAAGGTCAAGAAGCAGAGAAAGAAGAGGTACACCAGATAGATACAGAGGAAGAGAAAATAGGAGGAGGAGAGAATCAAGGAGCTCAGAGAGGGAAGAAAGTCAAAGCAGAAACAGGGAGAGGTACGCAAATAGAGAAAGTAGAAGCTCATATAAGAGGAACGATTCTGAAAGCCAAAGGAAGAGGCGTTCAAAAAGCCGTGAAAGTAGCAGTCCTGAATCCAGTAAAGATAAGAAGTCTAGTAGAGATCAGGATAGAAGTCCAGACTCAAAAAAGAGACCAAGTAGCAAAGAGAGAGAATCAAAAAAATCATATTCACGCAGCAGTAAAGAAAAGGAAAAGACCAGATCCTCAGCAGAAAAAGAAATAAACCAAAAATCAAAGAGTCAGGAAAGAGATCATGCCCCTAGTAAGGATAAAAAGTCTGACCACGAAACAAGTCCTGGAACAGATGACGACAGGCATGGATGAGTGTGTGGACTTAATGTTTCCATTGTCTCAAAGTTTTAGAGACATTTTGGGGAACGCCTTTTTTTAAGATGTGGACTTCAGTTTGGTCTTTTGATAATCTAAAACCTGGATCATTTGTACTGCTAAAGTTTTAATAAACTTGAAATGAAAAATGAATTACGTGTGTAATACAGTGTGCTGTGTTTTAAATATTTCATTGGTTTATGTATCCTTTTTGTGTGTTGGCAGCTAGAAAGTTAACTTCTATGCTGCAGTTATTTTTTACCTGATGAACTTAGTTTAGGACAGTGGCTGCCTGTGAAGAAGCTTATCCGTGTGTGGGGAAGAAAGCTGCAAGTATACTACATGTCATCTTAAAGCTAGAAGGATGTTGCGAGATGCTCATCACTGCTGTTGCTACATCTGTATTTCAGTAGGTATAAGTCCTAAGGAAAACAGTTTATAGAGGAAAACTACATTGTTGGGGTTTTTTTGTAATCACGAAGTGAAATAATTTACTTAAATCTTCACTGTACTTCTGTCATTGTCATCTGTGCTTGGGAGTTACTTCTTTGTTCTAAACAAAAAAAAATAATTAAGTGCTTATCAATATAATTAGTTTCTCTGTAACCTCCTCTTTCTGTTCCATGCTTCTGTGTTTGTCTGCTGCAGAAAATTCAGCTTGGATGGTCCAGACTGCCCTGCCTCAGTTGCTAATTAATGGATGCACAGAGATGAAGCAGATTGCCAGAATTCACAGTGGGTGTCAAAATAAGGAACAAGGAAATCCTTTCTACTCTTGCTGCTTCTTTGCAGCCTATGAGAAGGCTACTGCAGTTCTCCAGTACTGGAGCTTGGTGTAGTTGGAGCAGAATTTCAAGTGGTGTTTAAGACAGGCTCTTAATTTTTTTAAAACAAAAATTTGCTTTCCTTCCTACATCCCCTCATTCTGAAGACTGTACTCTCAATTCCTCCTCATTCCCTGCTACATGTATGTCTTCCTCAAACCAATTCCCTCCCTTTTCTGCTTTTCTTTCTTGCCTCTAGGATCCGCCTATTTCTTTCTCACCTCCACATCTTCATATGAAAGAGGAGGAGGTTGGATTGTGTTGCTACAGGAGTGCCCACATTCATCAACAAAGAGCAGCTGGGATGTGGTAGTGGTCTGAGAGGAGGATAGATTGGGTACACACCCCAGCGCTGCTTTCAGTCCTTTCAACTAGTCACGCTGAAGGTTGGCAAATCATGAAGTCCCTCAGGAGAAGTGATGAGCATTAATGTAAAGCTGTGTTGAAGCAAAACAATGCTTAAAAAATTGATTTTGTTGTTTGTTTTTTTTTTGGCAGATCTTTGAGTATATGGCATAACTTGTTCTTCCTGTCTTTGTTATGAGTTGTCATTTTTGCTATATAACCCACTTTGTGATCAGTGTGTGTCTACAGCAGATTAGCAGAATTGCTGAAACTTGGCTTGATGTGATCCAGGCAGTCGTTATTCTAAAAGAAAACAAATGGTTCTGTTTTGAAAGCAAAAGAAAATCCAGGTTTGTGAACCACATAAGCATCCTTTTCAAGGGAAGAAAACTATAGTGTTACTTTCTGGCAGAATACTTAAGTGGAGCCACTTTGGTTATCAACTTTTTCCTGTGTTTTAGTATGAGTTTCACATTGTGGTGGTTGTTTTACACAGAATGTGTAAAAATGTTTCCCAAGTCCACATGTGGGTGGAGGATACAGCTGTTAGTTAAAACCGCTTATAGTAGTGACCCAAAGACCTGTATAGTAGGCCTGTTCCATGTGAAGCCACTCTGAACTCTGTGGAGAAGATGTAGTCCTGTTTTGGGGGACTTTAGTAAGAAAAAGGAAATTAGGCTTAAGAGAACTGTATGGCAGCCTTGGACAGAGACTTCCTTGGTGCATTTGGTACTATGCATGCCATGTGCTTCACAGTCTCATTTAAAAGCTCTTTGTTGCAGTATTATCATTATTTTTATGGAGCTGAACCACAAGTAAACTATTGCTGAAGAAGTATATTTGCGCTACTCATATTCTTGCCAATACCACTGAAGCTCATATAAGCGTGCAAACAAATGCAAAATTCTTCAACTGTATTGACTGCTGCAGAAGAGGGGAGAAAAGCAGCAATAAGGCAATCCATAGGAATTGTTACAAAGTAAGTTGCAAAGTCCTTAATTCAAAATCTCAAAATGGAGATTATATCCAATAATAGTTTACAGTTGTATATAGTTATTTCAGAAGATGTGCTTGTATGCCCTTTCATATTGACTGCTTTGTTACAGTTCTGAAAAGTATTTGTACAAATTTGAGCTCTAAATTATTTCATAGTTTATTAAAATTCACCTGAGTTGGTGTCACAAAGCTAGTTTTCTTGGGTTTTAATGTACTTTGTGAGAAGTTGGTTATTTTTACTTGCACACAGTGGGATACACTTGATCTCTTGATGGTGCATTCCTTTACCTGTGCCATACTTGGTGCTGAATTGGTTTAATGCTGATCACTTTGTTTAAACTGAAACACAACAAGTGTACTTGTGTTTCCCTCCCTTGTAAGAGGGAGGATTTACCACATTTGTGCTTTTTCGTGGAAATTGGCAATATTGATAAAAATTTGGTGGGACTAAAGCACAATCCCACGGACATCCCAAGCACCAGTGAGCTCTTGCTGCCTTGTGAAGCACTGACTGCTGCTCTCGCTGTCCAGGAACTGTTTCTTCCCTCTTTGGCAGAGCTTTCCTGTTCCCAGATTCACAGTAACCGCCTTGTGCTGTAGCCACAGTGTGGCTCAATGCCATGTTTGGCAGCTGTGTCACAGCTTGTTGGCTTTTGGCTTAGAGACCTGGACTGGAAGCATATTTAAAAGCAATACTTGTATGTGTACCAGAGGTAATCAAAACAATGCTTGACGTTGTTCCTTGCAAATGTGGAAAATAGCACATTGAGAGGACAGCTTTTTCTGTCAGTACCCTGGAACTGACCTTACTCCAGAGAATGTGTGAACCTGAAGACTCAGTGAAATGAGGGCAGGGTGTATGAAACTGACTTTGTAAGCAGTTAAGTGTATATACAGGCATTAGACATGCATTCTCTTTTGTATTGACAGTAGATACTGACATTTGACTAGTACCATACAGCCTATGTATGCATGGAATACTGAATTTAGTATTGGCAGTACCTTTCCAAAGTTCAGCAGAAAGACTGTTGTTTGGTGTTGGATTTTCTGGGTACTGCCATCAACTTGGAGGCACAAATTCTTAGTGAGGGTGGGTGGATATAACATAAGGTTGTGTAGACACTGTTGCCTGTAAAAGATGCGTTGCTGTCTGTGAATTCTTTGAGACAGCCAGTGTTGCAGTTGTTGCTTTGCTTTAGTTTTTAAGAAAAAATCCTGTGTTCTATCTAGTTGTCAAAATTTTAACCTAAAACTTCTCAGTTGCTGGTTGAAATCCCATGCTACAGACTTTTCTTGCAGTGGTCTATGTCAGATGCCCTGAAGAATTTGCAGTGATCTCCTAGCAATGTCTAATTTGTCATAGTGTCAGTCTGGCAAGTGGATTTTATATTAATGTAAACATAAAAAAAAGTAGTCCTTTAGCCACCTTTCCTGGAAATGTTTATTTATTTGGAGCCAATAAAGTATATTTTGACACCCTTGTAGGGGCTTAGTAGACTGATTGCTTGTCTGATTGACAAAAATATATATCCCTGATCTTAGGACTTTCCTTATAATAGAAAACCTAGAGTTATTCATGCTATGCTTTATCAAAGATCCCTCTTTTAAATCATCTATGTATTTTCTCTCCAATACTCAAAGGACAGCTTTGTGAGAAAAGGCAGTATTTTAGCAACAGAGTTGCTTTGTGGGTGTTTTTGTGTGTATGTGTGTGTGTGTGTGTGTGTGTGAACTTAACCTGGAGGATACCAGTGATAAAATTAATCTTCATGCTGCTGGAGTCAATGTGATAGAAATGTAAAGAACTGTTACTTCCACTTTCCTTCTTTTGCTGAAAATAGTACTTTCCCTAATGCAGTGTTTAATGAAATTATTTAAGAAAATGAATATCAGAAGTGTGAACTTTTTGCATTTTGCAAAATTTGAGTTTGGTAGAATTCCGCAGTTGTCTGGCTTAAAACTTTAGCTTTCCATTTTGTTGCATAGGTACTTCTAGTGCATATGATAGACATTTTCACATATCCTATACATATCTCTGTAACTGTATATAAAAAGTAGTCAGTGTATGGCTTTTGCCATAACTGCTAATGAAAAGAACGGCTGGAAGGATTGAAAAGAAGTTAAGCCTATTAATTTATGTTCAGTTGGAAGAAGAACTAGCTGATTACTGGTTTCCTTCACCAGCTAAAAGAATTGTGGTTAATCACAGAGGCAATATTGTGCATGTAATATTTAGCAGAGTATTTGGAAACCTCAGTCTTTGGACATTTTGTAATTTATAGACAGGAAAGATCCAGTTCTCAGCTGGGAGAAGTAGCTGATATGGAATGTACAGCTTGTGTATTAAAACACTTCTCAAATAAATGCCTTTTTGCATATTTGTTAGTGTATTCCATATGTCTGCCATGTGTGCTTCTTGCAGTATTACTTAGCATCTTCTGTATTTAGATCAATACTCACTTCTGAGTCATATGGTGCAACCTGTGTGTGTAAATGTGCTTGTGAGTGTCAAATCTTCAGCCTTTTAAAGTGGTAGTGCTGTCAGTACAGCTTTACAAAGTATGGTGATTTGATGTCAGGGCACTACCTCTTCAGTTAAACCAGTCTGTTCATTTTTACTGAAGATGTGAATAGTCAGATTTTTATTCCATGCTAAATTGGATGATACTGTAGATGAAATTAGAATGTCTACTACAGAATGACAAATGACAGTCTATTCACTATATAACTACAGAATGACAAATGACAGTCTATTCGCTATATATTGTAACATACATAAATATGTAGTCATATAATGCAACTGATTGTTGTACTGATAGTTTATTTGCTAGTGGCAAACTTTGATCTTGTACTTGCATAAATATAAGTCTTGTGTGTGAAGCACAGTAGCTTTCACTAGTTATAGAACTCCCTGTTCATGGTCTGCACTCAAAAGTAGGGGTAAGACAGCTTACATTCAGTTTATAACTGAATGAAAGAACAACTTTTGATCAAAAAAGTCACCTACTGGCAGCCTGGCAACAAAGTACTTTTCCCATTCCCTACAGTCCTTTCAGAAACTTGTGTGCTAGATACCCACAGTCTTAATGCAGACATCACTTTCCCATAAAGGATTAGACTCAGTGCCACAACTTGAATCTCAAGATAGGAATACTATCTTCCATTGCATTCTCCAAAGTCACAAATAGAAAACTGTAACAAATAAAAGGTGCTCTCACCATTGATCTTATTGATACAGGCAGATGTTTTTAAACAGCTTACTCAATTTTATTATTTGTTCAGCAAGAAATTTTTTTTTAAGCCAAAGCATAAACTTTGAATGAACCCTGGAGGCCCAGCAATACTCAAATACAGTGCAGGTGAGTTGATAGTTTACCTTTGGTTGTTACCTTGTGACTTCTAAAAAGTAAATCTACTGCTTTGTTCCATAATAAAACAGAGCGGTTACTGATACAGTTGCAAGCTGTGGCACTTTGTTGTTGAGCTGAAGTTGAGTATAGGTGGTTTTTGGCAAATAGCATGCCTTGTAACTTGCTCCAGCTGTTAGGCACTGATAGGTTTCACAGGCACATCTAACTTGTAAGGAGGCAGTGGCTAGCTTCTTATTCCTTAGTAGATACTTCTGCAGTTATCTGATGTATTTCTGAAGAAGAAACAGAGTTTTAAGTCTTGCTGTATAATTAGCAACTACATTTATATGTATATGCTCTGATCATCTGTAATTGAAACCAATGCAGAAATACTTGTCTTATATATAACTAAGCTTTACCAAAATGTCCAACGTGTCCCTTTTCCACTATGCCACTGTACCAGTTGCTTGATCTGTATTTACCAGATATCGGTGGTCTCATCTTCGATCTTGTCTCTGGTCTGCTCAGTAACTATTGCTTCTTCCAGTACATGTTGCTGCTTTCTAACCTTTCCCACTTTTTCCCTTTTAAATAGGAAAGGAGTCAGACCAGCTGCCACTCATTTAAGACGGGCAACTACTATTATGTTAATGGAGATGTAATGTTGAATTTTACTGGACCTGCAGTTCTGATGTTTAAACCCTTCATCACCTAACAGAATTGTGCATTTCTCTGGATAATATACTGGAGATGAGGAAGCCTACAGAAAAAAAGTGGCATGCTGGTTTATGCAATACAGTCTCAACCAGCTATGAACAACTATGCTTTAAGACTGCTTTCTAGAGATTAACAGATTAAAGGGTGGGTTTGAATCATTTATGTATCTACTTGGGTATCTAGTTCTTGCCATCAAAGACCATGATGCACCAAAACTAGAAAAAGCTTAAATTGTAATGGTGGCAGGGCAGGAATGTAAAGGGAATGACTACATATATTCAACTTTAACAAAGTCTATAGCACAGCTTATTTTAAATAGAAAGGAATTCCTTTAAAATGATTCCAAAGATGACATCTCATGTGGTCTTGTCACATCTTTGGCCTTCAACTCCCTCTTAGTCTTAGCTGTCAGAGATGAGGGTTATTGTTTTTGTGTTAGTGCTGTTTTGGGGGGGTTTAAGAGCTATTTGTAAGTAGCAGATTTTCTTTCTCTAAAATATGCAGTGCTAGAACAAGGAGGAAGATTACAAACTAGCAGTAGCACTCTTCCATTCAAGAGATACCAGAAAGGTGTAAGTTAATAACAGGCATCTGAAAAAAAATACCTATTGAAACAGAACGAATAATTTGTTCTAACATGACCAGTGAGCTTTGGGAAAAATAAGCAAATAAATAAAAATTCTTTGTTTTTCAGGAGTACCCAGCCAGTCTGTACTGGAACATGAAAGTGTCCACCCTTAGGAGTCCCAGCTCTTGGAGCACCAACTCTTCTGTTTGTAGGTAGTTTTGTTTCCAGGTATGTGTCCTCTTCAGACTTCCTCAGAGCCGAGCAGTTGCAAAGGCTGTCATGTTAAAAAGAGCTTGAACAGAAGTAACAACTCCAGCCTGGAACACTACCTAACAGTAAAGAGCTGCACAGTGAGTCAACTCAAATTCCCTTAGCAGAGGAGGCATTTTAGAAGGCTCCTCTCTTAGTTTCTTAGGTAGGAGTTTTATTAGATCCATGATGAAAGCACTGTCTTACAAGGGTACCACAGCCACAGGTACCAGTTGTGTTACGGTTGGGAGAATATCATCTTAGACCCTGGAGTCCTGTGTGTTTAAACTTCAGTTGCTGCTCCACTTCCAGAGTTGGGTGACAGGTTTGGAAAATATGCAGTTTGATTTTGAGGTCTCTTTCAGTCCCTCCAAGGGTTGTCTTGCACTTCTAAGGTCTTGGCTTTGTAGTAAGGCCAACACCTATTATGTTTCTCATCTGCTATAACTTCCTAAAGCAGCAGACCATCTGACAGGGTGCTTTGTTGAGCAAAAACAGTAATTGAAGTTTACCAGTAAAATAATTTCTCAAATAATATTCTGATTTTCTAGCTATTAATTAAAACTTAACCTAGCACTGAAGTCCACCACCATCTATGCATCTTTTAAATACCTCTGAGGATAGTGACTCAACTCCAACTATTAACTAATACAAGTAGTGATGCTAGGCATTAGATCAGAGGTACCTCTCAATTAGGAGATTATTCCAGGTCAGCAATTTTCCTTAGCTGCAGTTGATCTCCATGTATTTTGTTGCCATCTTTAAATGGTAGCTGAAAAGGACCTCTGATGGTCAGCTAGACGAACCTCCTGCCATACATGGGACATCTTTAAAGCCTTCACAAGTACTGATTCCACCACCTCCTGCTGAAGCAGGCTTTCATGTCTACTCAGCCTGTTGTCCCATGTCACAGCTTGTTATATCAGTCACCTGACTCTGCTAAGAAGAGTTTGGCTCTTTAAGGAGTCTTTTCATTGCTGGACTGATTCTCATCTATTTGCTGAATAGCTTCCTTTTGCTTGCACAAGGAGCTGTTCTCTCAGCCTATTTCCTCTACTCCTGTCATCTTCAACATACCATAAACAAACTGATTTTAGTCTTCTGTATTATTCCTGCAAGCAGCTTTCCAATTCTTGCCTTTCATGTTGGAAAACTGTAAAAGACAATGAAATGTTACTAAATGTTACTGAAAATTTTAGAACCTGGAGTATTTCTTCATGTTCTTAAAACCCTTGAAGATTTTTTTGCCAGCTTTTATAGAGGATTACTAACTAGAGCTTGTCATTTAAAGCAGACACACAAAGCATGCGCATCTCAGACTATGGAATAAAGTGATACCATGATTCATACTGGATTTTTTCCATGCTTAATTTGGGTAACTAAATCGGCATTTAGCCAATGTGCTTTAAAAAAAATACTCGCTTTAGGTGTACTGAAAGGAAGAGTTGTTTTCTGGTAGTTGATTTTGATATTTCTGTAGATGCTCACAATAAAAAGAGTATAAACCCCATGGAAGCAGGCTGTAGACTTCAAATGCAGACATACATAATCTGCAGAACAGGGCATTTCTTGAAGCAGAACAGGAAATCGGGCTGCAGTCCACCTTGGTTCTTGCTTCTGTAGAGGTAGACTAAAACCCATTTAACTCACCAATTGCATGGTCGTGAGCACGTGCAAATATGCACTTGAGGGTGCCTTTGGAGAGTTACCAAGCTCTGCAGGTTTCAGCACCACGTCTGCTGTTGTCAGTGCTTCTCAAGGCTCCAGCTTCTGTGATCAAAAGGCTTTAATAGAAGTTTTCATTCTTTCTGCTTGCTGAAAAAAGCTTGAAGTAGTAAAAGGAGCACTGGCTCAGAGAAGGGATATAAGTCTTTTGTTAGTGAACCAAGTAAATTTTTTGAGACAGTTTCACAAGTTAATTGCCATGTCTCTTTTTTTAAAATATGTAATTTAAAAAATACATTACTCCAAGATTATTGGAGAGAATTGTGTCTCTTTCAGTTGATAGTTCAGCAATGTTAGCATTTTAGTTTAGATCACAAGTTGAGTTGTTGAAACAAGTCTCTTGGTTGTTTCTACTTACTGTGCTTTGGTTCACATTACAGAGCGATCACAATCTGGATCCTTTTGGATGAAACTTAAATAGGAAGATGTGCTTCAAGCAGTGGCTAGAGCTATTCTAGGCAAAACCTCTGAAAAACACGCATCATGGGTGTAAAGTTCTCAGCAGCAACTTCCTCACTCTACAGACAAGCCCCTTATGGGCCACACTAACTGACATGGGTACTGGGAGCCAGTCAGCTCCCCCCCAGCCATGTCCTGCTGTCCAAAAACCTAGTAGCAGCCTAGGCCACAGCAGGATGGACTAACCAAGACAATTCCTGGTATGTGCTGGCTTGGAGGAGAGCTCTTGTCTCTGTCATCAGGCAGGGCTTTGAGGGGGCAACACAAGCCGTAACACTCCTGCACAATGCTCAGTCCCTGAGCAACCTTGAGGGCTCACATACGTTTGGCAGGAGGAATATGGAGAATCCTCTTATCAACTATCCTTCCCCCTGACCCCTGAGTTGTTTTGTAATACTACACATGTATACACTCCACCAATCTTGCAAGTTTGCTAGTTAAGAAGCCCAGGTCTTGGTCCCTCCTTAGAAGCTTGGAGAGAATAAAAATTAGATCCAGTAATGGCATTGAGTCAGTTACTCACTCTTTATCTCCAAAATGCTCGATCCTTGCAGAAAGCAGCTTCTCTCTGAGCATCGTAGTCCAAGTCATCTTGCTTTTCCTGCTGTTTTTTTGCCTGCTTTTCAGCCTGGTAAAGATAAGGGAGTAACGAAGCTTAGTATTTCTTTCGCAACTTAACTTTCCCTTAAAACTCAAGAGGATGAGCTTACAGGAGTTCTGAAGTAATGCTAGTTTATAGTTAGTTGATACTTGTCAAATATCATTCCTCTAAACTTCTTTCCCCTGCCATACCCCGCCATGAAAAAGGTAGACTGAATAGCTCAGTGACTGCTACTCTTTCCAGAAGATACAAAAGGAAAACAATGATATGGTTGGAAAAAATGACATAATGATATAGGACAGGATATGATCCATCATTGTTGATCTCTTTCTTATTACCAGCCCTCTCAGGTCATCCTCCCTGACCAGCACGGGCCAAGTCACCTTGGAAGAGGCTTCTGTTCCACTGCTCTGGGAGGAAGCTGGTCCCCAGCTTCAGCACCTGCAGTGCTTACAGGTAAAAACAAGCAAACAACAGAATACGCATATCACACCCACAGTAAGCTTGCTTTCTCTCTCCCGTCCAGGAAATCTAATCCTATGGCTTTAGAAGCGTGCTTCTGTCTGAAGGCATTGACAGGTTACAGCTCTTCTGTTTACCATTTGCTGGATCTGAAATTTCTGTACATCCATGCTGGCATCATGTTGTCTTTGTTTCATGTCTTTTTCCTTTTCCAGGTAGGTGTGATCTGCTGTCATCTGCTGATTACGATCTCTCTCACCCTCTGCTTTTTCTTCTTTCTCCTTCTCTACTTTCATCTTCATCTGTATTTTACAAAATACACAAAAAAGGATAGCCAAGGAGCTAGCCTGCTAAGCTGGAACTCATATCTTTTAGCAGAAGCAGCCCCGTATCAGCACTCTGATGAGCACGGTCATTGTGGCTGGCCAGTGTCCAAGCCCAGGGCTTTCAGCAGCCATGGCAGATATGCACTGAACAGAGAAGTGGGAGAGAGAGAGGGGCCAGGAAAGATGTCAGTAGCACTGATGGAGCATGCTGATGCAGGGCACCAGAGCCACCAGATGTGATCTGGGCCAGGCTCCTCAGCTGCAGTGCAGAATCTGGAAAAATGTCTGCACAAATTGCCAACAATTCTGGAGCCTTCTAACTTTTGAGAGAGGATCATCACATCTACTGCTTACACCTTCTTTAAGAAGTTCATTCTGAAACTACAGATGGTAAATTTGAGAGGCAGCTGCTAAGTGAGAACCTGCATGTGCCTCTCACTTGTTTTTCTAGAATCTATGCTGTTTCCAAAAGGTATTCAGAAGTACAAGTATATGACAGAAAAAGGATTAAGAACAGGCTAGGTTTCTTACCATGGTGGTTCTGTGTTCAGCAATAGCTTCAATGGCAGCCTTTTGTTTTGCTTCTTTCTCTTTGATTTTTATTTGGTATTCATCTTCTACTGCTGCAGCTCCTCTAGCAAGACGATCATCTTCAACCTTAAATGCCTCATTTATCTGCGCAGTTAGTTGTTCAAGAGCTTTGTCCTTATGCACCTGGATTGCCCTGCAGAAGAACATGAGCTACTGTAACATACCAGGATATCTGCTCAGTTTACCTGGGGCACTGCTCCTACCAAAGCCAGCAATCCCACCCCCAACAGCACCAATTACTACTGGAACTAGTAGTCTTTTTTTTTTTTCTGTACTTTCTATTTCTCCCTCAAGTTTTAATTACAGAAAGATTGCCTACATCACAAAGTTTCAATTTTGCTGATACAAAATTGAGTAACATTTGTTACAAAATAAAATTGCAAGTTTGAATCTTAATGCTGAAAAGTGTAGCCCTAGACCTACCTATTAGTCTCAGCAACTTTTTCTCTTGCCAGATCAGCCATCATTTCTTTTTCTTTAATATAAGCCTCAATCCGATCATCTTCATTGTCTTCTTTTTGTTTCTCTTCAGCTTTAATTGTTTTCTTTTCAGATACATACTCCTGTTTACATAGAAAACAGCCTTTATGTAGAATGAGATTTTGAAAACATAAACTGGGGGGGGGGGGGGGGGGGGGGGGGGGAATATAGCAAAGACTTCAGGCCTAACCTAATAAGAGTTCTTTGGTTGTAGCAGTGGTGAAGCTATAGAAAATTGTAACCCAAAGGTGGAGGAGCATTCTCATGACCTACTTACCACAAACTACTACAAGAGTAAAATCAGTGTCTGGTTGCAGCCCCATGGCACAGTATCTGTAAGTTATATTATTTCCTCTACTTTCCCGCTGGCTCCAACTGTACTGCTCCCATCCTGTGCATCAGTCACAGCACAGACTGAAGGCCTCAAACAGTAGGAGTCTGTAGAACCACTAAACTGTAAAGCACAAGGCATTTGTGCAGAATGCACAGTCATATAAAGAAATGGCAGTCATATACAGCTTCTATTGTGTATTAAAAGTGCAGAATTGGCAGTCATATACAGCTTTTATTGTGTATTAAAAGTTGGGAACAATTGAGGTAAAAGTTGTGTAACTGGGGTGAGAAGAGTATGGGGTGGGGGAGCAAGTGGGGTTTCAGTGGGAGTTGTCTCCTCTTACTCTCTCACAATCCAGTGAATCATCACAGTACCTCCACTTCTCCTTGCTCAAGCAGGCATGGGGAGGGAAATACTGGATGTGGTAAGGATGTCTTGACAGATTTTTCTAAACCTCTCCAGTCATAAAGGGAAAGACAAGTCAAAAAGATATTATGTTCAGTCTCAGACTAATTCCCTCTTCCCAACAAATGGCCTTAAAGAATGGGTACATGGAACCCATGAATTCAGTTCTCAAGTCAAGGACAATCTCCTTGATATCTATAGCAGACTTTTTCCATTTTAGAAAAGTCAATACTTAGGTGCCATAATACAACTTCCAAGAGGCCTTTCTCAAAGGCACAGAGGAAAGACATGGCTTGCGGCTGGCAGGGTAGGCATATGATCCACTGCTACTGAAGCTGTAAGCAAACCTCCTCTTGCCAGGAGGCCCATTTATTTGTGGGCCAAATGCAACAGCTTCACTCCAGGCAGCCAAGGTGAAACAAGCATTTTAAACTCTGACTTCCTGTTACTTACGTGATGCTGCCTCCGGCGTTCAACTTTTTCTTTCTCTTCCTTTTCTCTGTCTTTCTGAATTTCCAGTTGGTACAATTGGTTTGATAACTGTATTTGTTCCCCTTCTCTTTTGTCTTCTAGCTTGGCCAGATCTGCCTGATGTTTGTGCTCCTTTATTCTGAATTGGGAAAAAGTTGAATAAATGTGCTAGGGACTGCACAAAGTAATGAACAGGTGTGGATTCTGCACAGCTACAGGTATGTTTAACAGTAAGCCTTAATATTTTGAAGTGAAAGTAGAATGTCAGAGATTAAAAATAGAACCATGTTTTTTTCAAAGGCAGGTGCAAGTCCTTTGGCTAAAGCTCGGGTCTAGTGCAAGGGAGCTGGTTAAGCCTATACTAGCAAAAACAAGTATGACGTGTATAGCGACTCAAATAGTAGATATAATTTGGTTAGCCCGGTTTAATTGTCAGCCCACTCACTGTCACAAGCTGGGCCATTGTCAGCTAGCTGACTTCCAAGCAGTGCCACAGCACTGTGCAAGGCGTGGCCATGGTCATCAGCCGTGTCAGTAGGATCTGCGAGTGATTCTGGGCAGGGGGCATCGGCAGTAAGGAATTTTGCCTTAGAGAAACAAGCCGCTTGTTCTCATTGCCAGAATCTAGACAGTCTCTTTTAACTGACTAGGTCTGCCCCTGAAAGCAAGAGACGTTTGTGAAGCTGGAAAAACGGAGTTACGGAGGAACAAGGGGGTGACGAGTTTTCAGCCTGACGAGGGAGCGATGCTGAATCAAACAATGGTTTACGAGCAATGAGTCACCCGCTCCCGCCTCGGCTGGTGCAGGGTCGCCTCAGCCGCGTTGGCGCCAAAGCACTCGCCGCCTGTGCTGTGTGCCCCCCCGCCGCGGGCGGTGCAGGCGGGCCCCGGCAGCAGGGAGCTGGTTACGGGGTGATGCTTAACCCAGCCGCGCTCCCCTCTGCACGTCGCCGGACTCACTGCGCCAGCTGCTCCTGGGCCACCGCCCGCCGCGCCAAGTAGCGCCCGCGCTCCACCTCTGCCTCCCGCCGAGCAGCGTCCGGCCCGTCGCGGTCCATCCTCGGCTTTTCTCCGCTGCGGGTCGGCCCAGTGCCCGACTCTCCGGGAAGCGGTAGCGTCTGCTGAGAGAGAGCCGTATCCCTACCGACAGCCCGGTGTCCCGGGGAGTCGAGGCTCGCTCTTCCGCCCCCAGAGAGGGAACAAATGCGGCGGCCACCACCCTCCCCCGGCTCCGTGCCCGCGGGAGCTCCCAGCCCCGAGCCACCCTGCCCGGAGCTAAAGAGAGCAGCGTTACCTCACAGCACGAACAGCGGTGGGGACTGTGCCGCAGCTCTTATAGCAACACAGCGCCCCGCCCCGCCCGGAAGCTGCTGTCGGGCGTCAGCTGCTCCTTCAGGGAGGGGAGGCTCAGTTCAGCCTTTGAGGAGTTTCTTTCCCTTCCTTTCTTTCCTCCGGGCCGGGCACAAAAGCCGGCCCGACCAGCGGCGGTCACTGCAGAGGCCACGGCGCGACGCGACCTGTCCTGTCCTGTCCTGTCCTGTCCTGTCCTGTCCCGTCCCGTCCCGGGGCCGCCCTCGTCCGCAGCCGGTGCGTGAAACACCCGTTCCTTTGTACGGGCCCGTACCCGGTAAGAGGCTGCAACGTTCCGCTCTGCCTCCGCCTTTCCGCTCCGAGCTCGGCGGGTTTTCTTCCCGCCGGGTTGCCTCAGCTCTGCGCGGCAGGTGGTGCGGCGCTTTGGCTGGCTCTGTGGGCTGCCGCTCCCGCACGTAACACCCATCCAGTTAGGCCTGCCTGTAGCTGCGTGTTGGAGACTTGCCTTTATCCATTATCTGGACTCAGTAAGTGGCCCCTGGGCACTGTTTTCCCTAAGGAAAACCCCTGGGAGCTGGATGAGGGGGTCTCTCCTCCCCCTCCTTCGACAAGTTCCTTCCTTGCCCTGCCTGGAAGAGACTCCTCGAGGGAGGAGGTGGCTGCTGCTCTGGGGAAGGAGTACATTCATCTTACATCCAGATGTTTTACACTGTAGGGGAGGCAAAACTAGCTTTGCTTGGCCCTCAGCTTGCAGGAGGGAACTCACCCGGTATAGCCTCATGTCTTGCTCAAGTCCTGTGCTTCCTTCAAAGCCTGTTGCTACTGAAACCAGGCTCACGAAAGACCTGTTTCCAAGTTGAAATATTGTCAAGCATCCTTTCTGTAAAACCAGTTTCAGGTTTGTTGTTTGTTTGTGTTTCTGTTTTTTTTCTAGAACTTGCATAATTTTCTAGTTTGTCCAGCAGAGATGGGCAGCTGGAAGGCTGGGACAGAAGCTTGTGTGCAACAAAACAAAGCTTCAGGTTTCTTGGGTTTTGTTTCCAGTGAAACCCAGAATAGGGGGATACCCTATTTAGACTCCAGGTCATTACACAAAAGTCATTACAGGAAACCTTAACCCTGTCCAAGGCAGGAACATGATGGTAAAATTTTGGCAAAGAAACTAAGCTTAAGGAGTGAGATGTGTGGGTGATTTGGGTGTTGGAGAGTAAATCAGATGAAGAATCTGAGAAGCAATTTCAGGTCAGATCTATTTACCACAGCTTGAATCAGTCTCTTTAAAGGAACAGTTCAATGATATTGTCTCTCATTGCCATGCTGTTTTTGTAGCAGCTATTGAGAGTTACATTGGGACCTATATTTGTTTCCTAGGTGACCTCTTAAGGGCTGTGATCAAATCACATTCTATTTTCATAGAAATATAACTCATTTATAGTGGAACATTTGTTTTACAGAGGTAGTTGCAAAATTATGTAAAAACTGCAGTACTGTTCTGACTTTCACGTGTATAAGGTTGTTTTTTCTTCCTCTGATGATTGTGGAAAGTATGGGGAATACTTAACTGGAAGTAAGCTAGTGAAAAATGTGAACTTTTGCACTGGGAATTTGTATTGCAGGCCTGAAAAACCTGGGACAGTGAGTTTTTAGAACAGTGAATAATAAAAATATAACAGTAATAGTGAGATTTTGGCTGGAATGGGTTACATGGATGGTCAATTATATATCATGCATTCCTGCCTCAAGTTTAATAAACTAACTTATATTTTTGAGAATATGACCAGTTCTCAGGCAATATCTTTTTGTTTTTCAAATAGACTTTGTGATTCACAGTATATAATAGATGCAGTTTAACTCTGCCTGTAAGGTTCAAAAAGACATTTTTTAACCACATGAAAACTGCTTCTGCCCTTCCCTGCTAGATAGTCTCTGTATTACTTCATGTTTTTAACTTCTTGTGCAGTAGTACATCTGCAAGGTTACTGGGTCCCAGCACCATCCTGTGCTTGAAAACCATTTGATCCTTCTTCTCTGGAAAATGGCTTGAGTCCAAGTCCTCTTACATCTTTGTATGCTTTCAGAAGAGGATAAAGATGATGTGTAGTCTTGGCCTCTGATTCAATTACTTGCTTTGCATAGCTCTGAAATTCCTGCTCTTTACAGAGAGCAATAAACTCTGTCTGAGCATTGTAGTCCAAGTCTGCTTGCTTTTCCTGCTGTTTTCTTGCCTGCTTTTCAGCCTGATGAAGAAAAGGGAATAACAAAGCTTAGTATTTCTTTCACAACATAACTGTCCCTTAAAACTTAAATGTATTAGGAGATGTGGTGATGTTAGTTGATACTTGTCAGATATAATCTTTCCCCACTCTTCTCCCCTGCCGCATCCCCTCAAAAATGGTACATTAGATAGCTGAGTGAACATCAGCATTAATTGTTGCTCTTTGGTGACCTGCCCAGAAAATACAAGAGGACAGCAGTAGTACATAATGGCACAGTGCAGGAGGTAATCTGTGACTGTAAACCGACCTTGACTTGTGCCACTGCTGAGAGGAGGCTACTCTGTGTATGCAGAGCATAATTGATTTAAGAAAACCAAACCCAACAAACACACACCCCCTCATGCCCCCCCCCCCCCCAACCAAAAGACAGTAAGCTTCCATTCTTCCTCTCAGGTAGGAGCTAGTGCTGTTGGTTTAGATGCATGTTTCTTTCAGGTTACATCTCTTCTGTTTACCATTTGCTGGATCTGAAATTTCTGTACTTCCATACTGGCATCACGTTGTCTTTTTTTCTTGTCTTTTTCCTTTTCCAGGTAAATGTGGTAATTTTCCATTATTTTATTATATTCTTTTTTACTCTCTGCTTTTTCTTCTTTCTCCTTGTCCGCTTTCATCTTCATCTGTATTTTACAAAATACACAAAAAAGGATAGCCAAGGAGCTAGCCTGCTAAGCTGGAACTCATATCTTTTAGCAGAAGCAGCCCCATATCAGCGCTCTGATGAGCATGGTCATTGTGGCTGGCCAGTGTCCAAACCCAGGGCTTTCAGCAGCCATGGCAGATATGCACTGAACAGTGAAGTGGGAGAGGGAGAGAGAAGGCCAGGAAAGATGTCAGTGGCCCTGGTGGAGCATGCTGATGCAGGGCACTAAAGCCACCAGAGGTGACCTGGGCCAGGCTCCTTGGTTGAGGTAAAGCAGGAATAAGAACAGGCTAGGTTTCTTACCGCAGTGGCTCTGTATTCAGCAATAGATTCAGTTGCAGCCTTTTGCTTCTTTGCCTCTTTGTCTCTGCGTTTTTTTTCTTCTTCAGCTTTTTTTGCAGTGTCTCTAGCAAGATGACCATCTTCCTTCTTTAATGTCTCAGCCATTTGTAAAGCTAATTGTTTAACAATTTTGTCCTGACGTTCCTGCGCTTGTCTGCAGAAGAATATGAGCTACCATAACATACCAGGATACATACCTTGGCCTACCTGAAGCACTACTGATACCAAACTCAGGTGTTCTGCTTCTAGTTTTCTCTCCTCTTGCCACACAGTCTACCCCAACCCACCCAACTCCTCAATCTCCAGTGTTCCTCCTGTTTCTTTGTTTTTAATTGTCTGCTTTAATAAATATTCCCTGTATTCTTGTAACACTAGCTTTCTGCTGCAGTAATGAGTTGGATCATGCAGTGGAGAGTCTGCCTAGCATTTTGCCATGAGGGGAGAAATGCTGGGTCTATTGGCCCAAAATGAGAAAAGAAGGAAAGTCTTAGATCATCTCAATGGTATCATCATGCTGTCCCTGTATTGATAAATGACCTTCCCTTAATAATAACCCAATGTAATTAATTAATACAGGTGCCTAGTTAAGAAGTCAATTATTTTTCATGATCTGGTTCAGGGAAATATAGCTTATGCTCAAAAATACTTTTGTTGAGGATTTTAATTGTCTTTAGTTGTTGAGGAGGTGGAGGCTTGGCAGGTGACATGGAAAATCACTAATCCCAACACACTGGTGTTGAGCTTTGTACTTCTGTATGTCTTTGTACTTTGAAGGGCGGAAAGATCGCTTCCCCCGCCTCCCCCCCCTTACTAAGGAACCCGTGACAGAATTTCCTTTTTCTCCCAAATTTCCTACCCTCTCTATCATAATTTAATTTTTAGAATAACTGTGGATTGTGTTATATCATCAGCCTGAAAGATTTGAAAATGGCTACAGTATGATTTTTAGTTTATTTGCAATTAATACTCTATTTTTGTACCTACCTACGCAATTCAGCTTTTTTCTCTTTTGTCATCTTGGCGATAATCTGCTTTGCTTTAAAATGAGCTTCGATCCGAGCATCTTCTTCCATTTGTTTTTGTTTCTCTACTGCTTTGATTATTTTCTGGTCAGCTACATGCTCCTGCAGGGGCAAAACGGTCCTGATGTAACGGGGAAAGTTGAGAAAATCTGGGCCTAGGGTAGCAGCTTAAAAGAATCACTCCCAATTCTCTTTTTCTGCGTTTGTTTCAAAAAAGAGAGGGAATAGTTTCTCAGTACCTTCATTCCTGCCTCCCTGTTCATACATGAAGAGAAGATAGTAGATATGAGTAAGGAGAAGGGGAACTGAGCATTGACCAGCTGCTTCTCCAGCCCATTACATAGACAAATTGCTATGCAATGCAGTGAGCATTATCCCTTGTTTCCCTTCACACACATGGGAGAGGGGGATGTTGAGAGGAATGGGACTGTGCAACCCCCACCAGTACATGCAAGAGGCCTTTCTCAAAGGCACAGAGGAAAGACACAGCTTGCAGCTGGCAAGGTAGGCATATGATCCACTGCTACTGAAGCTGTAAGCAAACCTCCTCTTGCCAGGAGGCCCATTTATTTGTGGGCCAAATGCAACAGCTTCACTCCAGGCAGCCAAGGTGAAACAAGCATTTTAAACTCTGACTTCCTGTTACTTACGTGATGCTGCCTCCGGCGTTCAGCTTTCTCTTTCTGTTCCTTTTCTCTGTCTTTCTGAATTTCCAGTTGGTACAATTGGTTTGATAACTGTATTTGTTCCCCTTCTCTTTTGTCTTCTAGCTTGGCCAGATCTGCCTGACGTTTGCGCTCCTTTATTCTGAATTGGGAAAAATAAATAAATAAATGTGCTAGGGACTGCACAAAGTATGAACGGATGTGGATTCTGCATAACCATAGGTACCTTGCACAGAAGAATGTGATACTTTAAATTGAAGATGGGTGGAATATCAGAGGTGAAAAATGGCATCATTTTTTGTAATGGTAGCCCTAGATCCTTTGACGAGAAATTGGGTACATGGTGTGCTCACAGTTTGCAATCTTTTATCTGGATGACTCGTTAGCACCATTGCATTTATAATGTTCTGGCCTCTCTCTGCAGCATCCTCAGTCACAAGAGTTCTCCAGTAAGTCCCACTGTATCTGTGTTTCTCTCCCTGGTCATGCAGGCAATAGCTTAAGCTGGTAGTGTTCGATAAGAAGTTCTGCAAGGATTCATGTGTTGGACCTGGAATATGTGAGACCAGTCTTTGAACCCTTCCTCTGCCTCAGGGAATTTGACTCCTATCAGATCACCAGGGCCAGATGTCTGTAAATACTCCTGGGGACTCCTTCATTAAGGTATCTGGAAGAGCCCCACAGAAAGAATGGAGATGGCAATGATGTTCTCTTGATGCCGGTGGAGGTGGCAGTGATGTGTTCTCTTGATGCATTCTCCGGACTCCAGTTATGGGTGAATGGAAAATCTGGTTTAACCATTTTTGGAACTGAAACTGAGTTCAAATACACTTTCAGTGACAACTTTTGAGTAGTGATTTGTCTAAAACCTATTGAAGCCCGCTAGACTGTTTACATGTAGGCTGTTGGCAAGTAAAAGAGTGCAATATCACAGCTTTTCCCATTTGTGCAAGGTCCTTTGTGGCACCCTGGATTCAGTAAGTTTCTGCAAAAACTTTGTATAATGTATTTGTGAGAAGAGTAAATAACAACTTAGGGTAACTTTTGATTATTACTTACTGTTCCAGCTGATCTCTGCGTAGTGCCTGTTCATTCATGTAACGCCGACGTGCCTCTTCTTGATCCCTGAAATTAGCTTCTTTATATTCATGTTCCTTTTCTTCATCCTTCTTTTTGTTAGCATCTGACTTTAACTTTTTAAATTCAACTTGAGCATCTCTTTCTTTTAGGACTTTGGTAAGTAGAAGTGCACTCTGCAAGAGAACATTTAGAATAATTTGCATGTTCAGCAGTGTTTAAAGACGTTCAGTACAACTTGAATTTGAAAACCTGTCAACACACATGAAGCCCTTTAATTCTTTCGTTCTGATAGCTTAGGTAGGTTTTTGCACGATCAATAGCCTCCTTCCGTTTTGCTGCTTGGAACTTTGCTTCTTCCAAATCAATTAACTTTCTTTCTTCTTCTTCCCTTTCTTCACGTAATTTTCTGGCTTTTAGTTTCCGTTGTGCCATGCCCTATATTGCAGATAAAATTAGAATTAGAAATCACATCTAAAGCCCATGGATTAAAAATGTATAAACCATTCTGAAGGTGAGATACTCAGTGTTTTGGGTTTTTATTAATTTTGTATTTTACCTTTTGATTAAAAAAAAGTTGATATTAGAAGTTAAATATATTTAATTGTCTTTAGTTAAAATATTTATATTTTAAAAGCAAATGTTAAAGGGAGTGCAGCTAGCAATATTACTATGAGTGGCTTTGCATATATGATTTGTTTACAAATGTGTGTTGTACTTGCCATACAGGTATTAGGCCAGTCTTTTACAGCAGCTTTGGAGCGTAAATGCATTTCTTCCCGTTCTTTCTTCTCGGCGAGGATGACTGCAGCTTCTCTGGTTCTGCTGCCAAGGCTGTCCTGAAGCCTTTCCCATTCTGCCTTTGGCAATATAATTACCTGATGAAGATCTATTCCATTTGGAAGAAAAAAGCCATCTAGAGTGTCATTTTCTTCCAAATGGTGTGGTGCTGTGCAGAGGGAAGAAAAGATAGGTTACTTGGTATCAGAAAATCCTATATTCAAACCTGTCACAGGATTTGAATTCTTTCATAGCAACAATAGCAAGATATCCTTAGTATTAATTACTCTCCTGTCGTGGTTTAAACCCAGTCAGGTAATTCGTTCGCTCACTTCCCCCCCTTTCTTGCCCTCCCCCTGCTCTCGGAGGGATGGAGAGGAGAATTGAAAAGAATGCAACTCCCACGGGTTGAGATAAGAACAGTTTAGTAACTAAGGTATAACACAAATCACTACTGCTACCACCAATGATAATAATGATAAAGGAAATAACAAGGGAACAGAATACAACACCTCAGCACCAGCCGACCAATAACTCGCCCCCCAAGCCCGACCAAGCTCCGACCGATACCTCCTCCAACCCTGCAGTCTCCCAGCCCTTCCGGCTAACTCCCAGTTACATCCTGGGCATGACGTGCTGTGGTATGGAATACCTCTTTGGTCAGTTTGGGTCAGGTGTCCTGTCTCTGCTTCCTCCCGGCTTCCCCTCCTCCCTGGCAGAGCATGAGGCTCACAAAGTCCTTGGCCAAACCAAAACATCTCTATCAGCTCTGTTCCCGAGCCGAAAGTCAAAACACTGCACTGCACCAGCTACCAAGGAGGAGAAACATGACTGCTACTGCTGAACCCAGGACATCTCCCCATCTCTGTACCCCAGAGGTAAGACAGGGTATCTGTAGTCTAACTACAGCTAGTGCATGTGCTTGGGCTGTGGCACTGACTTAACTGTTGTATGTCCCCTTGTCTCTTTGTCTTGTGGTAACTTACATTAGGTTTTGTGAAATGCCTTTCAAACTATCACCAGTATTGTTAAAGGAAATGGCACTCTGTATGGAGTAGCATCCTGTTAGAAGTTCTTGTTCATCTGGTTTGCAGCAGACTGAAATGCTGTTTCAAATGTAAGGAGGCTTTCAGTGATACTGACATCAAAGGCTATTTTTCAGATGCAATTGCTAATCAGTTTGCCCCATGATAGGGACCAGGCAAGGCCTTCTCTCTCTGTCTTAGGTGAAAGCAGCTAAACTTGTACACTGAAAAGGCTGCTCCCTGCATGTAAGGAACTGCCAGGTGCCTAGTTCTTGAACTCCAGCCCTGGATGACACTGTACCTCCACTGGTTTCAGGGTAGTTCTTTCTAGTCAATTCTTAAGGAGAAACAGCCTGTCTTGCTGTCTGCAGCTGTGAGAGTGGGTGGTTTGGACAAGGAGACAGGAACACCCCTACAGCCGCCCGGAGCCGTGTATAGCCGGCTGTGGCTACGGGCTCGGCAGTGCCCCCCCCACCCCCCGCCGGTGCTGAGTCCCAGCAGGAGAGCCCCACTCACGGGCGAGCTGCTGCTGGTGCCGCCTCCCGCGGGAGAGCCTGGGCCCCGGCGCCATGGCCCCGAGCTTCGGCGAGCCGCCTGTGGACGCGCGCTGTTGCCGGGCAACCCGGCGGCAGGGGAGTCATGTGATGGCGTGGGGTTGAGGCACGTGACTCGCGGCGGCCGGGCTTCAGGCGGAGGGAGGCGGTCGCGGCGAGCGCGGAGGTGGGTCGGTGGCAGTGCGGTTGTCGGGCGGTAACGGCTCGGCGCAGGTTTGCCGGCTCTGGCCCTTTCCCTCAGGGCT
Source organism: Pezoporus flaviventris (assembly GCF_033815535.1). Taxonomy (NCBI): domain Eukaryota; kingdom Metazoa; phylum Chordata; class Aves; order Psittaciformes; family Psittacidae; genus Pezoporus; species Pezoporus flaviventris. The sequence continues at coordinate 38,901,829 of NW_026892549.1, forward strand.
GTCGGTCTGCTGCCCAGCTCCCCCAGCGCCCCGGCCAGCCCAGCCCCGCCGCCGCGGCTGCTGAGCTTTAGTCCTCGGCCGGGCGGTTGGCTTATGTGGCGGCGCGGCCTGCTGGCAGGGAGCTGGCCTAATAGGACTCCTTGGGCTGAGGCGGCGGTGCCCATGTAGGGAACGGCGTTAAGTTCCAGCTGAGGTGTCTCCTGTTCCCAGGGGTTTCCGTAACCCATAGGTGCGCTGCAGGTACTGAAGTTGTAGGACAAGAGCAAGCGAACTTCATGTGTTTGTTTGATTTCCAGATTCCCAAATGTCAGTATGTCTTTATGTTGGCTGGTTTGATGCGACATGTCATGGTTAAAAAAACTGGCTACATCTGTTCAGTAGCAGTTTCCTTTTGAAATACTTGTGAAGGTGTTTTGCTAGGAAAATCCCAGTTTGGGTGTGTTGGCAAGTGCTGATGGAGAAACAACTGATTAGTCAAACTGATGGTGCATGTGTACTGCAAGATTGGTTCTATGTTAGCAAATATGCAGCATGAGTTTAGATACTTTCACTAATTTAAACAAGCTTGATACTGACCTAGAACTTTGATCTTTACAGACTGTTTTTTTTTTAGCTTCAGCAAAACTTCCCATAGCTGTAGTGGCCATAAATAGTTTACTTTGTTTAGATATTTGTCCTCATTTTCTTGAAACAGATTTTTTCCTCTTCTGAGCACAAGTTCAGGGTAGGAATTCAGTACTTTTATTTATATAAATAATTGTCTTTTTTTTTTGTTTGTTTGTTTTGGAAACTATTTTCTGACAGCAATGAAATTTCTGTTGGCTTTTGATTTTGACCATACAATCATAGATGAAAATAGCGATACTTGGATTGTGAAATGTGCTCCTGAGAAAAAGCTTCCTAATGGATTAAGAAACTCCTACCGACCAGGACGATGGACAGAATATATGGGCAGAGTCTTTGTCTACTTGGGAGACAATGGCATCAAAGAAGATGTAATGAAAAAAACTATGACAACAATCCCTTTCACTGCAGGAATGGTAGATCTTCTGGGGTTTATTGGCAAGAACAAGGAGTTATTTGACTGCATAATTGTTTCAGATTCTAATACAGTATTTATTGACTGGATTTTGAAAGCTGCTGACTTCCATAAAGTGTTTGATGAAGTGTTTACAAACCCTGCAGCATTCAGCAGTACTGGCTACCTGACTGTACAGGACTTCCACGCTCACCATTGTGCAAAGTGCCCTAAAAACCTTTGCAAAAGGGAAGTTTTAAAAGAATTTCTAGATAAACAGTTGGAGCAAGGAATAACTTACACACAAATTGTATATATAGGTGATGGTGGGAATGACTTATGTCCGGTAATGTTTTTGAAGAAGGGTGATATTGCTATGCCCAGGCAGGGCTATACCTTGGAGAAAAAGATTTCTCAATTGGCCCAAAATCTCAGTCCTGTGGAGTGTTCTGTTCTGGCTTGGTCTTCTGCTGTTGACATTATGTCTTACTTGAAACTGCTTATAAAGGAATAATTCAAATGATAAAAGGAAACTAATGCAATTATATTTAATCTTCCTCAGAGAAAAAAAAACTGAATGCGTATAAAACCACAAAATTGTAACATTGGGCTGTTACCTGAACATATCTTTTTAAGCACAATATAAAGCTGTTTATGTTTAATCTTGGCCATAGTGGGAAAGTGAAGTTAAAATGGCTTTCTGACATAGTACACCTTCCAACGTAAGTGGAAAAAGGGGCTTGCAAGAGAAACTGCCATTATTCTTAGTCTTCCCCCTCCCCCCAGGCCTTTACCAAAAAAGTAACTGACCTTTTCTGTCCCACATGCATAGGGGAAGAAGTAGGATTAGTGCACAAAATAAGTTCTTTACTTACAAAACATTCGGTGCCAGGAGCATGGTTCTGGAACTGTTGGCTTTTACATCCCTTCGATCAGGATAAATACTCAATTTTGTAAATTATTTGGTATGCTTGTAATCTTGTTTGATCTGAAGATGCATTTATATTTTCAATATACTAAATATTTTACCCAGCAAAATTACTTTTTAATAATTTATCTTTTATTGTAAAGACAATTAAAAGTTACTGTCACTGACAAAAGCAATGCACCTCATTTGTGTAATGTGCTCTGGCCTGTGTATCATCAGGCACCTGTTCTTTGAAAGTGTACAGCGTACACCAGTGTAGGTGTCAGTCTTTGGATAATACCTTCATTTTTTTTGTCAGTCAGACCCCTTTTCTTCTGGAGAGCAGTAGTGATGTTACTGCTCTGTTTAAAGAAAAGTCACTCTCCCATTCCCTTGCCTGCAGCCCTGACGGTGTGCTGCTGCCACTCCTTATAGAGCTAATACCAGTTTGAACTGCTGTGCGGACACCTTTGAGACAGCTTGGTGCTTTCTTCTTGTTAGGCTTCTGCTGCAATGCACAGGCCCATAAATGGTGCACGTGTATACATGTTTACATTGACTTTTGCCTATACGCTGTCATCCATATAGTATAATCCTCTTTTAACTTTGTAACAGGATTGTTCTGCCTTGAAGTAGTTTAAGGAATCATTTGTGAATATGCGATCTTTCTATCACTCACAGTGAGATGAGTCTCAAGAGTTGGGCCATGTGTATAGAGATATTAAAAAAAAAGTCTCATTAAAGTTAAATAACGTATTTTATGCCAAATGTTTTCCTTCTTACAGTCCCACAGAAGGTCCAAAATGATAATGTAGTGTGCTATTGAACTGATACCTGTTCTAGCTTAAATGCCCTAAGCTTAAGTGCCTTAATAACTGAGAAACAGTTTTGCAGCACTTTGGTTGCAGATGTCTGAGGTGTAGCTCAGCAGCCTGCAGTTGCTGTGGCTCTCTTCCCCTGTTTTGTGTGCAGCACTGTTCTTGTTTTCTTCCTGACATTTGGTACTGTCATTGCCTTCTTTTTCTCAGTTGAAGACTTTTAGGAGTTGTCTTGCCTGTTTTCAGGCTGACAGTGTATATAATTTCCTATGAATACTTACTTGTAAATGGTCCTGTTTTTATCCCATCACCTATTTCAATGAATTGTAAAAGGTTACTTTGAATTCTCTGTTGTCTACAATGTCCAGATTAATATAGTTGAATTCTCAGGAGTGTTTCTTTAGTGATGGATATTTGGTAGATGCCTAAGATATTTGTATTGGTGATCTTACTCTATTGTCTTGTGCAAGGGCAGGAAGACAGCATCTGAAGAACTGGTAGGTCTCAAGCTGTAGCAGGTTTAAACTGTCTGATTTCCAGGCCATACAAAAGAATGGTAATGGCTGTTGTATAGTACAGCTTGGTATGGTTTCTTTTTTCTTTTAAGGTCTGTGTTTCCTTCATTCCAGGTGTGCTGCTGAATGTTCCATGTCTTGTGTCTGTTTCTTCTGTGCTTTTCAGAACTTGGTCGTGAGACAGCTTGCTTTCAGTTTGTGCACAGATCTTAGTTACTTACTTATAACATAAAAACAAACATAAACCACACATAAAACAAACATAAAACATTTACAAGTAATTTTTCAGCTTTTTCACTCACTTCATATTAACTGTTGTTCTTTTAGCTTTAAGTAACCTGCTTTGTAGTTTGTGTTGAGAGTGAGAAATTCATCTTCATGCTCAAAAAGGGGTGCTTTTGATGAAAGAACTGATGCAGGAGTTGAGAGTAGATTAAGCAGTCTATTTGAAATATTGGCAATTATGATTTAATAACTTCAAGTAGAGGATTGAGCTGATGCTGTTTTCCAGACAAAGTGCATGTTGGAGACAGAAGAAATTTTTCAATTCCAGTAGGTAGACCATTAAGGTATTAATGTGAGGTCTTTTTGTTCCTCTTAATTGAAGAGAGAACTTTTCAGAAGTACTACAATTACCAATTTTTTTCCACATTTGGATAAAAGGGAGGGGAGATGAGGATCTTCAAATGATGAAGCTGGTTTAAGCTGGTAACCCAGCCAAAAAAGAAAGGGAAAAGCTCCTTGAAGGGACACATGTGCAGTACTAAGTGTTGCTGACCACAAGACTTGCTTGTTCAGCACAGTTAAATCGATGTACCCTCTGGGAGGGAGATGATTAGGTAAGGATGTTATGAAAATAAATGCATAAGGGAATGTGTATGTGTATGGGAAACATTCTATATGGTAATGGATCTGCTGTTGTACACCAGCTACTGTGAAGACTACGTAGCCTAAGTCTTATGTGCTGGTCCAAGGCCTAGGAGAAGTTCTTACTTGTCCATGGGGAGTTGATGACATGGAAAGTGCAAAACCACAGCAAAACAAAGCTGTTGGCATAGGAATGCATAAACAGACTCAGGCCTATACATGGGAATGCTCAAGAGAAAAAAATGGAGTGAGTAGTTGAGCTAAGGGACAGGCCTGGCTTGGAGGCAGCAGGGCTACTGCGAGTTCCTGGGTTACACCACAGAACTCCAGTTTCCTGGGCTAACAGTGTATCAAGAGTGGTTGAAAAACCAAAGGCAAAGATGTGTGAAGGGTTTTTTGCTTTTTGTTTGGATCAGCTTGTTGATGCCTCACTACAGAGAGGTCCTGTTGGGAGATTAGCATGTGAAGAAGGATAGTAGAGAAGTATGTCTGTATACACTTTTCAGTTCATGCTTCTGGTGGGTATTGCAGAGGAAGTACCACCAGTAATTAAAAGACAAAAATTGCTCTTTTTAATCTGTGCTGAGCAGGAATTCTCCTAATTTCTCCTTTTGGGTACTGCTGGCACTTAGCTAAAAATAACAGATATTCACCCCCTTTTGGCAGGGGAAACTGCTGCCAGTCCTTTCAATTCAGGAGAGCTCTGGCAGGGTAGGGGGAACCCAGCTGCAGGATCCAAAGGATCCAAACCCTGCTGCAGGTGAAGGAGGGAGTACAGCTTCTTAAACCCAGAGGATGCTGTGTTTCAAATATTTTTTAAAGGTCTCCTTTGCAGAAAGTGTTCTGCTAGCAGAGAAGAAAAAGAATTCTTAAATTGTGAAGCATTTTCAGAAGTGTTAAAAGCCAATATAATGTTCTTCGTGAATAATTTGCTTCTGGCTACAGTCTGTCAGCACAGTTTGTGACCGTCCTTTGCTCCCAGCCAGGTTCAGGTGTTTGAGGAGAGCTCTGGCCGCCCCCTCTGGAATCCTGCCCTCGTACAGTGGGAGAGCCCCAGGAGCTTGCTGCTCTTCCCAGCATCTCCCAGTGCCCGGAGCAGCGGGGCAGCTCCAGCTCCCTGTTCGTGGCAGCCGAAGCCCTCTTGCTTTGTTGTGCGGCTCAGTACCACCGAGCTGGCGGCGCTCCCCGGGCATCAAGCTTCTGCCCCGAGTACGGCCGCGCCTTCTGTCCTCGTCGCAGTGGGCGCCATACTCGGCTGCCCCGGCAGTGGGGAGCCCCGGCTGGCAGTAGCGCTTCAGACCGGAGTTCCCCGGGGCGGGGCCCGCTGATCTGGCGAAAGGGTCCGGGGGGCCGGGCAGGCGGACGGGGCACCAAAATAGACGCTGCCGCTGCGGGCCCGCCGCCTCCCGCGGCTCTTCCAAAGATGGTCACGGGGCAGCCACGGCCGCGCTCCGCCTGGGTGTAAACGCCGCGCCAGGACTGTGCGGGGCGGGCGGAGGGGCTTGGCGGAGCGGCTTTGTGGTCCGCGGGCGCGGCGAGGTCAATCCCCGGGGAGCCCTGCGGGCGGCCCCGCTTTTGTGCGCGGGTCAGGGCGATGGCAGCGGCCGGCCAGGAGGAATACGCGTACCTCTACGAGGACTCCTCTCACCCCGCCGGCTTCCTGGAGGCGTTCCGAACGTTTTACGTGGACGGGCTGTTCACCGACATCACCCTACAGTGTGCCTCGGGGGTCATCTTCCACTGCCACAGAGCCGCCTTAGCAGCTTGCAGCAATTATTTTAAGGCCATGTTCACAGCCGATATGAAAGAGAAATCTAAAAGACAGATCAGACTTCCCGGGCTCAGCCATGCGGTACTGGAAGCTCTCGTTAATTATGCATACACATCGCAGATCCAGATAACAAAGAGAAATGTCCAAAGTCTGCTCCAGGCAGCAGACCTCCTCCAGTTCCTGTCAGTAAAGAAAGCCTGTGAACAGTTTCTGGTGAGGCACTTAGATACTGACAACTGCATAGGGATGCACTCCTTTGCTGAATATCATGATTGCTCGGAGCTAGAGAAAGAGTCCAGGAGGATATTGTTATGGCAGTTTGAAGAAGTGTGGACTCAGGAAGAGTTTCTGGATACTGGCAAGGAGAAGCTCTCATATATTCTCTCCAGAGATAATCTCAATATTTGGAAAGAAGAGGCAGCCATCGAAGCTGTCGTTAAGTGGATTGCTCACAATGTGGAAGAAAGACTTGAAGACATCTATGAACTGCTGAGCTGCATCAGGGTAGACTTCAATAATGTGTATTTGAGGTCGGTTTTAAGCCCACAGAAAAAATGCCGACTTAATGATACTAAGATAAGGTCACTCATATACAGTGCCCTGAACCTCAATCCCAAAACTCTTTCCAGAAGACCTACAGCAGCCATGTATGTGATCGGAGGATATTACTGGCATCCCTTATCAGAAGTGCATGTCTGGGATCCATTAACCAACACATGGGTTCAGGGAACAGAGATGCCAGATCATACCAGAGAGTGTTATGGGGTCACTAGCTTGGGGTCAGATATATATGTGACAGGAGGTTATAGAACGGAGAGCATCGAAGCCCTTGACACCGTGTGGATATATAATTGTGAGAGAGATGAGTGGACAGAAGGCTGCCCCATGCTTGATGCAAGGTATTACCACTGCACCGTTTCCTTGGGTGGCTGCATCTATGCGTTGGGTGGATACCGAAAGGGAGCTCCAGTGCAAGAAGCTGAGTTCTATGACCCTTTAAAAAAGAAATGGCTTCCTATAGCAAACATGATCAAAGGTAGGTAGGCTGTTGCATGGTGTCTGCTTCAAATGTCAGTCCTTCTGCATCTGCCACTTTCTAATGCCATGATCATGTTTAGGGTTTGATATAAGTTCTAGTGATGTCCACGGGAATCTCCTGTTAATGCTGGTGGCCTTTGCTGCAGGTCTCTACTAGGCAAATGACTGCAAACATCCAAATACTCTGTGGGGTTGTGCTAGAACACTATAGTGGAAAGGCAAATGGTAGTCTCAGTTTAATTTTGTCTTCTTTCAGAAGTGAAATTTCTGTACAAATTAAAAAGAAATCAGAAAACTACCAGGTATTAGAGTCATAGAGACTGTTCAGTGTATATTAGACTAAATGGTCAAAGAGCAGCGGATTTTATTGTTTTAATATAAAACCAGATTACTAAGATTTTCTGTGCAATCATCTATAAAGGTGTCATCTTCATTTAAAACTTCTTCCATGTAGTTCCCTCATATTCCAGTGTATCATCTGTTCAGGATCCTCAGTTTAATCTTTAGTATGAGGATAATTAAAAGCATTAATGCCTGTTTCTAGCAGCCAACATAATGATCTATTAAAAATGTATGAATTTGGATCACAGCCTAACTAAATGGTGTTATTTTGTTATAAAATTTATAAACAATTATCCGCTTATACATTTTTATAAATTAATGCAATTATTTTCAATTAATTATACGGTTTTACTGTAAGTTGATGCAACATGGTATTTTTCTACATGTGAGAATTTTTGGAGGTATCTATAACATGAAAAAACACTAATGCTCCTATAACTTTCTTCATTATTTGTATATTTTCCACAAACACTGCTATTATTCTGGGTTTATTTCCTTTAAAAACAGAAATGATAGGCTAGTACTGTGAGGAGTTACACAGTCTGTGCAGTTGTTTTATCCCTCTTTCTGTGTGAAACTTATTAGATGCTTAAAACTCCCACACTGATTGCCTAATTTTGGTCCATTTTATCTTGCCAGATCCCTTGTTTTATTTTGTTTTGTTCTCCTAGAGACAGAGTTAACATGGCTCCATTCTGTTTGTACCCTTGTTTATACAATAGTCTAACTAATAATACCATGAGAAAGACAAAAAGTATCAGAAAAGATATCCCAAGACGCTGAATGATCTCAGCTCCCATATGAGAAAGATGAAAAGTATCAGAAAAGATATCCCAAGACACTGAATGATCTCAGCTCCCATTGTCTTTGTCTTTGCCATAGCAGTGACTTTTACAAATCTCTGTAATTTAGTGAAATACTGAAAGCAATTCCATATTCCAGACCCAGTGTGATGATCTGTCTTCAATTACTGCATAAAAATTCTGTGAAATGCTGCATGGGCTATATTACATGCAGTATGTTTCCATTACTGCAGTTTTATTTAATTGCTCTAATGCTGCTAAAATAAGGTGTCTTGACAAACTTACTTAATTTCCCATTCAGCTAAATGCTTGCAGCATAATTTCACCCTAAAATAGTAATTAATGAGTCATTTGAAATGGGGTTATGGCTGGAAGTGACTGTGGATATCATCTGCAGTCTGAATATGTGCTGTGACTTTCACACTGTTTACAGGTGTTGGGAATGCCACTGCCTGTGTCCTGCATGATGTCATCTACGTAACGGGAGGTCACTATGGATACAGGGGAAGCTGCACCTATGATAAAGTCCAGAGATACCATTCAGGTAGCAATGAGTGGAGTATAGTCACCACAAGTCCGCATCCAGGTAAACAGTAATTTCTGTAACAAGCGTAGAGCTTGATTTGATAACTGGTATCTGGGGGTATTTAAGCCCACTTCAGAGCTTCCGGCATGTTCCTAATAAAAGGAGCAATGCCTGTAAGGCAGCAAGGGCCAGAGTGGGATCATCTCCCATTTCCAGACTCTGAGAGTGAAAGACCGTCTTCACGCATCAGCTTTATAGGAATCACTATATAAATATTGAACTAAGGAATGGCTGCATTCTGTTAAATAATATCTCTATATTTCTAACTTTCTATAAAATTTATTCATAGATGTTTGGCAAGAACAATTGATATGAATTTTAAATGGGTTTTCTCTATGTTCTACACTTGCTAACAGTAAATTTTCAAAGCAGTTCTCACTAAGTACTGGTGGGCATGTCTGTATCATCTTGATCTTGCTTTTACCAAGTTTAGCAGGAAATCCTGAGGTGTCTTCTGAGCTCAGTGAAGAAACTCAGATGCCCTCACTGGTGCCCAGTGTTTGTCAGGTAGCTGTAGTTCAAGTTATCATTGTCATGCTGAGTTGAACTGTATTCCTTTTTTCCTGAAGAATATGGATTGTGCTCGGTTACATTACAAAACAAGATCTATTTTGTGGGTGGACAGACCACGATCACAGACTGCTATGACCCAGAGCAAAACAAGTGGAAGCAGATGGCTCACATGATGGAGAGAAGGATGGAGTGTGGCACGGTGGTTATGAATGGATGCATTTATGTGACAGGAGGATACTCCTATTCAAAAGGAGCATATCTGCAGAGTATTGAGAAATACAACCCTGAACAGAATACATGGGAAGCAGTAGGGAATCTTCCCAGCGCTATGCGGTCGCACGGCTGTGTCTGTGTGTATAATGTGTAAACATTTAATTTTCATGTTGCTGTTAAGAAAACAGCAGATGCAATATCCATAATGGTACTGAGTGGCTCATGAATGAGATGTCTAATACGGTCTCTTAATGCACATAATTTTAAACACTAGGTATAATTTGTCTTTGTTTTAAACAATTCAGTAATACAAATATGTTAACAAGATTTCCATATATTTTTCAGTCCAGTCATTCTTTTTCATGAAAGTTTTCAAATGACTTTCTTGTAATACTTTGTGCAGCTGTATAGAAACTACTGTGAAAAACAGATCTGTGTTCATTCATCACTGCGTGGAACTATGATCTGGTGCTAAGGTGAGTAAAGCCAAATGAAATACTTTGCATTTCTATGGACTGCTGAGCTTAAGATAAATCTTTAATACTCCAAAGGTAGCCGTAGGAGTGGTTCATTGCCACAAGCTAAGTGTGTGGTATGTACAGAGCAATATTACTTGGGTAACCGGGTTATCACATCCAGAAATCGGGCAGTTATACGATGCCTCTAATCCTACCTTCAGATGCCAGAGTGGAGAAAAGCACAGGCTGGGAATGAGGGAAGAAATGTCGTACAGTAGCCCCAGAGCACAAGCTGAAAGTGTGCACTAGTTTTCCAGGAGAACAGTGCTCTGCAGTTCAAGGAAGTTTGAGGAAAACGCTCACTCTGCCCTTCTCACACTGGCAGGGCCTGTGAGAAGTTAGACTCTGCATGGCTTTGCAGTGGACTCTTGGGCTGATGCACAGGTATTGGGGATTCCTCCCATCCCCCCAAAAAAGCCTTACCATGGTAACTTTTTTTTAAATCAAAGTTAAAATATGTCTTTTTATGGAATGGAAGGAGGAAATGAGAGACTGAATAGTTGCTAATATTACCAGGTTACCAAGACACAAACTTCTGTTTTTTATAATAACGTCTTTTCTAAAACTGTTAAACTGCGACTTGAGCAAAGGTGACAAGTGGAAGAAACTTGTCAGAACATGTTGAAGAGACTGAATGCCAGGTGGTTTCTGGATTTACTTATTATTTCTCTCAAAACGGAATAGGAGGTCTTAGGTCTTCCGATTCTGTCTAGAAAGCAACTTGAGATGGGCAGGAAGATCATCATTTGGGCATCTCTTCACTGGGAGACACGGGTGGCAGGCTCCCAGTGCAGCATGACACTACCAGTGCTGGCAGAAAGTGGAATCCCTATGGAGTATTTAAGTATCTGGTGGTTTGACGCTGCCATCCCCAGCCTTCTCATGAGTCCGTGTTCCGCATGTTGTCATGTAGGTAGTTAATACAAAAACATTTGGTTGAATCGTTATTGCAGTGACTTCTTGGGATTTGTTTTCTCCTTATAGCTTGTATAGATAGTGTAAAATGTGGGGCTTGCTGTTAGCCTGGTTCCTGAGGGGGCAAGATAAAACTGTGTCGTCTTTCTGTGTGTGTGTAAGCTCCTCTTTAATGCTGGACTCCCTTGTTTGGATTCAGCCATGTTCTACAGGGAGGTATAGGCCTTAAAAATACACAGTTTTTCAGTTTTTTATGAAAACTGGTAACAGAAGGGGGGGGGGGGGAAGAGAGACTGAAAGGAGTACACCAGTCGTGTGGTAAGTACAAGATGGCAAAGCCGTCCTAGTGCTGAAGAGGTGGCTGTGAGGAGCGATCTCTCTCCTGCCTTTATTGCCTCTCACCCAGTCCTCCTTCAGCTGCTATGGGACCACGGGGTCTGATAGCAGTGATCCAAATAAAGAAATGCCTTGGGAAGCAGGGAGGCTCTTTTAGCTGGGATCAGTTCACCAGCACAGCTTATAAAGAGACTGCAGGAACAGCTGTTGGGCATTGGCATGAGAGGCAGGGATGAAAAAGGGCTGTGGTGGGAACTTCCTGCAGCAGCACTGCTACCTAAAATGGAATTTTTGTTTTGCTGGATTTATGGGTAAGCCATAAATCTTTTTCTTGGTGATATATTTTCCATTTTTTGTTTGTTCTCTCATGTTTTTATGCTATTTCTCATTTGAATTTAACTGCTGGTAGCAGGCAGCACCCAGCTCTGAGCTTCGATGTGATGCGCTGCAGTGTATATATAGTTCTTGGTTTGAGGTCTTAGTATGTCACCTTGCTATGTCAGAAGCTTATGGGCGTGTGGGTTCAGTGTTTTGCTTCATTGTCTGTCCAGCTGAGAGCTACTCAAGGATCCAATGTAATTTGTTTGAAGACATTAAGCTATGAAGAGGTGTGGGGAATTGAACTCTGACAATGCTTGAAATGCATGAGCTGGACAGGTGGGCAAAAGAAATAAAGTGAGTTTGTCCTGGCAATCCCACAGCTGAGAATTGTTGACAGGCAGGGGGAAATTTAAAGGACAATATCGCAAGAGCATGAAGGTGATCTTTGTATGGAACCAAAACCACAGTGAGCTCAACACGTGTATGTAATTTTTCAGTGCAAAATATATACCTGTGAAGCTTCACTTTTGTGGGAAAATAAGAACATAGAACAGCTGTTTGTGCCTGGCCCTGAGGTTCCTTCTGGCCTCTGTCCTGTCACCAGCAGTCCTAAGTCAGTGAAAGAGAACAAGGTGAGGACTAACAGAGCCTCCCAGTGCTTGCTGGGAGAACTTCCCTGTCTGCTGCTTCTGAACTCGGTGCTGAACGCTGCTGAAGGACAGCGCTGTTCAGAGTTGGAGCACAGGCACTGCTTCCCTGTCTCCCTCTGGGCACCCTGCAAGCGAGCCTGATGCTGCCTCTCGGCCTCATTGTAACTGCAAAGTGACAAAAGGCCTTTTAATTCTCACATGCCACCAGAAAGAAAGGACAGCGTGTGCTGTCTGGCCTAAAGGAAGTCGGTGAGATTACTGCTAAGGTTCAGGTAAGTCCTTGTATGTCTTAGAATAAATGGGGTGTAGGAGTTCAGACCTGTGGCTGTACTTTAACTGGTGCTATTTTTTATACCAATTTACAATGCCCTTTTGGATTAGCTTATGTCTGTGGCACATCTTAAGGAAGTGTATAACACTCAGGTCTGGAGCACAGGCAGAAGTGTGAATGCATTGAGAGGAACAGGTTCTCTGGCTTCCGGTCATCATCTTGTGCACCTGAGTGGGAATGGAGAGCTGGGAGCAGGGCATCTGTGACGCATTTTTAGTAATCATAGTTGAATATGCACACTACATTGTTGTGCTATTGCACCTGTAGTACGGTAGACAGTGTTTTACTGTTTCACTTGTAAACTGTACCTAATACAGATGTCAAATATTTGTAGCACTGTAGATGTCTACAACACGGCTACAGTACTTGAGTGAATGTTTGTAATGTTAGTAAGTGTAAACAAAGCAGTAGGTTACAAATGGCGGCTCCTCAGTTACTTTCTTGGTACCCGTGCAGAAGCCTGTGAACGCGACCCCGCAGGCTGCGGCCTCTCGGTGCGGGTGAGGCACATCCATCGCCGCACCAACCCTTCCCGCTGCTGCCGCTGCGCTCCCTTCACCGCTCAGGAGGGGCGGGCTCCTGAGGTGGGCGGGCCGCCCGTGGCACCGGGTTAGAGGCGGACACCTCCCCGCTGGGGGGCCGGCCACAACCCAGGCCCGCCCGAAGTCCGCCCGCCCCGGAAGCTGCGCCACGTACGGGGTGGGCGGGCGGTGCCGCGGGGGCTGCTGGGCCGCGCGGTGCCGACTGCGGCCTTTAAAGCCGCGGAGGGGAGCGGTGTGCGCGCTGGGGCAGGAGCTGCAGTAGGTTTGTGCTCCACCGGGCAGGGCTTCCCATGGGAGCCCCGGGCCGCGCCGGGACAGGGAGGGCTCCAGGCGGGTGGCGGGGAGCGGCGGCTAGGCCGGGAAGCGGGTGGACAGGCGCGCGCCGCGGAAGCGGGAAGCACGTGCGGCTCCTTCTCCCCCGGCTCGGGCCGAAGCGCGGCGGGGACAAGGGGGTGCCGGAGCCCGGGCCCTTCGCTCGCACCGGTGCCGCCGCCGCGGTGGCCCCTCGCCGGAAGCGCTTCGCGCAGCGCTTGACTGCGGGCGGTTCGCCGCTGGCTCTGGAGTGCCGCAGGGAGCGAGCTGTGCCTGCCCTCCCGCGGAACAGGGCCCCGGGGCTGGGACCGGGTTGGCTGAGGGCTGCGCTAGCGCTGCGGCCAGGCCCGGGTGCCCGCAGGGCGGGAACTGGGGACACGGGGCTTTAGGGGTTGCGGAGCGGGATCTGCGGTCGCTGTGGCAGTACGTAAGTGTCCGGAACAAACAGCCGTAAGGGTCAGGAGCCGGCGTTCCTGTCACGGAAATACTTATTACTCCTTATATTGAACTGATTCTACTCAAAAAAACAATCGTGAAAGTAATGCGTGATCATGAGTGGTGGCAGTTAATCCTTGTCTTGAATAAAAAGCTGCGTTTTGATGTAAGAATATGGTCAGAAGGCCCCGGCCTTTTACACAGAGGTTCCCGCACACCGCATGGATGAGTAACAGTTCCGTGTTACTTTACTGGGGATCCTTTTTATTTTCTTTTCAATTTGTATTACAGTAACGGTAAAAGCAGCCTGCAACTAGGCTTTGTCCAGACCTTGAAACTAAGTGGCTGGTAAGACTGAAATTCACTGGAGAGTTTTTCCGGGATGCTTTAGTTAATACAGTGTGGCATCAAATTGTTCTAGTTACAGGGCTTGACTACTGTCATTTTCCATTTGTAATTTAAATCCCATACCTACTTGCACTATTTTAAGTTGTTTTCATCTTGAGTGGTTCTGATGCAGACTGTTGGCACACCAAAGGAACTAGTCAGGGTGGTCTAAGAAAGCACTTGTAATAAAATCTTACGTAGGATTTTGCATGTTCAGACTGTGCCTGTTCTTCTGTGGAGGTAGCTTTTTATCAGTCCTTGTTGCTGCACAGCAACTGAAAGCTATTGATCTGGAAGCTGGATCCAGAAGACAAGCTTGTGCCAAATGACAGGGCTAAGGAGCCTGAAGTGAGCATGTGCAAGACTAGAGGTTCCCTTAAATTAAAAGGCTGCTTCTGTTTTATTTTAAATAGGTTAGAGCTTGGTCAGTGTCTGAACTGATTCCATGTATGGCAAGCTCAAGTCTTTCTAAATTTTCAGTTTGTTAACTGCAGCCAAATGGGTGCTTTTTAGAAAAACTTTTCCTGGTGTTAGCCGTGATCTGGAGGACTTGTGCCAGACTTTGTGTTGTTTTACACTCCTACAGTTTGGGTTTATACTGCTAAGGACAGACTCTGTTTGTCATTTCTTCTTAGCAGTAGAGCTGAGCCTCCATATGTGTAAAGCAGGTTACTGGTTCTGAGGAGTTTGGTACCCAGAGTGAGGCTGATGAGCAAGTGGTGCACTGTGAGAGCTGGGGAAATACAAGAAAGATGGCATTCAAGGATATAACAAGGCTGAAGGAGTTTAGGTGGCAGGAGCTAGGTGAAGATATAAGCCTATGTTGTTCCATTAAGCTTCACAGCACTATTACCTTGGCATTTCTTAATAGGTTCTTGGGTATCCAGCATATTTCAGAGTGGTGTAGTTTTTGGACAGGCTAGAAGAGCCAAGCTACCCTGCACAGATTTGAGGGTCAGTGGTCTCTCTAAATGACAAAACCAAAGCAAAGTCAACAGGCTTATGAATGGATTCTCTTCTAACTAAACTGTCTCAGACATGCTGCCTCTGTGTGATGCTCAGCCCATTAACTAGGGTGGAACTGCTGGTGATTAGTCGGCATGTAGCCAAAAGGCCTCAAGTTTTATTATAACAACTTTTATTAAGGGAGAACTTGCTCCAAGAAATCCATGGACCGTTTGTTATGACAGGTAAAACAGCAGAGACCACAGAAGGAGCAACCAGAGACAGCCTCTTGGGATGCTGGTCTATGTTTAATGCTGCAGAAGAGTACAAAGCAGCTGTCTCCACTCAGCTCACTCCCAGCAGTGTACTGAGACTGGCTGACCACCAAGGTGGTGAGGGAAGATTTCTTTTTTCAGCTCAGTCTGTATTTCAGTGTGCACCAGCAGACTTGTCTCCATTCTAGAACCCAGAACACAGTGTTAATGCATTTTCCTTAAAATGGGGTGCATGACTAAAATACAAATTTGCATTCCTCAGAATATGCAAAAGAGCAAAACTTTCGCATCTCTTAGTAATTTTTATGTTGTCTTACACGTTAATTGAGCTGTACTGTGAAGAGCACCCATAAGACAATGGTTCACTTAAATATGTTGCCTAATGCTTAAAAAAGTTTGCCATGCTTGGAGAAGAGACTTTGCAATGACTTGCATCTCATGAAGATGCACACAGCTGCTATTTTTGACCCTGAGGATATAGTTTAATGTTAAACCTAACCCACTACAACTGCTTGCTGACACAGAAAGGTTCTGATTGGTTTTTTTCTTCTCTTGTGCTCCCTGCCCAGCTCCATCACTAGTGTTTTCTACAAGCTGAACTGAGCCAGTGATAAATTTAATCTAATGGAACTGTTCTTCCCTTTTTTGGTGGGGTCAGGTGTTACAGCAGCACACATGTCAATTAGCTGATCCAATGGAAAAAGCTGAAACTACTCCATAGACTGCCATTAAATGACACCAAATTAGATACAGTATAAAATAGAACACTGGTTTCTCTCACAGTTCAGGTATTGGGGATGGCATCACAAGGGAGTGTTAAGATGGTGCCAACACCTAAATGAACACACTGAACTGAGTCAGTCTCCTGTAGTCAGGGTGGCTAATAGGTGACATCTGAAGGAACTGCAACTGTCAGCTTGTGTACTGTGGCCTTGATTCTTATGAACTGCTTTATAAACACAGCTGTCAAATAATACTTGTGGAAGCCATGCTCATGCTTTAGAAAGTGCCACAGCATCAGATACTGGTGCAAGTCCAGTAGCGGAGACTAGGATGCAGATTTTGAGGCTGTAAGTGCCTAGATTAAAAAGCACTACAAGCAAGTCAAAAGATGCAGTATAGCCTCAAGATCAGGAAGAGGAGGAAATGGAAAATGGGAATACTGCAGATTGCAGTAGGCTGAACAATGAATTAAACTACTCAAATAAGAAGGTGAGGCAGCCACTTGGCTGTTCTGATGGGGAACTATTTCCTGTGATAAGGGAGTGTCAAGGCAGTTTTCTCTGCTGCTTTGCTGTCAGTTGTCTTGATGCTCTTGATGTTGCTGTCCTGCAAGTAGCATAAGAGCAGAATGTGTGTAATTAAATCTTTCA
Source organism: Pezoporus flaviventris (assembly GCF_033815535.1). Classification (NCBI taxonomy): domain Eukaryota; kingdom Metazoa; phylum Chordata; class Aves; order Psittaciformes; family Psittacidae; genus Pezoporus; species Pezoporus flaviventris. Next base: position 38,918,560 of record NW_026892549.1, read on the forward strand.
ATAAACTATGCGAGAGCATTTTCACCAGTAGTCCTAATGATGGCTGTTCTTTGACCTGGGGGCCATCAGACTGCTTTATCTTTTATAGCTGGATTTAACCAGTGTGTTAGGGCTCAAAGGGAGAAAGAAGTCGGTATAAAACTGAGTTCAAACCAATTTCTGACAGCTTTTTATAAAGCTGCATTTTTTTCCTCAAGGATTACTCTTAACACGCTGTTCTTTATCTAGACAGGCATTTTCTGATCCCCATTAACCTTCTGGCCAGTAGCTGCTTTCTTGCCAACCTTCTGGTGTGTGTAGTGATTGTATACTGGGATTATACGCTTAATGCCAGTTTAGGGAAGAAGTTACTCTAATGATAAAACATCTTGCCTCTTAGCAAAGGTGCTTGACTCAGTATTCAGGGAGAACTGAAGTGAAGTTTGTAAAGGAGAGAACTAGACATCTTTAGGATGTAGTAGTAAACACAGATATTTTCATTCCCTCCTCCAGTAAATTTCAAATATTAGGAGGCGGAAACTTCAGAAAAGTTTCTAGTTATATCTATTTAGGAATATTAAACAATTGGTTATTGATGTTTTGCCTGTGATGAAAAGCTGGATTTGACTTAAAGAACAAATGTTGTTGGCTCTCGGGTTTGTTGCTGTTAGGTACCAACTGAGGATCTGTGCCTAGAACAAGTATCAGCATGTTTCTTTACTTAAATTCAATGCAGGATGCCAAATGCTGCCTTAGCAACCAAAGTATTTTACTTTCTTGTTTCTTAGTTTCCCTTTGGAGTTCTGTAGTCATGTTTAAAGTTGGCTCACAAGTGTAAATGTATGGCTAAAGAACTTGTTTCTTACCTTGTTTAGATGAGGCTGCAGTGAAATGCAGCACTATGAAGATAAGTCTGCAGAAAGTAGTATTCAATACTTAGTGCCTTTGTTCTATGTTCTTTCCTACAGAGCTGGTGAAAATGGCTGAAAATGGAGATGGTGAAAACATGTCCCTTTTGGAAAACAAAATATGTCAGCAAATCGAGGTAAGTTCAACTTACTGTTTGGGATCTGAACTGAGGTGTAGTTTTGGAGACATTCATTGGTAGGGACTTGGCTAATGGGAAGTTAACTTCCTAGGGAGTTAGACTTGAATCTTCGGCTCTTTATAAATGTCTGTTATTGGTCTATGACAAGTATTTAATGCTTTAAGGTAATTCGTAATTGTAGTCTAAGTTGGAAGTTATGCAAAACTGCCATTTAAAAACACAAGTGTTTAACTTGCTAGCATTTTAGGTGCTATAGCAAGTGAACGTATCATTAAACAATTTACTACTATGTTTATTGGGATTATTCTATCTATGTAAAAAAGAAGATGCATTTTAATTCTGTATGACTTAATTTGGGGAGCTTGGGGAATCCTCCTACTTGGCAATCTCTGCTGGTCAGAATGCTAGCACATCACATAATTTGGTGTTATGATTTAGTGCTTTGTAATTTATTGCTACAAATTACAACTAAACTTGCGTGCCTACTTTAGATTAACTATTTCTTACTCCAGAGGTTTGAAGGGTTGCCCTACAATGGAAAACTGAGCACCATCACGTAAAATGACATTTAGAACAGAAGTTTTTTTTCCTGAAGGACAAAAATGTAGCTGCATGTGAATCTCCATTAGCATATGGAGCTGTAGCCATTATGAAAAAAAAACAGGAAAAAAAAAAAAAACCCAAAGCAGAGACTGAGGAAAAAGAGCTAGACTTGTGGTAATGTGAGTTTGAGGTATACCAGAGGAAAACGTATTGTTGTAAAGCTTACACTGACTTTTTAAAGCACAATTTACACAGGGTAAATTGGAAACACTATAATTTACCTTATGGCTTCAAGTGTTTGACCCTAGTTAAATGATTACCAGTAAGCAAAAGAATCTGATTGTCTGTCTTGTACTGAATTGTTTTCCCATGCTGGACATGATCAAAATAAGAACAGAGCAAATTAAAATAAAACCATTTTTTAAAGTCCTATTTTCCTGAATGAGACCTAGAAACTCTAGTATACCAGTATGATTTTTCAGTATGGCAAATACAATATTCTTGCTTATAGATTCCTTAAATAAGGACTAAACCTGAATCTGTTGGTGAAAAACTTTACTATTGACTCTGCAGAGCTTGATCTGATTGAGGAGTAATTATGTTAACAAAACAAGCTTTATGCCTTTCCTAAACAAAACTGCAATCTACCTGTGCTTCATTAGTCCTATTGGATATGAAGTACGGGGTTTTTCTTACAACGTATGTGTTGCAGCTAACTCTTGGAAAATCATCACATTAAAACAGGAAGTAATAATTTTGGAGTTTCTAATTACTCAGATTAATTACTTTTGGTGTGTCTCAATCCACTGCAGTGAGGTGTCAGATAACAATAAAGTTTTAAGACTGAATATTTAAAGAAAAATATCTTTCCCTATTTCCCCTCCCCTTCTTTTTTTCAGTACTATTTTGGCAATCACAATCTACCAAGAGACAAATTCCTGAAGGAACAGATCAAACTAGATGATGGCTGGGTGCCTTTAGAAGTAATGATCAAATTCAACAGGTAAAACCAAAGTACAAAACTAGTCTGGAGTCTGGATGGAAGGGTGACTTTCAGCTACTTATGTCTATTTGGGGCCAAATGTCCCTGGTCAGCATGTACAACTCCTGTTGCTGTTTTAACATTTGGCTTCAGCTTTGCCAGTGTATTTGTAATAACCTGTGTCTGCTTACTCAATATAGGTTGAGTCACCTTTCAACAGATTTTAGTGTTATTGTAGAAGCATTAAGAAAATCCAAGACTGGTTTAATGGAAATAAGTGAAGACAAAACAAAAATCAGAAGATCTCCAAACAAACCCCTTCCTGAGTTAAATGACCAGTATAAGGCTGCAATTAGAAACAGATCTGTATATGTCGTAAGTAAACTTCTTCCTTGGCTCTGCACCATTCTGCATGACTTTGACTGGAAACCGTCTAAGGAAAGCCTGAATTAACTCACACTAGATAGGTTATAATTTCTAAGTGTCAGCTGTTGCATATAATTGAAGCTTGTTGCTCTCTTGCAGAAAGGCTTCCCACTAGATGCAACTCTTGATGATATCAAAGAATGGCTTGAGGATAAAGGTCCAGTTGAAAACATTCAAATGAGGAGGACACTGCAGAAAACATTTAAGGTAGCTTTTGCAATGAAAATTCAGCCCTGGGGCAGGGATCCCCCCCGAACAACATTTTGTTCAATTGCTCTAATGCGGAATATCTCTTACCATTTAACAGGGCTCAATATTTGCAGTTTTTGATAGTGTTGAATCTGCTAAGAAGTTCACAGAGATCCCAAACCAAAAGTACAAAGACACAGAGCTGATGATACTTTTCAAGTAAGTCCACTTAACTAATGTATGAACTAGTAATGGTCAAAGGTAGATTTAGACAAGAATCTGGCTTGACCAGAGAAGTTTAAGTTTCTGCACTGTTGCACAGGTACTGATAGCTGTACCTTTTGGATAGTAGCATCTCTGATCTGACAGATAATCTGAACTGCTTCTTGGGTACTGCTGTCTTATAAAGCAATCGTAATGGAATACTTTAAGTGTTGTTAACTTAGCACGTCTTCTGTTGCAGGGAGGAGTACTGTACAAAGAAGAATGAAGAAAGGAAACAATACAAAGTAGAAGCTAAAGCAAGAGCTAAACAGTAAGTCATTATCAATTGAAACGCCTGGTTTTGTTCACCTGATCACACTTGAAACAACTCTTAACTAATTTAACCTTTCTACAGGGAAAAAGAAGAAAAACAGAAACAAGCAGCAGATGCTGAAATGGTATGGGCTTCTTAAATCTCTGTACTTGAAAACTATGCAGTGCTTGCTGTTGTATGGATTTTCCAATCCACACATTACAAACATGCTCCTGCAGCACATTTTGTAAAGCTGACATTCAACATTAACCGTTTGAAATTCTGTAATACAGAGCACTTTCTAGAAAGTTCGGCTTTTCCAACTGACCTGTGGTGAGACTTTGTGTTGTCCTGATATTTCATCTTATTTTCAAATGACTGATTTTGTTTAAAGGATCATATCCTGAATTTAAATTATTTAGCACATTTACCTGTTGAGAAGTGATCCTAAATGCACCACCGAGATGACAGTTCTCCTGTGGTATTTAAAGGATCTAGTAAGGATTTAATAAGTATTATATAGCTTTTCAGTCTGAGGTGTCAGCCTTCAAAAAACTGTTCTGTAGAATTTAAAGAGTGTAATTCTTACAGGAAGAGTACAAAGTTCCTCATAAATGTGTCAGAGTAAGCAAGGAAAATTCAAGAAAAGGCGGCGAGATACACCATGCAAGACTTTGACATCAGCATTAATAAGCTATAGGGCAAGAACACTTGGGTTACTGATGGCGCTAACGGGGGCTGACTTCAACTGCTTATTCATGACTACCATGTGTTAATAGTGTTAGGGTTGGGGGGGGGGGAGGGTGGAAATGAATATTCAGGCTTGACTCTTCAACAAAAATGTGTGGGTTTTTATTTCATTTAGAAGTCTCTGGAAGAGAAGACGGGATGTCTTTTGAAGTTTTCTGGTGATCTAGATGATCAAACATGCAGAGAAGACCTCCATGATGTATTTTCTGATCATGGAGAAATCAAATGGATACACTTTGTCAGAGGTGCAAAGGAGGTCAGTAGAATCTTAGACAAGGAATTAAGATCTCTGTATTAAAGTTTTAAACTGAATGATTAAATGCTTGGTCTCTTACATAATCAAGTAAGAAATTACTTGGCTTGTGGAATTGCAGAGTATTCAGAGAACTGAATTACAAACAGATAAAGTTTCTGGCCTTCTCAGCTGACAAGGTCAAACCTGAGACTGAGAATGTTAGGACAGTCTGAGGGTTTTGCTTCAGTCTAATATCTAATATCTAATTTTACAACATGCAAGAGTGATGAACTTGCTGAGCTACCTAACAGAAAGCGTTGTTCATCATTCTAGCTGAATGTTTTTGCAGCAAGATTCAAATGCTAATGCCATTCTTCTTTTTAAGGGAATTATCCTTTTTAAGGATATTGCAAAAGAAGCTCTGGAAAAAGCAAAAGCAGCACATAATGGAAACCTACAGCTTCGGAACAAGGATGTTACATGGGAATTGCTAGAAGGAGATGTAGAGAAAGAAGCTCTGAAAAAATTACTGGAAGACCAGCAAGAATTGCTGAAACAGAAGACAAAAGGTCCTCCTTTTATTGGTTTAAGCATTTATAATGTCCTAAAAGTGGCACTGTGGTGGAAGTAACTGTAAATAGTGAATATATACTAAACACTGCCTAACTGTAAAGCATTCTTTTGAGCGTGCTAGTTAAAAGACAAACTACAAAGTTCCTGACATCTTCCATCCCCACAGGACGCAAAATTAAAGGAAAAGGAAGAGGGGGAAAGACACCTCAAGGAGCACAGAAAGGAAAAATTCAGTTTCAGGGCAAGAAAATCAAGTTTGATAATGAAGAAGGTGGTGAAGATGATGCTAAAACAGGTATGTCGTTCTGTGCAGTGCAGTCTGCTTCTTTAGTACAGGGAGCTACCTTCTGGAGAAGTACTCATGTTTTTAGAAGTGTTTGGGATTTGGCCCTACATTGCAGTATTTCTGCCCTCTTGTCAGCCATCAGTAAGTTATCTGAAGATAAGGGTCTTGTGCTTGATTCCTTCCAGAGCTGCCCCAAAAGCATATTAAAAAAAATTACTAGATATACAGGGCTGTACTGTGTGGCTGTTCAAAGCATTCTGCATTGAAAGATGGTGGTTGTAAGCAACATGACACAGTTGTACAGAGCCAGTTTAGTGGCAATTTCTCCTCTTTTTCCTTTGAGACTATGAGAAGACTAATAATTCTGCATATTGGTATTTTGCTTGGAGAAGAGGAAGAGCTAAGCTTCTGTTCATTAGATATGGCACCTGCTTAAGCAAAACCCAGTTGATACCTAGTCCTGCTAGATTGTCTTCCTTCATCTTACCTGCTCTCCTCCTGTGAAGTTATACAAGTAAGAAGCTCTTTAAAGATGTCTTTTAGGACATCTAAAAGCTGTAAATCACAGTAATAAGTAAGCCCTCTAGTGTAGCAGTGCCTCGTGAATAAACTAGGACTCATCCTTGAAGTTATATGATAGGGAGGATTTTTTTTTTTTTTCTGAAGATTTCAGGCAATACTGAAATGCTATCCTTTACCATAAATGACTTCCTACTCAATCTTGCAGAACCAGCAAGTCCCAAGAAGAGACCACTAGAAGAAATGGAAAAAGAAGAACCTGCACCAAAACAGTTGAAAACAGAAAATGGAGGAGGTGATTAGTAATACTAAAATAATAAAGTTTAGAAAAAAAAAAATCATTGTTTTATTGTTCCATTTTCAATAGGTTTTAAAGACATGCCTCAGTTCAGGAGTTTCTTGGCAGAAAATCTAATGAAATCCACTTCAATGTCAACCTACAATGAGAGGAAAGCTTCATTTTGTTGGGTTACAGCTTTTTTTCTGTTTAAGAAGCATGCTTACTCTTAACATACCACCCTGGAAAACTTTTATATTTATACTTTTGTTTATACCGTCAGATCTTCACAGTTTCTCTGGCAACCCACTCAAATGTAAAAGGTTCTGGACTCTGTAATATTGCGGTTATGTTAAATAGCAGCTGCCAATAAATTCAGAACTTAAAACTGCTTACTGCTGAAGCCTGGATGTTAATGTAGTATGAAGCTGTACCTGTGAAGTAGCAAAGCTGAAGGACAGACTTCCATAATTTCAGTTCAAGTCACCAAGGCAATAGATACAGCTAAGTGAAACTTGTCTTTGCTACTCAACATACCTAACAGTCTTAACATCTAAGTTGGTTTACTCCAGGATTCTCTCCAATTCCCCTGTGGTAGTGGGATACACATTTAGGCCAGCAGTCCTCTCCCAGGAACTTGCCTGCGGGGCTAAGCTTCCATACTGCAGCATCCTGGCTAGATGTTCTGGGAGCAGTGCACAGCTTGCTCCTGCCCTCTTCAAGATGTTTCTATGAGGGATTTCACTGGCTGCAGCTATTTGAGGTAGAGAGCTGAAAAATAGAGTACTGAAATAATCCTACAGCTGTAAAATCCTTGTTACTCTGGCCTTCAGTACTTCAGGCTAAGTTTCAAGCAAATAACTTTTCAGTAGGCTACCTGTAGCTTTTCACATCAAGTTGCAGTGCTGGCTCTAATCTTTGCATACAGTTCTGACTTGCATTACAATGATTCTTTTCTCTGTTCAACTACAAAATGTAGTAATAGCAATGGAACTTGATGCCATAATTGTGAACATCTCTAGAGCGTTGTAAGCATTTCTCATCCAGTATATATGGCCCTAAAACTTTAGTGTCCTTAAGTAGAATTAACTTGCCTTGTACAAAACATTTTCTCAGTTACGTTAGGTTTTATACTTACTGATTTCTTCTTATGGAACTTGTATGATGCTGGTAAGTCATATCTAAGTTCTGTAAACAGTACAAAGAATATTTGTTACACTAGAATGAGTATTAGTTGACTTACACCCTACACCTATGTTCTTCTATGACCTGTGCCTGTTGTCCCTGACTATGTAACTGTTGACCTCTGACCTAGACTGTGCCTGAACATTTAAGCCAGCTGCATCAGACAGTAAGTGGATGGTTGAAATGCAGTTGTGTTTCAAGCATTTGTGCAACTTCCGTGTCTCAAGTTGTTATCACTATGTAACACATCCAGCTGGCAACTTAAGTAGTGGGAAGACACTTGAACCATCATAAAAGTACTTAGGACAGGTGTGTGGTTTTTTTTTTGTGTGAGAACTAACCAGCACTTTGCCTTTGTTATTCAGCAACAATCTCCTTTTGAAGCAGGAAGGTAGGTAAGCTCTGCTTGAAGGCAAAATCTAGCCCAGGAAGAAATCCAGTTCTAATTCAGCACAGAATAGGCATTCCTCAAAACTTAGTAAGTGCCTGCTTCTATTCTAGCCAGGCATCACCTATTTAAAAACAACCAGCCAACAACACCATGCCCCCACCCAAAACCTCCACAAAAGGAGTGCCTAAAAAAAGACTTCATTTTTCAGTCACAAATCCAAATTTACATCAGGCTGTTAAGACACTGGCCCCTGCCATAATGGTTTGGGGGTGGTGTTTAACAATTAATTAATCTTACCTGCTATGACTTCCATCTTCACATTCCATTCATCTGCTTTCTTTTGAATATGCTACAACAGAAAATAGATGCAGCTAAATTTAAAAGCACATTTCTATACTATTTATACATATCTACACCCTTACACTTATCCAAGAAGTCTCCTTTTGTTTTTCAAGCTGAAACATACTTATCTTGATTAGTTACTTACATATATAATATATATATACTTGTCTTGAGATTAATTATTTGGCATGATTAGTATTTCCCCAGAACAAACTTTACACCCATAAAGGGGTGTGTGAACGCATCAGTGAAGCTATAGACAACATCCCTGCCTGATTATGCTTGCCCTATTAGAATGAAGGACTTACCTGCCGTGTTGAAGTTTTGTGAAGGGAATATACAGCTGTTTTAGCCATCTGTAATGCAGTTTTCAGAAAAATCATATCAATTCCTAAAAGATTGATGAAATGATTAAAATTGATAAATGCAAACTTAAACTAGAGGATTTAAAGATCTGCTTCATGCTTCTGTTTTTTCTGGAGTAATAACTATTTGAGAAACAGTACTGAATACATTAAGGTACAGAATGTATTTCTAAAACCCAATTACTTTTAGTAAAAGAGAAAAATGATATGGATATGAAATAGCTGGTATTGTTTATTTCAAACCCAGCAACTGTTAGTTACAACACTGAAATTTTTAATCTGTACTTGGGAAACTGATTCCTGATGAACAAAAGTCTAGGTAATTACAATAGGTAACTGTAATAAAGAAGGGAGATGTTTCATTAGAAGCGTATCCCTTGCTGTTTCATTCCTAATAACAACTTTCAGAATTACCAACCTTTATTATGCTTGGTACCAAATGGAGGGTTCATAACAACTGTGTCAAAAGTCTCTGACATGCTGTCAGATAAAGAACAGACATCACACTGAATCATGTTGATGTTCGTGAGCTCAAAGTCTTCGATATTACTATTAAATATTTCCAGTGCATCTGCGTCAATGTCAAACCCCACACTAAACCTATTAAAAAAGAAGTGTGACATATTAGTCCCCTGCTAACTAAAATGTTTAAATTCTATAGTAAAGCTTTGAAAGGGATCTGTGTAGACAACTTGCTTTACCTAGGCACTATAAATTCAGTCCTGATAAAAATGTGAGTAGCTCTGTTGCCCTTTCTCAATTATCTTTTTTCAAGTTTGTGGAGTATGTTTTATGTGTTCATTTAGTGCTTCAGGGGAAAGCTAACACTATGACTTCCAAATTCATGTCAACTGTCCATCTCTTCCACTATCTCAATGGTTATTGACTGTCTAAACAGATTAAATATCCTCATTATGCACCAGGTATTTTACCTAAAATGAGTTTAGTTCAGCATTACTATGTTCTAATCTTACTTTCTACTCTTCCATACCAGAAAAAAACATATCCAGCACTTAGTATTACTTACCCTGCTCCTAACATTGCACTTCCAATGCTGAGCATGCCGCAACCACATCCTAAGTCTGCAATCGTTTTGTTTTCAATATCATCAAAAGTATTGTGAATTGTATAAAGCATACATGCTGGGAAAAACAAACACAACCAACACACACAGATCAGTAATATCAAATATGCATCTGATTAACCAAGAAAATCTACTTCTGCCTTCAGAAAACTCTGAACTACAGGTTTCTTGTCATGCAAAATTAAACCTATGTTCTCACTGCCTGTAATTGTCTTTTTCATTTATATGTGAAAACAAGTCAAAAACATTTTGACAAGTTACAGAACTCCAAATCTTTGTTGGAGACATTACAACCAGAGCTGTGAGTATTTGTGGGAAACATATGACTCTCAGGTTGTTTGGGGTACATCAATAGGAGGTGAAATGTTGGAAAAAAAAATCCGTAACTAAGGTGACTGTCTCAGTATATATACTTTTACTGGGTTTTGTGTGTCATGAAATAATTCCATTTTGGCTTTCTCATTTATAGGTTAGGATGTTTATTATAACTAAGATGTTTCTACCACAACGTTGTATTTTAAATCCATTTAACTTGATTTTTTGATTGTACATTAGCAGTATACTTCTAATAAAAAAAGGTTATCAGATCGTTATGAAATTAACATTTCTGCTGAATTTCTCAACTACTTTTAGTTTAAAGGACTCAAATGAGATAATGCAGTAGAAACTTTTTGTTTTCCTATTTTATTTTTCCTGGGTTTTTTTTACCCTACTTTTTCAGTGCTGATGAGAAGTAGCCAAACGGATGACAATGCTGTATGCAGGGTTACCTTTACCTGCAATATGAGGTCTTGTTGGATATTGTTCAAGGAGTAGTTTTGGATTTTCAAAAGTATCAACTTGTTGAAGACAGCTTTCCAGTTCTTTAAGTTTTAACTTCTTCATGTTTGTAGTTTACCTATTGAAAACAACGTGTAATCAGTTGCAATGCACTTACAACAATAAAGTACATGTTGTCTCGAATTATCTTACACTTCACACCCCGGTGTACTCCTCAGCATCTCCCAGGTGTTTTCCAGCAGCGGTTGCCATGGATCCCTACGACGACAGGGACAGGCGCGGCTAACGGGAGGCCGGTCCGCACCGCGACAGACCCTCTCTTCAAGCGCCATCAATACCCTGCTCCTCCCGCGGCCGCTTTGCGGGCGCGTCCCGGAGCTCCGCTCCCACCGGACCGGCTCCTCCCGCCGCCGAGAGCGGCGCCTAGCCCAGGTCGGAGCAGGAACCCAGTCCCAAGGACTATCCGTACCGGCCGCTCGCCCGACAGAGCCCGCGAGGCCTTGGGCCAGCACACACCTGCACCGCACCGCCTCACGCCACCTCCAGTCACAGCTGCCCCGGGGGCGCCGCGCACTTCCGCCGTGGAGCGCCCGCCCCTTTCCGGGTTGCTGCGGGAATGGAGGGCTATAGAGCTTTCCTTTTTTGTTATCGAGAGGTGTTGGCGTTGACTAACGCGTGTCATAGACATGACACACTTTATTGCAGCCCGACGTGCCACCGCTGCTCGGCGACTGTGAAAGCCCGCTCTCCAGGGCCTGTCCTTCCCCAGCACTCAAGCCAGTGGGGGCAGTTCGGGACAAAAAGCACCGAAATGGGTTTCCGTCTCCTCAGTGGAAAGGACAGTCACCGAGAGAAAAGAAACCGGTTTACTTAGTTTTCTCATGTTTTCCTTCCTGTAATCCCGGAGGGAGAGACATACTGCCCAGTATTCCCTGCCCTTAAGGAACCTCAACAGAAGTCATGGGATCACAGAACCATAGATCAGTTTGGGTTGGAACGGACCTCTAAAGGTCCAACACCCCTGCAATGAGCAAGGACACCTTCCACTAAATCAGGTTGCCCAGGACCATATCCAGCCTGGCCCTAAATATCTTGAGGGATAGTTCACCCACCACCTCTCTGGGCAACCTTTGCCATTGCTTTACCATCCTCACTGCAAAGATTTTTTTCCTCAAGCCCAGCCTGAATCTCCCTTCTTTACATTTAAAACAATTGCCTCTCGTCCTGTGGCAACAGGCCCTGCTAAAACGTCTCTCCCCACCTTTCTCATAGGTCTCTTAATAACTGAAAGGCTGCAATAAGGTCTCCCCAGAGACTAGAAGATGGCTGGTTATAGGGAAGAGAGCAGGAAAGCCAGCTGAGGGAGGCTGCCTTGGGGACTTGGAGGTCTGCTGCTGCCAGAGAAAAGGTTTCTTTTAGGGACAGATTTTCTCTGTTTATGTTTTCCATTACACAGCCGGAAAGCTATCCATCGAGATCTAAAACAGCCGGTCAGCATATAAGCTACGGCAACTGGCATCTACACACTCTCCCGGTGGGAGCATGCAGACACAGTACCTCAGAGCTCCGGCCACCCAGGCACGGAACTACTGCCCATGCCCGGTGTGCTCTGCCGGCTTTGGCAGGGCGGCTGAAGAGAGCAGCGTTCCTCCGTGCCCTCAGAGCCACCGCCGCCCGTTCACACTACTGGCAGCTTAGATGCCTTCGCTCTCGGAGCGGCTCGGTAACAAAGCGGACTCCAGTCCTGTCGGGGGCGCAACCACGCTGAACACGGCCGGGACCTCAGTGACAAGCTGCGCGCCCCTCATCCTCGAAGAAAGTTTCGGGCCGGTGGGAGGCGACATTTTGTGGGGCGGCGGCGTGAGCCGCGCACCTGCGCGCTGACAGAGCGGCGCGGGCCAGCTGGGAGAGCAAAGGAAGAGGAGGGGTAATGTCAGGGGAGGGGAGAGGCAGTGTCAGGAGGAGGGAGCGGGAGGGGAGGGCGCCGGTTCCGCGGCTATCGCGAGAGGCATCGCTGGGAGGGGAGAGAGGGCGGCGGGGGGAGCCCCAGAGCTGGGAGCCCGCCGCAGCAGTGAGGGCTCCTCAGTTTCCCATCATGGCGGGGACAGGCGCCAGTGGCCAGGATAAGCAGGAGACAGCGAAGCGGCTGAAGACGGAGCTGGGCGGCGAGAGCGGCACGGCGGCGGCGGGCCACCTGCGGGCGCTGCTGGAGCGGGTGCTGGCCCCTGCGGCGGGCACGGGCGGCGGTGAGGCAGCGGCCGAGGCGCTGGAGTGGTGCCGCTGCCTGCTGTCGGGCGGGGAGCCGTGGGACAGCTTCGTGCAAGCCGTGCGGGCCTACGACCCGGCGACGCTGTGCGGCCTGGTATGGACGGCCAACTTCGTGGCCTACCGGTGCCGGACGTGCGGGATCTCGCCCTGCATGAGCCTGTGCGCTGAGTGCTTCCACCAGGGCGAGCACGCCGGGCACGACTACAACATGTTCCGGAGCCAGGCGGGGGGCGCCTGCGACTGCGGCGACAGCAACGTCATGCGGGAGGCCGGGTGAGCGCCGAGCGGCCTCGGCGGGGCGGGCGGGCACCTGCCGGCGGGGGTGGCCCCGCACGGTGGCAGAGGTGTGTCCCGATCCTGGCGGCTGCTCGCTGCCGGGCGAGGGCGGTAAGTGGGGCACCTGCTTTCGCCTGGGTCGCCTCTCTCCTCTCTCCCCGGCTGGCTGTAGGTCGGACGAGACCCTGTGGGAAAGACGCCCGGGCCCGGGGGGGCGGGGAGTCAGCCCCGCCTTCTCAGCTGCCAGTCCCGGCGGCGGTCCAGGGAGGTGGTTTCCTCCTTTGTTGCAGTGTTTGAGCTTTTTTAAAGGACTCTTATGAGAATCTGGTTGCCCTTGCACCAGTGCCTGCCTTCAGGGAAGTTGGTAAGGCAGAGTGCATGGGAGGCAGTACCTGTCAGCTTCCAGTTACCTGCTTTGGCCTAGCACAGCAAACCATGAAGTGTGTTCAAGTACTTTTGGACTTCATGTGAGCAAATATGCCGAAATTAACAAATTGAGTGAGAGGGAGCCTTTTTTGTGTGTTTTCCTAGTGTAGAAAACCACACAGGTTCATATTTCCTTCTGTTTTCACTATTATCAGCTTTAAACCAAGGAATTCATTAACTCTTGGATGGGTATAGCATGGCAGGATTTTGCGAATGTTGAATGTCATTCGTATTCTGTCAGCATGCAGACCTACTGGAGGCAAGACTGAAGTACCTGGTCAGAAGAAAGGGATTTGAGTTCCTCATTGTACCCTCCCTTGTTCCTTTTGTAGTCACTGTTAAAAGGAAAGAGCAGTCAACCAGTTACTGGGTGGTGGTGTTATATAGCCAATAAACTTCAAATTTCTCAACTGGGTGTCATTTTGGAACAACCTGTTCGTGTTCATTCATCAGTGCAGAAGACTTCAAAAAGGCAGTCTGGTGTGCTTGAGTGAGGCTTCTCTTCTACCTAGCTCTCTAGAATAGTCTGTGTTGACTGTCTTAGCCTGGGTGAGGTGGCATGCTCTTACAAGAGCCATCTTGGCTCTTCCTCATAAACATTGGGTTGTGGTGCACCCAGCAGCAAACACTAGGAACATACAGAAATATTAAAACATCGGTTCTTTTAATGTTTTTAACATTTAAAATGTATAATTCTGTATCACTCTTTGTTTGAGATTCCTTCTGTTTTTGCATTTCTAGAGATTACACTGATTTACTTTTTTTCTGTTGCTTGAAGGTTGTTCTTGCTTCTGATTCTCTTTGTCTGTAAGTCACATTCTCCTGTTCTGTGCCTTGAGGTGGCTTCATTCTTAGTTTCTTTCTTTTTTTAAATATCCTTTTGTTTCTCTTACTATCTGCTTCATCATTTCTTCATTTTAACTTTTTGGCGGAATCTTTTCTTATTGGTAGACTCACTCCAATGGAAGAATTTTTCCCCTTTTGTTTTCATTGATCTTCAGTGGTTTCAAGGGGCTACTCCTGGAGTGATTCTTTTTTTGTCTGTTCTTGCTCAACTTCTGGTGATTTTGCTTTCCTCAATATCACTGAAATAACAGTTCCCCTTGATTCTGAGAAGTAAGGCAACAAAATTAATGTCACTTCCGCAGTGCTCAGTGTGGGATAGATTTAGGGCTCCTCATGGTGGTTGGATTTTAATAGAGCACAGACAAATTGATCTGTTTTAGGTAAATATTAAAATAACTTTTGATACTGCTCTCATCTCAGAGTTTATAGCTTGCACAATTGTCTTTTACTATTTTGAACATTTTTTTTCCTTGAAGATAGATGGTTTAATAAAGAAGAAATAAAAACCACTGTTAAATTTGCAGCGAAAACAGATGCAAAGCCTGAGGGAGTAAGAATATTCTCTTAATAGTAGAATTTGAAAGTAAATAATCTTGAGTGTGAGGTGGGTCCCTTCAGGAGGTTTGATAATTCCTAGATACAGAATTCTGTAGTACTCTTCAGAAACGGTGTTCTTGAGCTGAGTGGTAGATTTTCCAGTCCTTGTGAACGTAGAGGAGGACAATACATGACAGTATATATGGTGTGCCTGTACTCAACATGAGGTCTCTCCTACTTAACTAAAGAACTGGTATTAAGCCAATGCAATAAAGTGAGGTAGAAGCCTTGTTTGCTGTGCAAGGCAAAGTTAAGCTTATGCCAATGTAAAAACATTAATGTGTGCAAGCACACTGTTTTGCCTGTTCACTTGAATTGCTTCAATGCAGCATGTTTAGATAAACCAATTTAACTCAGTGTGTACAAATCAATTGCATAATTACAAAGGTAATACTTTACATGTTAAAGTTAGGAGGCCTTCATGGCAGATCCAGGAAACTGGAGTGTCTAGCCCAATATAACCTTGGCTGTAACAGCCTAAGTTTCTATTAATAGCAAGGGAATCAAATGTGGAGCCTACTTATGAACTTCATCTATCATCTGCCTGCTCAGATATGATTTTGTGTAGATACTGTGTATGGATATTATAATAATAGTCATTTATTTCTGTTGGTTCTTGTTATCTGGACTCCATGTTCTGAGGTTTTTTTATTTGGTGCATTTTAACTAAGACTTCATCAGAAGTATTCTTTAACTGGTCTGCTGTAAAGGAAATCTTTCCAGCTTACCATTTGGAATATCTTTTAATTTCCTTTAGGGTGGCTAATGTGAATCTAAAGATGGTTTGGTCTGAGGTAAAAGTATGTGTGTGTTAATATGTTATGACAAATCTATAATTTACTTTTTAGAGATAACAGTGTTAATTTTTATTTCTTATGCCTTTATATAAGGAGTCTGGAATATAGTGTAATGGATGGATGCTGATTTTCTTTAGGTACCTTGTGTAATTCTCATTTGTTTTGGAAAAATCAGATTGTCCCACTTTTCAACCTCAAGATCCTCATGCAAATTTTGGAGGTTTTGATGATTACAGTATTACAGTATGCTAGAGATTGGAAGGGGCCTCAAAAGATCATCTAGTCCAATCCCCCTGCCGGAGCAGGAGCACCTAGATAAAGTTTAAGGTTTAAGGATTAAGTTAATTGCAGTTGGTCTGATCTATTAGAATATTATTTAGACTTCAGAAAATATCCAAGTCTGTAAACATACCTGCTTGTCAAAGTATTAAAAGCTCTAGCTGGGACAAGGTTTAATAGATTTTAAGATTCAGTGATACATCAGTAGGAGAAAATAGTTTGTAGTCATCACCCATATGGTATCTAGCCATAGGCAAATGAAATTTTGCAGCTCCATCAGAGATCATAGAATCATAGAATCATAGAATAGTTAGGGTTGGAAAGGACCTTAAGATCATCTAGTTCCAACCTCCCTGCCATGGGCAGGGACACCTCCCACTCTCCCACTAAATGCTTTCAATCAGAGCAGAAATAACAAATATTTTGGGTGGGAAGAATGATAAACCAGAATAACTTTACTTTTCAAGGAACCATTTTCAAACATTTAAAAGTAATAAAGAAAAATTCATCTCTCTTCTCAGTAGGTAACCCAGTTGCAGGCAAGAAAGAGCTAATTTTCAGATAATTAATAATGTTCCGAAGAAGACAAAATCTTCAGTTCTAAAGCGTTTAGAGTAGACATATGCTCATAGTTCAGCTGGTGAGTTCATCTGTTACAGGAAAAAAAACAACCATGCAGTTAGACCAGGAGAAATTTGGACTGGGGTAGTTTTTGGTTGGTAGAGGGTATTGTGTTATAATGAAACTTGATAAAATAAGTTGGAAGCAGGCAATATGCCATGTGGTTATAATAAGAGTATAAATAGTCAGTAATCTGTTACTGATGAGTGCTGTCTTGTTTCTGTGGCTGGCTTGTTCAGGTTCCTCTTTAAGTCTGTAGACAATAACCTGATATATTAGAGAGCCTCTGCGCTTTGGCTATTTCATTCCCTCCGTGTCCAGTTTCTGAGTATGCCTTGCTGTGTGTTGACTTATTTGTTAAATTAATCATGTGGGAAGCAGATGTTTTAGTGCTGCATTACAGTACAAAGAGAATAATATCTTCATCAAGGGTTGCATATCCTGAAAGGCAAAAAGCCAGGTTAAGAATTTAATTGCACAGGCTTTGCATTGATGTTTCCTGTGCATTTGTTCGTAGTTACGGCAACCAGTGGCTTCATTGACAAAGTGTGTTACCTTCTCTTATGACTTTTATCAAAGGGTCTAAGAAATTATCAATTTCCACTTGTGACAGTGAGCCATTTTTTTTATCAGTAGGCATGTGTGAAGTACAAAAACCTATACTTATAGAAAGGTAACTGTTACAAATTGATGTTGTATGCCTCGTATTCAAAAGCGCCTCCAGGTTCCTAGCTATAAGCTTTCTGCAGGCCTATCTCTGATGATCCATACTTATCTTTCCATTTAGCTTTGTGTCTTAGGGTATACATGACTGTAGGATACATGGGCATCCTCTCTGAGCTACACACTGTATCAGACACCTTCCTCTGTCCTCTTATGAAAAGGCTTGGAAATTCTCTTTTCCTCCTCTCGCTGCCAGAAAGTATGAGAAGTATATTCATAGTTTCTGGCCTGCTTATTTTTTCTGCTTCAGTTTGTTTAGAATTGGCTCTGTTTTTTCAATGCATTAAAATGTTTGCACCCAGTAAGTACTGAACAGTTTTAGTTTAAATTTAAATTTTGGACAGTAGATACCTAGTATTGATGACCTTTACTACTCTGTCCCCATGTCCTTCTTTCCTTCACTCTCACCCAATTCCTTATTTTATCCCTTTTCAGAGACTCATTTCAATAGAAATGGCCTTGCTGTTTGGAAGCTATGAAGATTATACTCTTATTTCTTTTTTTTTTCTGTTGCTAAGTAAGAGTAAAGGACCATTTTCATATTCCAGACTTGAGAGAACTTTAACAAACAGATTGAGAATAAAAAAGCAAGCTTGCTGTTGAGAAAGCTGTTATTAATGGTTACCTCTGGATGGATTCTGTGCCTGTTCATCAGGCAAGGTCTCTTTATCATCTTGGGTTGCAGCAGCTGTGATCCACTTAAGATCAGAAAAGTCAGATCTTCTTGCAGCTGTCTTCTGGGGCATGCAGGTAATAACTTTTCCTGGCATTAAGTAGATTATGTGGTTATCTTATGGACTGTCTTGCAACAGTGAGTCTCCTGTTTAGCATACATATTGTATGTTGCTGCTTCAAGGTTGTCCCTTCTAGTGTGACTCTATCAGTTATATTCCTTAACAGTAGACAAGAAGGTTTTAATTCTCCAGGTCCTATGTTAGATTTGGTAATGCAGCCTCAAAGAGTGAAGGGTGTTCTTTTGGATCTTTTAAGAATTTTCTGAAATGGATGCTTATCAACAGGCTAAGAGCCTAGACATTGTCAAGGAGTTTAGCCTCTGAATATTATGAGTCTACATAAAAATATTAGATTTTTTCAGGATTGTTGGGTTGGTACTGTGCGTTCTGTAAGATCTCTATCAGTTTCATGCAACTTTTGAAGTTAACTTTGGGCTAACAGGGAAGTCTGAGCTGTACTGCCTGTTAGCTTAGCATGAGTCTGAATAAACCCATGGTCATGTACTTCTGGTGGGTGCAACTCTTCAGAACAACTCTATTATCTGGTCTTCTACATACCAGGTACAGGAGTTCATACTAGGTTTCACACTGACATCAGCTTTTCAAAGAACCACAGTTACTATGCATCTATAAATAATTGATTCTTTCTGCCCTACTCCTCACTTCCCCCATATTTAAAGCTCAATATTTGGTATTGCTGCTTAGGATTCCAAAGTAGCATTCAGTAGTTTTCATAGAGCTTCATATTAGGTCTAATCCTTGGAAAGCAGAAAAGATTGCAGGTTGCTGTGTTGATTGAGTCCATCGTTGCATACAGACAGCGCACAGACCTGCCTGTCTTGATTTCTCTTAATGTCTCTAATTAGGGCTACATCAGCCTCTACATTAGTCACTGTGATGTTTTCCAAATGGTTGACAGCCAAGTGATAATTGTGTATTACTGCTTTTAGAGCTGTGGCCTGACGAGATGCCATGTACTTTATACATGCTGAAGCATAATATGCACTTGTTTCGAAGGCATCAGTAAGATACTCAAACATATTGGTATACATAAGTGATATATATAAGTTTAAACATTTAGAAGCTTTAAATCTTGCTGTGTTAGTCACTGAACAAACTTAAATGATAGTTCTACTTCAAATCTTTTGCTAGCAGGCCAGTCTAATTTGAAGAACAGAACAGTAATGTGAAAATTGAGCTTGCAAGATAAACTACTTCTTGCCTTGTCTGAAGTTGGCTTATTTATTGTATAACTTGTCTATTGCTTTGTAATATACCTTGGTATGTATTCAACTTAAGAACTGGTGTTTCGGAGGTCTCTGGAAACAGTCTTGTTTAGATTTGGGCTAACCAGTGTTGATTTTCAGTTCCTTTGCTTTGATCCCACCAACTTCTTAAACTCCTTTTATCCCTTTTGTGAAACTACCAGCTGCCCAGGGTTCTAAGTTTGCTATGTCAGGGTGGAGTGTTATTCATCTGGTACATATCTGATCTATGTGGGGCTGTCAATGGATCTGTTGGCAAGACAATAAAAGTGATGTAGGGTGTATGTTTGCGGAATGCATTCTGAAAGAACTTTTGTCTCTTAGATCTTTCTTAATGACAAATAATATAGTTTGATTCAGAGTTCAGGCCATTCTTCCTTATAACCTGCAGAATATCAGGAATTTTGTGTAAAAAAAAAAAAAAATTTAAAAATCCTGAAACGGTGTCTGACAACTGCAGGTGATTTTTAGTAGTATGCCTAGGTGCCCTTCTGTAAAGAGTGTTCTGTTAGTAAGCTCTTCACATTGAAGTAACAGAGAGAGCCCCTTGGGATATTGCAATAACAAGGACTATATAATGAACTCTCTTGCCTTCATTGGGATGCATCTCTGTTTCCACGCAGCATCTGCAGTGATAATGGCTCTGGCATAGAGAACATGGACACTTCCCTTTCCAAGAAAACTGCAAGCTACATGCAAACTACTATGTCTGTTGGAAGCCCAACCAAATTGGTATCTTCAGCTTAAGTTGGTAGTTTTTATTAAAATCCACACATCTTAGTCAAATCCTGATGAAATTAAGGTAGTTTTTACATTTGTCTCGCACTCTGCAGTCACTTAGAACTTTGTTAGATATGAAGTATTTGGGTCAAAATAATACCTGTTGTATGTTTGACCTGTTTAAATTTTCTTGAGAAAATTCTCTTAGCCAGAAAATGTCTTTGTTAACTATTTTGGAAACTTAATTGTTGCTATTCAAATAGAAGATGAAATTGATGTAACTCTGAAGGCAACTGTCCAGGGAGGCTGCATGTGAACTAATGGTTTGGGAAGAGTCAGGGTCAAGCAAAGATGGCTAAGGTGACGGCTAGGACCAGATACTCTATTTGCTGATCTGCTTCTCAGACATATTTTTGAAGTCAACTGGGAATTCTCCTTTGTGAATGCTGTGTAAGGTTAAGAATGCTGAAAAAATTATATCCTAAAAGTTATGAACGTAAGCATCCAGAACTAGAGTATACATTGTGTCTTTGTTTCTCTATCTTTAGGTCCATATTTGGGAAAAAAATATCCTTTAGGTATTTTTCTTCTGAGCTTTTTAAATGTTAACCTTAATGAAGTTTTCTACTCAGAATTCTATTCCTTCTCATTATCACTATTTCTAAGGTCTTACGATTGAAGTTGCTAAATCTGTTTCTGATTGATAGTGGATACTTGTATACTAATGAAACTCATTGTAGTTTTATCTACTATACAAGTTGTTTCTGTCTGAGGTCTAACAAAGAATAATAGAAATGCTCTTCTGCAGAGCTTCTTTGCTTTTTCTTTGAATTGTAGAGCTTGCTTTGATGAAGGGTGCTCACTGTAGCTCTGAGCACCAAGGGAACTGCTGGTGACTCACTACCACTTTTCCTGCTGTTCTGCAAGGATTGGAATAATTTCCAAGTCTCACCTGTGATTTCTAGCCTCCCAAGGTGGCTGAACAGGTTTGTCATGAAGGATTAGAGCCTGGAAAGATGTCCTTTAAAGTTCTGACTTTGTTGTTGTTTTGTTTGATGTTGTGGTGGTGTTTTTTGTTTGGTTTTGTTTGGGGTCCGTCCCCGTCCCCCCCACTGAAGCCATTAATTCTGCTGTGTTTTATTGTCCTTCACTATTGACTCTAGTGCCTTTACTTTGGAGATTTCCTGGTTAGGAGGATTAAACTGACATCTTTCCAGTTGGCTTTGCTTCTTGTTGGAGTCCCTAATAGTAGAAATGCAAGCATTCAGTTTTGTCTCAACTCCTCTGTAGCTTGCATCTTTCTTAAAGAGCAGACGAGCTGTCATTCCTCAGGCCTTGAATCAATTTTGGAAGTCTATTTTGTAGGTGAAAGCAATTTAATTATTCAAAGTATTTACTAGGGTGTGTGAGGGAAACATGCAAAATTTCTTTTTCAGAGGAGCAGTTAGTTTCTCTGCATTTTTTTCAGAGTTACCATTGTGTTTGTTGTTTGAGACAGTGGATTTACATAAGGCAAGGCTACAATATATCAAAGCCCTTTTACATGCGGATAGTTTTCTAATGCTGATTATAAAGTTATATTTTGTTCTGCATTAAGATTTGGTTTAATATGTGAACTGCAAAAGCAGGAAAAAAACATTTCAACGCTCTTTGCCAGTACATAAATAATGAAAAATCAGTTCACAAGAGCTCTGAGAGACAACTGTAGCACTCAAAAAATATTTTGCATCTTGCATCTATTTTGTAGATTCAGTGTATATAAGAATAGTATTAGCATGTTAGTTTTACAGTAGGGACAAAATGTGTATTAAAGTGTCGAATTCTTATTTACAAAGCTTGCTTGGGTTTTTTGACTCCTTTATGAAACATTGTCAGTTGTATGGTATACAGTATGACATGTATGTAATGTCTTAAATAAAAGCTCAGTTTACATATTGGTACTGAATTGAAGAATTAAGTGGAGGTTTACTTTCTTTGCTTAGGAATTGATTTTCTGTAGTTTTCATTTAGGTCCTGTCACTGGAGTCTCAGATTCTTGTCCTTAAAAGCTTCTGACAGTCAGGTACTCATAGTGCTGTAGTACCATAAAAGTTGTGAAAATGGGATGCCTTCTTTTGACAGCTCTACAATTCAGTTTAAAACATACGACTTTTAAACATGGGGAGGCAGGGGACAAAGTAGTAAGAGAAAAGTGAGGGTAAAAATAGTCTCTCTGTGTGTACGTGAACTTATGTCAAGTTTCTGGAATGCAACTGAAACATGAGACACTGTGGGATGTAGTGGAAGGGAGAGCTGAGCAAATGTTCAAAAGCTGTAAAGGTGTGGTCTGGCTGGGACTGAAGGCATTTATCAGCTGCTGTAATAACTGGAGAAGTTTAAAATTTCTCCTTTGAGGTGAAGGAGGAGTTGGCTTCACAGGGAGCGTTCTATCTACCTAATGTGCTGGTTGGCCAGGACAGCATCCTCCTATATTGCTGCGTTTTGGGGTTTTTGTCCTCTGTTTTGCTCCCTGTCATGTGAAACAAGTGAAGGGATGATGGCAGGATGATTTAGGGATTTCACTGTGATTTCAAGAAGGCAGGCCTGTGAGTGTTGGTGAATTTAAGCTGGCCCAATTAATTTTTATTTGTTTTGAAAGTGAATAGCTGCTGCTAGCTTAGCTCCTGAACTGGTTTAATACAGGGTCAATCAAGTGCTAGTGCTGAAACAAATAAGAGGGCTGAAGACAGGCTGTGGCAGGACCGCCCTAGTTCAATTTATGCAGTTGTGAAACTGTAGCTTGAAAGAAAGGAGTTACTTTACCTGCAGGCACTTGTAAAATACATTTTGGAAAATCACAGTAGAATTATTAAAGATGGAAAAATAGTAGGAGAGAGTGGAATCAATCTGGAAAGCCTAAAGTGAAGGTTGCTCGGAAGATGTTAATGCTGCTTATGTTAATAATAAGTGGTATTCCTTAGTCATGTAGATGTCAGCAGTATTCTACATCTTACAAATAACATGCCAATGCAGAATAAGAAATTGCAGGAATTATTTTGAAGTTGTGTGGACAAGACCTCTTATCAAAGCTGGTTTTATTTAATTGCAGATTTTTTTGTTACTCTCTCCTTTTGCCATAATTAGTCTTGTCTTTTTGTGAAAAAGCTATTTCAAAAGTAGTGAGCTGCACAGAAGAAAAACCCCAACAAACAAAAAAATATCAACAGAATATACTTCTGAATTGGAGAAAAGAAGGGAAAAAAAGATCATGACTTTTTTTTTCTCACCGTAGACTTGCATTTTAGTACTTTTGTGTTAGACATTTGGTGAGATAGAGCTTGAATATCTGTGGCTAATGAACTGGCACTCTCACTGAAATACTCCTATTCTTAAATCTCATTGGAGTATAATAGTAAAAATATTCACAAGGAAGACTGTATAGCACAGTAAATGTGAAGTACTACAGATTAAATAGAAACTACATGCTTGTAAAAAAGTAATTTGCAATATTGAAATAATGTAATAAAGCTTAGGTGATTTAACAACTCAGGGTAATTTGTTATTTGTCTAGTCAGTCTTCCTCTCCATAATTATTTTTTAGCTTCTTCAGAAAACTGTTTCTTATCTAGATTATATCCCCCTTTCATCACCCCCCTGTTAGAGACTTCTGCCTGCTTCAAGTGGTGTATTTCCAAAGCTTGATGTTACCAGGAGAGATTTGGAAAATACTCCTTTTTGTTGCTATTAAATTGCTATTTCAATAGTCTTGGGAGCATTTTGAAAGTACATTTACGTAGACAGACAATTCTTTAATTGAAACTGTGGTAAGGAAGGTCTTCTAGAAGTATAAGGTATTGATTATGGAATAGCTTTGGCTGCTGTTTGTCCAGTGAGTGTGTAACCCATTGAGAAGTTTGTCACAGGTATCTCTTTCTGCCTGTGTAAGAAGTTTCTACTTGTTTCTTTCTTGGCACAGCTTGGGGTTCTGGCTCTTCCGAAGTTCAAGCAGCTTCTGTTTTAACTCTGGAGATCTTCCAAGTCATTGTCTGGCATTTTGGTCAATATCTGTAGAAGAACTGTATAGTACTCTGTGGAGGCAGTAGTGCTTTGAGTAGAACAGAGTATTGGTATTTTAGGATTGTGCAAGTACCTTTGAGTGGCAGGGTTGGTTTTCCGTAATTCAGCATAAAACGGTGTCTCATGCGTGAATGTTATAAACTTGGGCTCAGTAAGATTTCTTCATCCGGATTTGTAAATAATACAGTCTGGGTTGCCTTTCTTGATCATTAGAGTAATTCTTGTCCTTGAAATTCAGTCTGGCCAATAGCTTGTCCAGTGGCGGGTCATGTCAGCAAGGAGGTGTTCTGTGGGTTAAAGAACAGCTACAATAGGATAGTGATTTTTGACAGTACTTTAATACTGTAGCCTTTGAGCCATAAATACAGAGTATGGCTCATCTTGTAAAATGATACTGGCATTCCTACTTTAAGGTTTAGGGCCTGGTATGTAGAAATCATTCCCTGTTTGGAACTGCCGTAGTTTGTGCATGTGACAGTGAAAAGACATTTCCTTGTAGTAAATTGAATTTGGGTTCTGCCTTAATTTTTTCAGAATCTGTATTAATAATAGCACACTTTGTAAGTAGTGCTTTCTTGAGAATCTCAGGAGAAGACCTGATTTTAAAGTTCAGTTACAGGATGTGTTAAAATTGGGATAATTCATAGGCTGATTCACAACTGCTATGCTGGCATAGGCTTCTTGGGGAGTAGAGCTTTTTATTTTCTAAGGAAGGAAGCTTTGTGCTTAGCAGAAACTGGGATTCAGAATGACTGCGTGTGAGTTTTATTACTGTGACTCCCTTAGCATGTATGTGATCATACAGCAAAAGCATTGGTTGAATGCAAAATATATTGGGGGGAACCAGGGGAAGTTATTAAAAAACCCTGCCTAGTAATTCTTTGCTTATGTGTCTTTTAAGTATTTATTTACTTTTGATCCCTTCTTATAAGGATAGTGGTGAAAGGGAAACCAAATACCTTTAAGATAACAAACAAGGTAGCATATTGCAGCATAGATCAGGCCAGATTCGTGATTTTCTGGCACTTCAGGTTTCTATATGTGAATGGGACAAAAGTGAAAGACAGAAGTGAAAAAGTGAATGACTTTTCATAACTTCTGTAAATGTCATTTGCAAAGATGAATGATGAAAGTGAAAACCATCCATTTGTGCATTAACAGAAAGTTACCAGTCATCACTGAGCTTGTTCTGCCAGGCACTTTTTCCCCCCCCTCGGGGATGCTTAGGCTGTATATACAAACTGCAAATTATCTGGCTAGTCTTCTTACCCTTTAATTAAAAGTGTAATCTGTAATTAGCAAAGGAGAAGCTCTTGATCTTTAATCTTGCAAAGATGCCATCTGAACTGCTGGACTTCCATCCGCCCCCTTTTTTGTTGTTGGTTTTTTTTTTTTTTTTTTTATGTGTACCATAAATTCAGATTCTTGCTTTGTGTCTTCTGTTTCCTTCTTTTGAAGGTGAAAAAAGGTTCTCAAAGAAGAAAGGCTTATGTTGTAGAAAGTAGCAGGCTTCTTCTGGAATGTGTAGCATAGCAAATATAGTGGAGACATGAAAACAATTTTCATATTTAAACCTGAACCATTTCCGAACCTTTGATCAAAAATTACTGGTAAAATCTAGTGAATCTTTCCAGTGAAAGTGGTGTGGTTTAGACTCTTTAGTTCTTGTTAGCTTCTTTGACATGGGTGAATAACTCTTTGATGCTGGTAAATGTTCTTTCTAAAAATAGATTTGGAACTGAAAAGTATTCAGTGACTCTTGAGTCAGGCTCATGTTAAGTCAGTGGGAAATCATTCTGTCTGCTCTAACGGGGTTTGGCTTAACCTCATGTCACTGTGCATTAGCTAAGCCTCAGCTACTACCATACAGGAATTTGCCAAAGAAGAAATGTTTTCTTTTCTTTTTAAATGAAACAGTTTGCACAATTTTTGTTTCTATCATCGTTTGATAAGTCAATCTTAGTTGTTATACATTTGAAATAAATACTGATCCTGCAATGTCTTAAGCTTTTGGGAGTTTTTTTTAATTTAATGTCAGAAGACATTAAAAATGTCAGTAGCTGAATGAGGACTTGAAGACTCAGTCCAGCCCCTGACTATTTCACAGAAAGGGGAGGAACTGTTTCAGTTTGATATTTTCAATTAGTCTCTTTAGAAATTGGGAGTTATGTCTTGCTAAAAAAAAAAAATATAATTGTTCAGTGGAAGAAGCTTCTAGCATGTCTAGGAAGGAACTGGGATGTTAGATATGTGGACTCTGATAAGGGGAAAAAATGTGGCAACTTAATAATTTGCTGGACACAGAAACAAAATGGGTTTGAAAATATTAGCTGGAATTTCAGATTGTCATTTCTGCCCCACTTTTAGTGTAAATGGATGCAATATCTGAAAAATATAAAAAAAAAATAATGATTTTCTTAGTATATGTTCTGCTGAGCTGTGCTTGGCTAACATTTTTCTCATCTGTTTTATAGGTTTTGTAAAAGACACCGGATTAAGTCAAATTCAAATGTTCCATGTGTCCCAAAAGACTTGTTGATGATGTCAGAATTAGTTCTTCCACAGTTCATCTTTAGTCTTATTCAGCACTTAAGAGAGGGGTATAATGAGCCTGGTATGTTTTCAATTTTCATGTGTCTAGTGTATCTTACCATGCTGCTATCTCTTGCTTTGCAGTCTGTGAAGAAACAGTACATGAATACTGTATAGAATGCATGAATGCTATCTGTAGTTAATAGTACTTAATTTTGTACCTCTTTTCCTAACAAAGTTACTGCCTGGCTAGGTCATTTGATCTTTGTTCTCTGCTGAAGAGCTTCTTAAATACTTTAAAGGTTACCAAGCATTGTGTTGAGCTCTTCAAGGAAATTAAATTGGGATTAATTTGAAACTTGTACATGTGGATTTTAGAGCATTATTAGCACAATTTATTTTTTGGTGGTCATAGCTGTTCTGCCTTGTGAAGGTCTTGATCAAATTACATTACATTTACACCAAAAGTTCTTGTTGTGTGGTTTTCAGCTCTTGATCTGCCATCAGAGAAAGACCTTCATAAAATCCTCCAGGTTTTGGAGCCTCATGTTTCCTTTCTAGAAGACTTGACCAAAATGGGAGGAGCAATGCGATCAGTTCTTACCCAGGTTTTGACTAGCCAACAGTTCTACAAAGATCTTAGCTCTGGTATGTTTGTGTTATTTCTAATAACTAAATTTTCAAGTTATGGAGAATTTAAGGACATAAATTTTATTTATCAGTTTCTGCATGTTTTTATTTGACATCTCAAAACCCAGAAAAATGCATGTTTTTACGGATACTTTTGTTGTTGATAGAAGGGGGGTGGGCTTCAGGAGCAACTAGAAACATTTGTTATTAAGGACAAACCTCTTATCTTCTGTGTCCCAGATAACTGTATAAACATACTTAATTTCAAAAGAGTTCTTATAATGAAGTTGTTATCTTTAAAGTGAGGTGAACGTGGCAGCTTAGATCCTCCAAATAAGGCATATCAAGCTTATTCAAAGTGGAATATGTCTAACTTATTTTGGGATCTGCTCTCACAGAGGTTACAGGAGGAGACCTGAATGGCAAAAGGCCATAGTGTGTCCTGTACTTCTGTGCAATGCTTTTTTATTTTTCTTTTCTTCCTTAAACCTCCTCCCTCCTCCCAATTATATATTGCATCCTGTACCAAATCATAATGAATCTGAAAAAATTGGGCAGTCACTATTAACTCCATACCACCTAGTATAAATTAACTCCATCTTACTTTGTTGGAATTAGAAAGTGTCTTTTTTTGAGTACTTTGCATACTTCCTTTGCATACTTCCTTTGCATAGGTAAGAAACAAATAGTAATTACTGTAGATTTAAGTTGCTGTAACTGGCTTGGGCAGCAGGTAGTTGTAGAACAGGCAATTGCCAAGTCATTATTTGGAAGGAGAAACGCTTGGGAATGCTGCCTCAGGGACAGTTGTCTGTATTCTGTTTCCTTCCTCTTTTTCTCTCTTGTTTAATGATATTTGATTGAGAGAAATTTAATGACTTCTCTTTTCCTATATGCAATGAATTTCCTGAGATAGAAAAGTGGAGAGGCAATGGGAAGTAAGGCATTCTTATCTGGACTTCTGGAATGGAGAATATGTGTGCAGGAGTAGGTACAGTTTCTGGGTAGGGAAAGGAAAGAAAGGGATTTTAGAGCAAAACATGTCCTTTTGGCTTCAAATGCAAAAGGGGCACAGCTAGAAAGATGCCATCATCTTTTTCATGTTTTCTTTTCCTTCAACAATTGGCAGAATTTGCTCTTCTAAAGTTTTTTTTTTCCTTCTGTAACAAACGTGTTGAGGTTTTTTGGTCCATTTCTTTGTGGAAAATTTTATATCCTGAGTGTTCAGTGTGACTTTGCTTCATCAAACAGTTGCAATTATGTTACCTTTATGAATAGTCTTTGTTAATTGCAGCTGTCAGAACTTGAACTTTGAAAGAAAAATTCCAAATATTAGAAATCATACCTGGTGTGTTACCATTACTGTTTTTTTTTTTGTTTTTTTTTCCCCATGAGAAATTGTAGATCCCTGTCCTTTCGGTCCAAAACCAACCAAATCCTTTTTTTGCTTTAGTGTTAATGATGGCAGTGCTGAT
Source organism: Pezoporus flaviventris (assembly GCF_033815535.1). Taxonomy (NCBI): domain Eukaryota; kingdom Metazoa; phylum Chordata; class Aves; order Psittaciformes; family Psittacidae; genus Pezoporus; species Pezoporus flaviventris. The sequence goes on from NW_026892549.1 coordinate 38,947,276, forward strand.
AAAACAGAAATGAAGTACATCATTTAGAAGAAAACACTGTGTTGGAGGGCAAAAACTGTGGAGGTTTCTTGTCTTTTAGATTTCAGTTCATTAGTTGAAAAAACTTCTTAGCTTTTACATCTCATAATTATACAGCTTATTAAAACATTGTGGACCATTTTTTAACTTGCTTTTATTGAATATAGAATATATGAACCAAGTAGCTGTTGTACATTAATGCTGTTTTACGTATGTATTTAAGGTGTTGGAGAGAATGCATGTGCAAAGAAAAGTCATGAAAAGTACCTCATTGCTTTGAAAGGCTCTGGACTGGCATTTCCTGAGGATAAAATTGCATGTGGTATGCAGGAACAAGGAGCTGGAACTAGCACATTAGCAGTTCAAGGTTTGTGTAGAAAAATATATTAAGAGAAGATTTTACTATTGTTGCTTTTGATATAAATTGTTTAGTTTATTGAAACAAACAAAACAAAAACAACAAACAACCCAAACCAAATCTTAATAAAGCTTAAGGAATTACCTGCTATTTAGTGCACCATCAAATTACAGGACTCATTTTAATTCTGTCAACAAAGCTAAACATGTTAACTTTTTGTTGCTAATATACTAAGCATCATTTCCCAATCATAGCATTAGTGGAATTTGAGTAGGCAAGATGAAATTGCTCATAGTGGAATTTTGTCACGGCAACTGAGTTAAGCCCCCTATTCTTACAAAAGTGCTGTGGATTTTTTTTTTTTTTTTAATCACTGAAGGCCATCAGAGTTTTCTGTAATTTCTGAAAGAACACATCTTTGTTAACTCAGTATGTTGAAGTTTGCATTGGTTTTGTATTGGTTGGAAATCTTACTCCAACTTCTCAGTCCACTGCTGTGTATCTTTTAAAAAAAGTTAATGTAGTGTTCATTTCATACTGGCTCATTAAATATCATAAACTCTTTTCAGTTTAAGACTTACAAAAGGAATATCTGAATTTTTTTATTTCAAAAGGTTTAGCAGGTGCTACAGCAACATCAGGACAAGGGGATTCTTCAGATGAGGTGAGACTGTTTTTAAAGACTATAATGAACTGCAATGGAGTATTAAATGGAGAGAATGCTTGCAGCCAAATCCCACAAACCTTAACTCTTCCATCTACCACATATTCTCTCCATTTTAATAATTAGGAATAAATGAGATATAAAGGAATAGATCTTATGCCTTTGATTTACTAAGGATCTTTTGAAAAATCCTTATTTTTGCTAATACTATTTCAGTTTAATATGTGTATGTAATGTAGAAGAAACTTGTTTAGGTAGTTCAAAAATCACTATCAAGTAAATTGGGCTTGATTAAAGCTAACTTACAGCGTGTGATGCTGTGAATGGTGTTAGCAATTTTTGGCACTTGAGAATCCAGCTGAACTGGTGATAGCAGCAGTGAGAATTTCTCTGTAGATAAATTCCCATGTGTAGACTTGACCTTACTTAACAAACGCATTGAGTGGGAGTGAAAAGGAGGGAATCTCCCTTAAGATTGAGCTGTAATAAATATATGAAGTTTAAGGAGGGAAGTTTAATTCAGGTAGAGTTACTGTATCAATTTATTCTCAGTTTGGTTTTTTTCCCTACTATTTAAAACCCAATTTCAACTAGTAAGTCTTAGCATCCGTTCTTGTAGAACAATATAACAAACTTTAAATAATGTAAAGTATAGTTTTTGTAGGATCTTTGCTTATGTTGAATTCTGTGTGAGCAAGTATTGAAGTAAAACCAATTGTTTGTGTCTGTCTAAAGCAGTTGTATGACTTATTTGCCTCTGTCACGAGCACAACAGCATCTGTTACGCTTTCTGCAGTGCTATTTATAATTTGGCATTTTTCAGAGTATTGCTTGCTGTTTTTTCACCATCACTTGACAAACAAACAAACAAACCCAAACAAACCCCAAACCAACCACAAAAGATTGTTGACTATCCCTTATAAGGACCATGAAAGAAGGTGGCAATTCAAGTTAATGTTAATAACCTCATGTAGTATTTTCAGAGAAACTTTCAATGGCTCAGCATGCTTCTCTGTATTTTACTCCTATAAGTGATGAGGAGAGAGGAATAAACTGAAGTTGTTCAGAGTCTGAAGAGAGACTGGATATTGCTGATGTTTCTTTTGTGACTACAGGAGGGAGGTGGCAACAGGTGTATTTTGGGGAGAATATTTTTTTTTACAGGGCAAATACTTTTTTTCTAGGAAAAGATATTTTAAGAATAAATAAAGGGAGGAATTACAGCAACTGTGTTATAACTTGCTAGTTAAAGATACCTGTTGTGTAGAGATTTTTTCTTTCTGATCTCTAGGATATAAAGGTATTTTATTATGTTACTGCAGATGTGGGTTTTCTAGATTGAAATCCTGCATATATTCACATACCTGGAATCAATTTTAAGATGTTAATTAAATTATACATTGTAAAGAAGCACAAGAGCCTATTTTGAAATCTGTATTTAGAAAATTTTTAAAAGTAATTACGAAGTAACATAGCGCTAAAACATTAAGCACTCAAAAAATTAGGTGTTTCTTAGTATTTTCACTTCTGAATTTTCTTTTCATGTCTTCAATAAAATCTCATTGATACAATATGGGATCCAGTTAGAAATAATGTCAACCCTTGGTGGCATCTCTGGAGAAAGTGAATTTTTTATTTTACAGTTTTTTTTCTAATAATGGTCTGCTTGACAAATATGAATTGCTGAAAGTAAATCCAGTCCTTTCATCCAAAAGCCAAAACAGAACAGTGCAGGTGGGAGGCTGAAATGCTGATGAGAAAAATGATGTTACTAGGGAAAGGAGAAAATAGTTACTTTGTTTTGACTTCTCTTCCTCTACCCTGAACTCCCTTGTAAGTTACAAAGCACATATAAAGCTTTTGTAATGCCTTACTGTACTCTCTTACAGCAGAGTAAAACTGTGTTCTAATTAAAAAGTGTGGCAAGAGTCTGCTTTTAACTGGATTTTCTTCCTCTGGTATTTAAGATGAATTTAGAAAGGTTAATATTATTTTCTTACCAAGTAAGTCTTAAAAGTAGCATTGCTTCACAGAAGAAAGGCTAGATTACCAAATGTATATAGACTACAAATTAGAGCAGTGCTTCTGCAGGGTACTAAACAGCTTGAAAAGTTTGCATAGTTTGATATTTAGTTTCACTTCCACAATAGTAGATAGTTCTAAGATAAAAATAAATCTGAAGGATTGATTTATCCTGAGATTGTTAGAGGTTGTTCCTCCCCCACCAGTAGTATAGGCTTACTTGCGCTCTATTTCTTAAATAGTTTGTGTTACATCCTGTAGTATTTTGTAGAGAACTTGCTATTAATTTCTTTTGTTAGCTTTTCTTTCTCATATTTTCCTTTTGTGCAAAAGGAGAAAAGAAGTCCTGTCTAAACCTGTCCTCCTACTTAAGAAATTTTTACGTTCCGAGGAATCACTTTTACTACAGTGACAAATAAACCTTTTTTTGATATGTCTTTTTGGCTGCCCTTGTAGTTTACTCAGCACTGAATGCTGTATTACTCAGTTAATATACTTGTTGGCTCCAATTGCTGTTTAATGTAATCATACAAAAATCAATGTATGGTATATAATATTTGAAGTTTATTATTTGTGTTTACAACAGATATGGCGCAACATATTGTTAAATATTGTTGGCATATTGTTAAATATTATGTTAAGTAAACCTACATAGATCTTTGCTGTTATGCAGGTATATTTAGACAGCATTGTCCAATGGGTAAAAATAAGGTGTTTTGCTTACCTATTCTCTTACTCTTTATCCTTGGGCTTGTCAGACACTATGTGACCTAGCACTCTCAATCTCAATGCTGTCAAAACTCCTGCACTGACATTAAGATGTAATCCTACCTTACTTAAGCAATGGAAGCCAACTGTCTAACATTATGGAGGGGAAAAAAAGAGTTATCAAGAAAGCATTTCTCATAAGTCACTCAATTTTTCTTCTTTTTATTGAAATCACTTCAAAAGTTGTGATAAAGACTTAGATGTTTACATTTTTCTCCTACTGCATTTTATTTGCCAGAGCAGTGATGTTGGAGGCTAGAATCAAACACATTAATCACAAATTGTATACACAAATGCACTGTTTTCTGGTTAAGGCCCATCTAGCAATTCTCTGGATTAACTGAGGCTGCTGAAGCAGTCTTGAGACTTCCAGCTATCAGCTTTCTAGCTACAGGAATTTAGACGCCTCTTCTTCAGGGCAGGAGACTTACGTTGCAGAGTCTTGTAGTGTATCAGCAGGTCTGATGTTTGCTTTAGAGTACTTGGCCCCCCTGATGGGGGAGTGGGCAGTGGCAACATCTTGAGAATTGTCTGGCTCCCAATTGAAGTACAAAAGTTGCATGTGTTCACAAAGACCATAGGACACCTAAGAGTTCAAATGTTTGTCCATCTTAAAATGAATTTTCAGATGGTGGTACTGAAAAAGGGTAGGAAAATTCAGACTTTTCATGAATATGAAACTTTTGGTCAGTCCTTGGATATAAAATATGAATAATCTTTCTTCCCAATGAAGGACAGTAACTTCCTGAGTATCAGGTTATCATTGTAGTGAAGTTTGGTTGTAAAATAGGACATTTGCTAAGAGGAGAATGGCATTGATGACTTAGTTTCAGTACTAGATATCTGCATTAATTAACTCCATATTACTCAATATTAGATCCAGTAGGAATCTTTATTTCCACTGTTGCATTAGGACTGTTACCACTGTTGGTAAAGATCCATGCAGCATTTAATATAGTCTTGCAATTCTTTTTTCGCATTCTTTTTTCTTTTTTAACGCCTAGTGTTAGATTTTGTAAAGTGGTGGTGATGATGTTTTTAACTTGCATTTTGTTTTGGAACCTTTACTATTTTGTTTGCAGAGCGCCTTGAAAGCTTCAGATGACAAGTGCCTGCGTAAAGTGTTTGCATTATTCTGTAGGGAACAAGCAATTAGAATTCAGCAATTAGATTTGACCTCTTAAAGGTGTCAAAAATACTTTATTCTTGCATGAAAACTTTTATATTGATTAGAGAATGTATAGCTAAATGCCTATGCTGCCAACTCTAATAGTCAACATGTTGGCTGCTTTTTCTTTTGGGAAACAAAAAACTCCAAACCCTACAGATGAATGAGGTGAAACCTTGGATGTGCAACAGTTAAGATTTTTGTAGCATTAAATGTTTTTGTAGCAATCAGTTTCAGAAATCAAAGCAAGAAACATTACAAAGTTAATTAAATAGATGAAGCTGTCTGAACTTGCAGATAGTAATGTTGCCTGTAGGGGAAAAAAGGCAAATTAAAAAAAAATGTGATTTCTTTTCTATGGAGTTGCATGGAGTCGATTGGTTCCTGTCAACAGTAAAAGTAGTTTTCTGGTGTATTTGGGATTTTCTGTTTTAGCTTGATAGTTAAACCAGAATTTTGAGAGCATACCATCTCTTGGCAATAACATTCTAAATATACCATTATCAATTTTTTAAACTCTTCAGGAGGACCAGGATGGTAGCCAAGGTGTGGGCAAGCGCAAGAGGGTGAAACTAAGCAGCACCACCAAAGGTATTTATAAAGTACTGATCTCAGTTTATCATATTTGCTTTCTGTCTATCTTAAAAATTAACTAGGGATATCTGTTCACTTCCCAAGCACTGGAGTGCTGCATGTGACAGGTGTTAAACACAGCAAAATCTAAAAAAGAGTAGCAAGTGAAATTGTGGTAATTGGCAACTTTCGCTTGAGTGAGTACCACTATCTGGGACTCTGTTTGACCAGTCATTTTGTCACCTTCGTGTCGTAAGTAGACTTCTAAAAATTCATTCCATTTTCACTGCGTGGCTGACAAAGTTGCAGTGCAACTTAGCAAACAAGTTTTTTGATGTATTTGTTCTTAACAATTACTTTTTTCATTACACCCCTGTACAGTATGGATGTATTCTCAGGCAGGCAGGAGTGGTTCTTTTTGGTTCTCGTTGGTCTTCGTCTACTCTTCTAGTGATGTTTAAGAAAAGATACTTGAATCAAGTCCTGTTTGAAACCACTTCATTGTTTTCCTAGATTGAAATTAGTCCTCTGTGCAATTTCTAGTCCAACATGAGCAGCACTTACATTGAGGTCAGAGCAAGTTCAAATTCAATAATGGCCATAGGCTAGAGGCAAGGTAGCCCTATCCTGTGCTGTCCTTGTCAATTTTTGTGCTAAAGTGTTTAGTAATAATATTAAAAATATTATTTTTAGTATTGAAGCACTTTCTGTTTTTGTGGGGGTTTTATTTTGTTGTTTTTAATTATGAGTATGAAGAGACTGATAAAGGCAGAACAAAGAAATTGCAAGTCTAGAGAAAAGAACATTCAGGTAGAAAACCTTCAGGTGAAAGTTGGAATTAAACTTCTGGAAAAGCTTTGAGTTGAAAGTTTGGAACTTGAATTTGAAATGCAAGGTTTCATGAGGTCAGTAAAGAGGTTGGAAGGTGTTGTGAGGAGTATGTGAAAGTAAGATTGTTTCTGGTGGTTTCAGATTGAAGGAAAAAGATTGGGAAGCTGGAAAACCAGCTAATTGGTTTTGCAACAATGGTGTTAAGAGGCAATCTTAGAAATGGTGTGTGAAAGATTGTGACAGAGAATAATAGTGTGGAAGAAGAGGTAGTTTTGGGGAAATGCAGGAAACTTAGAGACATCCAAAGGAAGCTCTCTTACTTGAATTTTTGAGGCAGTTGGATTGTCTAAAAGATAAGCTAGAGTCAGGTAACATAAGAAAAAAAGTTGAGTTTCTCTGATTCATAACTGATTAGGGGAAATAGGCAGGGAGGACGTTCAGGTTTAGAAGGTACCATATCTGAAAACCAGTATCAGCAATGGCATTTCAGGAAAAGGGATACTTTAATTCAACATTTGATTTCCCCCCAGGATTGTAGTCTTCCCCCTCTGAGGCATCCCAATATGGACTGTGCTCATGATGTTGATAGCTTCTAGTATCAGCCCCAGAGGAGGGAGTCTGCCAATGGGGGAAGGGTAAGTATCTGTTTTTATTAAATATTGAATAGTTTTCTGAAGTTTTCAGTATTCATATTTTATGTCCAGTAGGGTATAAAATAAGAGTATGAAAAGAAAATTTTAGAAAACTGAGTATTGAATAAAAACAGATTTACCTTTTCCGTATGAGCAGACTCCCAGTCCCATCATAGGTCTGTAGTGGTACTGTCTTCATAGAGCCTTATTTATATACTGGGGATATCTTAGAATGCAAGACTTGTGTTCTAGAGAGATGTTTGCAGCAATTTCTGGGGTTTTCTGTGGCACTAGGGAAGAACAAAAGGTGTCATTAAAGAAAATAAAGGTTTTATGCTGAGGTTCACTGATACAGATATAAGACTGAGTATTGAGAGGATTTTTATTTTACTCTTTTAAAATCTGCATCCATCTGAAGGACCAGATGTTTAAGGTAATTTTAAACCCACAGGCACTATTGACTTATTTTTAAAAAAATATTATTTGGTGAAAGAAATTCAGACTCATGTGGCACTTTTCACAAGAGCAGGGACATGAGTCCCGGTGTTCTTGGCAAATTTTCCAAGTTGAGTAAGAGCATTCTGCCTACTTAAATTCTGTAGCAAGTATAAGTGTATATATATTCTGTTCCTGCCTGAAACTGCTGCGTAAGGAATTTGGTACGTGCTGTTCAGTTGTGATACATGTCAGAGAAAGGTGCACGTGAGTGACAGATGAGGTGGTGTGCCACTTGTCTCCATGCCTGGTGTTCTTACTCAGTGGTATTTTGCACGTACCTAAACCGGTGCTGCTGTTCTGTGGAAAGAGGACTTCAGTTTGCCTGGCTACCAAGCTTTCACGGGCAGTAAAATCTCTTAAACAATTTCTTAGCAAGAGACAAGGAAGAGAACATAAACAATCATTGTATGTTTGCTGCAATAGGTGATGTGTAATGCTTTACAAACACTTTAAAATCTTTCAGGATTCTGTGAAGGTAATTTTTTATTTCGATGCTTACAGAATGTATTGGATAAAACATATTCTTGTCTTTGTGTGGCTTGCTAGAGTCTTGAGGAGATCCCTGAAATTTAAATTACATGATACTATTTATGATCTTTTGCAATTTCCTGATATGTTTTGGGTTGATTGGTCACTTGACTGGGGAACTCTGACCTTTGGTAATGGTGGAAATTTGAGGTAATTCCTGCTTAAGAAATACTCAAATGCCTATCCTGTTTAGGATAGGCAGGATGCTATCCAGTGCAGTTCCTGAAGCTGTCCTACTACAGAGACGTTTCGGGTCTTTGAGGCTAGATGATGTTCAGCTTAAGTGTTTTTGAATCTCTGCTGATGGGAGCACTTCATATAGTCCCACTGGAATATGGCATTTGGGGGGTGCATGTGCATGTGTGCATGTCCCAGGCCTAGTTGATTTCTAGGTATAAAGGAGCATTATGATAATTGTTTTTCTTTAGTCCTTTTATGTTACAGGAGTGAACAATACCTGTTGTAGTTTTAAATCATAAATAACCTTTTAGAAGAATGATGGTCAAGACTCTTTATATTTTAGTGTATTTTTTTCCAGTGGATTTAATATGATTTATGCTTTGTCAAAGCCAAAGTTTCATGAACAGTTTATTCTAGCAGAGGTCAGTTTGTGCAGCTCTGCAATTGGGAAACTGATGCTTAAAAATGCAGCTGGCAGAATGCAAAGATGGCTTGATTCCTACTTAGGTACCCTACATGGATGTACTGTCAGCATGAGTAGGGGTCAGAGTGAATGGCCAGGAGTTAAATGGGGAAAGATGAGACTCTCTCTTCTGGTACCATCAGGAGCTAGTGCCTGGTTATCTGATTATAGTAATTTTTACGTTTAAAAAAACCCAAACAGCAGGCAACCAACAACTGTGTGGTTGATCAGTCAGAACATATGATGCTTTAAAAATAAGAATAACTGATACATTATTGTTTCCATTTTGCTTGTTTAGAACTTTATAAACAGAACGTAAGTGTTCTTAGGTGATAGAACTCATTACTTAAATTATATTTTGTCGTTTTGCTGTTTTAACTTCAGTTAAATAGTAGTCTGCATGAATAGTTTCAATTAAGTGGCTCTGTAAATATTGTGCATATTGCTGTGATTCATTACAGTTAGTAGAGCTATTAGAGTAAGGTGATGTGGTTCAATGCAAACAATGAAGGCTAGACTCTATGTGGTAGAATTGTACTAAGTACTTTCATTGGCTTCTCTGGGAGGTCCTTTTTATTGTTACAGACTGACACTACAGTGTTGGCCACATTCATTTTCTCAGGGTTTCTTGAGGAAAAAAAAATGTACAGTGTGCACAAAGATGTTCTTAAATTTTTGTTACTGAATTTTATATAAGGCGGTGCAACTACACTATCACTGCTTTTAGTTTTCATGATTATTACATTATACATCCCCTCCTCCAACCTTTTATGCAGATCAATCTATCATGGATGTTTTGAAGCATAAGTGTTTTCTAGAAGAATTATTATTTTGGACAATAAAATATGAGTTTCCACAGAAGATGGTGACTTTCTTACTCAACATGCTGCCGGATCAAGATTATAAGGTACTTGCCTTACTTCATTCAAACTTAAATGTCTTTATTTATTTTCATACTTACTGTGCCTTGCATGAGACCACATATGTTTGTATTTGAGTAATCAGCAGTACAATGCAGATTTTTTTTTTTAATCTTGTTTTGAGTATTCTGTTAGAAGGTCTAAAGTGTATAGTATCTGAAGAGAGGTGTAAGCAAAACAAGATGGATAATTCTGCAGCGGCAGTGTAAATTTTGGTGTAATGGGTCAGTTTTTTCCTTTTTGGCTGTTAGTACTTATTTGCATGTGTTGGACTTTATTTTGGTTTAATTTGCTTTGTAAATTAGGTTTTTTTATCAGTTAAAAGATGTGGACCAGCACTGAATGATTCTGTAGTGTGGTATGACTGGTAAATAATTGTGGCGACTTTGTTCCTGTTGCAGCTGTTGTAGGCAGTGGTTTCTCTGTATAGACCATTACAGTGTGAGTGTTCTTGCTGCAGCTATGCCCTAGGTGCTTTTGGGAGCCTTCCAAGTGCTTCCTTACAGAGTTTTGCAGTTGTCCATACCAAGTGTCTCCTGGCCTGGAGTCATGGATACTGGATGTCATCTTCCTGTTTTAAATCTTGGTGTGCAGCCAGGTTTGGTTGTTTGCTCTACATGTTCCCAAGACCTAGTATACATAGCAGTCAGGCTTAACATTTTGCTCTGATCATGTCATACCTTTAAGCCATGCAAATATTTTGGACCTTCTCGATCCCTGCTGGGGATCTGCAAAGATGAAGAAATCCTAAAGTTCAGGCATGCAGGTTTCTTCAAAGATGTCTGTTTATAATAGGACAGCCCTGTATTCAGGCCCATTAAAACCTTGCTGTGTCAAAGCAAAGGATATGAAGATAACTTGGAAGGAAGAAAAAGATTAGATACAGGCTTTCAGCAATACTCTGTCCAGGTCAAGACAGCATTTTGATTTGGGATGCCAGCACAGATTCATCTTGGTCTCGGATTCAGCTATTACATGAAGAGACATGAGGACTATCTTAACTGATGATCCCTTGCCAAGAAGCTTGGTGTTTGGAGACAGACCCATGTGGACATCCAGTTCCCCTGATCCATTGCCAACTAAACTCCTGCCTGTACTGCTGGTAGCATGCAGAGGAATCTGGTAAGTGTTGCTATGTTTACCTGTTTACTGTACTGTGTAATAACAAATTTTAATGATCATGAGGTCTTCTTTCCTTTGACAATAAGCCACAGTCTTCAGTGGTTTTCTTCATTGTGTTTGTAATTTTTCTTCATTATGTACTGAGAAAAAGAGACCATGTTATATTTAGTTTCTCTACTGGCTGCCACTTTTGTCTGGAAATCAATCTGTCTTGCACCCATCTGTACAGTAATGTTTAATAATTAAATATTTTTTGTTACCCATTTTATGTTGTGTTTGATATAAACAGTTAATTTTTATGTACAAACTTCCTTACTAGCGTTTGAAATCTTCTAGAATCTGTGTTGATTCTAATTGCTGTGGCTAAAAAGTGTTTTTCAGTAGTAAGGAAAGTCAGAGCAGGAAATGTATCACACAGCAATACTCGGGAAGCAACAACACCATTTTTTTCCCAAGATACCTGTGCTTTGTTGCAAAACTGTGTCAGTGATGCATGAATTCTAAACATGTCTATGAGGATTGTGGCTCATTTACAGGGACTGGCTCTGCCTCTTACAAGTGTACAGAGAGAACATACCATTTTGGGATGAATTAGAAGAATGTTTTGTCTTCTAAGCTTCTATTTAGCTTTTATGAAGGAAAAGCTTGAATTCTCAAAACAGTAGGAACACCTGGAGGGATATAGGTAGTTCCAAGTGATCTCTCAGCTCTCTGCTACTTTCTTGCATCCTGACTATACCATTTTTTTTTGTCTCTGCACTTATGCAGTTGGTCTGATTCTTCATGAGCTGATTTAGCTCATTAAATAATTTCCAGTCATGATTTACTGAGCTAAATCAGCATAGTTCTGCTAGGTAGGTTTTCTGATAAACTGAGTAAGCTAGCCAAACACTGAGCGCAGAGTTGGCTATCTGTGTATGTTCTGAAATTGCTTAAATCTCTGGCCTCTGGCCTAAACATCGTAGAGCTGACTGAATCCACCATGCTCTGAGCAGCACTCAGTGAGCCACCAGCAATCTCTGTTGCACAGATTCTTATTTAAATAGGAACACAAACTTCTCTTTTTAGGGTTCCCAGTATCGAAAAGAGGTTTTGAAAGGGGGGGGGGGGCTAAAACCCTGGGTTAACTTCCCCCCCCTCCTGCCTTTTGCATTTGAGAGAGACAGCACATAACAGTGTGGTCTTTGCCTTACAGGATTTGTGCCTGAGGCATCTGTTCCATCACTCTCTGACATTTGAAGCTTTGAAGACTTACAAGTGAAGAAAAAGAAAACAGAAGCTTTTTACCAGAGCTTCCAGGAAAATAGAGGTGTTATGGCATGGACAAGGTTGCTGCAAGAGGAAAAACAACAGACCAGAGAAATAGAACTGACCTTCACGTGACCAAGGAGAAAGCAAAGAAGGGGTTGCCAATAAACAGGAAGCTGATGGAAAAGTGTAGATCATCTAAGAGCAGAGCCCTGCTGAAATCTGGAAAACTGGAAGTAGAGAAATACAGAAGCATCTGGTAGAGAAAATGAATAAACAATTATCAGAAATGCACTGCCTTGTCAGGCACCTCCCATAGTGAGCATTGAGGCAGCTATTATAGCAATAGGACTTCACTAATTCCTGGATATGCTGTTCTGCAGATTCTGTAGAAGAGTTTTTCCAGTGGAAATTTAGTTTTATTATGGCTGTCATCTGGCAGAACTAGCTTTTTCTTTGCATTGAGAAGATAAATATGGGAGATGGAAGTTCTAACTGAAACATGGGGTTGATGCTAGGCTTCTAAAAGTTCTGGGATGGTTGAGTGGCCACCAAGACAAAAGGCCAGATGAAAAAATAACTTTTGTATTTGCATAGGCTAGAAATTTAGAAGCTGCACAAGTTCTTAAGAGAGTTAATTAGTGAAGGTAATTAAATGTACAGAAAACATGCCTTAGGAAGCTACTTCTTGCAAATGGCTGCAAGCTGAGTAAGTATTTGGAAAGACATGTTATGTAAATATATGCATTCTTGCTCCATTCTTCATTTTTCCTTAGTTACATATACAGCTTTGGCCACTCAAAGATAGGATACTGAGCTGGATGGACTGATTTGACCTCTATGGTTATTTTTATATATGGAATGCAGTTTACCACAGTATTTCAGCGTTTTAAATCTGGAAAGAAGTTTAGTGTGTTCCTCTCTGTCCTGGGTTCAGCTGTAGCAGTTATTTTTCTCCGTCATAGTAGCTGGTGCAGTGCTGTGTTTTTTGACTTTAGTCTGAGAACAATGCTGATAACACACCAGTGTTTTTAGTTACTGCTAAATAATGCTTAACCCAATCAAGGACATTTTAGTCTCATGCTTTGCCAGTGTGGGGGGGCACAGGAGCCAGGAGGAAGCAGAGACAGGACACCAGATCCAAACTAGACAAAGGGGTATTCCATACCACAGCTTGAGGTCAGATCACTGCTTGGGTGTGGCTGGGTGTTGGTTGGCGGGTAGTGAGCAACTGTGTTGTGCATCAGTTGTGTTTATTGTTTTATTTTCCTTTTCCTTTTAATTTTATATTCTCTCCCCTTGTTATTTCCCTTATTATTATTATTATTATTATTGTTATTGGTGGTAGCAGTAGTGGGTTTGTATTGTACCTTAGTTACTGGACTGTTCTTATCTCAAGCAGTGGGGTTTACATTCTTTCTATTCTCCTCCCCGTCCCTCTGGGAGCAGGGGTTGGAATAAAAGGGGGAGAGAGTGAGTGGCTGCATGGTTCTGAGTTACCGGCTGGGCTTAAACCACAACACTCAAAATTTGAAAGGTTGGTTGTTTATCTTCAAGGTGAATATAGAAATAATGCTTGTGTATTATGGAATCTCTATAATTATACCATATTGATAGTGAATCTACAATACTATCAGAAATTCGGTATTATCATAGAATAGTTAGGTTTGGAAAGGACCTTAAGATCATCTAGTTCCAACCCCCCTGCCATGGGCAGGGACACCTCACACTACATGAGTGAGGCACAAAAAGTTTTGAGGTGTGCTGACTTTAAATAAATACATCCAAAATTTGTCCTTAGAGGGGGGCCATGTTTTTACAATGATCTTGAGTGTTGTGTTTGACAACTAAAATGTAGTTTCTACATCACAGAATCTAAGAATCCTATCTAAACATTATACAGTGTGAAGAAGTAATACAGAAATAAAGTATACTTCTTTTACTAGCAGCATTAATATGCTAACTTTTTAAAATATCAGGTGTATCATTTGTGTCTGAGACAATATTAATAGCATAAACATCTTAATGCTTGTTTTAAGTGTCATTGCCAGTGATTAAAATAGTATCAAGCTTTAATTTAAAAGAAATCATATAATAGGTTGTTCTGCCTTGGAATACCAGAACAATACTGTATTAACTGTGTAAAAGTATTGAGAATATGTAATTCCAAAAAAGCTTCAGCTGAAAATAATTACCCTTGAGCTGTGTGCCATATGTACAAGACGCTCAATTATTACAGTATTTTCCGTCATTGTGAACCAGCTAAAGGAAGGCAAGTTAAGCTGTGTTGTCATGTCACCATCCTGGTCTGATTTTTGCATGAGCAAATTTATTTTTGAGGATATTTGCTGGAAGAAGCAGTCTTTGTGCCCAAGAGCAGCATTATGGCATCATGATATTTTTGGAAATATTTTCTAAATGAGAATAACATGATAGTGCTATAATAAAAATACGGGAGCACTGGGTCTGAGGCAGGTAAAATGAAGTATTGGTTTGTATGCAGTCTGGTGAAAACACAGCTGCCTGAGGGTGGTTTTAAAATTTCTAATTTTATGCTTATGAAAGGTTAGTACTTCCGAAAGGAAAAGGCAGGGGATTTTAGACTTTGAGCTGAAAATTTTCATCGCCACACAGCTTATATTATCTCTTCTGATGCAGCCAAGCAAGTCCAGATGGTGTTAATTCAGAACTTAAAGTACTAAGTGAGAAATGGTTTCAAAGCTGGCAGATATGCACACAATGTATATGCAGTGCAAAAGGTTGGTTTACAATGAAATTTGAGGCTAATGAAGTGAGACAAGAAATAACCTACATGATATATCTACATGATGTAATTTAAATACATGTAGATTTAGATCTACATATATTGATACATTTAAATACCTGGTTTAAAAATCCCTGAACAGTTGCCTGAAGAATAGCAAAGCAAAGCTTGATATTTTTTTAATATACAGCATATATAATTACTAATTTTTTACATCCTAAAACTTTACTGCTTTCATAGGTATGCTGAGATCTTATATTCCTGATTTCAGCATCTCTGGGTTTTTTAATGTGGAAAGTATAGAATGAGAAGATTAGATTTTGTGATAAGGTAGTAAAATTGGAGGCATAAGTTATCCCTGTCTATAGATTTGTCTTTTCATGTGGACTGTAGAAACTAGACATGGGATATTTAGGCCATCAGTTTTGCTTTGTCATAGCAACTGGTGTTTCCCAGGGTATGCCGATAGTATTTTTGTAAAGGATTATTTTACAATGAAAGAAAGCTGTAATTTTTGCATGGTGCTTGTTAACATAAAAATTTCTTTGTAATTTTCAGATTGCTTTTACAAAAACTTTTGTTCAGCATTATGCTTTTATTATGAAAACACTGAAGAAAAGCCATGAATCCGACACAATGTCTAATAGAATTGTGCATATCAGTGTTCAGTTGTTCAGCAATGAAGAGCTAGCACGTCAAGTAACAGAAGAATGTCAGCTGCTGGATATTATGGTCACTGTTCTGTTATATATGATGGAAAGTTGCCTTATTAAAAGTGAATTGCAAGGTAGGTTGATTTGTTTGTTTGCTTGTTTCCATGAATAAAAAAATTGATCATAGAGGAAATTTAATTGCTTTCTTTGGTAGTCAACCCACCCCCTCAACCTCTTCCCAAAAATGCACAGGATCTAGCAAGATATAGTAGAGGCTGAGTCTTAAAATTCCCTAGAAATACAGTTATCAAGAGCGACACTGATGTTTTATGCTTTGCTTTATAGTGTTTTCTTTTGTAAGACTGTTACACAGTTAAGAATACAAAGGATTATCTTGCAGGTGCTTCATTTGTTGGGTGAAGTGCATAAACATTCTTTGTGAAGCTCATGTTTGAATAAGAAATTATATATGCACCTTGAGACCCTTTATTAATTTAAAAATATTTTCAAGGTATTTCACAAGGTATTTGAAGTATTTACAATTGCTTTAATTCTTCTCACCTGTGCTTGTCTTAATAAAACTTGATAGAGTAGAATGATTTAATACTTTGGTTGACAGAGTGGCAATTTGAATTAGTGTACACTGTTTAACTTTATTAGTGAAAACAGCTGTCCTGTTTCTACCCTCCTTGTTTTAGCTGTCCTTATCTGAAAACGATAGTGTAACAAATCTTGCCAGCTTCTGCTTTTCATGCTCTCATGTACCAGACTGCATACCTCTCAGCTGTCTTTATCCTTGTTTGAATTTGGACATGCTCTCTAGATAGGCTGACTGCTGCTGCCAGCTAGGTACCATCAGCTTCTGCAGGAAATTCTAATTTTTCTTGTCTGAAGTGTCCTTTGTTTCCAAGTCTGTGTATAGCCTAATACAGCACAACTGTACCAAAATGGGAAATCATTGGTCATCTAGTGTCAAGAGTGCCCTCAGCTGCACTTCAGCAGGAAAAATTTTTCTATTGGCCTACATAGATTGCTTTACTGTATTCAGAGGAAAGTGTTGAATCTTTAACAGTTTGTATATGAAGTGACTTTTGCTTGCCATATTGGTGGAATGTAATTTAAAGCACACTTTTAAACATGTACAGAATGTTACTCATTGGTCAGAATGGGATGTTGCTAGCATGGTGGTAAGATTCTGTAATGGATCAGAATTTGCAGCCAAATAGAAAATGGCTGTGACTGTGATTAGCCATTCTCCGAAGAAACTTCCTGGTAATTAATTTTGTAAGCTGGAGCTGGTTTATGAGAAAAGACTTGCCCCTGGAACAGCTATCCCAAGACATGAAGCTACTTGTTTCCGTTCCCCAGCACCAATGATTTTTGTTAGCTAAGTCTCCATAATGGAATCTGTAGAGTGTTCTCAGTGTTTTCACAACTCTTCCTCCTTACTACTTTGTATAGAAGGGGTTGGATATACTGTAAAGTGACAGAAAAAAAATAGTAAAATACTTTATTGGTTTTCCCTCTGCTCTCATATTCTCAGCGTCCTTCTTTTGCAGTTCTGTGTGCTTGTATCTTGTGTTCAGTTCAAGGTATCTCTCGTGATGCTGGAAATAGTAAGAAGTCTGTTAGAACTCTGTGCTAGTGAGATAAATTGTGAAGAATTGTGTTTGTGCAGCTAGTGCAAGCAAGTAGGTCATTTAGTATCTGATTGAGATGAACTTTACAAATCCAGCCAATAGTTAGGTGTAGAAAATATGTTGGAGAGGAACATGGAGAACACGGAGCTGGAATTGTATCTGTTACAGCCGATTTAGTTTGTGTTACAGATCCTAATTGTCTTTTGGATAGCTGACACGTGTTAAAAGTATACAGTTCATGAAGGGTATTTGTGGATGCTAAGAGACAAACTCTTTTCATGAAACAGAGTTGACTTAGGAGCTGTGTTGATACCAACTTTGAAAGTGTTACTAGTTCAGATTACTGCTCTCAAACATGATGTGAAAGGATGAGGAGGAGAAATACGGGTGCAGATGCTAACCCGGCTCCCTAGGAAGATTTATGTCCTTATGATCTTAGAGATTTTTTTCCACTCTTCCAGAATTTTACTACTCCTGAACTTTTTATATGAGAAGAATTTCTATCCCAAGGAAAAAGTTGTTTTGGTAATGGTTCATCCTTTAAAAAAACCCACCTCTTTGACCTTACATTAACCCTGGCTTGTAGAGTGCTCTGGATAAGAAGCAATGCCACTGCCAGTTTGAAGTATTGCTGGATTTGTCTTACCCATACTCAGGCAGAGAATCAGCAGCATGTAACTGTTGGCTCTTTGAAGAGTCCTTCGGTGGGTTCAAGCAAAGACAGCTGAGATGTTACCCTGTTCTTCGACAGGCTGTGTGAGCATATGGGAACCAGGCCATTCAGCAACAAGACCTAGTTTCCTTTCTTCACAGATGTACCACATAACAAGAGAGATGAAAGAGTATTTGATCAACTGTGGCAGAGAAGTTTGAGAAGCTCTGCAGAGCACTTCTGGGTTCCTGTTCCTTCCAGTGCTTCAGTGTAATAGACTGGAGTCAGTCTTAAGACCTGGAGCTCTGTATTAACTTATGGTAACAAGGAGGTATCTATTCACTGTTGTGTGCAACTCAGGCAGTGTGTTTTTCAGGATGAAATCTCATTCATTTTTCAGACTGTGCTGTGCTCTTGGGAAGTAAAACTTCTCAAGATCAAAATATTGTATGAGTTCAAGTTAGAAAACTGTTGGTATAATAGGTAAGAGGGGAATTTGGTTTTGTAGTTTTTTGTTTTGTTGGTTGTTGTTTTGTTTTGGGTTGGTTTTTCTTTTCCGCTGCTACCAGTAAACTAAACCCAGGACACAACAAAATAGAGAAAGAGGGGAAAAAGAAGTATTTTCTTCAGTAGTCACAACAAAGGACAGGAAAAAAAGCTTTCATATATACCAAAAGGAGCCACTTCAGATACAGATGTGCCTCATCAGCTGGAGACTGGAGTTTCTTAATAACAGTCCTTTAGCTGTGCCTGTGCTGTAGTTATGACCCTTTCACTGTGTAAAGAGTAACTGCAAGAGTCCTTCAGTGTATTTCAGCTGGGCAAAAGCCATCCCCGGGGCTGATCATCAGATGCAAGATTCTTGCTTCTGTTCACTTAAAATAGAATAGCAATTGACAGATAGGTGCTGGAAGATACTTTCTCTTGGACTGTGAATTTGGGACCAGTCCTGTTACCCTTCTGGTCTTTGCAGGGGTCCCTCTTATGAAAATCAAATAAAGAGATTTGTTTGGCAGCCATGGAGAATGTACTTCTGTGCTTTGGGGGGAGGAAAGATACCTACTCCCTGCACCACCCATGTCTTCTCTTCTTTTGGGAACCTTGTTCTGCCCTAGTCTCTGGAAGGCTGCATAAACACTCTTTGAGTTCCAGCTTCAGAGTGGAAATGCTTTTCTCTGCTCTCCTTCTCAGACTTAACATGCCAGTATAGGTTTCGATACTGGATTCTTGTCTGGATGCTGTCAGGTGCTTCTTGCTGGAAGCATGGCAAATTCAAAATGCGTTTCAGATGTTCGTAATAGGAATTGTATTGCTTGGTCTTTTTATGCTTCTTGCAAGTATTCAAAGAAGGCATAGCTGTGATGGTTTTACTAACGCACTGCTTTTCCAGGGTTGCAGTGTTCAAAGTCTGTGTGTCTCCTACTGAGTAGATCCGTGTTTCTCATCTGTGATGAGAAAACAGCCTCAGGTACCACAGAACAACCACTCTTCTTTTCTGCAGTTTTCTCTCTGTGTGTCTGATCACAATGTTACATTAAATCCTAATTGTTATTTTTTTGCATTATGTGGTATAATAACTTTATTTAAAAACTACAAGAAGAAAAATAAATACTTTTTCTTTTTTTCTTTTTTCTTTTTTTGTGAATCTAGATGAAGAAAATAGTTTACATGTTGTGGTAAATTGTGGGGAAGCACTACTGAAGAATAATACTTACTGGCCCCTGGTTAGTGATTTTATAAACATACTTTCACACCAAAGTGTGGCAAAGAAATTTTTGGAAGATCATGGCCTTCTGGTAACATGGATGAATTTTGTATCATTCTTTCAAGGTATGTGACTTTGATAATCAGTACTACTACAAGGATCTTAAGACAGCTTAATGTATGCAGTAGCAAAATCCTTACAGTGACCTGTATGTAAATATGTAAGTCATTAGTATTCTTATAAGTCTGTATTCCTGCAAGGGAAGAGTATATTCTAGAAAGCAGGTAGACTTGAAAATGATCTAATGGATGTTTGTCTTGTGTGGACTAGTTAAAGAGCAATTGCATCACACTTGACTGAGATGCATGGTGTCAGAATTCTCAGGTTGTATTTAAAGGGCAAATCATAATTTGTGCTAGAGGTGTTTTACTGGTGAAGTTCTAAATTTAAATATTTGGTAAATTAATCTGTGCATGTTAATGTCATCTGAACATCAAGGACTGCAGTTACTAGCCAGCTGAGAGCTGTTTCTCTTTTCTGCTCTATTTCTGTTCAAACTTTGATGCTTGTTCTCATACTTTATCCATTATTCTACTGCTAGATGGGATAGCTTGTTACACTTTGTGGGTTGTTGTTTTTTTTTTTTTGTCTTATGGTGCGTGTGAATGCGTAATACTGAAGATAATGCATTCCACTTATCTCTAGTTCAATATTTTAGTTGTATAACTCTGCTTAAATCTGTGAAGGTATGAATTTAAATAAACGCGAATTAAATGAGCATGTGGAGTTTGAATCACAGACATACTATGCTGCCTTTGCTGCTGAGCTGGAAGCCTGTGCGCAGCCAATGTGGGGTCTTCTGTCACACTGCAAAGTTAGGGTAAGACCAACATTTCTCTGTCATTATTCTTAGTTTTATTCATGGCTTACTCTAGGCTTGTTGAACGTGAAAGGTCTGTCTTTTTTTATGTTTGGAAGGACTTGTTTTTTGCTGTCTTTTTCTACCAAATATACTGTGATCAACTGGAACCCTGTGTATAGTGACTATAGAATTCGTGCTTGTACCTGATATATTGTCTCCAGAACTGGGACTACAAGTTCAGGATGTGTACAGTCATTCTGTATGACTGTATATATGGAATAATGGGATAAATGTCTCTGAGTCATTCCATCTTTGTTTAGTGGAAAAGGAGATATATGTCATCCTAATGAGATTATAATGTTGATTATGTCTGTGAATAGGTGCTCTGTTATGATTGGTGATGCAGTTTTTATGGGTCTGTGGTGTTTTACTAACAACCTGACATGAAAGCCTCATAGATTCTCACATCTCACGGTCTCCTAACTAAAACAAAGAGTTGCTACCATTTGCTAGACTGTAAGTTATATTAAGTTATAGTAAAAATCCACTAGCTTACAGGAATACTTAACAGGTGAAAAAACTTCTTATTGGTTATTTTTTACGAAATCAATACTTATCTTTGAAATTAGCTTTTTAAGATACAGTTTAAATCGGGCAGTT
This sequence comes from Pezoporus flaviventris, assembly GCF_033815535.1. NCBI lineage: Eukaryota > Metazoa > Chordata > Aves > Psittaciformes > Psittacidae > Pezoporus > Pezoporus flaviventris. The sequence goes on from NW_026892549.1 coordinate 38,968,205, forward strand.
GCAAAAGCCTTTCCGTTATGTAAGTTATACTGACACATTATGAATGTATCAAGTTAAAAGTTTAAACTGTCTTTTGAAAACTGAATTACAACTTTAGCTTTTTGAAGCATTGCTTCTTTTTAGCTTAGGATTGGAAAGGGTCTGCCTTTTAAAACCTGTATGATTCCTTGCTCCATCTGTCTGCTTGTCGGTTGTGTTTTCACCACCATATTTGAATCTTTTGTTCTTTCTCAGTAAATCTGAAAGTGTTTTAGAAATTCCATAGTTTAATGTACTTGTTTAGTGAAACCTGATGGGTGGGAAGAGATTCCAGTTTGCGTTCCACAGGAGAGCAGATCCTGGCCGCCATAGAGGGTGGAGCAGCAGGATGGGAGTGTGGCTGTTGTATTTCCTGATGAGAAAGGTGTCTGAGCCAGTCAGCACTTGCACAGTGTCTGGCTGGCTAAAGCACTGCTGGCTTTTGCTTAAGAAATGCGTCATGCATATCCTAAGACTGTGAGGCAGGTCTGGAGTCTTATGTTTAGGGGGAAGGGAAGCTTAAAGGAAAAGTCCATTAAGAAGTCAGGCTTTGTAAGTTCAGCTCACTGTGTATTTTAGCTCCCACACAGCCTTCCCTTCTTCATATCACTGCTTTTCTCCTGGAGGACAATGTATAGTTCTAGTCTTGAAATACAATTTCATGATTTAATCTGAAATATATTACAGTTTTTAGGGCACTGTTAGAGAGTTATATGATACAATCATTTTTAATAGAAAAACAATGATGCTTTCTTAAAACAGTTTTGGCTCATGTGGTACACTGGTTTCTCTTACTGCAGGAAACACAGGAATACACACGAAATGTTGTCAGATATTGCCTTGAAGCACTTCAGGACTGGTTTGATGCTATCAACTTCGTAGATGAGGTAAATATCCCTAGTGAATTTAAGTGAAGTACTGTGAAAATCTGATTAAACTTCAGAGGTGATACACTCCCTACTTTCTCATCACCCTCTTAAATTAAATCATAGTTCTAGGTACTGAATAAAAAAGGATTGCCATGCTGAAATTAGAGTTTGTAGTTAATATTTACAATGTTATGTCCTACGATTGTTTCTTGTAGGTTCTTGGTAATTTAGATTTGCTGATGCTAGCTTAAACAGTGAGTCTTAAAAGCATTATCATTCATGTACCAGTGTATCATGCTTAAAAGCATGTATCATTCATGTTCCAGTGAATGAGCTGAAGCAATGGCAAAACAGAAGTCCTCTTCTAATATGGTAGTGGGAGGCAGTTTTGCCACTTTAACAAGTGATACTCAATCAGAGTAGTGTAGTTACCTACTGGGGATTTAGTAAGCGATTAACTGCAGTTGTTTCACTAAGGAAATTTATGAATCATTAGGAAGTGCAGGGAATGAACTAATATGAAGTTAGTGGAAACTAGGACCATGAAATGTAGACATGCAAGATACTGTTCTTGGTGGTTGTGAAAAATCACTTGTAGGTGTGTGGTTTTTTTCTTTTTAATGTATGATATTAAAATATCTTTATTTTGCTTTCAGCCAGCTCCTAACCAAGTTACTTTTCATTTGCCATTGCACCGTTACTTTGCCATGTTTTTAAGTAAGGTAAGCACATGTTTTAGTCATGCAGATGGTGGAAATTCCCTGTTGAGTGTGATTGTTCAGTACAGTGTATGCTTGCTTTTGTTTCTAGGCCGTCAAATGCCAAGAACTAGATCTGGATACAATCTTGCCAGATCAGGAGATGCTGATGAAACTAATGATTCACCCACTTCAGATTCAGGTATGGGCAGACTTCTGACTTTGCAGGTGTAGAGATATACAACAAAAAATAATTGCTGTCTGATTCTTTTAATCCCAGTCACTTAAACATATTTGTAAGTATTTAACAAGGGCTAGTATGTCTTAATTGGGGAATATCAAAATAAGCAATATGTGACAATAACATCTAGAATATACTGAGTAGTTAGGATTTTTTTTTCCTTATTTCCAAAATTAAATATGTGGTGTTAATTATCATACTCTGACAAGTATGATAATAATACTCACTATAGCACTTTCAAAAGTTTAAGGAGAAAGTTTACTGACCCTTTGAAAACATGGCATTACATGTTTATGGAATAGCTACCAAAGGAGTGCAAGTTGAGAAGAAACCTGAAGCTGAAAATTTCCTATCTTAAATTGAAAATGAGTTCAGGAATGGATGCACCCTACAACTTTTCTAAAATTTACGATTTGTATTTATTTGTATGTCAGTGGTAATGAGCAGTATTTGTAATCACTGCTTTTACATCTAACTTTTTTGCCTTCATTTTTGGTGTACTTTTCAACATTTTAATAAATGCATAAATCACTTCATTGGCTTTGATAACTTTTGTTGTCTGAAATATGCTTTTATATGAAAGTATAGTATGTGTTTCATAAACTTGCAGTGGTTCCTCTTCATCCCTCACTCTCCAGAAGTATGCTGGTATAAAAAAGGTGTATGTATGAAGATGTAGTGTGTATGTATCTATAGGTGCAATAATATATTGATGATTTGCTAATGTTGACCTAAATAGCTGAATATTCTTGAAATATTTGTAACAACTTATTTTATTTTCCCTCAACAGGCAAGTCTTTCTGAAATTCACAGCAATATGTGGGTTAGAAATGGTCTACAAATTAAAGGGCAGGCCATGACTTACGTGCAGTCTCATTTCTGCAATTCAATGATTGATCCTGATATTTATCTGCTACAAGTAAGTTACATTTTCTGAGAAGCCAAGCCAATGCTTGTTTACAAATGAACTACTGAATCAAATGGATTTATTCTCTTTCCACAGGTCTGTGCCTCTAGGCTGGACCCGGATTATTTTATTTCATCTGTTTTCGAAAGGTAGGGTTAAAAGATGAATGTTCTTGTTCAGTGTTGTGCGAGCTGTTGACTAATTTATGCCATGTGAGAGAAAAGTTGCATAGCTGGGACACATCTTCAGTGGTGCAACTCTGCCTAGTCAAAACTAACACTTAAGGGCTCTACCGAAAGAAGTATCTCAAGGTGTATCCTTGTTTTTATATGGGATTGGCTTTTGATTCTGGATAAAACTGTTTGAGAACAGATTTATTTGCTTTAGCTTTTATATATTCATAAATATATAGGTATTTTCCTGTGGAATAAATATCACCATGGCACATTCCATAGTTAAACAAAAAATCCAAATTTAAAAAAAGAGGGTTTTCTTGTATGTTTGTATTACGCATTGCATTATGCATTTCATTTTGTATTAATTACGGGTTGCTGAATGAATGGAATCCCGAGTTTATTGTTACATTTCATATTGGTGTTTTAATGTTGGAGAATGATGACTTCAGTCTTTCCTGTGTAGATTTAAGGTGGTAGATCTCTTAACGATGGCATCACAGCATCAAAATACAGTCCTTGATTCAGAGCATGAAAGGTCAATGTTGGAAGGAGCCTTAACGTTTTTGGTCCTTCTGTTAAGTCTTCGTTTACATTTAGGTAAGAATTGCTGCTTTAGGAGTACTTGTATGTAAGTAACGTGCCTGTTTATATTCAACATTTAGTAGCTACCATGAAGCTGATTAATCACATAGTAACTTAAAGCATTTGATACTTGGTTTCACTTTTGCCACTTCCTGAATTACTGTGAGGGTGGTGAGACACAGTGGAACAGGATGCCCAGAGAAGCTGTGGCTGCCTCATCTGTGGCAGTGCTCAGGACCACGTTGGTTGAGGCTTGGAGCAACCTGCTCTAGTGGAAGGTGTTCCTGCCCATGGCAAGGGGGTTGGAACTAGATGATCTTTAAGGTCCCTTCTAACCCAAACGATTCTATGATAATACATAGAAATGTGGGGAAAAAAACTTTAATACAAGTGGGCAATTTATATATGTGATCATCCTTTTCAGAAAGACAGCAGGTTTACTTTGTGCCTGTCTTTCCTGACTGAGAATTTGTTAATGTTTGTATCAAGTTTAACTTGCATTTAATGATAAACATGTAGCTGAATGTGTGTTTTAAAATCATGTTATTTTAATGGCTTTTAAAATTTTACCCTTCTAGGAATGACAGATGATGAGATCCTCAGAGCAGAGATGGTTGCCCAGCTCTGTATGAATGACAGGACACACAGTTCATTATTGGATCTTATATCCTTGGAATATATTAATTAATGTGCACATATGAGAATGACAGATACCTGGATAATAGTAGGATTTTTGAGCTTAAAACATGTTTTCAGCTTATGTAGTTATAAAAAAATCACGTGAAGGTGTGTTTGCATGTACTTATCAGCAAAGGCATTTGCTCCAACTTTGTTTTTTCTTGCAAAATATGCAGTAGATTGTAATAGTTTTAATATTGATCCAAAATGCTGAACTGCTGTTTTTATTATTTTTTAAACAGTACAGAAGTCTTTTAGGTGTGAGGTGATAAGTCTGTTTTCCAATAGTATTTTTTAAAGTTTAGCCAAGCATAACCTTTATCTGGTTATGATTTGAGCTTTCGTTTATTGCTAATTTTATGACAGTATAAAAAGCAGCCACTCTATGCTATATTGGTGTTTGCTATCAATAGCTAAAAATGCAAATAATAGCAATTCTGAATGCTGCTTTGAAATGAGAGGGAAATGTGTATGTCATGGGGGAAGCATCTTACTTGAAGAACAGGAAAATCTAGTAAGTCTTTCTGCACAGTGAAATATGGTTCATGTTCCCAAACAGTTGAATGCAAATGCTCAGGTCTTAACTGCTATCAGTGTATTAGGCTTTGTAGGCAAATTAAATGGCTTGTGGTGATTGTCCAAAAGAGCCCAGGGATAAGCAGCGCAAAATACTAGGAATTTATAAAGATGGGAAAGAAGATAGTTAAAAATGTTATAAAAATTATTATTGCAATACCACTTAGTGACTCGATCACTTAAGTATGTAAAATAAGCAGATCACTTAAAGTGATTCACTTAACTATGTAAAATAAGTAAATAATTTCTACAAGCAATCACGTTTCCTTATTTGTAATTGCTGCTTGTGATTTGGGGTAATGCCTGTAGGTCACTTGAGTGTTGCTCCCAAAAATGAGAAATAGCCAATTCAAAATGGAGAATTACTTAGTGTGTTTATGGATCCCAAACTATTTACTGCACTTGGCTGTAAATGTAAAATATTCTTGCTATGAAGAGAGCCAAAGTGTTAGTAAATAAGGGCAAGTATAAAAAATTTATATATACTACAGATAGCAGTTCTTATTTCTCATTTAATACTTCTCTTCAGCCAAGCATGTAGCAATTGGCTTGCTTTAAAAAGTTTAGTGCTTAAGAGGCATTGATTCACTTCACTAATAGTTATTGTTCTGTAGCAGCTGGAGCATACAGACCTCTTGTGGTAAACACAGAGCACTGCCGAAACATAGCCTCTGAAATGAGTGACTGAAATTGTTAAGAGGGGAGTAAGATGCTGTGTACTGCAACTAAGTTAACTTTGCTTTCCTTAACACAAACATTACATTCCAGAAAACCCCAATCCTAAAAGTGGTATTATTCCAGGAAGCTTAAGCTTTGAATCGGTCTTGTCAGCAGTTGCTGATTTTAAAGCTCCTGTTTTTGAACCTGGAGGTTCTATGCAACAAGGAATGTATACACCTAAAGGTACAGTAATCAGTATCCTCTTGTAAAATACTGGGTGGTAAGATGCTTATCCAGAGGTTTCTTTTTTAGGAAAACAAACAAGTAGAAAAGCCCAACTGATGAATAAAAACCCTGCCTCACCTTCCTCACAAAAACCCCAAACTACCACCACCAAAACCCCACAAAACTTGTTTGACTTTTTCATGATTTTCTGTCTCTTCTTGAAAAGCACTGCTAAAGACTGTTGGTAGGTTTTAATAATTTTATTTTGATCTAGAGTGAAAAGGAGCATCTCGTGTTCCTCGAGTACCCTTAGAAAACAAGGGAAATAAAGGAGAACTGAAAAATTGTTATTTATATTTCACTGGTCTGCATATGTCATTACTCATGGGATTTAAAAAAGTCTGATTTACATTCTTCAGTCTACAACTGTTAGCACTAGTGAGGTGTCAGTTGCAAAGATATACTGTCTGTGAACTCTGCATTTTCATTAATAAAGGTACCATGATATATAATTCATTCTTTTGCATTGCTTAACTGTCTTGGTATACTGTAACATTTTTCCTAGTCAATAGTGAGGGTCTAGAGCAAAGTTCAAGGTGGACAGATTACAGAATATTGTTCTGTAATTCTACAACGCATACAGCACAAAAATGACAAGTTTCGTCTCCCAGTCAACTCATCATCTAAATCGGACTTGACACAATATTGGTATATCGAAGGAGAGGAAAAACTTAGCAACTCAGTGTTCCATTACTGTTTCCTGTCACTGAGCAGATAAGCCTGTAGGAATTTGAAATGCTCCATGTGTTCTGGTTGTGCTTCAGCTCATGGCAAAGCTGAAGAGGGATTAACTCCTTCCTCCCCTGTGTACCTCCCTTGAGAACTAGAAGGGTTTGGTCTGACAATCTTGAAACCATTTGGTTTGTAGGCTGTGTTCTTTTGTGGATTTTGTTGTTGTTAGTACAGTATTAGTTCTCAAATTAACTTGTTTGCTATTTTTTTGTACTGGTAAATTGATGAGTCAGCCAAGCTCTCACTTTGTACACAAATGAGCAACCAGTGAGGTAATTTTTTGAAACTTCACTTTTGGGAATTAATTTGTTCTAGTTCCTTGATGTGTAATTAGGCAGCTTAACACCTATGTATTTAAAATAAGTTTATTTTAATGTAATGTAAACTGTGTTTCCTTATGTGATGTCTGTTTTTTTCTTGAGCTTGTGACATGCTGGTCTTTTTGTGTGAAGGAAAAAAAATGAGATTGATAGTCAATTATAAAATGTTAGGGAGCATTATAGTTGGTTTTGGTTGGTTGGTTTTGGTTTTGAGTTTTGGGTTTTTCTCTTTATTTTTGTATTTGGGTTCTTTTAACATATTTTACCTCTAGAATAGGTTGTTTATCTTAATGTGTTTTGGGTTTTTTTTTTAAGTATCTCATCTATGGCAGTGAATACTGAAGTGATTTGTAACACTATGTAAAATCTCTTTTTCTTACGGTAATACAAAACTGAAAGAGCTTCTGCAGAAATAAAGCCAGTATGGTTTTCTTGTGTATTACAGCGTTTTAAGTGTTACAATCTTTGTAAGACTGTATAGGTTCCCAAAAAGAACGATGATACTCCAGTTGCTTTTAAGAATTGTAGTTTGTGGCCTATCACTCTTGAAGCAAGTCACATAGAGATTCATTTCTCCTAATCCTTGGCTTTCCTAAATTTAGGGGAAAAATCTACTTTATGATCACTGAAGTCCCAGATTCTCCTTCAATTAACCATCAGTTTGAAAAACAGGGCATAGTTTTTCTTGTTATCTGTGGATTTGTATGCTGAAGGTGCTAAGTGTGTCCATTTCTAATACTCCCTATATGGTCACGTAGTCCTTTCTCCTAGTTGTGCACTAGCAGCCCAGAGAAGCTTGGTCTGTGTTTCAGACTGCAGTAGTAAACTATGTCCAGAAAAAACTGATTTTTTGCAAGCAAAATTTGATCGTATTTCATACATAGTGGAAACTATGCTAAGTGTTCTCTCTCAGCACCATGTGAGTGTATCTGTAGAACTGCTAACAGTAGCAGGGGTTAATAGGAGGATAGACTGTTTGTCTTCCTGCCTGGGGGAATTTAATCTCTAAAGCTGCTTAGTTTTGCCTGTGAAAACTTTAAAGAATGTTGTAAGGTTTGTGTTATACCTGCTGGTGGAGCTAAAATTCTGTACCTACTGGGTTTCTTCTTCCTTTTATGGGGTCACTGTATCTTGCCTTCAATTGCTGTGCTACCAGAGCTAAGGACTTCAAAGCAATTAATAGAATGAACATCTTAATTTGGCTTTAGGTTGGAAACTTAGTTTTATTTTATTAAATAACTTGTAAATAAAAAATCTGTTAAAAAGGATATTTTTGTAGTCTGTTTTGACTTTCCTGTTTGTGATTGCTCTGAAAAGCCACTCTGCATGTTGCTTTAGAGCTACGGAATTAAACAGAGATAATGAAGATTTTAATCCCAAAATAATGCATAGGTTTTAGTTTTAAAACAAAGGCATGTTTGTAAATGGATTGGGCATAACTGTTTTTGGAGAGGAAGGTTGCCCATTTTCAAGACTGAACAGAAAATTGTATTGTAGTCATTTGGTTCATTGCATTTAGTAGTTAAATATCACCTACATGCTAACTGCTCAGCACTCTTCTTGTTTTCAAGAGGGCTTATGCTTATCAAGTACCAAATGAAAAATGTTGTAAGCCTTTTCTTACTTGTGCTTGCAAATTTAAAAGAGCAAAACAAGATGCGTACTGAAAGGTGGTTTTTTGGTACTGCCTTTGTGTACTTAAAATTGGATAAATGCACTTAATTTTTAAATTTAATTTAATTTTAATATCCTCAGCATATATTGCAACTGTTTACCAGAAATATCTTACTTTTCTTTTTATGTTTTATCCCACGTTGTAAATTTTTACATAACAGAAAGGAAAAAGATAAAGTAAAATAAAGCTTGTTAACAGAAAAGATCTATTGCCTTAATAGATTGTTAATTTATTTTTTTTGCTTTGGAACTAATAAAAATTTCACCAAAGATACTGTTCTGACCACCAATGCTAGTAATTTTAGTTCAGTAAGTATTATTAATAAGAAATATTAATATTACTGTACGTCATTTCAGAAATTACTATATAGCAAAAAGCTAGTGAAGAAGAGAATCTAGAATAAGTTATAAGGTCTTTAAAGAGAATTTTGACATGTAACTTCTTTCAAACAACAGGTGAAGTTTGGGATAAAGAATTTGACCCAGTCATGGTAATACTTCGAACGGTTTACCGTAGAGATGTGCAGTCTGCAATGGACAGATACACAGCATTGTGAGTTGGATCGTTTTTAGAAGTGTAACATCCTATCGTTGCTCATTGCACAATAATATTTTTGTTTTCACTGTCTGGTAGCACTGATCATGTACCAATGTTTTCAGGCCTCAGATTTGCCCTTGAGTAAATAGTTTATAAATGTCGAAGGAGTATCAGGGCTTCGGTTAGCTTAGTCTGTTTCTCTTCTGTAAATATTTAGAAATACATAGGAAGTGCCACAGACTAAGTAGTGAATGTCATCACAGATGAAATACGTAACCAAAAGTTAATATTTAAAAATCAGTTACAAATTACTTAAAGAAAGCAGTCTTACCTATTTTTATTTTACATTTAGGTACATGAAGCACAGTATTACAGTATTCTGTGTTTTGAAATAATACTGAAGACAAGTGTTTTTCTGTGTATTCCCCCATTGCAGAAACCACAGGTGAATTAAATACTGATCTAAATACAGGAAAAAAACATTTGTGGAACTCTCATAAGTTCTAAGAAGCAACATTATTTGGTCTTAATTCTGTTCCTTAACATTCCATCCCTTACAGCTTCTTATCCTTATAGATTTTGATTTCAGGTAATTTAATTTGGTTGTCTCTTTTTTTGCATACCTTGGGAGTAAAAAACAAGGTTAAAAAGCCCTTATAATAAACTTAGTGAAATAATCCTCTGCCCCTGTGCTCATTTCATTAAGTCAAAGGGTCATCATAAATGTACACTGTAAGGAATTTTGAATGGAGTAATGTTCTATTGAATAACTGCATTATTCACTGAACTGGATTCCAGCTCATTATTAGAAATTTGGGTCCGTGTTGAACTTAACACTTAAATTCACAGATATGGTAACACTGGTACTGTCAGCTATAGCTAATGTTAAAGCTGGAGAGGGACTTCTTACAAGGCCATGTAGTTACAGGACAAGGGGAAACGGCTTTGAACTAGCAGAGAGTAAATTTAGATTAGATGTAAGGAAGAAATTCTTCTGTATGAGGTTGATGAGGAACTGGAACAGGTTGCCCAGAGAATCTGTGGCTGCCCCATCCCTGGCAGTGTTCAGGGCCAGGTTGGATGGGGCTTGGAGCAACCTCGTCTTAGTGGAAGATGTCCCTGCCCATGGCAGGGGGGTTGGAACTAGATGAGCTTTTAGATCCCTTCCAAACCATTCTGTGATTCTGTGATTTCTATGTTCAGAGTTTCCTGGTATTGCCTGTAATCCATTCCTACAGATGTGAGATTTCTACGTTCAGTGTCTGACTAACATGTGGATATGGGTGAAGTGAAAAGTTTTCTGCCTCTTTGATGTGCCTCTTAGAATGAAAATGGAATTCTTAAATTCATAGCTTAATTTAATAGCAGTAATTGAAAATTCATTTAACTTTATAAATAAAGGTCATTTAAACCAGTGGTAATCCACAGAAAAATAAGAATGGGTTCAGTTTGTGTATGTATTCCTGGTTTTGGAATGCTGCCTTAGAAATGCTCATCAATTCTAAAGTCAGTCTAAACAAAAAGAATGCAGGATAGTTACCTGTAATGGTGGCTGTTGTCTACATTATTGTAGTGTTTAACGTAAGTCTCATTTCTTTCAACAGTTTAAAGCAAAGTGGTAAATTCCCTGGGAACCCATGGCCTCCTTACAAGAAGAGAACACCACTGCACCCAAGTTACAAAGGTCTCATAAAGCTTTTGCACTGTAAAACTCTGCACATTGTACTGTTCACACTTCTTTATAAGGTACAGTCATAATTCTCATTAAGTTTAGTATCTTATTTCTGTTTTTTTCAGAACAGGAGTTCTTAGAAGCATGATACTTGAATAGATCATTTGGAGTTGTCAGGTTTAAATTGATATAAGGTTGGTTGGTTGGTTGGTTTTCCAAGTCTAGTATGATGATGTTTTTCAACCATTTTCATGATTTCATGAATGATTATTTCATATATACATACACTAAATCAGGTACCCCAGTGGATTAGCAGTTCTACTCTGGAGAGCTATCTTAACTGTCAGAGTTACTATTTGAGTTGTTGCTCCTTGATAGTTGCAGGGAGCATAGTGGTGTGAGTAGTGTTACTTTGGCTCCCACTGCAGTGTTTTAGGGCATCAGCAGCCTCTGCAAATATATGCAGTCTCGATGGCTTTAGATCCTCGGTGACAGATATGCCTCATAACTGCAGTTGGTTCTAACATCACTTCCCAGGCACACTTCTGGCTTTTGATAATGTTATAGCACTTGTTTTTCAGGACTAATTGATGCCTTTAAATTGTGTTTGTTTTGTCTTTGGCAGTTGGCTGCCCTTTTTAAGAGAAGGACATCCTTCTTGAAGAGTACATTCGTCAGAAAACTTTGAATGTGTCTTTGTATTTGGAAAGTGTTTTCGCAGCACTGTGCTGCAGATGCAGATGAGGGCCTATAAGAAGTGGTTTGATTGAGTAGTACTTTTCCTGGGCAGACATTCCTTTTGTGCTGTCTTAAGTGCTCCCAGCTCCCCTAAAGCTCATTTCATTTCACTGTTAAACTTCAGTTGAATAGAAAATATTTGTAAAATATAGTAAAAATGTGCTATTTATAAAAAGCTGTGCTTATTCCCATGAGTTGTTACAGCTGATTTCTTTCTCTAATGAAGTATCTTGTAAATTGTCAGTATACCGTTGAAATGAATGACTTAAGATTTTACCTGAATTCATTCAATAAATTTCACCTTTATGTCAGAAAAGGAGTTTTTCTCAAGAGCTTCTTATTGTTTTCACATTAATTACTTCAGTAAGCTGTAGGTTTGACTGTAACTAGTGTACTTTCAAAAAACTCCCTTAAAAGAATATATAAAAATGTTACTATTTTACTACTAATTCTCCCTTCTCCTTATATGCCATCCTCTTATGAATAATACTCATTTCTCTAGTAGCCTGTCTACAATGAAATTTTCAACATATTTTCTCATCCTCTTTTTTGGTAACTTGCAGGCACTTGCCATTTTCTTTCCCTTAAGTCAGAAGCTTTTATCAAGAGAAAAGCTGTTTGGGTTTTTAATTTCAGCAGCACTGCTTCTTCCTCTCAATGCATTGAAAGCTGTTTTAGAAGAAAGATATGGGCATTTATTAAATTAAAGATAAGGTTATTTAGTATTTATAATTAAAAAGGATTATGTGAAGATGGTTGTGAACTAAATTAATGTTAACCCTTCTGGTGTTTCCAGTTATCTAGGCATTGCTTATAAGACTAGGACTTAAAGGCCTTCTGGTGACTAGTCACGTGAAAAAAAGAGGGGAGGGTGGGAGCAGCTCTTTGCTTGTACCTGACAGTAGTGGTATCTGTGTGGCTATATCTGGCAGCTTGATGTTAAATTGAATTGCATCTTGAGCTAGCAACAGTTTGAAGGTACAAGTTTGTTTGACTGGAAAGTTGTAAAGTTAAATTTTGCTTTTGTGGTGATGCTCAAAGGTCAGTTTTTTCTAAACCTCAAAATAATTTTTAGTAATCTTAAAAAAAATAATTATAAAACCTGAGGGTCCGAAGTGTGTTGTCCAGAAAACTTTTGTAAGTTAGATATAGTCAAATCTTAAAGGGCTGAGTGGAATAATGATTTCCTGTCTTTTAAAGACAGCATGCTTTTGATCCATCACATCCACATCTTATTTTGTAGTAGTGCTCCATTGCTATTATTGAAGAGCTATATTAATGTTGATACTCTTACTGTTCTCGGCTTACTTAGAAGTTTATGTTGGGGGTTTTGTTTGTTCCTTTTTTTTAATCCTATAGCATAATCAGGTATTGTGCTGGAGCATTCAATCATAACAAGAGTGAAATGTAAAATATCCTGCTGATGTTTCAGAGTAGGTATTCCAGGAAATTGAATAGGAAATTCACTGCTCTTGAAAATAATTTTTTCCTAACCATATCTTTGTGCATATGATAGGGCTTAGAAAGTGTTACTGTGCAACAAAAAGAAAACTGTTTTACATGCTGAAATTGGTGCTCAGTGTCAGCCCAGAATACACTGAGGTAGCAAGTGGTGTTACTGTGTTCTGCCTGTCCAGTCTTTTCTTTTAACTGATACTTGTGTATCATGATAGAAACAAACAAACCCCAAAACAAATCCAGGCAAAAATCAATATATGTGATTCAAGACATTCTTCTACCTTTCCTAGTGTGGCCAACCTGGAAGGACATGCTCTGAGGCATTATTTGTAGGTAGTATACTGAGCTACTTTCTTTACCATCTGGTTTGTTAGAGCTGTCCGTCAGGTTTTTAGCAGTTTTGGGTTTTGTTTTTTTTGTAATAGGGATTGTGAAACTCTCAAAGGTGAAAGCTTCTAACATGTGAATGTCTTCTTTTTTTTCTTCCCCCCCCCCCCCCCCCCCCCCCCCAGATATTAATGGATCACCAGAATTTATCAGAACATGTGCTGTGCATGGTTTTGTATTTGATTGAGCTGGGACTGGAAAATTCTCCGGAACAGGAGTCAGATGAAGAGGTAAGAATAAACTCTATCTTTTTCATTAAAATATAAAAGTATTGTCTAATGATTCCGTGTTATTTAAAAACAGATGTTTATTAAAATTATAATTTTACCATGGGAATAAAACATCTTTACTTAAGCAGGAGGAAACTTTCAACAGCTTCTGTATATATAACCTGGTAAGACAGATTGGTTACATCTTTACTACTCTGTAAATTAGTACACGAAATTGGATGCAAAAAAAATTTAAAATTATTGATTATGAAGCTTGCTTAAAATATCTGGATTTTTCAACTGAAATATTTATCACTGAGCATGTTATTGCTGAAGTCTGTATCTTCTAAAATATGTCAATTAGCCAAAGTTTTAACATGCTTTTGGTGAGAATTTGGATATAAAGATCCATTATTTTCATGATTCCAGATTCTCTTATGGTATATAACTTTCTTAATTTTTCCTGCTGTTTAATGTTGCTTTTATCACTACAGGTCTGCAACTTTTTTTCTCCTTCAGAGACTGACTTTGTATAGTTTGGATTTTTTTTTTTATTAATCTTAAACTTTACAGCTTTGGATTTCTCCAAGTAGTTCCTGTTACTTCTGTTACATAGGTCTGATGTCTGTATTTGATTATATTAGAACCAAACGTACAGATCTATGTACTTAGCAGACCTGTAGTCCTCATGGTTGGCATCAGTCATGTAATTTTAAAGAGGTGTATCAGCTCTAGTGAGATACATACTGTTCAGCATACTTGTTCCTGTCTCATGGAGAGATGGTGGCCTCTGTAATGCAATTATAAACCCCACATGAATTACACATAAAAGCAAGTATACTTCTTTCTTTATTATTATTTTAGGAATCTGCAGGTGGTCAAGAGCGTTGCCATGATAGTTGGTTTCCAGGTAGTAACTTGGTTTCTAATATGCGTCACTTCATTAACTATGTTCGAGTAAGAGTGCCAGAGACTGCTCCAGAGGTGAAGAGGGAACCACCTGCAAGTACAAGTTCTGATGGTTTAGCTTCATCACAAGTAAGTATATACAAATACTAATTTTTCCAGAGTAGTTTAAGTTATCTCCTGTTTGGTCTTTTTTGTTAGGAGTATTTTTTCACTGTTTTTATGAATTGCTTAGGATATTTTTTTTTCTCCAGTAATCTTTGAGTGTACTGATAATAGAAACAGAAGTTATTTCAATTGATACCTCCTTGCAAATGATGTATTTAATGACTTGTTTTTTTTTTTTGTCCTCAATCTACCAGAGTTCAAGGCGGAAGAGCCTCCAGAGAGAGGTAGATCTGTGTGCAGTTTGTTCTCCTAAGCAATCAACTTAGCAACATGGCTTTAACTGTGCTCACCTTAACATTCAGTGAAATCTAATTTTCCTGAATTTCCTCTTAATTCATATTGCAAGGACTCATGCTTTTTTCATATTATTGAGTGTAATCTTAGGTAGTAGATTTTTAAACAACGAAATGCTCTTAATTTTTAATGCGCATTTTGAAATAAAAGCTTTCTATCAAATATAAAATGTCATCAATAGCTTACTGCTTGAGCTTTGTGTTTAGGCCTGTTCTGTCTTGCCAAGATATTACTAACATTTAATAATGTAGAGTAGTCTTAGCATTCTTGAATTTAGAGAACTTTTAACCTTACATTGAAAGTGCATTTTAAATTATTAATGGCAAGTTTATTTGGTTTGGGTTTTTTGGTTTTTTTTTGAAAACAAAATGAAGATGTGAACAGTGGGATCCTGAAAAATTTATATCCAGTCAATAATACCACCTCTGTCTCAGGAAAACTTTTGTATACAGCACTGCCTATTACTGTATGCCAGATGTAGTGGAACGTAATGGATGTTTCTTTTGCATGTTAATGTTAGAAAAAAAGGTCGAAAATTAGGTAGCTGCAGTGAAATATATTAGAGCATAAGGTAGGTGAGATGATTGTCAGAATCCCATTTTTACATTTGATCTCTGAAGAATTTGATATCTCTTGGCTGGTCAGAGTCCTGAGAAGGAAAGGGTAAGATGTAAAGCATTTTGAATTTCATGTTCAAAATATTGAGGAAACATCTCTGCTAGGGATTCAGTATATGTGAGTAGCTTCCATGTGCCCTTAATCTGGGACTGAAAGCAGGTTAGTATAGATAGAATAGGGCTCTGTCATTAATGTAACTGCGCTCATGCTCATGTATCTTGAATAGCAAGCTTCTGGATCTCAGCTAATAAACCTACACAAAATGGATAGTGCCTGTGGGGATGTATGGGCTCACCTATGTTAACCTCTGTGGATTATGAGTTGCATTGTGCAGCAGAGCTCAGTAGACTTAAATAAAGACACTGAAATTAAATGAAAATTCTAGAAGTTATGAATATTCTAGAAAAAGTAAGGAAATATTTCTTTGGAAAACAGAATTCTGAGTTAGACTAGAGCAAAGCCAGTTGTTGATTCTTTTGGTATGAATGACATTTTCATTTTGTACCTGGCTTTTTATGCAGCTATTACAAATTTGTATAAAAAACATGGTATGTGGATTTAGTATTTTGCTATACCAAATCTCAGTGCTTTTTGGAAGGGGAAAGGAAACTTCAAATGTTTAATGCTTTTCCTCCTAGCTTAAAATATTTTTTATAGTTTTATAAATGTGTATTGTCTATACTTGTATTTTTGAAAATTAAACATTGTAATTCCCCCCCCAAGAACTCGGGGACAGCTCAAGTGTTCAGTTTGGTCGCAGAACGCAGGAAGAAATTTCAAGAGATCATCAATCGAAACACCAGTGAGGCAAATCAGGTGGTTCGGCCCAAAACGTCAATGAAATGGTCTGCACCTGGAGCAACTCCACAGCTAACCACAGCCATTCTAGAGGTCAAGGAAAGCATTCTGTCCTTGCTGATCAAATTGCATCATAAACTCTCAGGAAAACAAAACTCTTACTATCCTCCATGGCTAGATGATGTGGATGTTTTAATCCACCCAGAAATTCCAAGATACTCTCATGGTGATGGAATGACAGCAGTAGAAAGAATTTTATTGAAAGCTGCTGTACAGAGCAGATTGAACAAACGTATAATTGAAGAGATATGCAGAAAGGTGACACCTCCTGTACCACCAAAAAAGATCAGCTCTGCAGAGAAGAAAACTTTGGATAAAGAAGAAAGGTAACATTAATAACAAAGAAAAGGAGCAGTAAAAGGGCAGTGTGTGTTACACGTCTATTGACAAATCTCTCTCTAGGCCTTTGCATGAATTGCTTATCAAAAGAATGTCTTAATTCTACTTTTCTTTAGCCATTTTGAATATACATGTTTTACATGGGTATTGAGGAAGAATGTGCACCTTGCTAATTAGATCTTTACATTAGAAAACTTTCATAATGATTTTATGTTATATACATGCTCACCCTTTGTGTTGCCATGTATACCACTCGTATACAAAGGTGAAGAATGAAGTTTGTGTTAACTTTTGAGGCTTAACCTCAAGATGAGTTAGACATTTTTAGACATTTACTTCATGTTGTTCAGTCACATAGACAAGTCACACCATTGTTATTTTTGTTTGTTTAATATATGTGGCTTTGGTAATTCTGCCTTTTGTGCTTCTGAACCAATGTTCAGTTTTGAAATTCTGGTTTCCATTTTTAATAGTCTTTAAAGTTTTTTAAATTATATTGCTATTTTCTCATGATGTGGCCTGAAGACCTGCATGCCTGGTGCCTGTCTTGGGCTGAAATTTTTTGAGGAAAAAAGACAGTTTCAAGATTGAGGTTGGGGCATAACGGAGTTTTGAGAGCACCCAAATTGCTAGGTGTGAAACTGAATGCTGAGAGCCTGATTCTCTTTCTGCTTTTAACAAATGTGTTGGCAAGTGAGTCCTATGGAAGATGATTCATCCAGGCCAAATGCCTAGAGGACAGCAACCAGAGTGGAGAAGTAGAGGTGAAATCTAGGACTGGTAGGAGCAAAGTTGAAGACTGGGACTGGGAGGAGAAACCTTCTGGTTGACGTAATAGTGAGCAAAGGGAAGTTGCAGGTCAAATGAATATTTGATGTGGGAAGACTCAAGCTGGCAAGTTGGGGATTACAGGGAAGAACTGGGGTGTCAGGACAGAAATACTCAGAGAGGAATAGCAAATGAACCAATTTTTAGTGAAAATCTTTATGGGGGAGGAGTTTTGAGAATTGATAGGAGAAGGAGGAGCAGGAATGCAAATGCCTGGAAGGTACGAGTAAGAAGTTGGCATTCGGGGGCATGTAGTAGAGCCAGCCAGAAAGAAGAGTTGGCTGGAGGCGGGGAGAGGAGTGTGGGAAGAGATTGGTAACTGGGACAATGCATTTGAAGCAAGAGGATTGTGGTTAGTGTTAGAACATTGGAGTGTAGAGAGTGTCAAGTCAGAGTGTTTACCACACGAACTGAAGTAGAGACAGGGCACAAGCTGGAATGGACAAGAATAGTATACTTTGTCCATGCAGTATTTTGACATATTAGTGGTTTATGTAACCAGACTATAATTATGGTTCTATAAAGTTGGTTCTATAAACATGCAGCCATCTGCTTCAGTTGATTTCTAGATTAGTTACCTTTGTTCATCCTGCCATTCTGATTTGAAAATATTTTTTTCATTAAATTCTGTGTCAAAGACCTACACTGTCCTTGAAAATTAAACGTAAAAAGAAGATTTAGTATTTTTTATAAGTTACGTACTGTACAAAGTAAAATTATTCCTTTTTCTTCCAAGTGTGCAGTTAATGATTTTCAATATCCCTTCTAATAGTTCCGTAAATGAGAGAAATAGTCAAGGTTTAGTGTGTAACATTCTTTCAGAAAATGCCAGACTGAATGGCTGCTTTAAATAAAACACAGCAACATCCTGGACACCTACTCCTTATTGTGTACTCAGTAGTGCTGGATTTATGTGTGGGAGAAGGATGGGAATCAATGAATCACGTAACTTTTCATATAGAAAGGGTAACGTCATTCCTTTCCCTCTAAAAAGGATGTGATATTTTCAAAGATCAGTTGTGGGCAGTTAAGTTCTGGGGCTAGCTGAATGATGAAAATAAACGTTTCCAGGTCTTTGTTGTTCTGAGTGAGTGTTTTCTTTCCCCCAAATTCATAATGGCATTGGGGACCCGTTAGTGGACAGTGTGATAATTGAAATGACTAATCTCATAAATGGACAGTGCTCATATAACCACATGGCAATTTTTACATTCTTTTTTATTCTTATTTTGTTATTCTTTTCCCTCCATGTCTAGTTTTGTGTTAGTGAAGACCAAGTAGACTGAGTGTTCAGTGATCACCCTTTTTCGGTTACTTCAATATATAACAACATATTTGGCATCACTGAGGCAATGGGTTGTTGCCATAGAAACCGTAATGCAGCTTGAGCTGTTTGCAGTATTTTTTTCAATTGCAGTGTCATACTCCCATGGGCCATCATGGAAAATTACAGTACTGAGCTGTACTGAATCTGTCAGAGTTTGTTTATGTCTTCTTATTAAAGGCCTCTATTTACAGTCATCCTGCTTTCAGTCAGGGCGTGTATTGAGAAATTCCCAGGGAGGAATAAATAAAAAGAGGTTTAATGAATGCCCTGGTATGATGCTCAGAACAATGAATCTTAGGATTGTTGTAAATAGAAGTTATTTTGAGAAATGCTGGTGGTAAAACATGACAGATAAATGGGCAGAGGTATTTGGGGTTTTAAGGTGCTTTTAAAAAAACAAGTTAGAAGCTTTGACTTATAAACAGACCACTTAAGGATAACATGTTACAGTATATTAGGTGCTTTGGTCCTGTGCATGTCTGTTCCTGTGCCAGGACAGTAATAAGCAGACAATGCTGGAGACTAAAGAGGACTCACCCATCAGCATATCAGACGCCAAGTGATGTTTTTAAATCCCTTGTTAGTTAGCTGAGTCATCCCTGGGTGGGGGGAGTGCGTTGTAAATGCTGATGCACAGAGTTTGTAGCTATGATAGAGCGTCCCTAGCTGCACTGGGAAGGTGCTGTGTAAAAGCCCTAGCCATGGTGTATGTAGGTCTTTGCATGTGCCATGTGGTGAGCATCTGTGATATGAGTTTTGTTTGTTTTTCCCACTTGCACTGCCCCATTTCTACTCTTTGTAAACCCTTGTCAAAGTAAAGACCCTTTCTTGGTACCTCAGGAAGAGAAAAATAAATTTCTATTTTCATTATCTTTTTACATCCATCAATATTATTCTGACTGCTGCAGTAAGTATATACACAGAGTTACAGAATACCTGGTCTTATAGTGTTTTACAGATCACTGATACAGTTTAAATGGAAGGATAGTCAAGAATGGGTCTAATGTCTTCCATTTGTAAATCTAGAGCCATATTAAACAGTGAGGAAAAGGTTAGTCAAGTCAGCATGGCTCCAGAGAGATAAATTCCTTCAGTCTGGAAGCAGTCTCAAACTTCTTTAGGTTTGAAAGCTGTTGGTGACCAGTATCCTGGGTAGAAGTGGGGGAACCAGTATAAAGAGCCTTAGCTGGAAAATAAATAAATAATTGTTTCCCTTGGCACCAAGCTTCATATCAAAAGTGAGTGAGGTAGGCTGCTGCTATCATTATTACTACTACTCTTGTGATTACTATTATCTTGTTGACATTGGTTGCTCACAGGAGCGCTTGACAATTGACATTTCACTCTCTTATTCTTTTCTTGCATAATAGAAAAATAACTTTGAAGAATAAAGTCTTGGGCTCTTTTTCTTACGATGCTATGTCCTAATCTACTAAATGATATTTTGATTTCATGGAGGGTATTTCAGAGCAGGATTTTATTTCTTTCAGACTCAAAATAACTGTTAGGCTTGAAAATCAATCTTATATTTGGAAAGAAACTTGAATTTTGTATTACGTTGTTGAAGGTGGTGACTGTAATAAGCCTGAAACTACTGACTAAAACCTCATTTGTTGTCCTTCATTATATGTACTCTTTTTATTCTTTTTTTTTTTTCTTCACCTCCTTTTCTCTCTTTCCCCCTGCTTCTTTCACTCAGACGACAGAAGGCCAGGGAAAGGCAACAGAAATTGTTGGCTGAATTTGCTTCAAGGCAGAAAAGCTTCATGGAAACTGCCATGGATGTTGGTAAGTTTTTTTTTGTGTGTGGTTGATTGCTTATTCCCTCCGCCCATGTTAGTATTAAGGTTTTTACTCAGTTTAAAAAAAAGACAAACTGTATCCACTTGCTCACTAAATACTTAAGAGGCTTAAAGTTGTGTTTTCTGGGAAGATAATACTGAATACAGAATTGCTAAAGAATAAATAAAATTATCTTGAAAATATTTACATAATTTTGTTACTACTGTTTCTTAATACACAGTGGATGAAATGTGTGATGTATTTTGGAAGTATTTGCTTAACATCCCAGAGTTTGTTTGTCTTTTAAAGACTGCATTTTTTTCAATCTTTAATAATAAAATTTAAGATTAAAGTTTTAAAATTTGAGGTAAAAGTTTTCCATTTTAAATCTCTGTATAGAATTAAGGAAATAATTTTCAGACCATTTCAGTTGCTTTAAATGATAACAGTCTATTCTATTTCAAGCACAGGCTTTACAGCAGCACCAGCTCTTGTTTTTCTTGAGGGTAAATTGTTTCACATTCTGCCGTGTAGAAGCATGTAATCTTGATTGATTTGCTTGTGTTTAACTGAGGAATAGAAAATATTTTAATCTTTTGGATTATTATTTCATTGAAAGTCAGCACTTTTCAAAGATTAAAAAAAAGCAGAAATTGGGGTGCTTCCCCCCCCCCTTTTTAAATCAAATATCATCTGCTGTGTAATTCGTTTTGAGTTTAAGCACTGGCAACTGCTTTTGCTGAAGAAGTCTGATTTTTTAAATTGTTAAATTCTCTCCAGTTCATAAATTGCTGAGAAAATTTATTCCTTTATACTTACAAAAGTCTTGTATAAAGCAATCATTAAAATTTCTGGAGCAAATTAATGACTATATGTATAGTGCTATGCTTGGAGGGTGTGCAATAGAAAACAAAATCCACAAATAAAAATGAATTTAAGTCATGCTTATTAAATGGGTAGCTGTTTCTTATTAATCTATAAGTTGAAGTAAGAAAGAAGAGAATTAAAAACATGATGTTCTACTTATTAAAAATTAAGTCTTTTTATGGTTGTGGCTAATTGGAAGCAATTGGGAATCTTTGATTCTGCAGTCAGCTATATTACGAATTCTTGATATTGCAACTTTAAAGTTGATGGTTTTGTATATGAAATCATTTGTAGCTATATATATTTACCTGTCATAGCTATATTTTCATATATACATATGTTTGCATAAATACCCCATTCTTGAGTTTTATAAGCTGTGGTTAAGGTAACTGCTTTGATTTATGGATGGACCACATCATTAGTTAAATTAGATAAATCAATAAATTACACAGTATTTATTTATGTCAAAGGCTGGTAGCTTTTACTTAACTACATATGTCAGATATCTAAAAGAATCCCTAATTTCTTTAACAGGCAGACCTGGGCCCTTTGTGCTTATGATTGTGCAGGAAGGTTCTTGGGCATGCAACACTGAAATTGTTTGTTTCTTAGTATTTAAATAATGAATAACTTCAGATATCTGAACATAAAACGTAGTGTGGGTTGTCAGTTGTACCAGATCATGCCCAGCAGTAGATATAATCAACTCAATGTGGTATGTTTTCATAAAATTGTTCTGCATGAAGACTTTTCGTGGCAACAGCTTAATAGAATTCCAGGCATTGTGTTAGCTGAAAAATTGCTTTTCTTCTCAACCAACTTTTTAAAGTGTCTTCTAAGTTGCCATACTGTTTTCTGAGTTTGTGATGAAAAGTTTGCTGAATCTGTACTATAGCCCAGTATTAACAAAGTTTTATGTTCTGACTGGCAGAAAGGAAGTATCTGTTCCATTATAGTGTGTGGGATTTATTTAAAAACCTAGATTAATTGTTTCAGCTGTGAATGCAGTATTGATATGCTAAAGCAAATTATTGAAAAAGCTGCAGAAAGTATTGTTGCTATAATGCTAATACACAAAACATGGCAAGAATTCTGAAGCTAGTCTTTCTGGAATGATTAAATTGAAAACTAATATATTTAATAGGCTTACCCTGAATTGTATTATAGCTGTGTGTATTTTGTTTTAAAACAAAAAACAAAAACCCTTTTCGTACTAAAATCAGTCAGTTATAATGCATTCCCCTCTCGCACATTCAAACTGTTACCTTTTTTTATTACCTCTGTTACTTTTATTATAGGTTGAAATTCAGCAGTAGGTTTATTCCTGAATTTTGATTGTTTGTTGTAACAGTAATAGCACTGTCAGAAGGCAGGGATGGTGAGGCCTCAGCTCCATGTCTTTCTGACTGATTCAGTTGGTGGCATTTGAGCAAGTTAGTACCATCATCATCGTCGTCTTTTAAAACTTCTTTATGAAATGTGGATGTGATTCACTAGTAAAATGTGAGAACTGGTGAATTGCTTGTGGGTATGCACTAAAGAAAGTTCATAATAACTTCCTCTTGACTGCAAATACTCTGAAAACAAATGTGTCTAGATGATGACAGGAATAATAAATAGCCAAAGCTTAAAGATAATTTTATTAAAACCTCATAAAATTTATAGTTTTCAAAGTCTTCATTAAAATACATAGAGCCACTTAATCCTCTGAGCATCCCTCTGCTTTGATTGGTGGGGTACTGCAGTGAAACATGGCTTAAAAGGAAGTTGTTACCCAGTTACATGTTCGTTTTTCAATATTGAATGTCTCATCTTACCAGCAAAAATTATGTATTTGAACTGGAATTCACAAATTCATCTGAGATGCTAAAAGTAAAGCATGGCATTTTCTTGCATATAATTACTGTAGAAAAAAAAGCCACGATTATGTAGCCCTTTACATTTGGGCCCCCAGTTAATTTCTATTTATATTCTGTGACATCTGCAGAACTGCATTGCCATTCAAGTTTGCCTGGAAGTAATTAAGTGAAATTTAGAAACAGCTATGTTAATGAACGAGAATGGAACAGGGCCCACTGTGCTGTCTTTAGCTGTTTGACTGCAGGACAAACGTAAAAAATAGAAAAATAAACCAAGAAACATCTTTCTAATAGCAGAGATAGAGCTCTTGAAATATTTAAGGAGACTGTCTAGTGAGCCAGTAATGTGTTCTCATGTAGTCATATACAGTGTCAATGCTGTAGTTCTAGTCTCCTACTAGCAGCTACTTCTGAAGTCACTTACCTCAGTGTGAGGCTGTGGTTTACCTGTTGTGATGTGGAACTCCATGCTAGAGATTTTTGAAACTTCAGCTGCCTTTCAGGCAGGACTTGATAAGAACAAAAATTAATCCCTCTGCGCAAGGTTAATAGTAGCCTTTAACAAATAACAGTGATATTTATAGAGATCTAAGTTTTATAAGCATGAAATACTATGATCTATTCCAGGCAAGCTGCTGAACTACATAATCAAATATATCTTAGTGAAAATTTGTGAATCGTTTAATTTGTGAATTAAGATATCTTGCATTCCTTCAGTAGTTTTGCTGTCTCTGAAGTGCACAGTGTGATGGTTATGTTGGGTTTTTTTTACTGTTTTTTTTTTTTTAAATGCTCATGATAAGCACGTGGTAGGATCTTTGTGTTTCTTTCCTATGGTGCGAGTGTTGGCAGGACATTATTTTGTCCTTCAAGAGAAAATTCCTTAGCTAGACTTAAAAAGAAGTGCAAAGTTGTAATGCAAGGTGACATACATTTCCTAACGCTCGACCTTCTGAACCCAGATAGAAAAATAAATTAGGTACTGATCTCTAGAGAATATATATGCTGGGTCAGGGTGAAGAATATTAGCATACTAATGGTTGCTTTGATGCCAAGGGGCCGCTTTGACACAAAATGTCGACAGCAGGAAAAATGTTGACTACCATCAACAGAGACTGTAAACTATATTTACTGTGTTTACAAGGCCCTTTTGGTTCTGGGGTTTTGCTGGCTAGGGGAAAGAATAGGAGTGGATCTTTTAACTCTGGATAACAGAACGGAAATAAAATTTGGGCAGCAAAGCATTCTGCAGTAAAACAGTGTGCCAGATCAGTATTTGCCAGGAGGTAGGAAGTGCTAGGATTTTGTTACTTTGGAACTCTGAAGAGCTAAATAAGTAACTGTAAGCATCCTTGGTTGTATTACAAATAATGCTTGATGTTTGTATGACTGCTGCCTTAGCAGCTAAAGCCACCTTGGTCTTCCTTGCTCTTCTTTGCCACTACTTACGTTCTGAATCTCCGCTAGAGTGATGAGTTGTCTTGTTTTGGGCGACACTGGTTTTCATGCAATACAAGACTGCAGGCTTCTACAAAAACTGTTTGAAACATGGAGGGGTAATCTGTCTCAGGATCAGTATCTTAGCAAATAGGTGGCAAAGGATTCTTTTGGCACTCAGTAAGGCAGCATTGTTCTAGGACGTAACACAAGTGCTGTTTTTCATGGAGATACCTCCCTAGTGTCAGCAAAAAATTTTGGGAGTTTGTGCACCACGGGAAGCAAGATAAGGAGATTTAGGTTATCCTTCATCTTTTATTTGCAACTGATACAACTTTGTTCATGTGACAGTTCTTGATGGTGATTTGGGTGTGGGTTTTTTTTAGGTAGAATAGAAGGAATTTTGTTATATTAAAGTCAGTGTTTAAGGCTTTTCATCAATGTAAAAGCCATTTAATGAAATAATAATTTTTATTGAGCTGTCTTTTTATAATTATATCCTGTCAGCTAGGAAATGTTAGCTCATGCTTTAAAAATCGATAAGAACCTGTACTTTATAAATCAAATTAATAAAATACATTGCAACTCCAGTCATTTAAAATAAATGCTTCATAAGTTGCTATGAAAAACACAAAACAATTCTGTATTTTTCTTTATATGAAATGGAGAAAGAGGAAGAAAAAAGCAGTGTGGAGCTCTGTTTCTGGGCATTTAAAGCTTCCATATGAGTACTATTGCAGCAAAATGCAATTCAGTTTTATTTTTCCCCACGTGAAACAGGAAATATGTAACTGAAAGTGAAGTGGAATGGAGGTATGCCAACTACTTTGTACTCACAAGTATCAATGTATTAATGAAATAGTTTAGGTGGAGGTTGCAGAAAAGAGTGTCCCTCATTTTCAACGGTATTTTGAGTTGAAACATGTTTGTCCTGGTCCTTACCAGTGTAGGTAGATTATGTAGCTGGTGTGGCAGGGTCTGGTGCTTCCACAGGAGCTCCACAGAGGCAAAACTCAGGAGGGCAAGAAAGATGAGAATGAGATGGTTGCTATAAGTATAGCTTGCTTTCTTTTTTCTAGTCTGCCACTAATACGTTTTTCACACCAGGAAATATGCTGCCAAAATATACCCTTTCAAACAAACCCTTGCCCAGGTTTGATCTTCTGAAGAAGCTGACAACTGGTTTAAGCCAGTAATCAAGCTTTATCATAGTCCATTCAAAAAGAACTGGGGAGGAGGAGCTTTTGCTTGTTTCATTGGAATTATTTTAGTCTGCTTGATTATTTGAGATTTTAAATTCTTGCAAATTTCTCTTGCCCTTGGATTTTGTGTAAATTGACTTTATTTTCTTTCACTGCCTCTGGGGGAGATTATCTTATTAGGAAGTCTTCCTTGATGCTAGAAGCTTAGTTTTTGAAATTTGATTGTTTGCCAAGTAGCCTATCACTTAGTCTAAGTACTTAGGAAGGAAACATTCATTAGATCATTAAGTTCTATAATTAAATTAGCCGGATTTTTATGTGCTGGTTGCACATAGGCAATAGAAATATAGATTATGTATACTGAATCAGTTGGAAACACCTTTGAAACAGTGATGTGTGGGGTTTTTTCATTCAGGTTTAAAATATGCAATTTGCTATGAATGAATGGTATTTTGTAGACTAAATTTTGGCTGGTTTTGAGGACTTCCACTGAGTTGTTCAAAATCAGATTGATGCACTACAGTGTCTTTCTACACTTAGAAAGTATTGAATGGATGTGTAGTTTATGTTGTACTGACAAATTTTAGAGAAGTGAGAAGGCAGAAACTCTCCCGTCGTTCTCGTGTCGTGTGCTTCTCATACACAAGTATGTGTGAGTGTGCGTTACACTATTAGGTGATGTTAAATATAAAAGATCACTTTAGTGCTTACTTCCTTCTGTGCTACAGTTGCTCCTGGATTTCCTGGCTATCTGAACTTAAAAAATAAATGATGTGCAGTTGCTGCATTCTGCTTTTTTTGTCATTGTACATCTGACTGCCACTAGATGGTGATAGACGTGTGTACAATATTAATAACTGCATGACAGTGAAGATCAGAGTTCATTTTCATGCGACCCTCAATAACTGACTGGGAAATCAATAGTTACTAAAATTGTGTAATTTTGATACTGCCCTGTGAGTGAGAGCATAGCATGGAATTTTTCATAGCAAGGAAAGATGCTGCCTGGCATCAAGCATGCTTCTCCTTGAGCAGCATGAACTACTGAGCTTCTCATGGACTTTAAGAAGAGAGCAGTTCTCCTAAGAACAATTCTCTGTGAGGACTTCTGCTGCACTTAAGGTTTTTGTATTCTCTATAAATCACCTTGGCCTACTTAATTAAGGAGATATAAAGGGCATAGTTGAAGATAGGAAGGAAGTGGTTTTGTTTTGGAAAAATTATCTTCTAGGAAAGAAACAAAGCACCCTTATGTTCTATGTTGAGAGGCTGGCTGTATGTATTCCCGAGCAGTCAGGAGAGGATCATTTAGTCCTATGGTGCTTTTCTTTCAAGCATAAGATAACATAAAATTGCTTCTGCTTCGGTTAGCCCCCTGCTCAGAAACCAGCACAACCAAGTGCAACCAGCACTTGTGCATCAAGTGCAATTGCGTCATAATTTGAGGCTGGTCCTTAGCCTCAAAAGTTTCTGTCTTTGCACCTAGGAAATGATAATGTGGGGCATTAGGAAACCAGCTCTCTGAGACATCTTGCATAGCAGCAGATTGGTTTCTTAATGACCCCTAATTTTTAAAGATTATCCAAGTTTCATATTTGAAAAAAATCTTTCATTTTTAGTTTCATGTTTAATTCACCTTTTCTAAGCATCTTAAAATTATATCATACATCTCCAGATGAACTTTTCCTTACAGTTGTTGTCAATCAGTTATGAGCAAATCTGGTTTTAATAGAGATTCATATTCATTGCCTTTCATTTCTCTATGTTCAGAGTTTTCAGCATAGTATTTAATGAATTAGAAGCTAGATCTCTGCTTTATATAAGTTTTAAAGAGATCAACTTTAATACAAAACTTGAACTAAACGTTTCATGCCACTGGGAATAATTTTGAATATGGGGAAACTTGTACTTCATTGTACGTGTATCCGTTTTAAGCAGCAAGGTTAGTTTCAAGTTACTTTCAATATTTTAGTTATAGATAAACTAGAGGAATTATTTTGAAGGGTTTTTTTGTCACTGCCTCAATGGAGATGCAATTGGATTTCTTTCCCTCTGTTTCATATGAATTTTCTTATCCTTTTTTAGAATCGCCAGAGGCTGATATTGCCATGGAGGTAGCTACATCAGAACAGCATGTTTCTGAGGCCATATATGATTGTGTTATTTGTGGACAAAGTGGTCCTTCTACTGAAGACAGACCTACAGGGCTGGTTGTACTATTACAAGCATCCTCAGGTATGAATATATGACTTGTTGGACAAGCAGTGTTTCTGCAGCTTTTAAAATGTGTGCATAAATACCATTGTATTTCACGCAGCCTGGAAGGACCGTGTGTCCTCATTGTTTTGTGGATGGTCCTCCATAAGGCGCGTATATAGGTCTGAGGGTACTGAGAAAATTTTCAAATGTTTGGGAAAAAAGTGAACAGTTGGGTGCCCTCCTAGTTCCTGTCAGCTTTGCAAACCTAGAAGTATATAGTAGGACTGCAGTAAAATAAGTATTAAAAGAAAAGGAGAATTAAATAGACATTAATGTGTCTGTATATGTGTGTACATGTATGTACTTTATGTACGAGTGCAAAAGCACAACAGTTTTTTGATATTAAACAGTAAAAAAATTATTAAGAAGGCACATTGTAGTTACAAACCAGAATTTCCTGGTTATTTTCTTAGTTGTTTAGTTTATTGTTTTATTGCTGCATTTCCTCATACAGTATTGGGACAGTGCCGCAATAGCACTGAGCCGAAGAGACTACCAACTACTGAAGAGGAGCAAATATATCCTTGGGATACCTGTGCAGCACTGCATGATGTGAGGCTTACAACTTTACAGCGATACTTCAGAGATGTAAGTATTTCATATGAACAATACTACCACTTATGAAAAAAATATGTGTAAAAAGGTAAATGAAATTACAGCTTGGAGTCCTCCTTCTTTCATTTCCACATTTAGTAAATGCTGTGTCAAGTTGCAGTAGTTATGAAGTATTTACATCTGATAGGGTCCTTATTTTTAAATAGCATCTGGCTTTCCCAGAGTTACACTTTTGGCATATAGGCATCTAGTGCATCTACAAGCTATATAGTTGTTAAGTACCCATACAGATCTTCTCTAGAAGATATTTTGCAATTCAGTATGGCCACAAATTGAGATGTGAGTTTACTGTCTCAGGTATTATTTTCAAAATACCAGTTTTCTTGTGGCTGTTGAGAGAATTGATCAAGGAATTACTCTTCATTGATTGAAAGTATTGTTGGCAGCACAGAGTAAGTGGAAAAAGTTGTTTTAACCTGTAACAGTTTTCTGAGCTGCTACAGAGAAGTGGAAGGGGAGGATCAGTGCATGGAAAGAAGGGATCATCAGAAGACTTCATCCTCTTCTGCTGAATCCTCAACTCTGCACATTACTGAAGTTCAATTTTATATTAGTTGTATGTCACTGTCTAGTTTGCAGTTCTATTAGCTGTTCTAAGCAAAGTTTTGCGTTTTTTCGCAAAGCCACTTTACATCTTTTAATATTTAATTTTGAGAGCCAACTCTTGTTGCTGAGCAGGACATGTTCAGTTGTAGAAGTTCGTGGAAGTGCTGCCTGTGACTTTCCTTGCTAGTATGTGAAACAGCTATGTAAGAGAATACATGACTGTTCTGAGAAATCATTCTGGGGGAGAAAAGTATGTAACTCATGACCCTAAATTAGCTTCTATAGACTAATTCCAAGTGACATACCAACTCTCACACAGATCTAACTAAATAATGAGCCTTTAAAAGCTTAAATATTGGCTTTAAGGAGTCAAAACTGGGACAGTTTCTTGTGTGACAAAATTGCTAGCTTTCTTGTAATTGTCATCCACAGATAATTGAAAGTTGCTAACTGCATCAAGCTTGCTTATGTACATTATGTAGATTAATTTAGAGTAAATTCTGTAATTGTGTTGGTATCATTTTAAAAATTTGGCAACATTTTCAGAAGAGCACCTTCTCCTGAAGTGTTTTCCGTTCTAGGAAGTAAAAGTTTTAAAGATATCAGCAGGAAATTCTTTCTGAACATCTGAACAAAAGACTTTTTTAATTCAGAAAGAATCTGTGGACAGGCTTTCCTTCTTTTGACATTGAGGATGTTTGTTTGTAGTTTCAAACAATTAATGAATATGTTTTTCCTACAGAAGTGATAAAAAACACAGAAACAATCCTGTAGCTTTATTTTCACATGTTTGCATGCTACAAATGGATGGAGTTCCAAGCAAAATATTACTCAAAAACTTGATCTCACCAAAGTGTATATTTCTTTTTCTGCGCAGTAATGCTACCAGCAGATTAGTCTAAAATACACTGTGTAACGCAAGGAGCAAATGCATCCTGCTTTCAAAAATTACAGTCCTAATATAAACATTAGTTGAATTGACTACACTTGCTTGCAAGTTTCCAGGTCACTACTGTGCTAAAAAAAATGTCTCTGCATGAAAGAACTAATCCTTAAATTTCTTTTGGCATAAAAATGGAAACATCTGTCTTGAGTGTCTTGTTCAGCTGAGCTAAGCAGTAAGTCCTTTTGTTTATCAGATGTGTCCTTCTCAGTAAACGTCCTTCCTCTAACAACAGATTTCAGGAGGCAAGTAAATAATTTCTCTTAGATGTAAGAATTTGAAGTTACGAAGCATGATACAGCTGATTCTACAGGAAGAAAAAATATTCAAAAGCTTTGTGCTGCATACAGGATGGGCAAAACAGGCCAACTCTTTCCATAAAGATTCTTTTTGTGCTTTCTTAGCTGATATTTGATGTTCACTGTCAGTCAAAGAGTAGAGTTCTCGCACATGAAAGGAAAATCAATGAAAGTGATTCTTTTTAGTATAGAGATGTATGACTAAGGATTAGGAGATAAAAGTTTATATACTTATATCAATAGGACTATTTTCAGAATCACACAGTGATTCAAGATAACTTGATACAGGTATGCTCCGTGCCCAGCCTGTGGCTTGCTTGGGCTCTCCTTTATTTCTAAATTCAAGAGAACAGAGAAAAAGTGTTCTTGCTAAGACTTTGGGGGTGGTTTTTTATCTTCTGTAACTGCTGTTAAGCAGCCTTGTTAAATACATGCAATTAATAAAGGTTTTCCCAAATTAAATATTTGTCCTGTGGGGTTTATCCAGGTATACCATATCGCCTTACTAAATAGCGCCATTTACTAAATCATGCACTAACCAACAGGAAAAAAAAAGAAAGTTTTTTCTTATTCTGTGGCCTGAGGGTCACAGCACATTATGAATGTCAGGTTGAGGCAGGGTAAACAGGGTTATGTCTTGTGGCTTGAATTTGTAATTTTGTTTTAATTTCCTGCTCATATGCACGAAAAAAAGGCAATGCTAGGGCATCCTTAGAAAATACAACTATCAGAATGGTTATTCATAGTACCCTGGTTTTGAATCATATAGTAAGACCGTTTCAGGGTGAGTCTGCACTAAAAATTGTTTCCCAATTCTGGTAGCTATAAATCTTTTTCTGTTCCTTAAATGTATAACCAGAATCCACATTTCACTCTGTGTATGAAATTTATTTACTTACTTATTTATTTATTTATTTTGAGAAATGGAGATTTAATAATTTGACTACAGCTGCAAATTCTGCAGGAGAGTTTTCCAGAATTCCGTATCAAAACTTGCAGTCGTGCCAGGGTTTGTTTGGTTTTTTTTTTAGTTCATTATTTTCTGAGAACTGCCACTGAGGTAACTTTATATTTCACACATGGGCTGTAAGTAGAGTCTTTGAATGTGGCCAGTATTTTCAAAACAATCCTAGTACAAAACTCAATTCACTAAACAAATGTCTGTTCTCTTTTCCCTTTACCATGTATTATACATAACATTGTTCAACAACTTCCTAAAAACTCTCTAAGTGTTTACACTGAATTTTAATAACAGATCAGGGTTTAATTTTATAACTGTGATCTTGTTATTTTAGTTACATACAGAACTGAATTAGGTGTGTTGGAACAGTTCGTTGTAGAATTAGGTGTGTTGGAACAGTTCATTGCACTTGTACATGGGATAACTTGTGCTATTGGAACAGATGGTGGAGTTAGAGCTGTCTTCATGTTGTAATACAAGAGGTTCTTTAAAGAAGCCATTATCTTAAGTGACAAGAACTGCAGAAGTTTAACTTAGGTGCTTGGCTCCTTGTTGGAAAGAATAGCATAATGGCAGCTATGTAAGTTAGCATAAGGAAATACTTTAAATACTTTATAAAATATTTTTTCTTTATTTCCACATCTTTTGATTTGATAATATGCAAATAAAAATCTGTTTTTTAAATCTTAAAATAAGTTGTCCAAATACCTTTATAGCTTCATATAAGCTGCTCTTTTTTTCTCATGATTTTTGCTTTGTTTTAGAGCTCCTGTCTGCAAGCAGTGTCAATAGGCTGGGAAGGAGGTGTTTATGTACAAACTTGTGGTCACACTTTACACATAGATTGTCACAAATCCTACATGGAATCTTTAAGGGTAAGTGAAACTAAAAAATCAGTTTTGTTTATTTGGCTCTGAACTGTTCTTAGTGGAATCAGTTGGATTTATGCTGTTCAGTTCAGAGAAAGAAAGACGGGATTTATGTGAATGAACAAGGTGTTTTTATTATGTTTCAGGAACTCTAGATACTAAAACTCTTACCACACCTTGACAATATTAACAGAAGTATTCTGTTTTCAGTTATTCTGGCATGTCAGAAAAAGTACTTGGCTGAAATAACCTTGTTGTAAAACAATACAAAAATACAGTAATACAACTTTTTATTTCTGGCGTGGATTTCAGGTAAACCATTTCTTACAGGTTTTTCATTTCTGTTTTATAGATTCATATTTTGATGTTTCAAGTGTTAGAATTTACAGAGAAAGGGAAGACAAATGAGGGGAATTTTACAAGAATAAACTTCTGCTTTTAGTTCTTAATATGAAAACTGAGTTACAGAAAGTTAGATATTTTTTGTCTCTAGCTATGTATGGTATATATTACATATATACACAAAGGCTAGAGAAAGTGAGTTGAAAGAATTTAACTCTTGCGAACTGTGCTTTTTTTCCCTCCTTGGAAAATACTATTGGGAAATTACTGCTATATATGGTTTTAAAATACAGTTTGTTAGTCAAGCCTTAGAAATCGTTGGCTAGGAAAAATACCCATTTCTTTTCACATGGTCTCAGTATGCAGGGTAGTGTTCCATTGATGTTGCTGGCCTCTTTCAACTCCCTCAACCTCTTGCAGACCAATCTTCTGAATGGCACCATAGAATGCTACCACAAGCTCTGCAGTTGTAGAAGGCATCAGATTTTAAGCAATCATTTCATTCTGTATTATTTAGTGTTCTAAAATGAAGACTAATTGATGACTTCTTATTGCATATGAAACAGCCTTTCTATTCACGATTACTTTATGTGGTGTTTGTTTATTTTCTCGTAAATTTTGTTGATTTTTGTTTTCATTTTGACAAAAACTATGAGCAGTGCTTTGTATTTTTAGTATCAGCATTGGTCATACTGTGGAACTTGCTCTAGAGAAACTGGAAGCTGTGCCACATTTATTGGACGCCATGATGAACTG
Source organism: Pezoporus flaviventris (assembly GCF_033815535.1). Taxonomy (NCBI): domain Eukaryota; kingdom Metazoa; phylum Chordata; class Aves; order Psittaciformes; family Psittacidae; genus Pezoporus; species Pezoporus flaviventris. Next base: position 39,001,698 of record NW_026892549.1, read on the forward strand.
TACTTTTCCATATGACTGTAAAGATGATTTTCAGGGGTAATTGTGTCATCAAGATAATTAAGTAAAATCTGGGCTTTCATGGTAGAATCTTCTTTTACTGAATTTTGGGAAAGTAATCTATTGCAGCATATACACGCTGAAGTCCCTTTTTCGGTGGATTCTCACTTAAAATTGAAGTAAACTGTAGATCCATCTCATTGTATTCTTGAAGATTTCTAATTTACTTCAGTGAACTTTTGATTCTAGATATTACTACTACCTAGATGAATGCATAATAATTTCAACTATTTCCTAGTGTTCCTAATACTGAAATAATTTATATAGACTTGTAGTCATATGGATAAACTGTTTATTTTTACATAATACAATCAGAAATCAACATCCAGAAAGGTACGTAAAAGTCTCAGCTTTCTGGGCTGATATCTTGAAGTTTAAATTACAGTCACTATTAATTTACAGGAGAAGGAGGTGATTGAGGCAGTTCACAAAAGTAAAGCAGTGTTGCTTGCCAGTAATAGGAGTACTCAGGAGAGGTGCTTACTTCTCGATCACATATTTCCATCTCCATTTTTTGATCCTTTATGATAAAGAAAAACAATTTAGAGTTTTGCCATGCTGCCCTCCAATGGCTACTTGATCAGATTTTTTCAGCCTATATTTCTGACAAATATCTTCAAACGTTTCTCATTGATGAAAATAAAATTGTCTTTAAAAGATCTTGTCACAGGAGTTACAAACTTTATTGGAATTGCTAGAAAGAGACAACACATGTGGAATGTTCAAAATACCCCATTAAAGGATTTCTTGTTTATTATGGGGGATATTGTTGATAATGAAAAGTACTTAAAAATTAGGAAAAACAGTTGAGTTGGAGGATTGTAAGACAGTTGCGTAGTTAGGACCTTTTTCACTAAAATGAGGAGCTATTCCAATTACTATTTTTTATAGTTTTTGATTTTAGATCTACTTCTTTAACTACACACCTGAAATATCAAACTAAAAAAAACACGATCTTTTGCAAATTTCAAATACATCTTCATTATTTTCTTTCAGAATGACCAGGTCCTTCAGGGGTTTTCAGTGGACAAAGGAGAATTTACCTGTCCCCTCTGTAGGCAGTTTGCTAATAGTGTTCTTCCTTGTTATCCTGGCAACAACGTGGAAAGAAGTCTTTGGCAAAGTCATAGTAACAAGTGTATGCAAGATCTTGTGCAAGAGGTGGAAGATCTTCAAGAACAGCTGGGAACTTTCCCAGTAAGCATCAGTGTAAGGCAGAAAGATCCTTGTTAATTTGCCTCTACCTTTCAGTTTTTACGTTATGTTGCATTTGTGACCTCTTAGAAACTTGAGAACCGGGGGAAACTTCGTTTTTTCCTGAGATGGAAGACAGCATAATTTACAGCACTTGAACTGCATTACCTACTAAAAATAAACAATTAAAAAGCTAAGACAAAATATGATTAATATCATTTTTATGAAATACAATTCCACTTCTCTCCATAGTAATTTACATGGAATCGAGTCATGTAATATAATTTTCATTTATCATTTCTTTACAATGTAAAAACCCTGATATCCCTGTAACTGGAAGTTATTTAAAGAATGTCTATTTAAGAACATTTTTTGCTATGGATTATTTGTTTTACAGAAAGCAGTTTACAGACCTTCATGTGTTAAAAGCTTCGTGAGGTCTTTCTGAATGGCAGAATTAATTCTATTAAATTTTGCTAGCCTTCTAGTCTTCATGGAAATACAAAGTATTACTTTCATGTACTTGTACAATGCAAATATGCTTTAAAATGACACAGTGACATCCTTAAACCTAGGACATGGACAAACCAGTGATGTTTCCATATTCAGAACAAACCAGAATAACCTTCAGAATAATATAACACTTCCGTGAAATACAGTATTGGCTTTTAATGCATATTTTTCATAGCCTGTAAACGTGTTTTTATAAATATCAAAGTGCTTGCGCTTTGCAATCAGCTACTGCATTTCTTTGGATAAAATTAACTGATCTTCTTGTATATGTTTGCTCATAGTCTGAAACCAATCTCAGTAAAGAAATGGAATCTGTAATGAAAGATATAAAAAGTACCACACAGAAGAAGTATACAGATTATAGTAAGACTCTTGGATCACCTGACAATGATTTTCTGTTTATGTATTCTGTAGCCAGGTAGGTATGGTTTTCTTTTTATTTTTTTCTTTTGTTTTTCACACTAATGGTATTGCCAGATAGTTTACTTAAACAAACCAAAACAGCAGACTTTCTCTCCAAAAAGTACTTTATGAGTACTTAGTAGATCAAGGTTAGATTTTCTAATATTCGTATGCAGGCATATGCAAGATGGAAAGATGCCTCTCAGTTAATTTTTAGCATATGCAGCAGTGGCTTGAAACCTGGGGAACATTCTGTCATTTCCTTATTTCATTTTCTTCTTTATTCAAGGTTTTGTTTTCCATATAATCAGAATTTTCTGTTGAATTTCTTTTGCAGCCTTCCTTTCCCAAACCATCAAATCACCTTTACTCCTGTTTAGCAGAATTAGATTATTTCTATATCACTGCCACTGCTGTGTTGCTGTTATTTTAAATCACAGGGTGTTCTTAATCTCTTCGTCAGATAGTTGTTTTGTTTACTTAAATGGGGATCACAGGAGGAGCTTTTTCTACATCGGCAAGCAGGAATCTCTGTGTGTGAGTCAGACTTCTGAAAAAAGTGTCAAAACTACTAGCATTTTCTCTGTGATGTTTGATTCCAGTTTTATGGCTGTCAGTGACGCAGACACTGTCTCCAAGAAAATCAAAAAGGTCCCTCCTTCCATCTATACCATAAATGTTAAGGTGCTCTGAATGGTTACTCTACTCAGATTTACTGTAACACAGTGTTTTTCCATAAGAAGTTGAAATAGTTAGTAAGCAAAGAATTTTTTTGTGCTGCGAGGACTACAGGGGAGGTGCTGACTGCAAGTCAAGAAAAGAAAGTGCAGGCATGCAAGTGATTCAGTAGTATTTTTTTTTACTGCAGTTTCATAAACTCTGGTTGTTGAGTGCCTTGAGTGTATAAGCAGTGGAAATACTCAAGACGTGGCTCAGCAGGACTCTGGATAAGCAAATCTAAAGCTCAGCTTTTGCAAGAAGGTTGGACTATGTGATCTCCAGAATTTTCTTCCAACCTACATTATTGTATAGTTCTATTAAAAGAAATATTGTCTATATTTTTAAAGGTGTCTTTACTGTGCCTCAAGAGCAGCAATTAAACTTTATACATAACAGATTATATTAAGTGGTATATGCTATACAGGATTAAGTAATGTTGAGATTTTTAGCAACAATGCATTTGGTCACTACAGTTTAATATCTTTCCAAAAATACAAAGGACTCAAAAGTCATGTTCCCCATATCAAAGTATGATTACTTGTAACCATAATTTGATGTTCTATTTAAGGTAAAAAAAGGGCATTATAATACATTTCTGGGTGTAATGTTCTATGGTTTAAAAAATGATAGCTAAATCTCTTTTAAATATTTCTATATTTTATTATATTTTATTAACACCCCACACCGAAGATTTTTGTTTTCATTTCAAGAGTTAAAAATACCTCAAAGCAGAACAGTGTTTCATTGCTGCTTGTACAGCTGGAGAGAGAAATCATGGTTGACCACTAACATTAGAATATGCCACCTGTACTCATTGTGACCCCTCCTTGTTAGGCTGGACTTGTGTCAGTGGTTTCCTATTTATTCATGGCTGAAGGATTTTGGGTGTTGGGTCCAGTCTTGCATATTGTTACCATAACTCATAAGGTCACTTAGCAGGGGCAGATTAGCTGCAAAATGGTTAATCTCTCTTGCCTTTCGATTTGGCAATTCAGATTTGCAGGCTTCTACTACTTGATAATCACATAGCTAGGTTGAAAACCCCTGAAACTTCTAAAAAGACATTTTAATACAGCTTCATAGTTTCTGTTTGTGGAAATAAATATATGAGCTCATCATCTCCCAGAGCAAAATAGCTTTCTCTGTATGATCTCAGTATGTTATGTTTAATTTTAAGTATCCAAACAATGGATTATCCACAGTTAAATTACAGGCTAACTTGCTTTCTGGAAATTATTTCTGTCATTCATCCTGTTTCTTCCTTATTTCCATCCAGTTCTTTCTGAGGTAACGATAACCTTGTGTTCCTTACCAACCTTTGAGCATTTCTAGTTTCATGTATCTGAAACATTTCGTTGTTTTTGGTCAGAACTTCTACAGCTGTTATTCATTTCATCCTGGTATTTAACATACAAATTAAGTGGTCAAGATGATAAGTAGTCTCCATTTAAATAAGCATTTGAATGCAATTATATTTTTATTCACTTCATATATTTGCAAGTGAATTAAACACTCTTAATCTTTTTATAAGTCATGTTCCGGTTTTGGCCAGAAAATGACATCACCTGCAGCTTTCTTAAAAGATGCTAGTTTACAGCTGGAGGCCAGCTTTGAAATGTATTTCCGCATGCTGGAATGGGAATACTACTGGTTACACAAGATGTAGCTGCTTCCCACAGCTTATCCTTTCTGCTTCAGGAAAACCAGGAACTTTTCTTCCTTCACTCTTGCTTACCCAGGCAGTTGTCACTGGTAGTAGAAAAGAGAAATTACAAGCAAATTGTCTACCACCCAGTGGGAGAGCTAGCCCCTGTCTGCTTTCCTAGCAAAGGAGGCACTAGGGGTCTTGGTATCCTGATTTGTATGCACAGCTGGAAATGCAGCTCCTCAGCTACCTCCTCTTTCCCTACAGTCTTACCTTGTTAAATTTATGACCTTTTCATATGCACCCCTGTTGGTTTTGCTACCGATCTTAAAAGATTAGTGCATCATTTGCAAATCGTGTGTGCCTAGCTTTAATTTCAGTAGCTCCACGTTCATAGCCCTGATGACTGTCGTTTGTGGCAGTACCTTGGAGGCCTCTTTCTGGGTTGCACAGCAGTACATTTTGTTCTTTTGTTGTCTATGTAAACAAAGCTTTTGGTTTTGCTGTCGACTACATATAGACTAATATGAGAACCTTCAGTTCTTCCCTTCCTGTCCGTGTTTCAGTATCCATTTTGTTATTTTCTTTTCATATAGGTATGTTGTCTCTGTAAAGTGAAATGGAAAAACTGGTAGTACTTAACTTGATTCTTGTGTCCCAATAAAAAGAGGAGGTCCATCCAAATATGTTCTCTTTCTGGAAAGGGCATTGCATTTTTGCGTCCCCCTACTCTGTCCTGTTACAAATTCTGAGAAATACCTTCCCCCACACCCCATATGTTCCTTTAATGAAAGCTCCCAAGAAGAGATGAAGCGGGAGTCTGTACAGTTGAGCCAAATTGGTCTTCTCAGTTTTTTTCTGTGAGTGAGGAAGATAAAGCCAGTGTTCTACAAAATCGTTGCTCCAGTGAATGATACAAAGATTTCTAGATACAGGAAACAGCCACTCATAGATTTTCTTTCTCCTTCCTTCATGTTAAGGAGGCCGAGATGGAAAAGGATGCTTTCAGAGACCACTCTGTGTTCTATCTTATATCAGATGCCCCAAGTTTTTCTTCATTGCTTTTCTTCAGTAAAGGGCACATGGTGCTCAGATCCTCAAGGCAGAAGGGAGCCTGAATTAGGAGGAGATACACTGGTCTCTTTCAAAATTATTTAGGACTGTACATGATGTTGAACATTTTATAAAGTAGAAATGTTTAGTTCCACAGAAGATGCTTTCTCTACTGTGCACTTTCATGCCAAAGTTCAGGTATGTTTTGAAAGAGATGTGTTAGAGAAAAAAGCTATTTTATGTTTTCAAGAAGGTTGAACTGTAAGCTGCTGTCTTTGAGGGGCTGGGGGCAGTGAAAAAGTGTGGGACGTGAGAGTTGGTATGGTATGTATGATGGAGTATGTGTTTCCACAAATCTCTCTCCTAACATTCCATGTAGCAAAACACACAACAGCTCGCATGTATCGAGTTTGTTTTTTCTTTTGTTTTTCAGAATTGTCCCTGAGGCTTGTTCTGTAAAATTGCACATATTTATTGGTGAAAGGGAAATTTAAAATTCTAGATCTAGGAACTTATTCTTAGACATTCTGGTAGTGGGTTTGATTTAGGTCTTAATTATCTTGGTTTTAATGGAAGGCTGCCATTGATTTTGTTCTACAAATTAGTTTTCAGAAGGTTCGTAGAAATAAAACATACTGGTTGCCTTTGTATTTGCATGATGAACTAGCACGTACTGATCTACAGTTGCTATTTTGTCCAGTAATATGAAATCCCTCTCCCTGCTTCCTTGCTGGTAGATTTTTAGAAGTTCAGTGAGCACTGCAAATCGCCTGAAGAGTGGAAAATTCCCCTGTCACACAGATGCCCTTATCAGCAGCAACCAGATGGAGCTCTGAGAAGGCACATTATCAATGTTAAATTGCCTTTTCTGAGTAGAGAGGATTAAAGCATTCCTTCAGAAATGAGTGGCATAAGCTGCAAATTTAGGGGTAGTAATATTCTGAAATGTTACTATTTTTAAAACCATGCGAAAGTATCTTAACAAACACCGCATATCAAAAATGTTATTTCAAGCTGATGGAGCTCAAATATGTAAAAAAAAAAAAGTTTTGAATAATATAGTCATCCTGTAGTTTCTTCTTTAGATATGTGGATGTATGTTCTTATCTTGGATATATTATGTGCCTAAAATTCTAAAATAGTTTTTAATATGTATTCAGCTTCATTATATTGCACCTAAAATTGTTCAGTTCTTAGTTAAAGGACAAAATAAGTTTAGCCTGAGCTTTGCAGTTTGGATTAAAGTAGCAAAATAGCATTTCAGAATAATAGAATTATATTCCTTTAATTAAAGAAATGTACGTTGACTTATTAAAGCAGCTCTCAGATAACATAACGTAAATTGTTTGCTCCAAGTCTTGGAGGTAGAAGATAATGCAGTACTGAAACATCCAATTGCAAAATTAAACAAAGCTAACAAATTGGGCCTAAACAATTCTTGCCTACGTATCAGATTACAGTAATACTACGAAAGAAAGAGTCAGTGTGACATACAGGGATTTAGTGACACAACTCCCGTGTCATACTAATGGGCTGCAGTGAATACCAGTGTTTCATTTAGAATTAACCTACAAGGCTTTTATTAACAAATTTATCTATAAAGGTCAGTGCTTCCGTTATAATTCAGGCAGTTTTCTCACTTAATTACTTGATGGCATATCCATTGTACTGTCTGTTTGTTTAAAGCAAAACAAGAGTCCTGCCAATAAGGGAACACTTTCTAGACATGTCTGATTGATTGAAATTTAGCCAATTTGTACATTGTCGTTACAGATTTGCACATAAATTATCAAGGAGTTGTGTATGCTTACAGAAAAAAGCCTCAGAATTAATTTTTTTTATTCTTCAATCACAACCATTAGCAGCTTCTTTTATATAGTACTTGCTAATCGAACCACTTAAAATCTTATATGTCAGTATTTTGATAAAGCTAGTTTGAGTCATATTTTGGCAGTATCTCGGACTAAAGATTAGTTCACAGGATTCTTTTACTTAGTGGAGGCTGGGAGTTTGTGGTAACTCTTTTATGTCTATAGAAGCTTGAATAATTCTGTTCCATTCAACACAGTTATGTTTTTCTTGCAGAACAAACTTGGAACTTGAACTGGTCCATCGAGGAGGCAATTTATGTTCAGGAGGGGCGAGCACAGCTGGGAAAAGATCATGTTTAAGTAAGATTTATGTTACGAAGTGCAATTTAAACTATTAGAATATTGAGTAAAGATGTCTAGTTCTTTCTAGCATTTTCTAGATTATATCAGCTTTTCTTTAAAGAACTTTTTTTCTTGCCTTACTCTGAGTTTTGTTGCAATTTGAGAAATCTGAAATCTACTTTGCACAAATTATTCATTAGAGATGTTCATGTGCTGTGAGTATAATTATTTAGAACTCAATTGTCATAGTATTCATTTAATGTTTTTTGGTAAGTAAAATGAGAAGTATTTTAAGGGTTAAGCAGGAAAGCTTCGTTTCACCCTGGCTATTGCTTGTAATAGTAAAATAGTTTGTTTCTCTGAGTGCTAATGTGTCTGATGACTAACTAGGTCTCATACTTAGAAATTTGCAGCTACCATGTCCCTTGTCTTCAGTTTCCCTAGCTCTTTCTCTGACAGGAGAGTTTAGCAAATTTTCTTTGGTAGAAATTCTCAGATCTTCATTGTTCTAAAACCTTTAGTATTTGGCAAATAAACAATTCTGCTATCATACTTAATAATTTTTTCACCACTCTTACTATTTTGCCATTAACTCTGTGTGTCTCGAAATGAACCAATGTTGCTTGTTCATCAAAATAGATTACTGGAACAAACTAAACTTGCAGAAAGTTGAAGATACTTCTCATACTTAAAAGTATGGAAATTATCATCCTAACAACAAGCTTTAAGATTACGTTAACTATGGCTTTTAAACTTTTAAAAACACACAGTAGTTTAGAACTATTGCTTTTAAAAATACATGTTAGTTTACAAAATTTCAAATGTTTGAGATATGTAACTTCTTGGTAGCAGCAAATCTGATTTTAAACTGTGTGTTATTTGTCTATATAAAGAGTAAAATAGCCCAAGAAGGAAAACATAGGTTTAAATCCTTGTCTTCAGAAATGTGTATATATTTAGAGAGAAGAATTTTTTTTCTCCATGACGTGATTTGGCTGTTTTTGTGTACTTGCCCACAAAGGCTTAATCTGAAATTGGTGGAGTGTTTCTTCTGATTGGAAGTTGTGCTGATGATGCTTTTAGGGTTACAACATTTCTTGATATTTTTTGTTTGTTTCTACTTAGAACACATTGCATTTTATTTACTGACTAATATTTTTCTGTTCCCTTCTTAAACTGTTGTGCATGTGTTGGGTGTGGTGTACACAAAGTAGTGCTTTCTCCTGCAGCTGCTGCATTACTTTTAAGGATTCTAGCATGTATTTCTGATGAAGTAGAGACAGCATTTAAACACAATGCACTTGCTTTTTTCCACCACTTTAGAATGTGTGTAGAATGGTACATTTTCTTATTTAGATCTAAATCAGTCATGTTGGTGGCTTCTAGTATCTGCCTTGCACTGGAGAAAACTTGAAGGCCTTTAAAGCTTTTGGATGAGAGTTGTTATGTGTATGAATGTATTGTTGCTTTAAACAGCATGGACCTATACATGTCATCTATTCATTCTTAAAATGTACACATGCTGTTTATGTTCTCTGTTGGTACTTATTTGGTAAAATTGTTGTGTATCAAAATAGTCATATTTAATCTTGCATGAAAATAGGCTCATTTTTAATGTTAGGTAACAGGGTTCTCCTAGGACAGAACTGTACAGTACTTCCATTTTGTAGTATTCTGTTTAGTTTTGGAGCTTAGGCTAAGTATGTTTAGTGGGAAGCAGAATTATTTCTCCATATATAGAAAGGTTTGTTTTCAAGAAACTGTTATATAATAGGCCAGGTTGGACGGGGCTTTGAACAACCTGGTCTGGTGGAAAGTGTCCCTGTCACTTCAACCAGGGGGGTTGAAACCAGATGAGCTTTAAGGTCCCTTCTAACTCAGACCATTCTGTGATTCTGCGATAATTATGCGAGTTTCTTTCACTGCCCATTCCTTATTGTTGCATTTAAAGATAAAAAATTGCAGTTCTTCAGATACTTTACATTCTGTAATAAATTTTATTATCTTTCCATGCTAATTTCTTTTTCCAAGAGGATTACCTCCTGGATTTTTTTAAAGTTTCACTCAAATATACCTTCAACTTCTTCATGCTCTTACACAGTGAAGAAAGGGTGACCTTGAAAATCCATGCCCCATCTAGAACTTGAATACTGTTTTCTTTAAAGTCTTGCTTGCACAGTATTGAAACTGCTCTTGTTTTTAAACGTCATTCATGTCAGGTCCAGCAGAAGTAATCTAAAATATAGCCCATTTTTGTCTGTCTTATCTGTGAGATAATGAGGTGTCTCTTCTGAGATCAAGCAACCCACTGTGTCATGTAAGAACTGTAAAGTTTGTTGATTAGATATTGCAGAAAGAGGGGTATGTAGTCCCAGGTTAGCTGTTACAGTGGCAAGCATCAGAGAACAAAAAGGTCAAAAACTCTTTTAGTAGACTGCACCTTGAGGGCAGCTGCTCTTGGGAGGTAAAATTAAGAGTGATTAATGTAGCTGTTAGTATTAGTGATTGAATCTGTGCAAGAAGAATGAAGAAGAAAATTTGGCTGTAAAATTGGCCATTTTAAGGTTTAAATTTTTGTGTGTGTTATGACATGGTATGCAACCAAAAAATCCAAATAGAGTCCTATTCTTATTACTTTAATGTTAAATCCTGTTTTAAGGACCACATTACAGTTTTAGTCTGTGGCCTTGAAGATCTCATGGGCTATGGGGATAGTTATGATGTATAGCAATTGCACAGTTCTTACTTCTCTGTTGTGTGTACATGTTTTTCTCTGCCATTGTTACTCTGGTAATCTTGCAGTAGTAGAGCGAAAAATTTCCAAAATTTAAAAGTTGTCTATAAATTAAATATAATCTAGTCCTTTCTTCCTTGTAATTTTAAATAGTTCTTTCTTTCTGGCTGCTTTCTTTTCTTTTTTCCTTTTTCCCTTTGTGATAAGGATAGGATTAAGGTTTTTTTGGAAGGATTAAATATTGTGTCACCTTGTCCTTTGGCTTCAGTTTCCCGGCATAGGAGCTCCTTATCCGTCTACTTCCCTCAGATGGCAGAGTCTGGCATTTCAGCATGAACTGCATTAATTGGAAAGGACAGTAATTTACAGGGGGACATCAAAAAAGTATTTAAGACTTGTGTAAGCTCACCTGAAATGTCCAGCACCTTCCTTACTTTTGTGATAGTTCTAACCATTAAGAAACCGTTTTGCTCTACTGGGTATTTTGTTTGGCTGGGTTTTTTTCTCCTCTTGTTCCTTTGAAGCCTGTGATTTGTGTTTGTAGATGGCTCAGCAGTGTCATCTGTCTTGATTAAAATGTTAGTATCAATTTCATCAGTGCTTCTAGTGTTTTTGTGAGCAGAGAAAGTCATCTGGATGTGAAGCATTTTCCAAGCTCTTCATATTCCTTCTGTATCAGATTTTTCAACCACACTGATAGTAATGACTGTCTCATTTTACCAATATGGTCAGTGGTACTTGGGACCACTGAGTATTCACTGTCTTCTTCCTGTAATCTATTAGTATGAATACGGTTGCAAAGTTTCCTACCAGATCTCTGCAGTCACTGAAAATAAGAATAAAATTAGTTTTCAGGAATGCTTTTTCCCTTGGCACAGGGGGTTTCTGTGGCTGCTTGGGTTTTTTGGTTTGTTTTAGTGTTTTGTTCTGTTTAATTTTTTCAGTTAGTCTGGCAGTCTGCAGGTCTTTGGTGCCCATCCTTTCATGCTAGATCGTAACCATTTCCTAAAAACCTTGGTATGCCATTCATACCTAGGGTGAGAGAGGCAAAGGTAGATACTGTTGAAATTCTATTGCTGAAGTTGATTACATACACTGGCAAGTTTGGTGTCGAGGATAATTAACTGCTTCATCAGCAATTAAGACTTTGTAAAGACTATTCATGTCTTAATGCCTTAATAAGCTTTTCCTGACCTTCACATATTTTTTTTCTTCACTGATTCCAATCTACTGGATCAGCGATGAATGGGAAGATGCTGTCAGCAGGTCTTTGCAGCTGTTGTTGCTAAGTGGACTATATAAATCTCTACAAGGAGACAAAAATTCCTCAATCTCCTTATTAAGAATCAAGTCCCATCTGGTTGTGTCAAGTCTTTTTTGTTATAATGTACATTCTTCCTGATAGTCCAAGAAACTCTGGGGCAAGAGCATAATGTCTCTAGTCTAGTCCGATCTTCATGCAGCTCTTGAGAAAAGGGGTGTTTTCAATTCCACTTGTGGTGAACTGCTGTGTCACTGACTTTTGTGGTCTTTTGACATTGTAAACATGAATACCAATTTATAGAATGAAAAAAATAGAAGAGTAGATGGAAATAGCAAAGTAGAAGTTTTTGATAGCAGTATATTATTTACATCTATCTAAAACATGAATATGAGAGAGAGTGGGAAATAAACACATCATCTAGACTTTTGCAAGCAAACCAAAGTCAGCTAATTCCTTAATTTTCTTTGTCATCATTATCGCAGCACAATTGCTATACATTGTGGAAGTGGAATTAATAACAGAAAAAATCTTCTGATTTCAGCTTTCATAATTTGAGAGTCTAAAGTCAAGTGACTGGAAGGAGGAAGATGAAAAAAAGGCAACAAAAGTCATGTGGAAATTTGGGATCTCCTTGGCAAAGATCAAACCAAGATTACTAGTGAGACCAAAACTTACATCTGCCTGTAACTTCCTGAATCACTAATTCCTTAATACAAAAATTTGTAAAGAATGCAACTGCAGGCAGTATGGATAAATAGACAAAGTACCCATTATCTTTAGTTTTTATGGGAGGAGCAGCATGAGAACACTTCTTCATATAGCGCCAGTCCGTGTACAAAGACAAGGCCTTATCCACTGAGCTGCTCCCATTCCGATTGAGTTTATCGCTCCTCTCTCACAACAGGATAACATTAAGAAGAAGAGCTGATACAAGAACAGTTGAAAAGAATGTACCAAGAGCAGCAATGTATGGTACAACAGGTTTATTTTCATGATTTTTAGAAATGGAATCAGGATGGCTAATCTGACTCAAAGATAACCCTCGTGTCTAACTGCTAATCGAGGTGATTCTAGTAAGTGTTTTATATAAGCTTTACATGTATTCTAAGAAAACAAAGACCATCTAAATAAGTTGGGGGAATTGAGGCAGCACTGCTTTAATGTAGGTGATATTTGAGCCATATGAATGTGTTTTAAAGCCAGTAATAATTTTGCCCACTTAAATCTCTAAAACTTGGAATCTTGCCAAGCCCCTCCTGAGTTTCCACAATAAGTTACATTGTGCATTCTAATTTTGTGATTTTTGTACTTATTCAATTTAACTTGATGCAGTCAGTCTCAAATATTACAAGGTTTTTGGGAAAGGAGGACCTGGTTCAAATTAATTTTACTGTTTACTTCTCATGGTTTATTATCAACAGACCTGTAGTTCTCATTCAGTTGTGAATTCATAATTACTGTTCTCTAATTTTGTTGCTGCTATGCTTTCTAAAATTAATATTCTACCAAATTTTGTTAAGAATGTTATTTTGATGACTTTGATCCTGTCTTTCCATTTCATGAAGGTGGTCTGTCCTGGAGAGAACTGGCTGTAAGATACGCTGTTGAGCGGTGGTAGGATTTGGGATGTCTGGCGTAGCTATGGCCTTCCCTCCCATTCTTCAGCAGAGTAGGCAAGGTTCTTGGCTGTGGGCCATTGTCATGTTAATGTTCTGCTGCTACTTGGTTGGGTTTTTTTATGGGGTGTTTGGGTTTTTTCTAGGTCTATTCTGAGCTTCTAAGTAGGGTATAAGAGAATGGGAGGATGTTCTGTAATTTCATATTTATATTTTGGAATGATGCTTTCACACAAATACCCAGGGAAAATAAACCTCTGGCGTTCATTTGACTCAGAGCAGATTTTTGCCATTCCTCATGAAGTAAGAATGTGGTGAAACACCAAGTACTTGGTGCACAAAGAAGTTGCCCGGTCTGCATTCTCAGAGCTCTGGTGTTTTCCCTGGCTTTCTCCAATACTCCATAATTACAGTAAATTTGAGGTAAAGCAATTGGAGTCGCTGTGGTGTAAAACAGAAGAATGTGTTTGTGAGGAAATAAACCTTTGTGTATTCCTCTGGCTAGTCCTAAGTATTTGCTGATTGTTAGAAATCTTCTCAGATAATGCCAATATGAAGGCAATAGCCAAATCGGAACACAATTTTACTGACTTGGAAGGTGGCTGCCGCCAGGCCATTGTTGTGCGGCACTGGGGGCAGTATTATTCCTTTGTCATGGGCTAGAAGCAAGCATGGCATTGACTTGGAGAGCATCATAAAATTTTTAAGTCAATTCATTAAAAATATTTCATAAAAAGTCATTGTAACTGTATCTTATTACCTACTTCCTCCCTTTACATTCATGTGCTAAACACGTTTTCTTCCAAAGGACTGATAGCCACCTTGATCACAAACAGAAATTACTGTCTTACGAGACTGCTATACGGAACTTTTCTGTTCAGATTCAGTTGATGATAGAATATATCTTGAATCTATAAATGTTACATGTTTGGAAATTACAAATAAGTTCTCCAGTGCTAGAATTTGATGCTTGCCTGCTTATTTTTGTCTTCGTAAAAGCTCAGGAAAATAGCTGTTAAAGGAACAGAGGGTTCATTAATTATGCTAAGTTGCCTTGTTTGAGGCAAGGAGCAGTTCAGAAAAGAAAAAAGTAACTTTCCCTTTAGTCACAGAGAGGCAGGAGGGAAGGAATGGTCTAATGGGTTTCATTCCAAATCAAACCATACTGGAGGGGGGGGGGTTTATCATTTTGATGAACTATCAGTATATTTTCAGGGATTTGAAGTTTGTCAGAAAAGCCATGTTTTGCTGGAATCTCTTACCGGGAGAAAAGATGACTTATTTTGTCCTCAGTGACTGTTCTTATTCAGAAAGCAGGTGACAGCAATCAATTCCAATGCCATCTACATCTCCAATTATTTTACAAACCCCAGGAGCTAATTACAGCCCTCAGGCTCTGGCAGTCAGCTGACTTCATCATGCGCCTCTTTTGGCTGTTGCATACCTCTGAGTAATTGTCTATTTATGGAAAATAAATTAATAGCTGCTATTTCTACTTTAAAAAGAGGACCTGTGAGTGAGTGTGTAGGCTGAGTTGTAGATAGGAGGAAGATGAAGAGAGTAGGAGGCAAAGATATCAACTAAAGGAATAAAAGAGGAGTGAGGGGAAAGGTGATGTCAAGATGCTAAGGGAAAGAGTTAAAAGGAAAGGGAGGAAGGAGGCAGTATCCCAGAAAATTGAACAGGAGAAGCAAACATGGCAGCAAATGGCAAGATACAGTGTGACAGGAGGAAAAAAGTGAGCATTATTGTGGAAAATAGTATTTTAATATAAACCTGTGAAGATAAAATATGCTTTGTTCCCAAATTGTAACTGTATTGTAAACACAGAGAAGTCTGAGTCCTTGGCAGTCCCTGACCTAGTTGAAGGTATCCCTGCTCATTGCAGGGGAGCTGGACTAGATAACTTTCCAACCCAAACCATTCTGTCGTTCTTATTATACCTTGCTGGAAACGCTTTCAACAGAGATGTTGCCTGCCTTCCTGGCTTGCTTAAGGGGAGGAAGGATAGCCGTTATTATCTTTGTATTGATCAGTTGATTCATAGAAAAATTAAAACTGTGCATTTTAATACAAGATACTGCAGTAATGTGTGTGCATAATAACTTGAGTGTCCTTTGTTCAAAAGGTTCTGGAAGTGTCTTGTAAATATTATGGACACAGTGGATATACAGAAGGTTTTGAATTGATGAATATCAGCAAACTTTGCCTGCAGCTCGTATAGACAAATCTCTGCCATTGTAAAGACTGTTGCTATTTCTGTGTCACTGCTGCGTGGTCAGAAGTTTGTTTGGATTTTTTTGTTGGTTGGGTTTTTTCTCTTACTAAGGTTACCTACCTACCAAATAACCTTATGAAGGCATAAGTGACCCTGCTATAGGCCGGAACTTTAGCAACTTCAGGTTAATTTAAAATACGTTGTGTACAGAACTTAACTGTGAGAGAGGAGAATAAAAGCTGTGTGTTAAAAGTATATCGGTCTCTATTCAGAAGAGATGTTTAGGATATCATGGCTTCTGGCATAAACTAGAGAGGGAAGTGAAGTGTGCATGTAACCTTAGCAACACAGCAGCGTATGTAACATATGAAACAGGATTTTTTTAAAAAGCCCTATAATTAAGTAAGTGGAGCTGGTGTTTCATGAGCACTGAAACAAGTGGGATGTGGTTGGAGCTTTCTAAGCAGCCTTTCCCTGCTTCAGAATGCGAGGAGAGGAAAAAAATAAATGTTTTAATCTACATGCATATGTTCTCTGCCTTCTATCGAAATCTTGCTTTTCTTCTAAACCTGTTTTAATGAACAGATAATAAAAATGTGCTTGTTAGGGTACTAGCTTATTTGGAATGAGATGACAGGCATCATGCAAAATAAATGATGGCATCTTAATGTAAAATACTTCCTAGTATTATATGTAATAATCAGCAATCTGTCTTCTCCACCTTTCAGATCAGCTGTTCCACGTGTTGGCCATGCACATGCGCCTGTACAGTATAGACTCTGCGTACAATCCATGGAGAAAACTGACCCAGCCAATACAGGATAAAAATTCAGAGCAAGTATTTTAATTTATCAAATATTAATTTTACTTTGTGAAAGAAACATCCTTACAGAGGAGCTTTGGGTAACTTTCTGTCTTAATGTAAATTCTCTGTGAGGCAGGCTGATGAACTTCACATCTAAAAGTTGTAGGTATATGTTTTTAAAAATAAATTTTCAGATTTCTTTTATATAATATCTGACACATTCCAGTTTTAAGTTAAAGCTTAAACACACCACTTGCAAGCTTAAGCATATGCAGATTTAGCAATATTGCATAAGTGGATAGGTGCACTGCTGGTTTTGGTATAGATGCTAGACAAAATTTACATTGAGATTAAGTTCAAGAATAATGTATTGAAAATCAGGCAATGACTAATAGCTGTTACAGAAATAACATAAGTAGGTCTAATACATTTGAGAAGTAATTCTACTTTAAGCTGAAAATTTTCCTCATGCTTGTTATTTTAAACAAGTTATTTACCTCAGTTTGCTTTTAAAACATTAACCTGTGCAAGGATTAACAATATAATAAATGAAGCCATGTATCTGTGTTCTGCAAGGCCTCTTATCCCAGCGTAAGACCCTTCTCTTTTCAGATTCTACCTTGACGGTGAGAATAAAGGTTTCTCACCTAACAATAGATGATTATTTTTCCTCATAGGAGGAAAATAGGTTTCTTTTTTTTTTTTTGGTTTGTTTTTTTTCCCTTTGGCACATGGAGCATCTTCATAGCTAAGGTCTCCACTTTACGGCTTGCAGTAGTGTTGAAAGACTGTCCTTTTAGTGCCTATGCATCCATGTATTCGTCAGTGTGTTTCTAGGAGCCTAAAGTGGAAAGCATTACGGAATTTCAGGAATTGATATAGGACAGCGGGGCTACAGTCCTACTCGGCAAATTGGGAAAAATTATTAAAACAATTGTGCTTGCTTCTAGTTTGAGATTTTACTCTTTGTTCTCTTGGACCCAGGTCTCTTTTTGCAGTCAACATTAGATTATTGCAAATGGTCTATAAGCTATACTGTTAATTAATTAAATGAGATTAACAGAACAGTTTATAGACCATTAGCAGAACAAAGCATCAGTTTTATTACCTGGAAACCTATGTCATTCAGCATGCATTCAGACCACTTTGAGAGGCTGTTTCCTGTGATTCTGCCCTGACCTACATGTAAGGTTGACTGACTTATACCAGGCAAAACTAAGATCACGTTCCTTAGGCTCTTGGCAGGCAGAATGGCTGTGGGACTGATTGTGCACTTCTCATTTTGGAATTTGAAGAGCTTGCTGGCTTTGGAAGCAGCTGTTAATAGAGGGGCTGCTTTTTCTTTATCTGCAACTTTTTTTCACCCTTACAGACTTGATGGAGTTCACCCTGCATTGGTCATATCAAGGTTAGATCGCTGCAAGTTAGGTTTCATTAGGCAATATATGAATCACCTAGAAATTAATGGTACAGTAGGCCATACAGTCTTGCTTTACAGGAGGTGCTGCATGTTGAGAATGCATTTGAGCAGTTCTGTTGTTTTCTGCACTGGTTTTCAGGTTTTCTTGGTAGACTTGCTGATGCGGATTTGGCATTACATCCTAATTGGCACTGCATCCTTCATGGTTTAAGAGGCTGTAACTGAGAGATCATCCATTTTTCCATGATGCAGTTTACTGTTAGGATGCACAGATGCACTCGTGCTGGGATTTTTTTGCTCCCTCTTCAGAATGTTTTTCCTACCTTAATCTGCAGGCCCTGGAAAGCTGCAGAGGAGGCAACTTGGGGACAGGTTTTTAATGCATAAATTAGAGCATAAGATGCATAGCCATAATTTTATTTTAGAATTTGAAGTTGTAGTTGTACTTGAAGATGGCATTTATAGGATTGGTGTGTATGATCTAATTGCACATTTCTTAGTCACCCAGCTTTCTGAGAAAGCCAGAATAGCAAACTTCTTAAGTTACAGGAAAGAATACTCAGAGCAATTAGAAGGCGATGCACTCACTGCTCTAAATCGAAGAAGATTAGAAGGTGGTGGAAAAATAACCACTGCAGATTTTAGATGTTGATAGCACTCTGGCATTCTGAAGCTAACCAGGTAATCTAAATCATCAGCCGGAATGGCACACTGGGCACATGAGACTTTAAACAGAGGCTTGTAAAATATCAATGAGAAGAAAAGATTGACTGCATTACTGTGATTCAAATAATTTAAGATCAGGAAAGTCACAGGATGCTACCCAACATGCTATCCAATTTTGTTTTGTTTTTACTTATGCTTATTATTTCAGTTGAACGCAATTTCCATAGAAGTTACTTGTGTTCTATCTATTTAAAAGGCTAGTTTTCAAAACTAAAATAAATAAGTAATTTATGGAATGCAAGTGCCATTGTATTACCTTTTCACTGTTATTTAGTTGAAGTTACTTGATTCAAATATACATAAATATTTACAAGTAGAAATATCCAGTAGCTTGGTTTAACGCGGTTCAGCTATCATTATTCATAAATCATGCCTTAGATTTCATGTGTCTGGGAGGACTGATCAAAGTAACTTATAAAGACTCACAGAATTGTTCTACTATACTTCCCAAAGCCCGTGGTTTTGCGCGGTGTCATCTTCTACAGTGGTACCTAGATTGCTCTGTAGTTGAACATGGCAGCTGAGAGGAAAGATAGGAAGGAGCTCATGCAGTCACACCAAGGTAATGTAGAAATAAAGAAGTTCTGAGCAAGAAGATACCCTTTCAGAAAGGGCCTAATCAATGTGAACTGTTTGAAGGAAGGAGGAGGAGAGGGAAGACAAAGCTGAGTCTGATGAACTGTGAATAGTCAAGTGGATTTTTTCTCCTGTGCAGTTTCTTGGTCCCACGGCTCTGTTTAAACAGATTGTTCTACTAGGGACAGATCTGGTTTCAATGGTGATAAAATAAACAATTATTGTGGTGTAAGTGGAATAATAGCTTTTAGGAGGGGGCAGAGAAAGAGCAGCTGGAGGCAATAATTACTGAATCCAAATGTGGATTTAATTCAGTAGTCTGAATATACAGAGTTTCAGGAACAGCAAACCTGAAATGAAAGAATATAATGGTTTTGTAATTTACATCTTTACAGAGTCTGAAATTTTTGTGTCTGTTGTGACAGACAGAATATGTTGGCAAAGAACTATTTGTTAAAGCATTAAGGATCTTTGCAGTAGAAGCACTTGTGGGGGCAAAATGCGTGATGAACTGAAATGCTGAAACATACTGGGTTATTTTTACCAGAGTGTTTTGCTGATGTTTTGTTCTAAGCTAGATCAATTGAGTAACTGTTTACAGTGTCACACTGGGGCAACAAACTGCAGCACTGGGATGGGAATGAGCAAGTGTGTGTGGGAACCTCCTGAGTCACATCTCCATCACAGAAAATGGGAAATGGGAAAAAGAGTTTTTATGAAGATACTTTAAGGCAGACAGAGAGTAGGATGATGGGACAAGGGGGTTTAGTTAAGGTTTGTTTAAGAGGTGGTATTTACGTATACATGCTGCAACAGGACTTATGTGGTACAGTCAGTAAACACAACTGCTGCCTGAAACACTGGTGTCTCGGGACATATGTTAGGAAAGGGAGGTTTTGATGGTAATGCCAGCTGCAAGAGTACTTGCGCTCATCTGTTTC
Organism: Pezoporus flaviventris; assembly: GCF_033815535.1. Taxonomy (NCBI): domain Eukaryota; kingdom Metazoa; phylum Chordata; class Aves; order Psittaciformes; family Psittacidae; genus Pezoporus; species Pezoporus flaviventris. Next base: position 39,021,735 of record NW_026892549.1, read on the forward strand.
TTCTTTCCCCTTTAGTTTAGCTCACCATCTTCAGCCGTGCTGACGTAACTTGGGCGGGCTGCATCATGAACAAAGTCAAGCAACTAATCCATGTTTCTAAAAAGGTTAATTTGAGTAAGCTTGGGAATGGCTGACAGGGGAGTGCTAGGGGCACAGTGGTGAAAGAGAGAATGGGAGATGCCTGCTGTTAGTACTGCCAGTGAAATCCTGTGTTGTATAAGGAGAAAAACTGGCTTGCTGCAAAATCTGCTGTGACACAATGAAGAGCAAATACGAAATTGTGATTATATCCTAGAATGTACCCAGAATAAATAGTAGAATTCTACTTTCTTACCATGAACATCAGAAGCTGTGTATTCCTCTGACCTTTCTGCAGGCTGGGACTTGTGGGCTGTATTTCTCCTCCTGCAAATTCTGAAGAGAATATAAATTTGCCCTAGTTGATTAAGCTTTCAGCTGCGTCTATATCCCTGTATCTCAGGTTTTCTTTATCTGACAGTTTGAAGAGGTGTGAGGCCCAAACCTACCACTTTATTGAATTTCTAACTTTATAATCAGTTGGAGTTAGTATCAAACAAAAATTTTAAGTGTCTGTAGCTGAGAGACAAGGGGAAGGGGAGGATATGTGTGAGGAAATGCCATAAGCAGATGCTGCTTGTTGTGGAGTAGAACAGAATTTTCTGTTCCTCTGTATCCATTCCCATTCTGCTATGACCTCTATCAGGAGGATGCAGAGAATACAGAGGCAGAGTTCCTCAGCTGTCAGGCACAGAGTGAGGTGCAGCCCAATTACCTTGTACTGGGGGAGAGGTCAGTTCCATACAGAATGTGGAGCAAAGCCTTTTTGGTACATGTTTATATTGCAATATGTAGTTTATTTTATTTTTCCCCCTCCCTATTTTTAATGGATTCAATGTACAACTGTAATATGTTTGAATCATTTTATATTACTTTGGTCCCATCTGCAAATGTACTTGCTTCCGTTTTAATCAGCGCTTCTGTGGCACAATTTTTTGTAAAGTCAGATTTATCAAGCTTTCACACATGCATTGGAGATTGTCAGGTTGGGCAATTTCCATAAAACACATTTCTAAACACATTTTATATATTCAGTTTCAGTGTCATAATGAAGAAGTTGCTTAGGCTCTTAACGAGTGACAGAGCAATTTTTAAGTGCTTTATATGTTGCAGTGCTTGATGTCAACGAAAGCAGCTTATCTAAAACCCTGGCTTTTAATGTAGCTTTACTTCTCCAGTTCGTATGAAATGAATAAATTAGGCAAATCATTCAGTTGGTCCTGCCTGTGGAAATGAATTATTTGTGATACTGCAAGTCAGTCACTGTGTTCTGTATGTATATTTCCTAATTTTGCCAGAACTGGTGTTTGACCTAGTTGTTCCATGACTGCTAAACAATAGATGTTTATACCCCTTGTCAGAAAGAGGTATTCAACTACATGTGACCAGAGGGAGTTAATTTTTTTTGTCTTACTGCTATTCCCATAATTTATTTTTCCCATAATTTATATATAAGTTAACAATTAAAGGTGAGAAGTAATTTAAGAGAAGTCCATGGTTTTAAAGTCATTATATAATGAGGGTTGTTATAAAACTGAGTGTCATAGGTCATAAAATAGAACTAGCCATAGGTTAAGATAGAATTAGAGAGACGTAGTGAGATTAACATCATCTTTGCCTGTATAATTTTGAAAATGAGACTTGGTAGTGTGATAACTACACTTGGTAGGGTAGGGGGCACAGTGTTTGCCCCCTTTATCTTCTTTAGAATTGAGTGTACTGATTGGTAGATTTTGCTTCTTTGTTCGTTTAGCAGGGGCCCACGTATAATTATGTATGTTACAGTGTTTTAAAACAATCATTTTATAAAATGATTGATGATAGCAGAAGGTGTTCTAGATACTGTTTGCTTTGTAGCTGTTTGGGTTCATTAATTCAAAAGGACCAGTTAGACCATGTTTGCTGTGACTTCATTTTATAAGACCAGTCAACCATGTGACAAAAAGTGTTCTTTTAATCCTCCTCTTACATGACTGCTTCTGTGTGTTAAAATTCTGATCACTCCTAGCAGTGCCTTTTGTAGAGAGAGGTCTGAGTTTTCATGACATCAGTAGTGATGTAGAGGTCTCTTTCCAAATGTAGCATCATATTTATGTGCCACAGAGATGATGAACTGGTTGGATCCCCAAAGCTGACAGAAGTCACTAAGGATCTCCTGCGTGCATCTACATCCTGCTGCATGGGAACAGCCTTTTCCAGCATGTGGTCTGCAAGAGCTCAGTTTGTCTGATGTGTGTGTGTGTGTGTGATAGTTGGCACCAAGGGGAGTCATCAGCGGAGCTAGTGGAGTAGCCAGTGCCAGCTGAGTTGGGTCAGAGGAAAAGCTTGGTGCCCTGGGAAGAGGTAGCAGTCTGATCCAGTGGTAGTTCATCAGCTGTGATCTGAAAGGGCAGAGCTGAGACAGAAGAGGGCTTTAATGCCTTGTCTGTGTGTTTGCTCAGTCTGATTCTGTTTGTACAGAAACTTGGGCACTTGCTGCAGGGCTTAAGAAAGTCTCACTGAGGAACTGTGGTCCACAATGTCTTGCAGAATAAGCTAAAGGAGGAGAGTGAGACTGTAGTTTTGGTGGTAGAGCTTAATAAAGATATATGTATAACTTCAGTACAACTATCTAGCTGTTCATCAGTTGTGGTTTGCCTGCAAGACAGTTAAGATTGCTGGAACAAAGCATGAAGCTAGCCTTAAAACTGCAGCCGGTGGATGCATTTTGATTTCCTGACATTTTCAGGTGTTTTTTATGGAAGGCCCAGTGAAGTGCCACATGGCATACAGGCCTGTAGTTACCCTAGGTAAGGGAAGGGAGAATTGTATTTGTCCTCTGAAAGCTTGATATAAAATGTAATACTATTTAAAATAAAAGTAAAATATGAAAATGGGTTTATAGTATCACAAATGATTGTCTTTGGGGTTTTTTTTCAGGATAAGTGAAGAACTGCCAGAAGTTCCTGTACTTTACAGAGATGTCTCATCCCTTTTGCTTATCCAGATCTTAACCATGCCTCAACCATTGCACAAAGGTATGTTACAAAAACGTGTATTTAGATGCTTATGTATATGAGGCTGCATTCATGGTGGTTTACATGGTAAATCCTAGCTGGTTGACCATGTATTCTAAAATAATGTTTCTGCGTATCTACAGAAGGTGGCATTGAACAGAAATTTCTGTTGTGGGTTGACACGTTTATCTGTGTCCCCTGTCTTCTCCCCTTATCAGTCAGCCTGTTCATTAAAGATACAAGAGCTGAGCAAAAACTATTAAGTACTTTTACTGAAGGAAAAGTGTCCTTTGTTTGACCTTCATCTCTTTGCTTAGACGGGCATCTCAATGGTTGAAGTTGAACTGAGTGCCTAAGGGTGAAAGATTGTAATTTAGTTTGAATTTCAGAGTTTAAATTACAGCAGCCTTACATAAGAAGAGGTCAGATATACAGATGGTAATTGCTGTAATGCAGCAACTTCAGCAGAGACAGCATACAGTATTATTTAGAATAAATATTAAGTAGATACTTAAGAACTAAATTTTTCATTACTAAAGCAAAATTGGTTTAAACCTACATTTCTTTCCTGTATGAAAGGAAAAACTGAACCTGGTCCGTCTTGTTAAGAAACAGCATGTGCTCCAGAAGAATGTGTAGTTCAGACCCTCTGGGCTCTGGCTTTATTATTTATAGCAATACCTTTAGTTTAAAACCAGGACAAAAAAAAACAAGTATCTTTTTACTACTGCACGGACAATGAACTGGGTATCTGCTTTGGGGTCTGTGTGGCAATAGCTGAGTTTTGCTAGTTTTTGAATAGGTAAATAGAAGGACGGTTCTGTTCTTGATGCATGCACCTAACTTACAAAGTATAGTAGGAAGTCTGGTGTTTAGTCCTCACTATTGAGTGTTCAAATTCAGCTCAAGTGACCCTGTGTGTATCTGTGAATGTTTTGGGTTGTGGTTTTTCAATTCAGTGTACATGTTTATAGATTAAGGCTGTTCAGTAAGTTACAAGAATATGAAAATACCAAAATAATAAAATATTTCTGAATAGGAAGCCTATTGTCAAAATATTTTTTCTTTTTCTTTTTAACTACAGCTTAACTTAAATTTTACTGGAAGGACTAAATAAAAGCAGTAAATGAAAGTTTAATGAAACTAACACTTTCTGAAATACAAGGAGAAACTTGTAGTTTATGTTCAAGCACTGGAAAATGATATTTATGCATATATACCTTACCCTAGGAAAGACAACATTCAGTTAATAATAAGGCATCCTGTCGAGAATTCTGTAAAATACCACACATCAGCAGCATGTTTTGCCGTTGTTCTTAGGTTTGGTGTATGTTGCAGTTGAAAGGGAAATGACAGGTGGCAGGCTTCTGAAGCTGTTTCTTCAAATAACTGTTCAAGCTTTAGATCAAGAAGAATATTTTCAAAGGTTATTTAAGTAAAGTTGCCTTTCTGAATTCACTAAAAAAGGTCCGAGTTCCTTAATTCTGCATTTGGTTTGCTTTGTGCATTCTTTCTGCAGTCATTGCCTACCAGCATATATATCTAATTTGATACTTAAACTAAAAGATGCATGTTGACAGTGGTACGCTTATTCATCTGCACACTTCTTGCACTAATGTTAAAATTAGAGTTCTGGAAGTGTTTCCTATATAAACTTTACTTTTAAAAGGGGTTTATTTAGTGCATATAATGGGATGGGATGCTGTGAAGTAATTTGGTTCAAAAATTTTGCTTTAAAAAGTTTTAAATCTAGGAACATAAAAGCGTTTCTCAGTACTGTTCAAAAATAAAAACAAAAATGCTGCAGTAATCTCTGTTCTGTTTCTAATAGCTTAGTCTTAGTAATAATACTTTTAGACTGTCAGACCATTAGATTAGGATTTTTATGTACAAACACAGAAGTCCTGACTGCATTTTAGTGCAGAACATTGCACGGTAGGTTACTCCACGGCATATAAATATGCTAGCTACCTTTAGAATTATTAAATCAAAATGACGATGTAGCAAAAGCACAGCCTGCCCTAAGGGAGCAGCAGGAAAACACCGCACACTCCCCACATGCACATTTCTGAAAGGCAAATAAAATTGCTCTTTGCAGTAGACAAGAATATAAGAGCTCTCTAGTGTTGCAGATACCTACATCTGTCAGATTGTTTGCATTTTACAAATAAGGGATAGCACATATTAATGAAATTATAGTTGATCCTCTGGTGGTTTTGGTATGTCTCCCATAAGATAATTTTGTGACTGTAAAATACTTGTTTTAAAAGCCATGACACTTACTACACAGCATAAGTTTGTGCTGAAGTCAGGACTTAAGCGTGATCAGAAGTGGAAGTGGGTGTGTTTTGTCCAATTCTGGATTCTCAAAACCTGAAAGCCGTTGCCATTTATGATCACATACATAGAAGTAAATACAAGAATGTGAATTCATTTTTAAAAACGGTTGGAACTACGTGAGCTTTAAGGTCCTTTTCCACCCAAACCGTTCTATGATTCTGTGTAGTATTTCTGGTGAATTGAAAAATTAGTATTAAGGTGGGGATAGGGATAAGGAGTAATTATAGTTAACAAAACCCAAGTTTTCAAAATGTCCTATTTCCATAGGGTGCTAAGACACTCAGTGTTGAGCTCTGTGTAATCACCACAGCAGAACAGGAGGAGACCTAGAAGACAGATTGGGCTACAGCAGATTGGTGACTGTTAACTGGTGACTAGTTTTGCTGCTGTAAGCAGAGTGGTTTTCATTCATGCTTTCACAGTGTAAAATTGGTCTCTATCACTTGTACCTGCTGTTGATGGAGATAGAGCTCAGTACTTGAGTTCAAGTCTAGCTACAATTATAGACTGTAGCTCAGGCTGAAGAGGCAATTTGTACAATTCTGTGAGTACATGTTGTTTAATCTTGTAGATCTCAGTCCCAGAAAATTCACTGAAAGGTTGCCCACTGTTCCTCAGGAGGATTGCTAAGAAAATTGAGATTTCAGCAAAAGAGAAAAGTAGGGCCTAGAGATCTAATGGGATCTGGTGAATTCTCCTGAGGAAATGTGGAGAGGAAAAATCACTACAATTCTACCTGCTCTAGAATGGGGCCGGTGAAGTATAGCAGCATTTGTCATCATGTTAACATAAACTCCATAGGAAGATAATACAGAAAAAAGTGCACTTTTAATTACATAGTTACAAACGATCATTTAGGTGCTTAAATTGTGCTGCTTGTACACACTCAGTGACATTAAAAAGTTTTGGTAGCCATTTCTGTGTTGATTTGTAAATATTTGTTATCTATAAAAGCAATTGTTATTTCACAGATTTAATTACGTACTCATGTCCTGGCTGGGTTTGGTTTAGAATCCAGTAGTGGGGGTTTGATATTAGATACAAGAAAGGAGAAGCAAGGAGTTTCATCTCCATTACCTCCTTTTAATTTTCACCTACAAAGCTTGTTTTAAATCCTTTGGGAAGAAAGAAGAATGTAACCTAATTTTTGTGAGGTGCTTATGTAAATAAAACTGTTTTGCTTGACTTCAGAGCCTGAGAGGACTTTTTAAACCCTCATTCTTTTATAAATTGTTTCAGATACTATATTATAGTTGTGTTTGTGCTTAAGGGGTGGTGTAAATGATGATAGAAGTTCTTTGATCTACCTAGATTTAAAAACAAAAAAACAACACAGATTGTTTGGGATGGGAAATAGAAGCTAAAATAAAAAGAGAAAAAAGGATTGGTATTAAAAAAAGGGTATGGTATAGTCTCATTTCAGAGAATTGTCGCATTTACCTTTTTTCCTGTTCCAGTTCTAGGAAACCTTATTTTCCTTGTGTTAGTTTCCCCCAAAAACATTTCAAGGCCCTTCTCCTGCAGTCTGTATGTAGGCGATAATAATCCTTTAAATATACAAAAATATTGCAAACGTTAAACATTTTCCGAAAGAAGGTAAGTTCTAAAATGAAGGTTTTAGTCCTCCTCTATTCGTGAGGTCCACTAAATAGGTACTCACTCAAAAGTGATTTTCAGGATTATATAGCTGGATTCATATCTGGAAGTGAAGGGGTAGAAGCTGAAGTATGCTTCATGTCCTTGCAATGATTTTTTAGGAACTTTAATTTTCCAGTATTTGTATGAATGTAACTTAGCCCAGATGGATTAATCATTGCCAGAAAAGATGGTAGGATATGCATTTGCTTACATCTACGGCACCCAATTAGTTGTATCTATCAGTAATCAGTAGCTTCATCTGATGTAACGTTTGGACAAAATAAAATCTGTAATATCACCAGGTACCTGGAGGAAATCACTGCTGATCAGGATTAAGATGAACAAATGGAGCAGTGAAAAATTACTTGCCCTATACTTGTTCCATTCACTATGGCTGCCAAGTCATTTCTGAAAGCCAAGAAATATGTTGTGTTTTGGGGTTTTGTACTTTTTGTATAGTGCTTGCTTTTCATTTGAGAAGCATCGTTTCAAATAACTAGAGATTCTGTAATCAGTGTATTTGCTAAAAATACCAAGTGTTTAAAGATTACTTTCTTTGTTTTACAGAACACTTCAACTGCATTATAAAAGTGCTGTTCACTTTACTGTATACTCAAGCCTTGGCAGCACTTTCTGTTAAATGCAGTGCTGAAGATAGGATGGCATGGAAAGAGTCAGGAGCTCTCAGAAAGGTTGGTTAATTTATTAAAACATTTATGAAATCTTGCTTATGTATTTCAGGTAGGAATGTAACAGATTCTTCTGCTTTGCATGTAGTAATTTGCTTCTGCTTCACAAAAATCCAGTATCTTGTTTCTCTTTTTAGAAGGTTTTGGTGTGTGATGAGACTTAAAAGCTTCACAATGAATATCTAGTTCCAGAACTCAGCTTCAGGCTTGAGGCTGTATCTCTATAGTTTCAGCCTTGAGGTTTTTTTGCAATGGTATCGAATAAATGCAGCTTTCCTTCCTGCCAAATTGAAGCCTTCCTAGACAAACTGTGGTTTGATCTGATGTGTTCCTTTACAGGGAAAGCACACAAACTTGTTAGTCGGGGAAAAAACCTCTTGTCTCTTTCTTATTTATTTATGCTGTTTGTGGTTAGCCATATAAATTTCTCTCAGTATGTGGTTTAGAGTGCTCATGTGGTGAAGAGGCAGAGAAGGAAATTCGTAGATTAGGCAGGTAGATATCTTACTATCATTTCATTGCCTTTTGGTATTATTTACAAGGAAAGTGAAGGCACATCTTGCTATTCCACTTCAGCTGATTGAGTGCCAGTTCCCACCAGAAGACACAGTTCCCTGCACTGGCATTCATTTAATCCTTCAGTTAGTTTTCTGCTGCATGGACTGATTCCCCAGAAGGTCAGAAGAATGCTAATGCCAGACTTAAGGGAAAGGATGAAAGTGTTGGGGCCAGGAGGAAGAATACCCTTTCAGACAACAGCTGGGCCTTAAGATTATGTTGGCTGTAACATGAAATGCACGCTGAGAAGCATAACCTGCTTTTCACATAGAAGTTAGATTTGTCATCCTGGTCAGTCACAACTTCAAGGTATTACGGACAAATTATCTGCTACTATGCAAGGTTTGTTTGTTTTCTGGGGTTGCATTAAGCATTGAGATCATTGGGCAGTGCTGCATTTTGTTAGCTCCCTCTCCATCCTCTTCTTTGAATATATTTTCTTAGAATTTCAAGAACATTTCCTTGAGACTCTTGCTGGTGAGGGGGTGTTCAGTTTTTCTCTTTATGTAAAGGTTTCCCAAGTGATAGATAATTTTGCAGTTTGAAATTTGTGGTCTAAATAGATTAAAATGTTAGCATCTTATATTCTTTCATAGCCCATATGATAAACATGGACTACATTTTTTGTTGTAGAAGAGGTTGGAGTTTATTTGAACACATGTTTACAATGCTTAATTTTTTTGTCTACAGTGACAGGTTTTACTGTATGAAAATACACTTAGGGTGTCTGGTAGGTGGGCTTGCTACCTATTAGTTCTAAGAACTTTGCTAAGAACTTCTTTTATAGAAGCATGTGAAAGCATTTGCTTCACATAAAGAGCTTTGTACTTGAGGCTTGCAAATTATGATAATGGCTCAGATAATGGATTTATGAAGTAACCATCTGTCTTGATACCGAAGAGCCCGTTTTAGTGGAATTTTTACTAGTGTGCTTGTCTTTGGATGAAAAGGCTGTGTGGGAAGTAGCACATTAAACAAAAAAGTATGTTATTGTGAATGGATGCTGTGGTTTTTCTTACGTGCTTGATAATACTGACATTTTGATCCCAGGATGACTGCATCTTACTTAATTTCTGTCTGTGGATAATGCTAAGAGACTCTATTTCAGTTTGGTATTCCAGACATTAAAACACGAACTGAAGTCTTGTCTTTGTATTCACACCAAATGATCAAACAACTATAGGAGTTTGATTTCTCAGTAGGGCTGAGAGGTGGATGTTCTACTTCTGATTCCCAACTTCACACTCGCTGTCTTTGCAAGAAGACATACAGTGTCATAAGAAGTACACTGTAAACATCTGTGGAGTAAACTTCCAGGAATAATGTAGATAAAAGGTTTGTCCTAATTGCTAATTTCAATATGTGTTGCTTTCTGGCTCTTGGACTATGAGCATGAACAGTGAGTCTGCCTTCCCAATGCTGAAAGGTGAAGGCCCCATCTAAAATCAATAATTTTAACTGATGTCAAAATGCACTAAAGAAAGCAACTGATGAATTATGTACATTGTTATGTACTGAAGTCTTTATAGGTCTAATCCCACCTAGCTGCTTTGGAATTGTTTTAAAGAAGCCCAGTAATGCTCCTCTCTGTTACTGTTTTTTATGTTCTTGATACGCTAACAGAGCTCAAAATTCGCACCCAATCATGTTATTCCTGGGTAGGATTTATTATGACTTGAAACAAACATGTTTATGTGAATACTGCTTTCCATTTCTGATGGCTTTCTGTAATCGTTGCCTTTAAACGTAAATATTGTGGCACAAAGCTTAGTGGCTATTTATTCTTTCAACTAAATATTTCTTTCCATCTGTAGTAGATATTGTTCATTCCAAACATAACTTTCCATTTTATGATAGACTCATTTCAACTTAAAATACATAGCAAGAGTTTTGGAGCTCATTCTGGTTGGTACATTTCAGAAAGTTACTACTTTTTTTAATTAGTTGTATTAGAATTCAAGTTCTGTCAAAACATGATGTATCCATGAAGTGATTCTTCCCAATTGTAAAGTATGCATTTTTATACTCACAGAAAAAAACAATGGATATTCAACATTTTAAAAATGTTTTCATGTAACACTCACTTTAGACCACATGCAGCTGAAGTAGCAATTCCCATTTCACTCTGTGACGTAAATGCAGTCCCTTTGGTAGAATTTATTTTTTTTTCTAAAAGCAGTATGTATCTTCGCAGGTCAAAATCCGTGTGCTGAACAAAAGGAAATGTACTTTGTTGCTGTTACTTTTACCAGGAGCCTTTTCTCCTTTTCATGACCATTGCATTTTGGGTTTCTTTCCTTCTTATTTACAGAATACATCCAGTGGAGAAAAATCTTGGGAAGTGTTGTTGGGTCATGTGATCAGTGAGCTGTCTAAGGGGAAGATGTATGAAGAGGGAGAGACTGAAGAATTAACAGTGGTATTGGCAAATCTCTTGAGAAGTTATCCAGCATGACCCGTTTCTGTCTCTTATTTAAGTTTTTCAGCTTTGTTGTTTAAAATGATTTTTCTCTGATCTTGCTAAAGACTACAGTACAACTCCTCATTTTCCAGATCAAAGCACATCCCTTTGGGACAGTTTGCCTGTGCAAATCTTTCTTTTACTAATATCGTATGTGGCCAGTGCTGTGCTGGGGAATTTGTTGACAAATACTTCTTTATGATTGTGGGTTTTAATCATATGTATGAAAGACCTTTCAGAAACTTGGAAAACTGAATATTTAAGTAGGAAAAAACATTTGTCAAGGGGGAGAAAAACCCACAGTTATTTCAGATTATTAGTGAAATGCTGGCCTTTGGAATGTGTTTTTAATGTAGTAGCTTATATAGGATGCTAAAAAACATTTGTTTCATATTGGAGTTTCTTACATGGCAGACAACTTATTTGGGGCAAAATTCAGTAATTGCTTCCTTCCTCCATAGGTAAATCCTGATTCTGTAGAGTGCTATCTGCAGCAGTTCTGCCTGCCTTTCCTCAGGATTGCAAGCCTTCTTCAACACCATCTTTTTGGAGGAGATTTACCTAGTTGCCAGGTACAGATTGAGAGGGGCACACTCAGATGTTTCCATTTAAAAGCTAGAGATCAAAACTTAAGATTTGAAGGTATCTTTTTCATAGTATATATTTTCTATCCTAAGATTATTTTTTTAAATCATTTAATAGCATTGCTCTGCAGCATTGTTTGTTTTCTATAAATTTGTTTTCAAGGCAGTTTCCCTGATTTCTGATATTCTTAAAATTCAGTACATAGATGCTTATTTATCAGATTGTAAATCCCTGTCTTATAACATGCCAGCATACTTCTAAAACTTGTCCAGCATTGGCAGAGATGGCATAATTTTCACACAGACTGCAATTCAGCCCTGCTTTCGCTTAATGCCTGTTAATGTCGACTTTATTCTCAGAGGTGTTGCATCATCAGACAGTAATGTTTAAGTTCCATGGCTGATTTAAGTACAGTTTGCTGCAGCTCAGCTCCTTCAGTTCCTTGTTTCAAAATCATCTCATCTTTAAAACCAGCTACAAGCCAGTTTGGAGTGATAAACAGGAAGAAAGTTATTGGGGAGTTTGGAATTTTCTTTTTTTGTTTGTATTTTTTGGATTCATGTGGGTTTTGGTTGGGGTTTTGGGAGGTTTTGTTTTTTTTTCACTGACTAGTTTTCCTGCATTTTGAAAATTCAGTTTACGGTACTCTGGAAAAATTCAAAGGTTTTCTGTGTCTCTAAACATGATTATTAGCATCATTGTACCAGAACATCTTTACTTTTGTGATTGGAATAGATAGATTTTTAATAAACTGTTTAAACATTTAGAGCATATGCATTAATCTAAGTCTCTCTGGTTTCATGCCCAAAAGGAAGATGAAGAATTCACAGTTCTTGCAAGCTGCCTGTGTCTATTACCATCTTTTCAGTCGGCTCATCAGTTCACCAGTGCCTCTTGTCTTGATTGGCCAGTGCCAGCATTTGACATGATATCACAGTGGTGCTCAGAATTGGCTTCATTTGGAGACAGACATCCAGATCAAGTAAAGGTATGTAGCAAAATTACTTCTTCCAAAATAGCCCTGATGTGGCAGCAGCTGTTTGTTGCTTGATTCACTATGCACATATACTACTGTCCTGGATATGGATCTGAGAACCTGACTTGTAAATAAGAGAGAAATTTTACTCAGAAATATTAGTTAGTGGATGTGGGATGGATTGGTTAAAAATAGGAATAAGAAAACCTGTCTGTTTTTTTTTTTTTTAAATATGATTACTGGAGACAGAAAATAGAAATGCTATTCTTAGATGATACTAAGTGTATCCATGTCTTCTGCACCTGAAGCCTGTAAAAGGCATGTAGTTGAAACTTTGACTTTTAAAAAAATAAGTACCAGAAGCTTTTTCTTGCCTGTAAGATGTTACTGATATTTTTTAGCATCTTCAGTTGCAATACTGAAAAAGATCAACAAATAAAAGCATTTTTAGTAGTCAACTGATAAAAGATTGCACATCATATATGAAAGGTAAAGAAACACAACAAAGACTTGAATATGATTGGAGTATCAGTTGTGAAATGGAAATGTTTCAACATTACTCATGGTTTTTATGAAGAAGGTGCCTCTCAACAATTCGAGTTCCCTTCTCCTAAGTTGATGGTGTCAGAGACAAGCCAGTTGCATTCTTTACTCTGCAAAATTATCTGCATCTGCCATTGCATGCTTGCAGGCATGAGTTAGGCTATTGTGAATGAAAATTTGAATACTCAGATTAATCTCAAAATACAGTTGCTGACAATCTGATACGCATTTGAAAGAGACTGCAGTGAAACTGATAGCATTCTTTCCGTGATTGAAAAGGAACCAGCTACATGTTAGGTTCTGAGGTCTCTCTTAAAAAAATGTCATGTTCAGAAACATCCGTGGGAAAAGGCTACTGTCTATTTCACACCCATTGCAAAAGATGAGATGTGACCACAGCTGGGGAGGGTGTTCAGCCAGATCAGTTTTGACTTCTGAATGGAGGAGTGAGAGATTTTTAAACTGCAGGCTTCCTTTCTTAGAAAATACTAGGGCATATGTTAATGTTCAGAACTAATAAATTGTTCTTATATTATTTGTAGGCTTTGCTTATCCAGGAACCCAAGTGGGACTTGCCACGCCTCCTTCAGTTGCCTGAGAATTATAATACCATTTTCCAGTATTATCACAGAAAGACTTGTACTGTTTGTACCAAGGTTCCTAAAGATCCTGCTGTTTGTCTAGTTTGTGGTACTTTTGTATGCCTGAAAGGACTATGCTGCAAACAACAGAGTTACTGTGAATGTGTTCTGGTAAGAGAGAGATAATTCTCATTCTATAATTGATTCTCACTCTCTTGTATAGCTTTTACCTCCATTGCTCAGTTTTGGTGGTTTCTTTCCAAAATGTGCTTATATAATCATAGGATAGTTCAGGCTGGAAAGGAACCTCTAAAGGTCATCTAGTCCAACTCCAATGTTTAGCACTTATTTCTGGTAGATGGGCCTACACTGGATTCTAAAGAGTAATTTAATTCACATTTTTAAGCCCACAGCCTATTTGAGGAATTCTTGCAAAGCCGTTGTTTGTATCGTTGATGCATGGTTTTGATTCATAACCAATGGAATTTTGTCTACATTCTGATTGCTTATTATTTTAATTTTCCTGTTTTGTTTCCTTGCTTTCTGTGTACACAAGAGTATCAGTGTATGGTCTGTTGGGGTTTTCTTTTTTTCCCTTTTATAGAATATTTTCTGATATACCCGACCATCTACTAGTGATCTACAGACTATAACTAGATAAAGAGCATTTTAAAGTCTTTGACTTTAATTCAGCAGCAAAGTTTTCTAGTCAGCATATCCATAAGTTTTTTCAGGAACCTCAGTTGGACAGCATCTAGTATTGTTTTCCTGTCTATGATAAAGGTTTGCTTTAATAGCTGTTCCGTTTCCTACCATAGGACAGTCAGTAGTAGAAGGCTGGAACTACTTGGACTTTATAAAACTGAGGGGAATTTGGTTTTTGTTTGTTTTTGGTTTGGTTTTTTTTCCGAATGAGGCATAAAATCAGAAGAAATGTTAGAGGGATCTTGGATACTATTTGAAATTGTTTGAACTCGCCTTTCTCTCATGCTGCTAATGTGGACAGGATTTTAAATAGAACTTACAGCTGTATTTAAGGTGTCAAGCTTCTTGAAAACAAAGTTATAAAAAAAGGAATTAAAAATCTATATACTTAAATTTCATTATAGGTTATGCCTCTAATTGTAATAACATTGTATAGGAAGAGCACGTTTTTAATTGCTAAAATAAATTTGTTATAATACAGATCATGCTGTTCATAGAGATGGGTGACACTGAAGTTTAAGCAAAATTACTAAAAGAATTTTTTTTACTAGACTTGTAGAGCCATAGACTAGGTCTGTGAGCATGGACAGAGAAAGCAAATGCTTAGTAATACAGACTATTGTAAAAGAGATTAAGTTTTTCTGAATAGTTTCTCTTATTCTTGCCATCTATGAAAAATATTTGGCCATGCCACACAGTTTGTTACTACAACAACAAATCCAAAATACCACAGAGAATTTTTTTTCTCATTTTTGTTAGGTAATTTTATTTTGGCATGATAACAAATATCCTCCCTTTTTGAGCAGGAAACCATTTTGTTGTTATGGCAGCACAAGACATGGAATTTTAGTTTGCCTGGAGAGTTCTGGGGCAGGCTAACCTTTTTCAAACTCTTATTAAATAATGTGTATATGTTATTTCAAGCAAAACAAATTACAGTTTTGACAGATACTAATAGAATCTTTGCACTCTTACCTTTTTGAACCATATTGTTACAGCATTCTCAAAACTGTGGAGCTGGGACAGGAATATTTCTTTTGATTAATGCATCTGTAATCATCATCATACGAGGTCATCGTTTCTGCCTTTGGGGTTCTGTTTATCTAGATGCACATGGTGAAGAAGACAGAGATCTTAGGTAATGTTTTCATTACAAGTATGTTTTATTGTTGCTCCTCTGTATAGATCAACTTTTATGTTATGCAATAACAGATTATAATAACTACCTTCCTTGACTGGAAAATCCCCATTTACTGCAAGTTGGACTGACTCTGTTTTTGTTTTTGCCCTGAGCTGGTGTAATCATGATCACTGACAGATGATTCCTATTGACAGATTCCTATTCTCAATGACAGTCAATTCTTGGTGTTGCATAGGGAAACACTATTTCTCCCAAAGTTGTTGTTTGCTCTCAGTCAAACGATGCAGTTAAATCCTAATGTAGGGAAGGAGTGCAGCTTCCAAGCTACACAAGCTTGAGAGAACAAGAGATGATTTCAGGTTTCTACTATCCAGAAGGGAGGAAGGGAAGACCCAACAGTTATCCTTTTATAAGCAAAACCAAAAGCCCCTCACCAATAAAAATGCAGGCTTCCCCCGGGAAAAAAGTTGTATGACTGTCATGTGTTGATTATGTAATGAGGTTTTACACTTACTTGGCCTATTAACTATTTGTATTTCTTTTTTTATCCCTTTTCCTACAGGCGTGGTAAACCTCTCTACATATGCAAGGAAAGATACAAAGTGCTTGAGCAGCAGTGGGTGTCTCATACTTTTGATCATATCAATAAAAGATGGGGGCCACACTATAATGGCTTGTAAATCATCATCTACACGCCAATTCATTGCTGTCACCATGAACAAATGCATCTCGACTGACAATAGCTTTAATTGAATGAGAGTTTAGCTCTTTGCCTCGGGGTGAAGTGTCGTCTGGGCATAAAAGGGAAATGGAACTTTGTCAACACGTGAAATTTTAGCAAAATTAGCTGCTGTTGCTATTAAATAATGATACGATAATTTGAAATTAAACCCACAGAATGGTGTGAGCAATCTGATTGCACTCCGTAGTCCATTTTTCTTCTTTTTTTAAAGCCCATTATTGTTAAGAAGCACAAATTTTACTTACAGTTGTTTAGAGGCTCCAGGGATAGCTGTCAAGTTTTCATTTTTTTCTGCATGGAGTTGTTTTTAGCAATTTCTACTGCAACAGTGTATATGTCTACTACATCTACTAAATATGTTGGATAAATTTCTTGGCCTTTTTTGTGTTGGTTTTGAGGTTTTGCTTGATAATGCGTTTGTAATTAGGGTTTGTAAAAGAGTTGTGAGACTGCATGGTTACAATTGGTCTGGAAGTTTAAGTATTTCACTTATCATGAGAGATCTATTGAAATATTTCAGGCATTACTGAAAACTTATGCATTCTCAGGAATTCCTTTTATTTTTTTTTTGTCTCCATAAATAAGTGAAATAGCTGTAAATTAGGTATCTATTGCTCTTCATGTAATCCAGAACATATATTCTTATTCTTTTCCAGCAAAGAGACTTTTTTTTTTCCATATAAATTGAATAAACCGTTAGTGATAACACATACAGAAATTGCTGTATATAGAGAATTTGTATGGCGCCCAACATAGCAGATCACAGTTACAAGCCTAACCACCATAAGCCTGCCTGTCATTTCAAACCCACATGTATGTTTCAGAATGATTGGATTAGAAATGTGCAGGCTATTCTGCAAATGAAACATAATTTTGCATCTTTCCCGCCATTTCAGGAGGTTCTTCTATATTGTATTTGTTTAAAGTAATCACTGTTCTTTCTGCTTGGTTTCCTAAAAGGGAAAAAAACAGAGATAGCCTAGATGAACAACCAATGCATGTGCAGCCTCACTGGATGAATGCCAGAACAGTTCATGCTTAGAGGTCTAAAAAAATTCATGACAGCAGGCATGACTGGGCTAAACCCCACCGTGTAAGTAGGTAGGAAAGATTATAATTAAAATCTGGTATGTAATATATTGCTACTAATGTTTTTCACAAGCGTTGGACATTTGCTGGCTATTTCATACAGTACTACCAAGCAGTCCTGGTAGTTTTGACTTTCATAGCTTGCGTGTAAGATAAAATTTATATGTGTAAAATAAACCATCTTATGATAAAACCACATATACAATGAAAGCAGTTCCCCAGTGGAAGTCCTTATCTAGTGAAAAGTGTGTAGGGGAAATAAAATGACTGTATAGCAATCATGGAGAATGGACAGAAGGAAAAGTAAGTAAATACAATGAGTTTTTCTGGATACCTGCAATTCAAAAAAAACACAATAAAGGATGCTGGGTTTTATACATACATATAAATATATATCTTTCAAAAGTATTACAGTACTTCCTGTAAGAGTAGAATTATTCTGTTTCACCAACTAAAAGGCTGTGTCTTTTCCAAAATATTACTTTTTTGATACTGTATTATAAGTTCTGCCTGTAATATTTTTGCATTGCTCATTATGAGTATCAGGCCATTTTGTAAGTGTGGTTAAAGAGCAAAAAGAATCTTTACATCTCCAGCATAACATTATTACAGGGCTCATGAACTTGAGTAATCTATAGTTTGAAGCTCCAATGCTATATTCACAAGAGATAATGTACCCAGAATTTGATTACTGTGTTTTATTTAAAATGGAATGTTCTCTGGTTGTGCATATGGATGTGAAGTAAAACTATTAGCCTTAACTTTAACATTTGGGTATGTCATAGTGTTTATTTTAGTACTGGTGAATTAGTCACCAGTCAACTTAAAACCAACAACAAAAAAATCACTTGGTGGAAAAATTGTACTTGAACATCCTTGCATGCTGCTAAACAAGAATTTTTATTTCCCCCATAACTTTTTTAATCCTCCTTTGTTAAGCTAACCTTGAAAAATAACAGGTCCAAACTAGAGTGGTGTGTGCGTGTATTACTCAAATGTTCTGGTGTGATATCCTGTATGAATGACCATTTAAGTACAGTACATTACTGTAGAATCTAAATCTTTATAACACATCAGAAGAGTATAAAACTAGGAATACAATAATCAACAATTGTAAGATATGTTAATAAAATTCTACTGTCAATCTGAGTGTTCGTGAAATTTTTTTCTCTACCACAGTCATCCCAAATATGATTGTCACTCAGTTTACTCAATAGCCAGGCCGTTATTTAAAAGTCAGAAGCTTATGCATGCAAAGTACTTTGCATAGAGAGGAATCTGGTATGTTTTCTTTTTGTTACTTAGACACAGTCATGTATTTTGTATTGGTAATTTGGATTATTTTATTGTTCTCAACTATACCACTTAAGGTTGTGCTTAGTTTTATGCTAGCTCTTGCAGTATTGCTGCTCTAAACTGCCAGAATTAAAATGCTGAGTTGAGAAACTGTATTGCTGGGAAAATCATGCTTGAGCTTCTCTTCTGTCAGTCTGTTTCTGGAGTTAAATATTACTTCAAGTTGATGAATGTACATATTTATGTATTAAATTTCTCCTTTTTTCTGACCTTTGAGAAATGTGGTGAAACAGTCTTGTTTTGACCTTGACCTTTGGATAATAGCATTTTTTCTTAGTGGCAGCCTGAGATTTTCAGTGACTACTTGCATCACCTCTGCAGTGGGAATCTTGCATAACTCACAGCATTTCACAACAAAGCACATTTTTTCCTTTAAAAAGAGAATCTTTCTCTACAGTATCCAATAGATGTTATTCTTTACTTCAGACTCCCATACAATTAATTTGAGCTGTGAGTATAGCTGCCAGAGGAGACAGTGCGGTTTGTGCTGATCTTGATATGATTTAGATCCATTTTTCACCTAACGCAGATTCTGCAGAACTGCTTTACTTTTTTTCAGAGGTGGGGGTAATGATGAACGTAGATAGGATTGACAGGACAAGGGGGAATGATTTTTCAACTGAAAGAGGGGAGATTTAGATCAAAGAAGAAATTCTTCACTATGAGAGTGGTGTGGCACTGGCACAGGCTGCCCAGAGAAGCTGTGGCTGCCCCATCCCTGGCAGTGTTCAAGGCCAGGTTGGATGGGCCTTTGAACAATCTGGTCTAGTGGAAGGTGTACCTGCCTTTGGCAGAGGGGTTGGAACTGGATGAGCTTTAAGGTCCCTTCCAAACCAAACCATTCTGTAATTCTATGAAATTATGATGTTTGCGAAGTAAGAAAGCCACTGGGATGAGCTGACCCAGCGTATGGAGGTTTACAGCTTTCAAGTGTCAACTGCAGGATACGACGGTGTGCATGTAATCTTAGGATACTGCCAGTGTGTGACTATATTTGCTGGGTGAATTGCTCAGTGCAGTCAGTGAGATCCATACTGCTCATCTGAAGGCCATGCTGCATGAATACCTGCTTTTGGGAGGACAGTGCCCAAGCACTTCCTCTCATGTTTTCTCAGGTGGGCAGTTGTTTGCCTGAAAGTGCACTTACACTAAGAAGAGCCCCAGCTGCTGTGGGTTCAGCCTTGTGATTTACCCTGCCTCTTGTGCCACTGTGGCATCCTGTCACCATGGTTGTGATCGTCCTAGGTTGGACTGTTAATTCCTAGAACTGGATGTCCTTAAGTAGGAAAAGCATATTCTTAATGAAGTCAAACACTTCGTGAATTCTTAGCTGTATAAATGGCCAAGGTGTTTTAATAAATTAAAAAATCATGTTAATTGATAGATTTATCTTTTTTTATTCAGTTTGTAATTTTTACTTTCTTACCTCCAGTACTGTTCAAGAAATTTAACATTGCGTTTCTTTGAAATACTACTGAGAAAGCAAAATTGAATCTTAGGTTAATCTTACTACCCTGAAAGATGATTTTTGCAAGGCATGCTTTTGCATGGTACAGGAAAATATGGAACACCCCCACCTCCCCCCCTGCAATCTTTTGAAAAGCCTGTTAAATTTAGCTGTAAGTCCCAGTTAAAATGCCTCAAAATGAGCTTTCATGAAAGCACCATTACTTGAAAAGCCATTTCCTGTAATTCTGTCACTTAAGGTACAGCAGGCTACTCTCTTTAATTCATGAAAATGGGAGCTGGTTGCATAGAAACCCCTCACATCACTGAACAATCTACCACCCAGTAACCAACTTTTATTATTCCTTTTTGCCTTTATCTCTTATATGTACCACATGGATGGTAAAAATGGTAAAACTTTCCACTTCCACTGAGAAACAAGCTTTTTTTCTCCCCCCCTCCCCCTGTATTGCCTGCTGTTACAGAGCATGAATTTTCTGGGAGAAAACTTTTCCTGTAAAATCAGACTCCCTCAGTCAGTTTGTTAAATTGCCTACATCATCTGTTATGCAATACATCTGCCATCATAGGTCTGCTTTGAACTTATAACTCCTCAACTTCTTAATAATTTAGACTGAAAACGATTCTGGCTTATTCCTCATGGTTGGAGTTTCAATCTTTTTAGGCTTCAACCAAAAAAAGCAAAAGCAAGATACCTTTCAGAGATTAAATCGGGGGGGGGGGGGGGGGGGGGGGGGATGAGACGGGAAGTGGAGAAGTATTGTTTCCTTCATTTTAACAATAGTTCTAAGTGTTGGGCACATACACTGTCTCTATGCTTTGGCCTTAAATGTGGTGACCAAATGTGCCACATTAAAGTAGAATGGAACTGCATACTGAAGCACTTACCAAATCAGAACAATATGTTCTTAGGGATTATGTGTAAGCACTGGCAAGTACCTAAAGCACATAATGAGCCTTTGTCTGGTTTTCAGGTGTCAATATCCTTTGCACCTGGCTCTTGAAGCCATTAATACAGTTTGCTGTAAGAAGTGTTGTTTTCCTTCTGTTTCTTTGAAAAGCTGGGGCTGTCTCCTTATAACCTTTTTCACATCTTTGTTGTCTCTCCATATCATATATGCAACTACCTTGTTTTTGTAGTATTCCACAAGAGAACAATCCTAAAACAGCTGGAGAGTCCCCTGCAACTGTATAATGATACTTTGTAAATAAAACTGCATTCTCTTGGAGCACTTCATAGAGAGATACCCAGGGGTACAGCTTGAAAATAGGTTGTAGAAGCTGTGGCTGCTTTCTTCCTCTCTGGTGGTAGTCACTGTAGATTTGTTATACATCAGCTTTGAAAACTTAAAACCAACTTTGCATTTTTTCAAGGTACAGGTATACTGTCTGTGTTCTAGGACAGTTTCCCAGTGCTCTTGAGAAAGTTAACTACAAAGCTGCTGCTTTAATCTGAGAGCTCTGCACCAAAGTACTTCCTGAGAATCACTGGTGTGAAGTTATGTGTCATATAAACTATAGACATGCACACTTGTTAAACTAAGATTTTCAGGGCATCTGAAGGGACTGTTAAGTATTGTTTCATTTAGGTGCTCTTGCCGTTTGTTTTATCCTGTTGGTTTTGTCTCACACTGAACTTGTAAGCTCCCTTAAGACAGGGAACGCCTCCTGTTTGGTTCACTAGGTAAATGTAAGTGCTGCTCTCAAATGGTAAATAACTGGTGCTAGAGGATTTCAGGTAGTAGGATCTGCCATAATCAAAGAAATATAAATGTATACAGGGAACTTAAGTGAGATTCAGCCCTTTCATGCTTCACTTTCATGCTTTCTGCATATTTTCATGCTCTGCTGCCTCCAACCTCAAATGTCCTTTCCATACAGATATTTTGGCAGTAATCAAAATCACCAGGAAATTAAAATTGGTTTGTTTCCCACAGAAACCTGTGACTCTGGACACACTGATAGATACCTCCTCAATAGCCCTACTTCATGGGTTGGCGGTTTTTTTCTTGTTTTGATGTTGTTTTGCGTTTTGTTTTGTTTTCCCCTGCCAGAAACTGCTATCTCAAGAAACAGATATATTCCAAGACTCAAAATGCCTGTTGCCTTTCATGAGACTAGTGCTGTATTTGTACAATTGATACTTTCCAGCAGGTGATTGATGTCATTCAAATAACCTTCAGATACGTGGCTATTCAGAAATGGCTCATACTTTCACTTTATCCCTACTTGGATTTGTTTTTCTTAATAGCAAGATAATAGCAAGATTTCATGCAGAAAATTTTCCTTGTACAAGGAAAAGAGGTTTGCTTGGGTTTGGTTTTGTTTGTTGTTTTTTTTTTGTAATATATAAATTAGATCGGCACTATTTTAGTGACACCTATTTCACAGACTGGGATTCTTTGTATTTAAATTGTGGGCAGAATTAGGGAATATTACTCAGTTTATTACGTATATTTTTACAATTCTTGGATGTCTAAAGAAACAAGTAAGAAATCCGAAACAATCTCAAGCTGAGGTGCTACAGTAATGCTGCTCTTCTGTGTGAGTATTTCTAAGGATGCTGCAATACATTTTTTCACTGACTGCTGCAGGGCTGCGTTGCATCTGGTCCTCAGAAACATGTCACAAGACATGTTACATTGGTGAATACCAACAGATGGTTCCCCTAGCAACAATAAATAGAAGAAAGCTCAGCCTATTCAAGTGATTTACCCTTATAAGTGTGTGGCAGCAAAGATAGATTTTGAACACTAAGGAAACTCATTAGCTGTAAGAATAAAGCAGCAAATGAAGAACAGTAGATCTCTCTTGCACAGCATTGTTGTTTATTAGAATCATATAGAGTGTAATTACTGGGAATTTGCATAGGATATTCTTAACATGCAATACAACCTCATTTTACTTTTTCCTTCTGCAGCTTTTAGTTTTCTGTACTATGGGGAAAAATGCTATATGAGAAGGAAGAAGACCTTTGGGAACTGGAAATAATCATTTGGATAAGTTCACCATACAAACTTTATTAATAATGTCCTGCAGGCTTGCTCAGGCCTAGCATTTGAGTGACATAGGCCACTCAGTGGTTCAGATGTTCATCCACTAAGGGTAAATTCAGAGATTTAAAAACAACAATTATATCGAGTCTGCCCAGCGATAATTCTCAATGTAGCCATGAGAGGTTGTAATGGCGCTCCCAGTAGTATTATTGCTGCTTCTGTGAAGAAAACTACAAAGCAAGACTAAAGATTACTTGTGGGAGCATCTCACTGTAGCTCTGCAGAATGAAGTGTAAGATTATTGTGTTTGGGTAACCTTGACTCCTGTTGTGGAATAGCTACGCATTAGGTACTGCTAACTGCTACACATTGCTTGCTAGAATCTGTGTGGATCTTTCTCTCAGCAACTGGTATCTAGAATATACAACATGTAGGCTCTTCTCTCTGTATTGTTTGTTGTTGGTTTTCAGGTCCTCTGAGTCACCTTTCCTCTGGAGTTTAGAGCTGGGAATGAATCCAACATAATTCTAACTCACTATAGTTCAGTGGTGCTATTTATATTTCAGTGCCATCTCTACATCAGGCATTCCATCTCCCCCGTTCTGTTTCCAGGTGTCTGCCTGACCTCTGCAGTTTGTGCTTATGATTTGTAAAGGCTGGGCTATGGTTATGGACCTTGAGCCTTAGCCTTGGCTAGAACTGTTACATTGTTACTGCTTCTGCACTTTCCGGATGCAAGTGTAATTACTCTTAAATGCTGTGTTGCTACCTAAAGAGTTTTGCTGCGTTTCTATACACCTTAACTGACTACTCTGCAGCTGCTGGCTTCTATTCTATATAATCTTTGAATATATGCATAAAGTTCCAATATTTTTCTCACTACTTCCACTGATTTCAGAGGCAGTGGAATCCACTCATATATTAACACTGCCAGTTTTGCATTTCCTTCGTTGCTGAAGACCTTTTTAATGGACGTTCTCTCTCCTTTTCAGTTCCCTTTGCGTTTGTTTTGCTTTGAATTCATGCTGTAAAACCTCTTAGTTGCTTTGCCCTTGCTGTCCTCTGTATTCAGGTAATGCAGTAGTTTTGTATTTGGGATTTTTCTTCTACTAGTGCAAATGAGAACAAAACTAGATTTTTCAGCTGGAGCAACCATCTTTCTATGCAAGTCTGCACAGACGCATTAAAGGTAGGAGCTGTCATGTCAGGTGTTTGCCTAACTGAAAGTCTAACTGCAATAAGACCTTAGCTACCAGACCCTTTAGACACAGATTACTGTATTTGTCCCTGCTTTTCCTCTCACGTGGTAAATGGGATGAGGGACAGTCTAGGATGGGATGGGTTTTGGGATGGAATTATGATTTAGATATGACAACTCTGAATTGTTTTGCTTGTCCCAAGACAAAGAAAGCAATCTGGTCTTTGGCTTAGCAGGCTGAGAACTGGCAGCTTTGTTTCCTTCAGGGGCCTTGAGCTACACTCCTACAGGCAGAGCCCTGATTTGGGACTTGGGGTAGGTTCTGTGACTCTCCCAAGGAGCTATTAGCAATGACTGCACACCTTATCCTTCTTTTTATCTTTTTCTTTTGCTCTCAGAAGTACAGCAACCCTACTTTTAAGCAGAGATGCAGATGAGGAAAGTAGCAGGTAGGATAGGGAGTGTTTCCATGTAAACACTCCCTATGTGTTCCAAATATGATTTGGAAGAGAAGGAATGCACAGATGGAGGGAAGTCTTAATGCGAGTTCTCCCTCTTAATGAAGCAGAAGGCTGGCGACCTGTGAAGAACTGGCTGAACCATAGAGTTTTGTTTGTTTTCTTGAAGATGGTGGCAACCTTTGAACAAGGTGCATTTGCATTTATTTAAAAGCTAAGAGGCAAACTGAAGCAGCACCCAAGTGACCTGGTAGGACAAGACAATATGACATGATATGCATTAACTTAGATACTTACACTTGAGAGTGCTGTGTCCATATTTGCACAGCCAGAAATTAAAACTTTCTCAAGATTTTCCCAAAATAACAGGCATTTCAACAGTATACTTAAAGTCTTCAGCAACTGTTTTATCCCTTCCAGTGAAACCTGTTTGTTATAATTACATTAAGCTCTGACTCACCAGTGTTTATGATGTGTGTAGGTTAATGCAATCATGCGTTCTGTTTGTCATCACAAGTCCATTTCCGGACAAAGAAAAATGCACACAGGGATGAACAGGTATTTAAAAAGCATGAAACTCTCCTGACTTTTAAAGGGATTTACTGTAGTGAATAATGTTTGTGTATATCCATTTAAATAAGAACATTTTAAGATTATATATCAGGCTAAGGCAGTGTATCTCAACTTTTTAATTACAGAAAGAGTAGGTTCCAGTATATGTTGTATGATTAAAATACTTCCACATATAATTTGTTGGTTACGTGTTTTGCTACAAGTCAGAACTGTATGTCTATTTAAACACGAACAGATGCAAAAAAAAACCAAAACAATCCCAAATCTACTTAATGGTCAGCACCTGAGCACTTTCATAGAATACACTTTGGAAATGCTCATCAGTTAAATTCTGTAGACTATTTGCTCCCTCAGAAATACTCCATCACTATTCAGTTCTTGAGATCATTTTATATATTTCATTTAATAATAGCTTTTCACCTTTTGGCATCTAGCCATGGCCATAAACATGATGAATTAATTTTTCAAATACAGTCTAAAGAAAGGCTAGAAATAGCTTGCATTAGTGGAACAATTGTATCAATTGTCATGCATGTCATTACACTGCATGTGTAATTAGAAAATACTGCAACAATTAGTTGCTCTTTTCTATCTCAGATTTGCAAACAACAACAAAAAATAATGGCTGTGCTGAAATAAGGCTTGGTTTGGTTTGTTTTCAAGGATAAGCATGTTCATATAAATCATAGTTTAGGATTGACACTCATCCTGTTACTGCAAACAGTAATATTAAGGATGTGAAGCTGCTTGAGTGAGTCCAGAGGAGGTCCACAAAGATGCTCAGAGGGCTGAGACACCTATTCTAT
Organism: Pezoporus flaviventris; assembly: GCF_033815535.1. Lineage (NCBI taxonomy): Eukaryota > Metazoa > Chordata > Aves > Psittaciformes > Psittacidae > Pezoporus > Pezoporus flaviventris. The sequence goes on from NW_026892549.1 coordinate 39,047,711, forward strand.
GAAGACACGCTAGAAGAGTTGCACTTGTTCAGCCTGGAGAAGGCCTAGGGGAAACCTGACAGCAGCCTTCCAGTACCTAAAGGGGCCTATAAGAAATCTGGAGAGGGACTTTTTACAAGCACATGTAGTGATAGAACAAGTGAGAATGGCTTTGAACTCAAAGAGGGTAGATTTAGATTAGATACAAAGAAGAAATTCTACCCGATGAGGGTGGTGAGGCCCTGGCAGAGGTTTCTCAGAGAAGCTGTGGCTGCTTCATCGCTGGCAGTGTTCAGTGCCAGGTTGAATGGGGCTTGGAGAAACCTGCTCTAGTGGAAGGTGTCCCTGCCCATGGCAGGGGGTTGGAGCTGGATGAGCTTCAAGGTCCCTTCCAACCCAAACCATTCTGTGATTCTATGAAACATAAGAATCTGGGAGAAATCTGGGAATACCCAGTGTCTAGATTCTTACTATGAAATAATTCTTGAGAATACTGAGGGAAAATGCACAATAGTTCATGTAAATATTATTTTTGCTTGAATCTAGGTGTTCACTTGAAAAAATCATTGGCGTATTGAACATAGGAACAGCCTCCAATTTCTTTGTAAACAAAGGAAAGTGTATGAGAGGAATACCTACCTGCCTTTCTTCTCCTCAGGCAACCATAAACAACCTGAAGATGGTTATGCCTGAGCTCAAATAAAATTAATAGGTACAAAGGTGAAGCTTAAAGGTGGGGAGACTCCTCCATACTCACCCCCAAAGGGGGAGAAGTCCTATATAAAATCATTTTCCTCATCAAGACCCATTTCTCAGAGCAGAGATGGAGCTGTACTCACAGTTCATGGCTCTGGACAATAAACTGAAGAGATGGAGACAAGCAAGGTGTTTAGTCTCAGTGTAAGCTATTTAATACTAACTATGCAGATATTAATTTCATTTCCTGCTCCTAACGATTTCTTCAGTAGCTCACTAAACGTTACTCTTCTTTTAGGGTGTTTAACTGGCCTCCTCTGACAGGCTCCGCGCCCGGCTCGGCGCTTCACAAGCAGCAATAGAACCGCGGCCTCCCTGAGGTAACGTCGCCCGCCGCCACAGCCACGCGGCGCTGCCTGACCCGGCTTAGCGCCTGCTCCAGGAGGTGGCGGGCCCGCTCCCGCCGCCTCAGCGCACCGGCAGGGCTAGGGCGGGGCGGGGCTGCCCCGGTTCCACAGCTGTGCCTCGCAGCTCACCGTTTCTCCCTGCCGTAGAGCGGTGAGGCTCCACTCCCGGTTAAGTCTCTGGCCCGGCAGGGCTGCCCCGCCGCCGTGTGGGGTTGAGGGTTGCCCCTTAATGAAGACGGGCTACAAAATGGCAGTCGCCATTTGCCATGTAGTCCGGTGGCGCTGAGAGGCGGCCAGGGGCTGTGGCCTCTCTGAGGCAGTGTGTGCTGGCAGGGCTCGTCTCTGCCGCTGGAGCAGGCCTTTTCCCCAGGACCCAGAGAAGTCTGTTCTGAGCCTGGCTTGGGGAGGCGACCTCTGCCCTGTTGGCGAGCTGCGCCGGCCGCTGCGCTGAGGTGGGGTTCCTGGGTTGCATGGGGCCCGCTTCTGCAGCGCCACACAGGGGGTGCTGCTGACGCTGTGCAGGTACCCTGCCTCTGCAGGTGACCTGTTTCTCGTTTTGTTTTGTTTTGTTTTCCTTTAAACTTTATAGATAAGCAGTGCTCAAAAGAGAAAGAAAAAAAAAAAACCAAACAACAACCTCTGTGATTAAATGATTAAAATGGCAGAAGATAACTACAAGGCAAGAAGTACACGTGATACAGGGTTCGGGCACATTGTGACAAAGCCATGCATAACTGAAGAAAAGTCTCTGTAAGTTCCCTAAGTACCTGAAACAGATCTGGCTTTAGTATACAGTACTTATTTACGCAACATACTATTAACTAGTGAACCATAATACGCGTTGCAAATACTATGCTATATGATAAATTCCTTAAAGCAAGTATATGTGTTCTTTTCTCCCTCCCTGGTACTTATAGGTATGCAGCTGCTAAGAAAAGAAAGGAAAAGGTACCATTATCCATAGAAAATACTGCACACAAATCAAAAAGAAGAGGCTAACTTAAAAAGTCTTTGCAGTTATTTCTCTGAAGCAGTGCATTCAGTTCTGTGTAAATACAAAATGGTTTTCAATTTTCATATTTAAAAGCAAGGTTGGTTTCCCCCCCCCCCCCTTTATTTTCCCCTTCAAAACCTGCACTCTGGAATTCCAGTTTCAGTGTACTGTCAAAACCGAGGTTCAGTGTTTTGTTCTGCAGTATTTTGAAATTATTAAGTGTAAAACTATGTTCCTGTACAGAAATCTGTTAGTATGAGGATGTATAATAATAGCATCAGCATATCAGATGCAGTTATTGAGTTTTTTTCTGGCAAAAAAAGTGAGCTGTTTATATCTTAATTTACTGTGGGCTCTTGGTGAATCTGTTCTGAAAATACACAGAATCCCTATTTAAGACTTTTTGTACCCCCAAATTGAAGTCCATCTCAGTTCTTGATATGCACTTTCAAACTCTTATGCATTTATTTTTCTAACATTATATCCTTTAATCCTCTAATGTTAATCCAGATTGATGTAAATTACTGAAATTGTAGCACATAAAGTAAAAATGGAAGAGTTCACCTAAGTTTTATTCCAAAAATAAAAACGTGACTTGAGTCAAGCACAGCTATTTTCTTACTGGGCTAAGATTTTCTTATGGTAGTCTGGCTAGAAGGCAAGATGGATATAAATTTCTACAAGCTATTTCAGGCCCATTTAAAATAGAAGGCTAGTTCAAGTGTAAATGAATTGTTTTGGAAACAGGGAAAGTATGAACTTCTGTGCTGGTACTTGCAGCTCTGTGGTGTTCCATGATTAGGAACTGTATCCTGGGCTGCATCAAAAGGAGCATGACCAACAGGTCGAAGGAGGTGATCCTGCCCCTCTACTCTGCTCTCATGAGACCTCACGTGGAATATTGTGTGCTGTTCTGGTGTGCTCAGCATAAAAAGGACATGGAACTGTTGGAACAAGTCCAGAGAAGGGCCACGAGGATGATCAGGGGACTGGAGTACCTCCCGTGTGAAGACAGGCTGAGGAAGTTGGGGCTGTTCAGCCTGGAGAAGAGAAGGCTGCGTGGAGACCTCATAGCAGCCTTCCAGTATCTGAAGGGGGCCTATAGGGATGCTGGGGAGGGACTCTTCATTAGGAACTGTAGTGATAGAACAAGGGGTAGTGGGTTCAATCTTAAACAGGGGAAGTTTAGATTGGATATAAGGACAAAGTTCTTTACTGTGAGGGTGGTGAGGCACTGGAATGGGCTGCCCAGGGAGGTTGTGAATGCTCCATCCCTGGTGGTGTTCAATACCAGGTTGGACAGAGCCTTGGGTGAAATGGTTTAGTGTGAGGTGTCCCTGCCCATGTCAGGGGGGTTGGAACTAGATGATCTAGTTGATCCTTTCCAGCCCTAACTATTCTATGATTCTATAGGAACGTTACCTGGAGCAGTATGTTTGTGCATGTTGGAGAGTGAGTGGCACTGTGTTATTCCTTCCTCAGAATTACATGCTGCCTTGTTGATACATGTGCAGAGTAAGTGATTTATCCAGTACCATCCAAAGTTCTTGATTAAAAGAAATACTGTACCTGTGTTTTTGACTCCTGACTACATGGAAGACTTAGTGAGCAGTGCAGGGGCAGCTTGGTTGCTTTAAGAGCTGCCAGGACCAGTTATGCAGTGTTTCTGCCAAATGTATTCAGAATCAAAAGTTCATTTGACAAAGACAACGATTCTTGCTGTGGTATGTCTGGAGAGGCTCGCTAACAAGGGGCTCCTGAGTGCAGGCTTGTCTGAGGAAGAGAAACATTTTGCATCAGGAAACCCAAAGTTACTCTCTTTACCAGCCGCCTGTCAATAAGGAAATGGAAGATAAGGGAATAATGAGCAAAGTGCTGATACACTGCAGAGCTATGAGAGTAATCAAAAACCACTCTTGTATAGGAAGGGGTTTTGAAGTATTGAAAATTATGGTGATTTTTTTTTTTTTCCTCTAGCCCTAGTTTTGAGGTGTAATCGGAATCATCTGAGCACACTTAGTATGATAGGTTGTATGTCTGTAGCTTCACTTTCGTTAGTTCTTACAAAATTTTCTTCTCTAGAGATGAGTTCTAGCTATCTACCCCAAAGAAATAGAAGAGAGGAGAGCCTATGGATCAGCAACAGAAAATGAGGAGGTGAAGAAAAGCCTTGTAGAAACCTTGAGCATAACTGGTCAGGTGAGCACTAAACTTCTTGTCTATTATTCTGCCTGCTGAGCTTCAGTAACGTAGAGCCAGAGAACAGAGAACAAGGCACCTTTGGCTTGGCTGTTTCAGGGAAGTTGGGAATGCACCTGCAGGAACAATCAGCGCTTCACTGAATAGGACTTTTTCTTTTGTTGTTGTTACTGTTTAATTAATTTTCATGCAATTGAGCGGAGCTGAACTGCAGCAGAATTAACAAGCTGCAATTTGTCTGGCAATTATGACATAAGTTCAGAGTAGGCATTTTTAGTAAAGACTCCTGCATTACAAACTAAAATATGGAGCTGTATTCCTCGTAGTGCTAATGGGACAAAACAAACATGCAGAGTTGTTTGCTGTGATGGATTATCACTGTGCTGTTTGATAAGGCCATGTAGCTCCTAAAATGGGGAGGGGGAGATAAGAAGAAGGTGAGGGAGCTGCAGCAGGGGAATCTAAAGGACAGAAGAGTGCACGGTAAAGGTGGTGGTCAGCCTAGGCAGCTGAAGAAAGCACCTGTTCTACTGTTTATGGAAAGTGCAGGGACTGCTCTGCAGGTAAAAATTTAGAAGAAACAACCATCTAATGCATGAAATCAGTCTTCTGCTGGTTCCCTCCTAACTTGTCTTACCTTTCATGCAACTTTAACTTCTTTGCACAGCTCTTGCTTTGGGAGTTGAACAGGTGACATAAATAGTGGGGAAAGGGTGGTTTGTGTGGGGTGATGAATTGTGACTGATGTGTTTGGTACTTCAGCAAAAGTAACAATGCAACATTAACAAAGTAAGGCCTTGGGATTGACGTGGTACACCAGAAACCTGAAAAATAATTTGAGAAACTGACATTGCTTAATTGTGTAGTATTTCTGCAAGGAATTTCCCCCTCTCTGGGGAAGTGAAGTTCTCTAAATAATGCGTTGTGTAGGGCTGTACATGCTTTCTTTGTGGCAAAGCTGGAAAGCTGTATGACTGTGGCTAGAATGCCACTACTCTGGGATAAGTGTCTAACAGTGTAAGGCTGAGCTTTCCCATCTGAATGCTGCACAGCAGGCAAGAAGCTTGTGCTGACCACAGCTGAAAACTGGCCTGTGGTAATGGCATTATGACAAGGGGGGAGGATGTATGAGATTTTTAATTCTTTATTGTTGCTTTGTAAGGAGCAAGGCATGTTAGTAGCCTCTTGCTGGCTGGTCCTCTTTTTCTCCACCTTTTACCCAGTTGATCCTTCCTCAGGCACTGACTGTATCCTGCTGTGTGGAAAGGGAGTACTGATACTGTATGTGAAAAAATGAACTACACTTTATATGTGGAATGCTTTTTCACATATATATGTGGAAAAGCAGAACGACGCATTTGAAAACACTAGTTTGAGTTAATTTGACAATATTTCTTTTGAAATGTATGAAAATTGAAGAAAATTAACACATTTCCTTATATAGCATGATGAGAATTAATAAAAGGAGTAACTTTTAGTAGTAGAGCATGTGTGAGATACACATCTCTCAGAATAAGGGAAGAGTTAAAGATAGCACATATCCTTTCACATCTTTCACTGTTCCTCTGCCCTTGTAGCCAGAATATCAAGATAAAGTGTAAGGCTGTAGAAAACGGCTCTTTGCCTGCCTGCTTAGCCTGACAGTATTACGGCTGATGGCAATTAAAGTCGCTGGAGTCAATTTTTTATTTTTTTCTTCTTCCAGTTCTGAAGGTAGCACACTGACTGTGAAGGGAGGTGCATTCATTACACTGGTGATGTGTTCAGCCCACCTGAGATAATGGCATAATTACTGCTGTCACTCTATTTAGACAGCTGTTTGTCTAACATTCTCATGGACGCTATCTTTTTGGCTTTGCTTGAGCCTTTCTCACTTTACACATGATCGTCCTGGGTTCAGCAGTAGCAGTCATTTTTCTCCTTCTTGGTAGCTGGTGCAGTGCTGCGTTTTGACTTTCAGCTTGGGAACAGAGCTGATAACAATGATGTTTTGGTTTGGCCAAGGACTTTGTGAGCCTCATGCTCTGCCAGGGAGGAGGGGAAGCCAGGAGGAAGCAGAGACAGGACACCTGACCCAAACTGACCAAAGAGGTATTCCATACCACAGCACGTCATGCCCAGGATGTAACTGAGAGTTACCCAGAAGGGCTGGTACACTGCAGGGTTGGAGGAGGTATCGGTCAGTGCTTGGTTGGGTTGGGGGGGGGGGGGGGGGGGGGGGGAGTTATCAGTCGGCTGATGGTGAGGTATTGTGTTCTCTTCCCTTGTTGTTTCTTTTATCATTATTATCATTGGTGGTAGCAGTAGCGATTTGTGTTATACTTTAGTTACTAAACTGTTCTTATCTCAACCCGTGGGAGCTGCATTCTTTTCGATTCTCCTCTCCGTCCCTCTGGGAGTAGGGGGAGGGCAAGAAGAGGGGGGGAGTGAGTGAACGAGCCCTCTGCCTAGTTTTAAACCATGACAATGATTCAGAAGAAAATTCTCTCTTCTTCAGTCTTCTGCTGCAGCAGAAACAATAAGGAATCGTTTATCCATCCAATTCACAGAGCAGCGTTTGCACTAACCCCCAGAGATTTCTCTGGTAAGCAACCTGAAACACTTGAAAGGGATGTAATTTCCAGGGTGTCAGTGTTCACAGCTTCAACAATTTATTAAGCTGGGCATACTGGTGAAAGAAAGATCTGCTTGTATTGAATCTGTGTTATTATTCCTATGTTGTGTGCAATGACTGGAAATTCTGTGTTCAATAGCAAGGTCAACTCTGTAAAGCAGGTAGCAGCACTTCTGCTAATAAATACATACTTCCTGCCTTGTATTTAGCTAGGTTTTATTTTTGTAGAGGACAGGAGCTCATTGTCCATCTTCCTTTGTGGCTAAATGTGAGAGCCAGCCTAAGATTCAAACCTGTTGGGAGTGTAGAACAGGGTATAAGAAAGAAACGCATGGGGTTGGAACTAGGTGATCTTAAGGTCCTTTTCAACCCAAACCATTCTGTGAATTCCAAGTGAGGGAAGGTATTGAAGTGGAGTAAGCAAATTAAGGCACTCAGCTCCAGTTTCACTGAGATGCCATGTGAAGAGTTTCCAGTATGTCCTTTTCCTGAGCAGTGCCCCTCTCCCAGATCCACATGCTGGTCTTACTTTCTTGTTGCGAATGTCAGTTTAAATGTCCAACTTCCATGTGGGTATTCACATTAGAATATCTAAGATGAGTTCTGTGTCTTGCTCCCTCCCCCAAATTAGGAACTTAACATTTAGATGGAGCAATGTGAAGTGTCCAAATAGATTATGTCATTTTCTGAATGCTGTCCTACTCATTAGTATCTGCCGCATGGCACTGCAAGTAATAATAAGAATTCTGCAGAACAGAATACAGAGGAACTAGAAAGTATTCTCTTGAGAGGGAAAATTGATGTCAATTTTTCCTTTCATCCTGGCAAGGTTTCTTATGTTGGTTGGTACTTTCTAATTGCTGTGAGCAAAGACACAAAGTTATGTAAAAGAAGTTCCAGCCTTTGCCCAGAAATCCATAGATTTCATTCCTGCTGTGCTGTGCCGTATTCAGAGTTAATTGGATGACCCAGTTTTAAACCTGAAATACTGTGTGAACTTAGAGACTATATCAGCAACATTACAAGTTGCTTAAAGAGCACATCTGCGGTCTTCGGTACAAAGAGCTGGAGGACAGAACACAGAGTTGGAAGCATGTTAGTGGTTAACGATGGAAAAGAGAGGTGACCAGTGGAATGGGAATGTATACAATGACCATATGATAGAAGCCAGATATTTCCATTTTAGTTAAATTCTACTTTGTGAGAGACTGGTATGAAGGCAGTTCAGGGTACTGTGTTCATCATTTATTGCATTGCAGTAAAGCATTATCCTGCTTCTTTCCATATGCCATTTAGTGTTTGAAATAGATCAGTTGAGAAAGAATTCAGGAAACTCTTAAGTTCCCTTTACAAACTAAATCAGATTGTAAGTTTTGCATTTCTGTTTCATTCATCATGTGCCTTTGAGACCTCCTCAAGTTCTTGTTAATAATTCAGCCTTTACCTATTCTAGGTTTATTGCTCAGAGAGACATTACCTTTTGCTGAGTCCAGCATATGGCCAACAGGAGCTATGTCAGGTGAGTGCAAACTTTAATTTTTCACTTTATTCTCCTTTGTCACTTATCAGCTTTGGCGTAGAATTATAATACAAGCAGTTGGGTTTGTGTATGTCAACAACTGTTAGCTTGGGTAGCTAACTTACTTTGAAACAGCTGGAGAAATGCCAAAGATCTCAAATGTCTTGAAGGCTGTCAAGCTTTTACTTTTTATTTGTTGTTGCAGCAGCTGAGAACAAAGCAAGTCCTGAAGCAAACTGGAATAGGTAAGAAAGAATTTTCAAATGTCATATTCTGTGGCACCCGGGAGAAAAAAACAAATGTATTGTGTTGTTCTGACTCCCTTCCCATAGAATAGATAAGTCCTTGTCTCATTCTGCTAACATGTCATAATTACCTTACAGATGGTCAGCTAGTAGCTATGAAGCATTGCTTTGCTTGCAGCTGTATTTCTTAACCTTTTTCTTTTTTTTTCTTTCTCAAGTAATGAAATTAAAGTTATCAAACTAGGAAAAATAGCTGACTCCTGATTTCATCCTAACACCAAGAACATTGTGAAAGAAAATTACTCACCGAGAACTTGTAATTAAAAATAATGGTTACTGGCTGTTGCTTCTTAATGTGGCCTTCATACATTTGTAGTAGCACAGCTGTATTTGACTCAGGTTGCAGTAGAAGCCTTAATTCCATTCACGAATGTTTTCTAAGGGTAGAACTTCCCTTGTGACTGTGGGCTCGTTCAGCCACTTCTCTTTCTACTGCTGTGCAGAAACTACTTGCTAGAGAGAGACTTTTGAACTGGGTGGTGCATGTCTTGGTGAAATACAGGTCTCTGTGACTGGTAAAAGTCTTAGTTATATTTATTAGGGAACTCTTTGGCCTCATCTCTGAAAGAAAATGACAGTGCTTAGTTTCTATAGGCCTTACCTGTTAGCTTCTTTCAAAAGAGTGAGTGTGTTAAGTCATACCTTAAAAGCTGCTAGTCTTGAGTTACGAGTTTGTAGTGTTGATGGTTTTGATGATGGGCAGTGCCTCCAGTATTGGAAGATGAATAAGCTTTTACAACCTTGATATTATAAGAAAGAATGGGTTGTGAAGGGTGCAGCCTGTACTACTTTCATTATAACTCCTGTCTGAAGAATTGACTCATGGTATACTTTTTTCTGCTGACGATCTTTGCCAAAAAAATAAAATGGTAGCTCTCTTTCCGTCAGGATTCATGGCCCTGTCAGTGTCAACCTATTGTGAAATGAAACACAGGGATTTCATTATCAAAAATTTTAAAAAGAAAAATCAGCTCACTGAGAATATTAATGCTGTAGGTAACGCAGTTTCCAACTAAGGATTTACATACCTAAGTGTTTGCTCTTAAAAGAAGAAAAAGTCTTGCATAGGTTCTTATGTATGTATATAAGTAACAAGAGTAGCTCTTTTTAAGTCATGGTGATCATGAAGCTAATGACAAGACAGTTTGCACTGTCACGCTAAGGTGATCTTCTCTCTTGAAAGATAAAATCTAGTTAGATTAGCACATTTTTGCAGAGATATGCAGTTATCCATGTGTATAAAAGGTTTGACTCCTATTAGCTAGCAGATGCCTGTGTCCTTGACAAAGCTGTATTTGCAAGATAGATACCTCTATAGAATGCACAGTGGTCTGTACTGTATGCCATAGTTTCCTCTCCAAAATGCTTTGTGACTTGCAAATATATAAACATTTTGGGACTAGGTGGAGGATCTTGGACTTCTGCAGTGATGCCTATTCTTGTAAGGCTGCCCTAAGGCCCAGGTGTATTGGTTTGCTGTAGGACCAAGTAAACCCTCTACTCTGTCCTTGATTGACATAGTTACAGGTCTACCATGGAGGTTGTACTGAACTTGTAGGTCTGCAACTGCACCTTTTTTGCTGCCCTCCCAGCCTTCCCTCTTTCTCACATTTGGACCTCGGTGAGCTTGCTAACTGCAGTTATACATCTCCTTGTTGCAGGTGTGTTGTTTTCTAACTAAAGCTTTCAGGAGATAGAAGTTTCTGTGGAACAGTTCTTTAGGAGGACTCTGTCACTAATAAGCAGCATACTGTAAATGCTTGGATAAAGACTTTATGATACCTTGTAGTGGGGAGGTATCCTGCCAGTTGATCTGCAGTGGGCTGCTTGAGTTCAGCTCCGAGCCTGACAATGAATACCAATTGAGATTCATATGTAAATGATGTGCTGTGCACAAAAATATTTAGGTGTAAGAAGGTAGAGGCATCTCTGGCTTTTTTTTTTTTGTGGATAATAATGGAAAACATAGAAATATTTAGGGAAAATTTTCTTCCTGGCATTGAAATCTGGAACAAGAAGTGCTGCTTAAAACTGTTTGAAAGAGTGCTGTCTCTGCTCTTTTTAGTTTCCTGGGTAGGCATAGAGCTAGAAGAGTGATGCTGACCCCAAGGTGGGTCTCATCTTTACAACTGACTACTCCTTGGAAAAGGAAAAAATCTGTCCATTTTTTCATAAATATTTTCCTACTCAAGCAGGATTTTACTCATTTCAGCAAGGTGGAGAGTTTCCTCATTCAGTGTTCTCTTCTGCTTCTATCCTCAGTTTAGGCATCGGGCAAATGCATATATTGTAATATATTAACTTTGAGATTAGCCAGCAAAACCTGGAGGTATAGGGAGAGCAGAAGCTGTTCTCCTTCAGGTTCCTATCTCTAAGTATCCCAGCTAGGCAGTCTGGATACCAACTATGTAATCAGTATCCACTTCACTTCCATCATGGGACAATCCTGTCATGTTGATAGCATGTCCAAAGGACCTGTCACTGAGCTATTTGGTACATGGTTGTGTTTCCTCTAAATAATTGGTATAAAACCTGTTCTGAAACAAAAGGAAAAGAAAAGGGAACATTTTTGATATTGGAAGTATGTAATATAGATGTTGCTAGCAGTTTTCCTGCATATATGGGGAATAAACTCAGTCTGAGGGTATTAAGCAGGAGAAGTTGTAAAAAGTTAAAAGTGGGATGGCAGTTTTTGTGTTCCCTTGTAGGTTTTTCACACTATACTTTAAACTTACTGGAGGGCTTAAGGATTACTTCCATCTCACTTGAAAGAAGAGGGCATGTTTGGTGCACATCATGTTGTCTTCACTTGTTCTCTAATCGTTTCTGTCAGTAGTTACATGGATGATCTTTATACTTTGTGTGTAGCCTGTGAAGTGGATATAAAGACCTGTCAAACTATCTTTTCTAATACATTTTCTTTTGTGGAAACAAACCTAACGTAAATGTCGCCTGCAGTATGAGCAACTGTAGCAGATAGAGCATTAAATTAATGGCTCTGAGAGGCAAGCCAGGAAAGATTGTAAGATGAGATAAGTATGTCAGGTAATGGTACATGACTCAAAAAAATTTCCTGTGATTAAAAATGAGTTCAGGAAAGAAGAGTATATCTCCAAAAAGTTACAGAGCATTTTACAATCACCTATCTTTTGTACTTTTGTAAAACAGTTAAAAAGTCTTTTGCAATTATAGGGAAAATCCCCCATTCATTTAATGAAAAGGATATTTTTCAGCTTTTTTATATTCTTTTTCAACAAATACCTTGAATATGCTGAAGAGTAGGGAATTTGCTCATAAATGTGTCTGGTATGATGCCTCATGTTTTGTGGCAAGATCACTGTTTCAATGAAAAACTATTATAAAACTAAACTGCTTGCTGTATTGTAAATCATACATACTATCATCGAATGTAGAGGAAGTACCAGTGTTAGTCAAAGAAAGTGACTTGAGTTTAGCAGCTGATAATATATAGGAAGGTGATGTTAGTGGAGATACCTTGCTGGTATTCTTTTCATAGGTCCCGAGAACAGAAGCAGTTTATATGCTGGCAGGTTTTGGAGGGTCTGCAGAAGTCAGTGAACAATAAACTAAAGTTTATTATCAGTGATTCATGTAAATAGGCCAAGTTGCTTCTCACTGGTAGTGGTTTGGCCTCTTTCCCTTTTCAAGAGTGAAAGACTATGGCTACTGACTGTAATAATGCATATATTGTAATACAGAGAAACTAGCTGATTTAATAGCTGGACAAAAGGTGTTGGTATGGTGATTTGTGATGGCATGAGGTTGCTCAGCTGAGAACTACACAGAGTTTAGCAGCACTGCTGAGAAAATGTGCTTGGTTTCACACCCTCATACAGTGAACTGGCTACTGTGAAATGGACACCTTCTTTTGACTAATCTGTGAAAAGGCATTTGGAACAGAAAATTAATCCACTCTCTGAGCTGAAAGGCAGATGCTCTTTGTGGCAGGCTGAAAGACTGAGGATGCAACATTTACAAGGAACAACTAAGAATGCAATTTGGAGTACTTGTTAAATCAGATAATGTCCTTTCAGCTATAAGCAGTTGTGGTGAAGAATCTACACCCTCTTCTCCCTTCATAAATTAGGGTGGTCTTTCCATATGTAATAGTCTGTTCTGTCCTGGGGCACATCTTTTGCAAGCCAATTAGTTCCATGAGAATCAAAATGGGGAAAACAGTGTTTTAGCCTTCGGGTTCACAACTGTGGACAAGGATGCTACAATGCTGGCACTTCCTTAAGGTATCTTGATACAGCTATCTTAAGATTTCCTCATATTTGCCTCCACAAGCTGCAGTCATTCCTCTGGATTCCTGGCAAAGTGTTCCTGAAGTGGGGAGTCGTGGGGTGGCTGCCACATCCTAGTAGGTTCCAGTTTTCAGAGAGTTCTGTGGAGATAGTTAATCTGAGTTTCTCTTTTGATTGGTAGTATCAGCTTGCTCTGACATCTGATTAACCTGTACTTACTGCTGATAACACATGCATGCACAAACTTGGGTATTGCACAAATTTGGGTATTGGCAGCAGTGTTTCTCTTCAACTCTTATCTGCATTTTACCATGAGCTGTCTGAAAGAGAATAAAGGGAATACCTAACCACTTGGAAAGCAAGGACTACAGATGGTTCCTCAGGGAGCAATGGCAAAAGCTCTAATAACAAGCACAAGGCAGGAAAATGGTAGTACAATCTTAAACCAAAGTGAAACAGGAATCCCCCTGGGACCTAGAGCCAGCAGCAGAATTGCACTGTAAAGCAACACAAGGGCTGCAGATGAGGTGTTTGAAAGTCAGGAAGTTGGCAGTAGAATGGAACCTGCTGAAGCAGCTGGAGAGGAACCCAGCAATCAGCACTGCAGTGCTGCAAGGGCTCAATAAATGACTAATTTAACTTGGTGGCGCTCTGAAGGAGGTGTTTGCCTTAATTACTGTAGTCCCTCAGAGGCATAGAGGGAAGAATTCACTACACAAAAGTGTATTTTTAGATCTGTAAGAAGTCATGCTATACTTTTCTTCTGAAACAGATTTATTTGTCCCACTTCTTCCCCTGCTCCCCGGTAGCAAGCTCTTACGTTAACCTACCATTCCTGGGGATTTCACCTTTGTCTTTTCATCATCCACTTGGTTACTATCTCCATGCTCATGATCTTTCATAAGACAGACCATGTTCATTGGCGTGTTGTTGTGTGTGTCCCACATAACCCAGATGCTCCTTGTATTTTTGAAGTGAGCTGGAGAGCAAGTTTTGTCTTTTCCTCTAAGAACTCAGCTTTTTCTTTTCTTGTCATGCTTTCCTGTCTGTTCTGAATTTAGTCAGTTACAGATGCATAGTCTGCTTGTCCTAAATCAAGTAATTAAGTAAGGGTTGGAAAATTAATGGGAAAACTACATACAGTTATGCTTCTGTCTGTATTATCAGTAAAAAGTGCATGGTGTTCTACCACAAAGTTACAACAATACCTTTTTAAAAAGAAGCCACAAGAACTGCTGGTTCTGGGACTATTGCTTGTGAGGAACGAACATTGTACTACCACTATGAGAAATTTATTATGGTCCTGTTTAAATAGCTGTAAGGTGGGCTGAGGTGTAGTTTTCTGTCTTTATTTAATCTGGCTTCTCTGAATCTTAACAATATTGTGAAGTTTTAATGTTGAAAGCTTAGAATCATAGAATAGTTAGGGTTGGAAAGGACCTTAAGATCATCTAGTTCCAGCCCCCTGCCATGGGCAGGGACACTTCACACTAAACCATGTCGCCCAGAAAACTTCTGTAAACTTTGTATGGTGCAAATATGTAAACCTTATTTGTTTATCTATTGTCTGTAAGTATTTGTCTACCTGAAATATGGAGTCATCTTTTTAAGTAGGTAGTGTTCTAAGTCCTGTGTTGTACAGAAAAGGGAAAATATTAGGAGAGTTTTGGGAGGCATTTTCTCTAGTGTTCAAAATTAGATGAAAGAAAGATCTTTGCCAGTTCCTTTCTGAACAGAAGTGAAAAGGCTGTATCCCTCCTTATTAAAGTCCTGATGACAAATGGGTATGAATATTTCATCAGCCAGAAGAATATTTTGTTACCATTCAAACTTAGTCTTATGCTTTCATGAACTCAAGACTTTCAAATCAGAATAATTTTATAATCTGTGCCAAAGCCTAATTTTATTAAATAATATATACTAAACTTCCAGAATTTTGCAAGAACTGTTTATTTCATAAAAGAAAATAATTACATTTGAGAATAGGTTTTGAGGGAGAGTTTTTTTTTAAAAGCAGGTCCTGAAATAGGGTTCTGCTTTACAGTATGGGGTTTTGTGTAATTAAATATTGGTTGCCTCAATAATTACTCAGTCAAGAGCAGTATGTCCTTATGGACTTAAATACTTGCTTACTCTGCGTGAAGGAAGAAAAGAAAAAGGAAAAAGGAAAGATGAAAAAGAATTTATTTACCTTAAAATATTTGCCTTACAAGTTCCACACCACACTCAAATCTATTTCAATTAACAGTTTCTATATAAACAGTATCTAGCATTAAAGTTTAGTTTAAGACATATAAAGCCTGACTGTTAGCACCGGGTGATACTGGAGCATGCATATCTTCATCTGTCTTCCTTTAAGCAGGTAAAAATAGTGACCATGGGAAAAATGTATCTGGCTCATCTGTTTATAGAGCTGTTGGATCTCAGTGGTTTTGCTTCTTGATATGCTCTGAAGGATCTATAGAGCTATAGGTCTCACTACTCTTTGGTTTGAAAAACATCAATTTTTTGCATGTTCTGAGGGAAGCTAGCCTGGAAAAAGTTGTGGGTAAAGTGCCAGTAGGCACTCTGCAGTGAGGGCTGGCTGCCCTGCAAGGGCAGGTGAGCCAGGAGCTGTGGGTGCCTGTGAGGCAGCAGAGGCAGTGGCCTCACTGAGCATGGGCCATCCTGGCAGAACCCCAGCCAGGTGAGGGTGATAGGCCCAGGGATGGCAGCTGGGAATGGCCAACAGTCCAGTGACTGCCAGGCGAGTCTGTATCCACAAGGCAGACTCAGGGTCTGGCTAGGAGATCAAGTCCACACATTAGGGTTTGCATCTGAATGAAAACGGGGTACATGTTCTGGCAGATGCATGGCTGTAGGATAGCTTGGGCAGGGACCAGCAGTGATGGCCTGAAGTTAAATGCAGCTCCCAAGGAAAGCAGATGCTCTGACATTGCATACTTTTGCAAAATTGTGTAATCCATTGTGTTGCTTATGTCTCTTTGCATATGCTGGGCATTCCTTTGTTTGTTGTTGCAGTTGATAAGCAGTTTTACATCTGGCTTGAGTCAGAACTCACATACTTGTCTGCTGCAGGTCTGTTTTCTCCTAATATTGTGAATTCATGAGCACCTTTGTTATGTCATAGTACAGCCCACTCAAGATAAGAGTCATTCTAGCATGGATGGCTTCGGTTGCTGACACAACCTAATAGCCTTGTCAAGGATTAATTCTGGATTTTGCAGTAGTTTCCTTTTGAGTAATCATAATAAGATCTTTCATCAGGAACTTAACTCATCAACTTGCATGATTGTCTCATCATCTTTTGGCAGCTAATTTTTTAAAGTGTTTTCTTTGTACAAATAGCAAACCCCGAACCTCTGGTGGATTTTACATAGGGTACCATATTCCTTCTCTTTTTGTGACATTGCACTGTACTTCCTTTCTACAGGAAAGGTACATACTTATGAACTAGCAAATACATCAACTGCTTCAGAATCTGACTGTCATCTGAAAGGTTTTCTTCCTTTTTCACTGGTGTTCAGTAGTTGAAGGTACAGAATAAACCGTGGTTTATGACTCCTCATTTTTCCTCCTTTTTGTTCCTGGAGCCCTGGAGGCCAGCAAAACACTTCTGAAATCGCTATAGGTCTGAGATGCTTAGAGAACAAATCCTGCAAAACATGACTCTCTCTAACCTGTCCCTGTCTGTTTTGGGGATTTTTTTCCTTTTTTTTTCTTTTTTTTTTTTTCTTCTTTTTTCCTTCCCCTGTAGAAGCCAAGTTATATGAATTTGCAGTTTCAAAACCAGCAGTCTTCATATTTTGTGACCTTTTCCTGTCTGATCTTTCTCAGTAGTGATGAGAGGAAAGCAGTGTTCATAGTCTATGGCATTATTTCCTAGCATTTGTAGTAGTACCTCTGCTTCCAGACTCATGACAGTAGTGTTTCCTCTGTTCTGGACCGAACTAGACAAGAATTCTGTGGTCTTACCTTGGAAATGCTTTGTTGCAACATCCTTCCAAAATAGGATCATGTTAAACTAGTATCTAACTCCAGCAACATTCATTATTACCACATACAGCCTCTATTAAAACTCAGTTAAATGAGACATGCCTTCATCACATTTGTGTGTCTGCTTAACCTATGGTTGTTAACTTACAACATAACAAATACATAAAAATCTAAATATTAAAATTTTGATGGCTTTGGCTCATAGGTTTGACCATTTTCCAGTTAATGTTATGCTTCACAATGGACTAACAGATTGTGAAAAGGTGAGCCAAATGTGAGTAATCACGAAAGTTTCTTGTAGGGCAAATGAAACTCTTTGCATGAGGCCTAAAGCTGTCAGCCTCTCCAGAAAGTGGCAAGCAATAGTTTGATGGAGAAACAGATTACTTCTTAGATAAATGACTAGTAGCTTGTGTTTTAGGGAGGTGGACAAAGGCACATTGTCCCAGAGATGGCAATGGATTATAAAGCAAAATGGTTGCCAAAGTAGGATTCTCTTCTGTGAGGGGATAGGAGCTGAAAAAGAGCTGTGAGTTTATTAGATAAGAAGACCCCTCAAGACTGATCCGATTCTGGATGGATGTAAACTTATTTCTTTTAATTTCTGTTCTTTTGTGACTTTAAAAAACTTTATAAATGGCATTGTCTATTGCAGATGTAGTAAATAAATTCTTTTATTAGCTGTTTATGTTGACCTGGTTTGGATGAGGAATGATATGAGTACAGCCATCTAACTTCAAGGAATTTATGCCCATAGGCTCTTGCAATAGATGGTACTGAACTACTGTCAGGCAGCCAGCAGCCCAAAACACTTACCAGAAGCTATAAAGGATAGTGGAGTTGCACTGGCTAATAACTCTGTGCCTAAAAAGAAAAGAGATTTCTATTGCTGAAGAGGAAGTGTCTCTGCTAATGCTAGTGAGAAGCCCAAGGATTGCAAAGAAGTGTAAGGGTAGAGGATGTTACTGCAAATTTTAAAAACTGGGAAATTAGAGATAGAGAAAAATGAGATGATATTTCTAGGGTACACACAAAATTCTTCTGTCCTGATATCATAGCCCATTCCTAGACTATACTCTTAAGATCAGGTGTCTGCCAGCTCCTGTTAGTTGCTTTCCATATGGTGGTTGCCTTCACTAATGTAAAGGTTGAGCAGACTGTTAGGTTGGCATGCCTCTGAGATAACATCCCATTTTTAGAATTAGTTCAGTTTTCATTAGTGAATTAACTGGACATATAAATATTTATGACTATCTCAGATGTCCGATTACAACAGGAAATAAATAATTAATTATAGAAAATTACCTTTGTACAATTGATACCACAAGGATATAAATCAGATATGGCAATTTAAAAAAAAAAAGCAGCACAATATATTGGTGTAGTTTAAACCCAGCTGGTACATCAGCATCTAGCAGCTGCTCACTCACCCCCCCTTTCATCCCTCCCCAGGCGGGATGGGGAGGATAATCAAAAGAATGTAAAACCCGCAGGTTGAGATAAGAACAGTTTAATGCCTAAAGTATAACTACTAATTATAAAGGAAATAACAAGGGGACAGAATATAAAACCAAAAGGGGAAAGTAAAAAAACCCAAATCAATAAACACAAGTGATGCACAGTACAGTTGCTCGCCACCTGCTGACTGATATCCAGCCTGACCTGAGCAGTGATCTGACCTTCCAGTTTATATGCTGGGCGTGATGTGTTGTGGTATGGGATACCCCTGTGGCTAGTTTGAGTAAGGTGTCCTGTCTCTGCTCCCTCCTGGCTTCATGTGCTCCTCCTCACTGGCAGAACATGAGAGACTGAAAAGTCCTTAATGAGAGTAAGGGCTACTTAACAGCAACTAAAACTTCAGTGTGTTATCAGCATTGTTCTCAGACTAAAGGCAAACACAGCACTGTACCAGCTACTAGGAAGGAAATTAATTCTATCCCAACTAAAACCAAGACAGTTGGTTTTTCTGAAAAACTCTTGAGTATATTTTTGGTAGAACCATTCCTGGGTAACAAACCTTCCATTGCGTGAACAGTAATGATGTGAGAAAGTCTATTTACAGAAATTTGCATGTGATGTAAGTGTATTAACAGTTGGGTGAACAATCCAACGCTTGGTGAATTCTGCTTCACAATGATAGGAATAGCCGACATCGAAGGATCAAAAACCAACATCGCTATGAACACTTGGCTGCCACAAGCCAGTTATCCCTCTGGTAACTTTTTTGACACCTCCTGCTTAAAACCCCAAAAGCCAGAAGGATCGTGTCCTGGGTTCAGCAGTAGCAGTCATGTTTCTCCTCCTTGGTAGCTGGTGCAGTGCAGTGTTTTGACTTTCGGCTCGGGAACAGAGCTGATAGAGATGTTTTGGTTTGGCCAAGGACTTTGTGAGCCTCATGCTCTGCTAGGGAGGAGGGGAAGCCGGGAGGAAGCAGAGACAGGACACCTGACCCAAACTGACCAAAGAGGTATTCCATACCACAGCACGTCATGCCCAGGATGTAACTGGGAGTGAGCCGGAAGGGCTGGGAGACTGCAGGGTTGGAGGAGGTATCGGTCGGAGCTTGGTCGGGCTTGGGGGGCGAGTTATCGGTCAGTGGGTGGTGAGGTGTTGTATTCTCTTCCCTTGTTATTTCCTTTATCATTATTATCATTGGTGGTAGCAGTAGTGATTTGTGTTATACCTTAGTTACTAAACTGTTCTTATCTCAACCCGTGGGAGTTGCATTCTTTTGATTCTCCTCTCCGTCCCTCCGAGAGCAGGGGAGGGCAAGAAAGGGGGGGAAGTGAGCGAACGAATTACCTGACTGGGTTTAAACCACGACAGATCGTGAGGCCCCGCTTTCACAGTTAGTTTTACCCTACTGATGTTGTGTTGTTGCAATAGTAATCCTGCCCAGTATGAGAGGAACCGGAGGTTCAGACCCCTGGTGCGTGCGCTTGGCTGAGAAGCCACTGGCGTGAGGCTACCATCTGTAGGCTTATGACTGAAAGCCTCTAAGTCAGAATTGCATCTAGACATTTGATGTTGTGCTGTTGCATCATTGGTTACTTGTGATTGACCCAGGAGATGACAATCTTGTTCAGAATGCGTGGGTAAAACCCTTCCCGAATCTTTGTTAGCCAAGGCAGGCCTTCCTCATAGGAGAAGGAAAACTCCTATGTTCAAACCCGGGCAGATGGAGCTCATCTAGCCTTGTAAGGTCTTCCATCTAAGAGAAGGACACTCTTGTAAAACCTACAACCTGTGGACTTTGCTGTCACCATCCTAGCTAGCCAGGCCGTGGCAATTAAACCTCAGGTGTAACGGGTGGGGCCAGTTCTGTGCACGCTGCGCCTCACCTAAAAAATCCACTGCGCAGGCTGGAAGGGCTCACTCTCACTGTCTGTAGCGACAGGCCAGGGACGAAACAGTAGGTGACAAGGTGCATGGGAAGCTGCAGATCCAACCTTGTATGCGGGCAGATCAGGGCATTGGTCGCTCGAGATTGCCCCAGGAGATGACAGTCCTGGTCGGACACTTCCTGATTGCCTAAGCAGCATTTTTTCCAACCAGATTTCCCTATCCCACATGCCCTTGGTCATTGTGCTTGTAGTAAGTGTGGGTAAAGCCCTTCCCAAATCTTCACTTGCAAAGCCAAGCCATCAATTGACAGTTGGGACAGTTATGGAAGTCTACATATATTATTTCTGTTTGAAGTTTCTGTGTGTAAGTTTATCAGACTACAAGCATCATTTTGAGTAGGGGTATATTTGTCTGTTGTACTACTTCTCTGTTAAGTTGGTTAAAATAAACTACACCTGCCAAAGCTAACAGAGAGGACAAATTAAATTCTGATAAGTGAAATGGCATTAAATAAAGGGTTGAATACTCTGTTACAAGCCAGTTTATCAAGCTTTAAACTTTGGTCACATAGGGGATTTGAAGAGAAACCATCTAATAAGGAAGACCAAGGATTAAAGGAAAGGGATTCTTATCAGCCATTTAAAAGGAAAATCAGCCTCGCTTTCCACAAAAAGGGTGCTTGCTGCAGAGGTCAGGAGAAATGACTTGAAAGAGAACAACTGTGTTTCAGCTTAAGTGGCACAAGCTTGAAAGAAGAGATTGAGGACTCCTGCTTACAGTGAGTTAGAAGCTGAAAGAGTTTGATGTGTCAGGAAGTCTTAAAGCAAGATGTTTACTGTTTGACTGTTATGTTCCTTGTAATAGCTAAAGTAAAGGGGTTTTCAAAAACCCTGTTAAGTCGGTGCATGTATCCATTTCACCTCACACATCTTTAAAAATGCCCTTGTTGTGGAGCTCTGAGGGAGGGTTTCAAGGCACTGGAGAATGAGCTGCCAGCATACCTCTGTGGCTAGCTGAGCTGGTGCACAAACTCATGTGTCCAACAAGAGAAGCCAAAATGCATGACCTTTGAGTCTTGAAGGACGCTTACAGCAATCTGTGGGGTTCTCTTTGCACTGTTACCTGGGGACAGCTGATGAGACTTCTGTGAGGGCTACCACAACAGAATATTGCTGGAATGTTTACAGAGATACAGCTTGGGATTCGTATGTAGGAGATAACTTTAAATACAGGTGTTACTGTTGAAAGTTACTAGTTTTTCCAGTTTGTAAACAGAGAACCCAAAAACGTAAAAGAAAACTGAATAGCTGCTAATGAATGGCTAAAGGCTGGTTATTCCAGGTCGCAGTTACTGTACCCAGTGCATAGTATAGCATCCTTACCAGTCATGTTTTCTCTTTGTAAATTAAGTTCAGGTATTCTCTTAACTTTGTTCAGGAGCATCTGCAGCAGACAAGAGTTAATCTGGCAAAAGAGGCCAGTCTGTTATTACTTTATTCTGTGTTTAAATTCTATTCTGAAAGTTTGTGGACTTTTTTTTTTTTTTTAATTCTTCCCTCTTCAAGTTCACAGCTGTTGTGGGTGTTACTCTCCTTTAAATCCCCTGAAACAATAGGAATTTAAATTGATTAGTGTTTCTCTATGTGAAACACCTGGCAGGGGCAAGCTCTGAGAATTTTTGCTTGTCTCCATATTGGCATCTGTTGTTTTTACTGTGGCAGTTGTACTTTTTTCCTCAATTAGGTACTGAGGACTTTGGTACTGTGCTTTTGTATTAGTGGACATTAGGCCTATATGTAAATTTTGTAGACTTTCACTTTTCATAACACTTTATGTGATAAAGATAAAGCAGATCTTTTTTTATTGATGACCATATATCAGAATGTATGGTAACGTGTACCAAGATCTAAATTATTGTTTGAAGTTAGAAAGCCAGACTTTTTGCAGGATGAATATCATTGTGATGGTTTAACTCCAGACAGCAACTAAGTACCACACAGCCACTGCCCACTCCCCCCACACACCGGGTGGGTTGGGGAGGAGAATCAGAAGAAGGAGTTAAGAAGGAGTTTAGTAATTGTAGTAAAATATAATAATAAAAATAATAATAGTAATAATAGTGAATAAAAAAAATGGGAAATAACATTCAAGAAACACAAGTAATGCACAAAACCATTGCTTGCCACCTGCTGACCAATGCCCAGCCTGCTCCCAAGCAGAAATGTGTGGCTACCAGCCAACAGCCCCAGTTTATATACTGAACATGATATTCTATGGCATGGAATATCCCTTTGGATAGTTCAGGTCAGGTGTCCTGGCTGTGCTCACTCCCAGCTTCTTGTGCACCTGGTCACTGGCAGAACATGAGAAACAAGTCCTTGATCAGGGTAGGTACTACTTGGCAACAACTAAAATATCAGTGTGTTATCAACATTATTCTCACACTAAATCTAAAACAGAGGACTGCACCAGCTACTAGGAAGGAAGTTAACTCCATCCCAACCAAAACCAGGACAATCAGAGAGAATCAGAGCACTACAGCAATGTTAATTGCTATGCAAGTCACAATATGCAAATGCATATGCATATTTTTTTCCTGAAAATAGCTTCCCATCAGAGTTTGCTAACACACAGTCTTTCTGCTTGCCTTAAATATTAACAAATGGTAAGGTCTTTTTGGGTTCAGATCAGCAAAAAACAAATTTGTTTTTGTTCCTCTCTGTAGATTAAGGTGTTACTACATAACATGTGTAGGTATAAGAGCTCTGAGCAGCTTCTATGTGTATCACTGCATGTCCTTTTCTCTTACCTACCTGTACCCCAAAATCCCTCACTGATTTTCAAGTTCAGTAATTAACTGTGAGCAGCAGTGGACAATGACATTGTCCTGCCACTTTTTGTCAGTCTTTTTGACTGGGAAAGCATCAAGCCAATTGCTTGTGGATTTGCCTTGGTCTTTGTTACTGACTTGAACTTAGATTGTTATAGGCCCAGATAGCATAACCTGAATAATACATTTATATTTTATTAAACTTAATTCTTTAAAGGTTCTTTTGATAGGTGCTCCATGAAGATAGCTGCTGAAGGAAGTTTAAAATTAATGGATTCTATTTTGTATGCCTATTATTATTTTTGAAGCCTGTTAGAGAAGAGAAATTATGCAAATTGGTGTCACGCTAGGCTACTGCACACATGCTGGTACTGCATAACAACTAGCTCACTGATGAAAATACTTTATCTTAAGCAGGAGTCATTGTCAGCACTAAGAGATGTTCTTTGTATCCTGGTTAACCGTTTATTATTATTTTTCTTACAGATAAAGGAGGGTGTTCTTATTAAAATTTCTCATTAGAATAAGACTGCTGTAAAAATAATACTGGAGAACTCTAGTGATGAATTGTGATAGATTACATTATACAATTAAGGTATATTGAAAAACAGTAGGAAGATTCCTTCGAAAAATTAAGCAGTTGTTGCTCGCCCTCTATGAACGACTAAGTGGCTTTAATTCTTCAGCTCCTGAATGTAAAAGACTTGATAAATAGATCAGGCTCAGGATCAATTAGTGTCACAATGATCTTCAGTATTAATGAAGCGAGCTGCTAGGATTGAACCAGTTTATCTGTACCCTTCATGACAGCATCTTAGGTTAACACGCACTGCATTGTCTATCTAGTACTGGGCATGGGAACCTGTACACAGAACATGCAGTTCTGTGCAGCTCTGACCGATAACAAGAGCTCCTTGTGAGGAAGCTATCTTAGTCCTGAAGAATTCCGATACCTTAGCAGGACAAAAATCCAATATAAGATAAGCTGGCTTCAGAAAATAGGTCGCTAATGTAAGTTTGCAGTTATTTTCTTCCCAGGTTTATCCTACATCTGTCTTGGGTTTCTTTTTCCTCATCTATATACAAAGCATGTCAGACTTTTCTGATTAGACTGCTGGGAAGAGCCTGGTTTTGGTCTAAGGGTCATCATTCTGTTACAGCCCTTCATCCTTCTGTTTTAACACTAAAACATGCATCTTGTTTTCCCTGTTAAATTGCTGCTGAAGGAGGCAGAGAAAACCTTCTCAGGTATTGATTTTTCACACATGGGGACTGTAGCTCATAGTCACTTGGTTTGCCACCTGCAGTTTATAACTGAATGGGCTCATGGGATTATAAACTTCATTTTAGGGCTGAGTTTCCAGCCTGAGGTGAAGTTGATGTGTTTGCTGTTAGTCATTTGTATCTGCTTTAATGTATTTTGTTTGTTGGAATTCTGTTTAGATGGCTAATATAAATAGCATTTTTGCAGTGGAAATATCACTGATCAGAACTTCCTATTTGAGTGTCTTAACTGGCTTCAGGTATTTGGATATGGTCTGGGATAATAATTTCTGCCTACTATTTTTTGGTCTTCATTGTTACATTTATAATGTAATAATTATGAATTATATCATGGTAACTGACCAGGTAACTGACCAGGACAGTACATAATTTTGTTCAACATTTGGTCCTCGGAGTTGCAGGTAATGAACTTGATTAATTAGCAGTCAAACAAATAACGTGTATTAGAGTTCCTCCAGAATAATCAGGGGCTTCATTTTCAGTGGTACTCAAAACTTCACTAAAAGTTTCTGTTGATTTCTGTGTTCATAGCAAGGTACCCATTATCTCACAGAATAAGACAACTCTGCAAAAACAGTTGGTTTAGCAGGTGCAGGAAGTGATTTCTTTTTCAGTAATTTGAATCTCAGCAAAGCATTCAGTCTTTCATCACTGAATATAATTTTCTCTGTTGGTCCCAGCTTCCATTATAGGTTTTTGTAAATACATGGTACCTCCCAGAAACCTTGGAAGTATAATGTTTTCATTAATAATATATTTTGCTAATTTTTAAAAAGGAATAATGTATTTCTTGCATGTTAGTGGGAAGTGCAGGTTTGCTTTATTAGTCATCTCTGTGAATTACACAATCTTTATATGCCTTGGTTTGACCAACTTTTGCTGAACTTCCAATGCCAGCACAGATCTTAGGATATTTATGTTAAATCTTAGTGAAGCAGTCTTTTGAAGTTTTGTAAGAAAATCCTTTTTCAGAGAAGATTGCATCCAGATCTGACAGAGAAGTAGAAAATCCCCTAAATAAATAATTTCCTACAGTTTTCGTAAAAATCTGTGTCAGGCTAGAGGAATGAACCATAAACATTGTCTCCTCTGTGAAGATACAGGTTGAACTTTGTCCTTAATACTTTCTGCTTTGGTTGTTCCACCCATGTGCTAACCATTCCAGTTTAGCTACAGCAGAGGAATTTGGGGAATCAGAGGAAAGAAAGAATGATAATTATTATGATAGTAAGAAATTTAAAAAGTGCATATTTATCATGTTCATTACTCTCACTGCTCACGAGTTGCTTTGTGGCTTAGTCCTATGAATTACTGTTTACAAATTCTCTCACTCTAGCTACGTTTTAGATTTTGTATATACTCAATTAGCAAAGTTCAGTTATTGTAGACCTGCATGTTGTATCTATAAAATCCTATGAAGATGAGTGGGATTGAATGATTCTAACAGAAATTTGATTATTAATATAATACCATTGACATCAATGAAGATTAGATAGAAGAATCAAAGTATCAAGAAACCTTCTGAAGTACTAATAATAATTTTGATTAAAAAAGATAGAGTGGCTTGAGCTCACCCTGATCTTTAAGACCTTCCTACTCTAGAAAACCCCAGTGGGTGCTTGTTCTATTCTTGATTATGGAGTAGATTGAGGCACTGTTTAATTTAACTTAAAGTGCATGGCCTCATTCTGTGCATGTTAAATAGATCTATTTAAGGCTAATATTACACTGTTTGCGAGTCCCACTCAACTGAAAAATGGCTTGAGGTGAAGCAAATTGGTGTGGCTGTTGTAGACAGTAGATGTCACAAAGCCATGGGTCTGTGGTAAGAGAGAAGCAACTTAAAAATTAATTCTGGGAAGCAGAAAGAAACCCTGATTTTTGAGAGAGATGCAGCTACGAAGGGGCCAAGATGCCGCTAATATTAACTGGACTTCATGGGAGATGGAAATTGCAGGAATGCAAAGATAAGGTGCTAAATAGTTCTAGAGTAAAATAACTTCTTTGTGACCCAGCAAGAGAGTCAGCAGTGCTTCCTGATGTGACACAGGCCTTCAGGAAAGACTGAAAATGCATATCGAGTAAGAGCATCATTAGATTTGCAAGGCAGCTGGTCAGGAGCCAAGAAGTGCTGTACATTTGCCTACAGGCTTCCTAGCTCTGCTTATGAAAATGGCTGATCATGAGGATTTATTTGCCCACCCAGAACAATACACACATGACCAGTCATTATTGGACAGAGGTTAATGCTTTACTTATAAATATAAGGGTGCCATAGATTTACCAATAAAAATTTAGAGAGCAGACTTTGGCCTCTTCAGGAGCCTACTTAGTAAGGTTCTGTGGGATATAGCCCTAGAGGGCAGGGAGACTCAAGACTGTTGGTTGATATTCAAAGATCACCTGCTACAAGCTCAGGAGTGTGGCATCCCAACTAGAAGGAAGTGCAGCAGGAGGGCCAGGAGACCTCCTTGGATGGATAAGGAGCTGCTGAGGAAACTTTGAAGTTAAAAAGAGGCTTATAAAAGGTGGAAGCAAGGACAGGCAGCCTGGGAAGAATATACAGGGATGTTGTCTTGGAAGCCAGGGATCAGATTAGGAAAGCTAAGGCCCAGAATTGAACTTGGCTAGGGATGTGAAAGATAACAGGAAAGGCTTCTATAATTACATTGCAAATAAAAAACAGACTAGGGACAATATGGGCCCTCTCCAGAAGCTATCAGGACAACTGGCTACCCTGGATTTGGAGAAGGCTGAGGTTCTTAATGACTTCTTTGCCTCAGCCTTCACTGGCAAAGGCTCTGACCACACCACCCAAGTCTTGAAGTCTTGGAAGACAGACACAGGGACTGTGAGAATGAAGACCCTAGGCCCACTGTAGGAGAGGATCTGGTTCGAGACCATGTTAAGAACCTGAACATGTACAAGTCCATGGAACCTGATGAAATCCATTCACAGGTCCTGAAGGAGCTGGCAAATTAAGCTGCTAAGCCACTGTCCATTGTATCTGAAAAATCATGGCAGTCAGGTGAATGTGATGACTGGAAAAGGGGAAATATAACCCCCATTTTCAAGAAGGGGAAAATGGATGACCCAGGGAATTACAGACCAGTCAGTCTCACCTCTGTGCCTGGAAAAATCTTGGAGCAGATTCTCCTGGAAGGCATGCTAAGGCACATGAAAATCAACAAGGTGCTTGGTGACAGACAGCATGGCTTCACTAAGGGGAAATCCTGCCTGACCAATTTGGTGGCCTTCTATGATGGGGCTACAGAACTGAAGGACAGGGGTTGAGCAGTGCAAAGCGTTCGACACTGTCCCACACGACATCCTTGTCTCTACATTGGAGAGACATCAATTTGATGGATGGACCACTCGGTGGATAAAGAACTGGCTGGATGGCCGCACGCAAAGAGTTGTGGTCAATGGCTCAATGTCCGGCTGGAGACCAGTAATGAGTGGTGTCCCTCAGGGATCGGTGTTGGGACCAGTCTTGTTTAACATCTTTGCCGCTGACATGCACAGTGGGATTGAGTGCACCCTCAGCAAGTCTGCCGATGACACCAAGCTGTGTGGTTTGGTTGATACCCTGGAGAGAAGGAATGCCATCCAGAGGGACCTTGACACCCTTGTGAGGTGGGCTGATGCCAACCTCATGAAGTTTAACCATGCCAAGTGCAAGGTCCTACACCTGGGTCGGAGCAATCCCAGGCACAGCTACAGGTTGGGCAGAGAAGAGATTCAGAGCAGCCCTGCAGAGAAGGACTTGGGGGTCCTGGTTGTTGAGAAAATGAACATGAGCAGGCAGTGTGCGCTTGCAGCCCAGAAAGCCAACCGTATCCTGGGCTGCATCAAAAGGTGCGTGACCAGCAGGTCAAAGGAGGTGATCCTGCCCCTCTACTCTGCTCTTGTGAGACCTCACTTGGAGTATTGTGTGCAGTTCTGGTGTTCTCAACATAAAAAGGACATGGAACTGTTGGAGCAAGTCCAGAGGAGGGCCATGAGGATGACCAGGGGACTGGAGCACCTCCCGTATGAAGGCAGGCTGAGGAAGTTGGGGCTGTTCAGCCTGGAGAAGAGAAGGCTGCGTGGAGACCTCATAGCAGCCTTCCAGTATCTGAAGGGGGCCTATAGGGATGCTGGGGAGGGACTCTTCATTAGAGACTGTAGTGATAGGACAAGGGGTAATGGGTTAAAACTTAAACAGGGGAAGTTTAGATTGGATATAAGGAGGAAATGCTTTACTGTTAGGATGGTGAGGCACTGGAATAGGTTGCCCAGGGAGGTTGTGAATGCTCCATCCCTGGCAGTGTTCAAGACCTAGTTGATGAGGCCTTGGGTGACATGGTTTAGCTTAAGGTGTCCCTGCCCATTGCAGGGGGGTTGGAATTATATGATCTTAAGGTCCTTTCCAACCCTAAGTATCTATGATTCTATGATCTGCAGCGCAATAGATTATGATGCAGTGAATGTAAATGAAAGTATGCAACTGGATTATCTGGACTTGGCACACACATCTTTTCTACCTTGCATTTTCTTGGCTATTAGTGAAGAGTTTGCTTGTTTAGACTCCCAACATTTAATCCAAGAATTTGAGTCCAAGAATTATAATATTACAAATGGTTGTGGTTCAGAACTGGTTTAAGAGTGGTGATGTGAAAGTTTAACCATTTGACAAAAGTGTTGAAAAATCAATTTTTAAATTTTTTTTTTCTTTATTTCTAGAGAAGGAGGTAAAATTTATGTAGCCAGGATGTCAGTAGCTGTTTTGTGGGCAGTTTAGTGCGACTGATCCTAGGAACAGCATTGTGTTTCATGCTGTGATAAACTGGAAGCATAGACAAGGCAAGGGAGCAAACATTCACATTTTCTTCAGAACCAGCATCTAAACACAGTCCATTGCCACTGGTTATTACTCTGTTGTGGCCCTGTGGCTGATACTGCAAGTCTAAAAGCTTAGATTACCTAGATGGTCCATATAAAGGAAGCAGAAGGAAAGAAAGTAACAAAGATACTCCTGAATTTAAAGGACTTTATGTAGTAAAAGAGAATGTATTTAGGCACAGTTGGTAAAAAGTTTAAAAAGTTTATATTTGAGGGCGTGGAAAGGCAATTGCATCCTCTTCATCTCCATTTTGAACACCCACAAAGTCAGTTTCATGGTTTGTATATTCAGCACAGACTTGACTGTGAGCTGAATTTAGTAGGAGTGTTTTCAGGGATCTACCTTTCATCTATAAATAATAGCAGTTCTATTCCTGATTGTCCTGTTTTTCCCTTATGTTGGCCTAGTGAAACAATGTGATCAGTTAAAGTATGGTTCTTTTTGTTTGTGGATTCTATAGCATCAATAACAGCTTTTGAGCATACTTTTATCCTTCTCCTTCATCTCCTTCTATCACCGACCTTTATCCTGGGTAGAACTGTGCACATCACATTCTGCAGTCTCTCTTTCTGAGACCAACTGAGAACAGTTATAGGATGGTGTGTTGATGGATTCTTTTGTATGCTTCATTTCAAGATATTGACATCCCCTTTGTTTTAATCTAGCCAGTGAGAAACAGCAGGAGGAGAATAGCAGAGGAAGCTGTTCTGACCATTGATTTTCTTGTGCCTTTTGGTGGTTCATTAGTTCCTCCAGTAATTGCTTCTTAGGTAGCTGTCTGTGTGTGACCATTACTACCCAAGAGAATAGGGGCTGTCATGGCTGGTAAAGCCATAGCTGATAATGTCAGCTTTCCTTTCCAAATTGTTCTTAGTAAGCAATACTGAGCTTACTAATATTTACTAATTTACTAATATTTACTAATAAATTCCTTACTTTTGATTATGACATTCTTATTCTTCTACAGCATGTGTGGATGCCGGAAGAGTATAAGCCAGCTGTTTCACAAGGGAGACTAAGGCTTAGACAAATAGAACACTGTAAAAATCAGCCCTGTGAATGAATTGCTCATATGGAAACAGTATGTTCAGTTTTGTTTCACTGGTATTGACTGGTATTGCTATTATGTCCATACCCAGCTATATTAGAATTCAAAACTGTTTAGTACTGTATACCAGTTAGACTGTTAGAAAGCACCAGACTGCTGGGCTGGAGTGAGGCACTTACTAATTTCAAAACCTCTACAAATGTCTCATTTTACTGTAAACTAGAAAAGGGTGTGTGCTGGAAGGCGATAGGCAAACCATTGTTGCCTAGAAGTTGAATAAGGCAGTACTTTCTGAAAATAGATCAATAATTTTAAAGCTATTTCTGGCACTGGATTTGTTTTTTTGCTTATGAGTCCTTCTTGTTCCTGTAATTTCTGAGAAAGATAGCTGTGATAATGTGTGTAAGAAATAGTTGCTGATTTTATTCCTGAAGTAGTTGCATCATGAAAAAATCTGCATGTAGTTACTCTTTATGCGGTTTGTGTTTTTTGTTTTGTTTTCAAAACATAGGTTGTGAACGTAGGAACATGGAAGTTCACAGCAGAACTTCTAGGACACCACATAATTTTCTAGATAGCTGTTTTTAGGCTGTTTAGAGCCAGGGAATACAATTGGAAAGCTGTGGTTCACAGAGAGAAAAATGATTCATGCACTGTCCATAACCCATATTTATTTTAGGTTATCTTTTGTATCAAACAATACATGTAGTGTGTTTGTCTTAGGGCTAATGTAAAGGGGTGATAATGTGCAATCATTGATTCAAATGTTGATCTTACAGAGAAATATTTTGTTTAAATGTTGATAAATGTTATTTGCACACTTGCCTGCCTGCCGTTAGTCTGTCATGCCTGGTCTGACATAATTCATTCTGGCTGTTAAAAGTTTTCAAAATAGAAAAATCCAGGTGTAACAAAGAAACCCATGAAATTTACTGTATTAATGGAGAGTATCTTTTCATGGTTAAATGAAAGAAAGCCTGTCAGTGGCTGAACCCTGTTAATTTTTTGTCTTACCCTATTGCTTACCTTTGTTGGTCAACTTTTACAAGATTTATTTTAAGTTAGTATATTATCTGTGCTTCAAAAAAAAAACAAAAACCCCAAACAAAAACCCCAAACGATACTTTCCTCTATTTCAGCCTGAGATCAGTTTGACTGGACTAGAAGACTCCATCAAGTTGTCCTTACTTTTGCTTTGCAGTCTGTCTCTTCCCAAGTATGCAAAACGGGATTTGGTGGAGTGCCATTGCTATGGCTTGCTGATAGCATGTAGTCATTCCTCAAATAGTATGTGTGTGCAGTCCCAAATAGCTGTGTGTAAGATGTTCTCCATCCAGTGGAGTTAATTGGGAAGTGTAGTTTTTCAGCAGCTGGTGTGGGCTGTTTTGCTTGCCTGCATGGAACAGACTTAACCACTGAGAAGTTCTCTCCAGCTGGTGTCAGAAATCGTGAAATACTTGCAATCTGTAGATCTTTAATAGGTTGAGACTCCCTCTGGGGAGGACATTGCTAAGTTTTTCACAGCTAGAAGCTACTCTGCACATCATTTCAAAGCCCAGAGAAGGGTGAGGCCTGATACGGGGGAGTGAAAGGAGAAATTTCTTCCTGAAGGAATTTTAGCTTCAGTTATTTTAGTGTTAAGTTCTGAATACGGGGTTGCAAAAGTGGTTGCATTTGTATGTAACTTTCCTCTGTAGAGAAAAAAGTTAATACAAGGACATTTTATTTTCTGAAGCTTAGCAAATCAAGAAATAGAAAAAGCAAAGCACAAATTTACTTTACAACTTCACCTTTTTCCTTTATTTTTTACATTTTGTGTTTAAAAAAAAAATCCAGATTTTACAATACTGAAGATAATGGCAGTTCTTTTCCCTTTTTTGTAAAGCGTTCCCATCTATTATAGGAATGTTAAAGGTTACATGTGTGCAGTGGGACTTTCACTAATGGCAGATGTAGAACCTCATTTAGGTATGTATTACTTCAGTTCAAGAAGAGGGTGGCTTAGTTCAAGCAGAAGAGCTTTATGATACATATTTGTCAAGTGTAATGCTGTAAATTCTATGTCACAATGCATAGAAGTGCTCACTCACGAAATTTTTCTTCAGTCCTCCACCAGGACTCCATTTGTAACAATTTTGAATTAGATATTGTTTTGTCAACATTGTCTTCTGGTATAAAGAAATGTTAAATGTATTTTGAAAATTTGGCAATACCATTTTAAGGCTTACTTTACTCAGAACAAAAGCTGGCCATGAGACTAGATTGTTTTGTTTTAAGGAAAAAAATACTTATCCACAAAGGCTGCTAGGAGGGAGGCAGCATAATAAATATTACATCAGCATGAAGAGTGCCATGCATCATTTTCTGGACAATCTGTGTGATAGGGTAGTTGGTATAGTGGCAGTGAAATAAGTATCAGTTTGGGGTTTTCTTTTTCTTCGTATGTTTTTGTTTGTTTGTTTGTTTTTTGTAAGGTTGCATCAAAGCTCTTTGCAGTCTATTCTCTGTTTCTTTGCATGTGCACTTCTGTAGTATTTCTTCTAAAGCATTAAAACCCATCATGTTCAATATATTTGGGTTTTTTTTTTAACCTTAGATGCAACTGTTCCAGTTTATGTTTATATTCATCACCACTCCCCACCATGCAAGCAAACGTTGCTCTTAAGGTTGGCTTATCAGGAGCTACATGTCTGTGGCTGTTGTCTTCAGTGCATGTAGTACACTCTGTTCACTGATTTCAGAGAAGTCTTTCAGCTGACCTGCTTTGCTGTTGAGGTGCTAACTGTATGGTTCAGAATACTGTTTGTTATTTGCGGTATGCTGTTGTGGGTAGAACAGTAGTGAGAAACTCTCCTTGTAACTTACATTATTGACCCACAACAGATAAATGACATTGACTTAAGCTTTTTTTTTTTAGCCTTCCATTCTTTTGCTTTCTTTTCTCTGTCCTTCTTTTCTTTTGGTCAAAAGACCAAAACAATTTGATTTGGCACAAACTTTAGTGCAAATACATTTTTAATAAGGAGGAAAAATAGGTTTTTTCTCTAAATGTGCTTGCCATCATTTAAAAAAAGATTATACTTCTAACCTGACTTTGGTAACAGCCATGTTTGGTGCCTGCTATATGGTAAATTACCTTAACATCATGTAAGCTTTTTGTTTTAGAGGAATGAAAAAATTTCTCCTGGAAAGGAGCAAAGCATGCAAATGAGTTTATGCACATGCTTCCATCTGAATATTGCTATACAGACCTGCACTGCATGTGAATTTGCACACAGATTGTTTTCTTCTCTATCATGAACAAAAAGCATAATTATTTCTTTAATTAGATTGAAGAGCTGCTGCTTCATTCCTTCTGAATTTAATCAGTTTCTACAGCCAGACTCACATTTCTTTCTGACTATATTTCTTATGCCAGATAGTGGCCACTGATGCTGGAAATGGTGAAGAAGTAAATCAAAGAGCATGTTTTAAAAATTATTTTAAGCAGGTTTGCAGATACCAGACATGCTTACAAAGAAATGGCTCAAACCTTAAAATTTAGAAATTCAAGTGTATGTTTTAGGTGCTAGTTGATCTATCTCAAAAAATCAAGAGTTTTTGCATTCACTGATGGTATTGTCTTGAATTGCATTTGTCAAGAACCCTTTCTTATTTTTTTCCCTTGGTTTGTTCATGGGTGTGAGTCTTCTGAGCTTTCTGTTCCTTCATTTAGTGATAATATCTTTCTGTCTGGCTTTCATTTGTGATTCCATCTGTATTTCTTCTCATATTAGGACAATATTCGATTTCTTTATCATAAGATGCTTTCTTTAGTACAGAGTTACATAGGGCTTCCCACTGTATGTGTGTCTACTTTCTTTTCCAGGAAGCCATTGTATGGATTGTTTCAATATAATTCCAGTATGATTGGATTAGAATCATTAGCCGATCCCTCAGATACCTGGGAAATTATAGAGACTATTGGAAAAGGCACTTACGGTAAAGTCTATAAGGTTGCCAATAAGAAAGATGGGGGTCTGGCAGCAGTAAAGATTCTGGATCCTATCAGTGTAAGTAAAAAATATGAAATTGTAACTTCATTGTTAATGTGAAAGAATTCTCAAACACAGTTGAAATATAAATCAAATATATAAGATACTGAAAGCATCCTGAAAGGAAAAAAAATGCAGAATTCATTGACAGAAGTAGTTTGGGACCAGCACCTGAAAGCTGGAAC
Source organism: Pezoporus flaviventris (assembly GCF_033815535.1). Lineage (NCBI taxonomy): Eukaryota > Metazoa > Chordata > Aves > Psittaciformes > Psittacidae > Pezoporus > Pezoporus flaviventris. The sequence continues at coordinate 39,082,299 of NW_026892549.1, forward strand.
TTAAAATTTCACTGTCTTGTTATGTTATTTAAGACAGCATTTGCCTGGTTTCTTTTTGAGGTTTATGTAATTCTTCTGGTACAAATTTAGGTATCTATGCTTGGAGCATGCAAGTGATAAGCACAGAGGCATTGCCCTTAGGGTTCTGCTATAGCATGGAAAATACAAGATGCTTTGAATCTTAATGTTTTTATTTTATTCTGTGTACTGCCCAAAAGAATTACTTTTGCCATCACAGAAGTGCTGTGAACTTTAGGATGGTTTATAGTTATCTTTCATAAGCTGGTAATACTGTGAGGCCATAGTTAAGATAAAACCAGAAGAGCACAGCCCAAATTCTCAGAGGTAGTTCTGTGCCAGCTCCTGTTTTAGTGGGCATTAAATGCCTAGCTTCCCTTGAGAACCAAGGCCCTAGTTTTCAGTGGAAGTTCTAATTGGCAGTTGCTCAGGTTGGATTGAGCTAAAGTTTGATCATGACAGCTGGGCTGAAGTGTTTACTAAAAAGCTACATTTCTGTTACCTACTACTACTGAAATTCATCGTGGTTTTCTTTGGTATCAATCTAAAGGTAGAAAATTATACCCTTTCTAGCAAAATGCAAAAAAAGGAAAATGCATGCAAGAGCTTAAGTGTTTCTAATAGTCACAGTTAATGCAGAAACAAAAAAAGTTTCAGTGCTTAAGAACTGTTCTGAGTTGTGGCCTGTGTGCTGATATTAATCAATATTTTGTAATTATCACGGAATTCTTTCATTAACAAATATTTAGTAACATTTGCTTATTTCATGGGTTTTGTTTTGTCTCTTTAATTGTTCTGGTCTGTTTGTTTTCCTCCTAAGAATGTTTTTACTGATGTCCCCTTTGAGGTTTTGTGAAATTGTTCTCTGTTTGGTCCCATCTGATAACCATAGAAAAAAGGATGAATTAAAGATTCCTGTATTTACATATAGCTTACAGATAAAAAATATGCATGTTTAAAAACAGGTTAAAAATACTACATGTGTAAATTTCTTATTTAGACAACTGAGCATAGTTAAGTATAATTTTTACTTCTCTGGCTGAGTATATTATGCACTGAAAGAATCCTTGAAGAACACTGCTTGCTTTACACAGACTTCATGTTCCTGTATATAAAAAAAAGGCAAAAGTGGCATAATTTGATGTGTATTAAATTTATAGTATTGTGTGAATAATTTCAGCTGTGTGAAAGAAAACCCATTTAAAACTACAAACTAATTAAAAAATGGTTGTTCTTCTCCGTGAGAATTTGCTCTTGCTTTGTATGGACTTACTGTGTTCTTATGTTCTGTATGTTTGTGTTTTTTATTTAGGATGTAGATGAAGAAATAGAAGCAGAATATAATATTTTACAGTTTCTTCCGAATCACCCTAATGTTGTTAGATTTTATGGAATGTTTTACAAAGCAGATCATTATGTGGGAGGACAGCTCTGGCTAGTACTTGAGGTAAAAGCATTTTGATAACATTACATCTTAACTAGCAAATGTTTGCTTTCTGTTTGTGACTGCTAGAAGAGCCACAGCCTTTCATGGTTCTCTGATTGGGGCCATCAATCAAAGGACTGGTGAAAAATGATGTGTGGTAGCCTACTGTTGAAAATCACATCCAGACTTAAAGTTTGTTCAGCAGGGAATGTCTTTGCATTTTATTTCTGTTCAAGGTGCTACATTCTGCTCCAAAACACACAAATCCTTTGGATATAAGTGATTGCCTAGAACCAGCTTGTTTTTTTTCTTGGTTGAGGAAACATTAGACAAGACATTTCTCTAAACTTTCATAGAGCTCAAGCACTTAAGGGAAATGCAAAAGATCATGTAGTAGTAACATGGCATACAGTTAAGAAATACGCTGTCTATTGCAAAAGCAAACAGGGAAAATGTAACGGGAAAATCTGTTTTATGGTAACTTAAAACTTGAGGCTGGTGGTTGTTGAAAATCTAGCAATAGAAATACCTTCTTCATATTGAGTGGCCATCAAAATGTATTTTGGCAATAAAAAATGAGTTTTGGTTGTACTGTTGCCAGTTAAGTGAGTGCCAAAGTTTGCTCCAAGTTGGGGGGTTCTTCTAGATTTTTTTCTAGACTAATTGAAACAGAGCTTTGCACAGAGTAATGAGCAATACCAGACCATTTATACGTTTCTCTCTACTCTTTGGTTTTGAATGGTGACTCGAATCAGAATAGGGAATCTTTATTTCCACTTTAGGGTGTGGAATCCCAACAATACATCTGACTTTTATGTGGTACAGAGTTACATAGCTTGAATTAAAACTTTTGGATGTGTTTCATCTTAAATTTCAGTAACCGTTAAAAAAAGGAGCTTTGGTATTTTTCATTTGGTGGGTTTTTACTGTATGCCTGCTCTCTTTGTCTTGAGTTTGGGCATGGTTTCCCATGTGTTTTCTGTTTTAGTTCAAGTGCAGTGTATTCAGCAGAGGCATCAGATGTGGGATCCCATACAACAAAATTTTGTAAAGCAAAATCATGTCATATTCTGTGTAGCAAAGTCGAATGTAGAATTTGAGACACTTAGCTGTTTGTACAGACCTTATCAATTAAGTATGTTCATTCAAGTGGGTTTTGGTGCACATTATCCAAAGTTTTAAAGAAATTTGGCATTAAAAAAGTGTTTTCCTTAAACAGACAAATTTACCAGACGAGTCAAACTATTTCTTGCCTTGGAATTTATATGCAAATTTAGGTATGCACAGAAGTCACTTTTTATATTATAAATTAATGACCCTTTTTCAGTCAAAGGGAATACACAGAGTACTTGGACTTTGTTCCCTGAGTCTTTGATAAAATATATTCATTGGATGTGTGACTTCCAAAATTTGTAATAGAAGGATGTTCTTTTCTTCAGGCACAGTTTTGCCATGTTTACTCACTACAAGTAGGACCTTGCTTTAGTAAATGCCTGAGATGATGAATGGTAAAAAAAGGTGGTCACCTCAAATAGTTTTATGATGATGCAGTTCTTGTATAGGTGAAGCACATGACAACTGTAAAGTATGTTTCCCTACTTTTCAATCTAAATGTGCATCATTTCACTTTTTAAAGTGTTGCCATTAGGTGTGAAGTGGTAATGAAGTTTAGAAGTTCATTTCAACCCGGATCTTTGCTGACTGTCAAGAACAGTGTCACTGACAGCTACAGCAGTTTCTGTGGGGTGTATTTTTCAAAGTCAGTCATTCATTTGACATACACTACCAAGCAGCTGTCAGTCTGTATCATTTTTCAGTCACAACCAGGTTAGGGATTTTTTTAAGTGAGGGCATGCTTTTCTGTAAACTAAAGATAAGTTTAGTGCAGTCTGTCTCAATAGAGCATTTAGTGCAATGAAAGCAAGAAGCAAAGATCTTTGACTTACAGTGGCTTGTCAGGACATGGTTAAGCGTGGAAAGAAAAACATGAGCTTTCTATGACAAGATGAAGTTCTCCTTTAAATATGCTTGAGGATTGTTATTGAGCTGAAGTTTCCCACCTAACTAAAAAAAAAAAAAGTTAAATAAATCCCTACAAATGAATTAAAAAGTCAAGTTCCTGCAGAACTCATCAGTGTTTTCAAGTAATGAATTTTTGCTTCAGGAACTTATTTACGTAAAAGATACCTTGTTTATCATGTGGTCTGGGACTTCCAATGAACTGAAACTTTTAGTCTAGTGAAACCTTTTCATGCAAGGGGAAGTTACTAATAAATGAAGGAAAATACTGACATATCACAGAAATTAATGATTGAACTGAAACACAGTTCATAAAAACTATTTGAGGGATGCAAAGCTTGAGAACTTCTGGTTTCATACCATTCTCTGGATTTGCACTGTAGTATTTTAAACTTAATGCTGGTAAGGTGAAATGCACTTCTGTTGAAATGCATTTGATCTCTGTATGGCAAAAATGTTTGTAAGGGTGCTAGCTACAGAAACAGGTCTAGAGGAGTAAAGTAAATGTAGGCACGGCAGTCCATTCTCCAGTTTTGGGTTTGTTTTGTTTTTTTTTTTAATCAAATAATTAAGGAAAGAGAAAGGGGAGGGCAAACAACTGCTTAGAAGGGTATAGACTAATGATGTAAGTGAAAAGGTATTTACAGAGATTCTAATTTTACTTTTTCTCCTCTTTTGATGTGTGGCAGCCTATTAGTGGGAAATGCTTGCAAGAACCTGCTTTTCTGGATCAGAATGTTTCATCTCAGCTGTTGACAGCACATGGCATCAAATCTGAGTATAGAGATATGGCTTCTGTCTACTTTATATTGCCTGCCAGCAGGAGCATTGATGGAATGAAAGTTTAAAATGACTGTAATTTATTGCCTCCCAGTTATCAAGAGCATCAGTCTTTTTTTTCTGGCCTTCTCTTGGCACAAAAACAGTTTTTCAAAAAGACAATACACGTATCATTGTGAAAATACTCAAGTAATGTAAATTGGACTTACAAATCCTTTTTTAAAACAAAATACATTCTTAATATTTTGATTATTAGTTACATTTTATAAATTACATTTCATAATCTTCATTTTTCACTTCCTTCCCCCACCCAGGCTGCTGTGATTTATTATTAACACTGCTAATAAAATACATTCTGAGGTGTGGTGACAATGTAAATAATTGGAAGGTAAAAATCTAGTTGTTCCCAGACCCATGTTGTAATGCAGTTTTGCATGGTAGGTGTTCACAGTCTAAACAAGTAAACTGAGTAACTGCAGACTTGTCTCGTTTTTTCCCTTCTCACAACCTCCCTCTTCACAGCTGTGCAATGGAGGTTCTGTCACAGAGCTTGTCAAAGGCTTGCTGAAGGGTGGCCAGCAGTTGGATGAAGCTATAATCTCATACATCTTATATGGTGCTCTCTTGGTAAGGATGTTCATTGGGCTTGTAATGACGGCAGAGGGTGCAATTTACTCATCTCATACATACATTTTCCATTTATAAAGTATGGTAATGTTGACAATATTATGTGGGCTGTTATAGCAGCAGGAGTTGTATGAAGCATGTAACCCAGTGGACAGATGTTTCTATAGAGTATGTGCAGATTTTCTGCATTACATTCCCTAACAGTAGGGTAATTGTTTTTAAATAAGGGAGTAAACTTTTTTTTTGTTACTGCTGGTATATAGGGCCTTCAGCATTTACACAATAACCGGATCATTCATCGTGATGTGAAAGGGAACAACATTCTCCTGACAACAGAAGGTGGAGTCAAGCTCGTTGACTTTGGTAATGACCACTTCCCATTTGTTTTCCTGATACATGCAGTTTAGCCAGAGGCATCTGTTTTACTTTCCCCTGGGAAGGCAGAATGCCATAGTGAGAAATTCAGGAGGATACTTGGAATTTTTTAAGAAGGAAAAGTGCAGAAGGAACCTGATACTGCAAGAATAAAAACTCAAACCAAAAATTGGTAATAGACTTTTAACTTAAAAGCTTAATCAGAATAAGTTAATAATTAAAAATAGTTCTGAAGGCACCGTTTTATTTACAGAGCTCTTTTGCATTTCACAAGGAATGTCATTTCCAAGGTAGTTGTCCTACTAATTTAAATTTAGATATTCTGTCTTTTGCATATGAAAAGGAAACATTCTTCTCTCTGAAATGGCTTTTGCTAGCCTTAAGCATATTTTTTCCCTCTGAGCAGAAGGTAAAATGGTCCCTTGGGTCCAAAACCCAACATCCATTTAATTTATGATTACTGCTGCTAGACTTGAGCATTGAGTCTGGAAAAATAAGAAACAGGAAGCAGGGAAGAAAGGGACTTGTCAATAGAATTTAACTCTATTCAGCAGTTTTGTTTCCCTTTAAAGATACACTTGTAAAAATAAGGCAGCTCAGATACATATGCAACAGAATGGCCAATTATATTAAATGTAACAGAAACCAATTATTAGTATTATGATTTATTGATGAAATCATATAATACATAAGGTAATCATCATTAAGAATAGCAGTATGTGAATACCATGTTTGTTTAGCAGTGCATGAAGATAAACGTTCACAAAATGAGAGTAGTGTAAAATGGTGTGCCAGGAAATTCTGCAAATAATTATTTTTCAGAAAATAATTTTAAAAATGTATGCAGTGGCAAGAAAATTTAATACTGATATTGTCATAGTATTATAAATCTAACATAAAATGCTATTGAAGATGATAAAGTAATTTGGGAAACAGGAGGCTTTTTAGTATCTTCTGGGGACAGAAAATCATTATGTTGAATAGTAAAGGCAACAATTAAAATAGTGCTGCAAAAAACATATGGCCTGAAGCAAAACTTGGAGTGGGTCCCTGACCTAGTACAAGGGAGGAAGATCCCTTTGCATTTGGGGAAATTTTGGCAGTATGATCTTTGTTTGTAACTAATCTGTTCTGGGAAAAGCTGGCTTTTCTCCCCAAACCAAAATGTTTTTATCAGATCTATCAAATGACTTGGCTGCTGTGGAAGCTCAGTTTGGAGCTCTGGCTTTCAAAGGCAGATGAAATGTGCTACAGCTCCAAGTGGCACATTCAGGGAAACAGAATCCCAAACTTTCTGGTGACCCATGGGTTTTTCTGATTCCACATTTTAGTTTTTTTTTCCCTACTGTTAAAGTTACAACAGTAACACTAGAAAATTACGACAAATATGACTACCTCAGAAAGAGACATGAGTTGAATCTTGAGTGTTTCCTAACACTTAATGGTTAGGAAATGCCAAGAAATGCCCACATATCTGTGGGCTTCCTGATTAAAGAAGCAACCAGCACCCACCTTTCATTAAGTTGCTATTTTTCTCTGTTGCCCACTGCCATAGTCATAGAAGGCACTCTGGGAACAGATTAGGACTGAGTCATGGGTGATGTTGAACTGTTTGTCACATTTGTTGCAGAAAGTGGAAAATCTATAGTGAAAAATGCAAAGAGCTCAGAAAGAAAAGGGACTCGTGGGTTCAGATGGTTGAGTGGCATCAAATTGGAGACTCTTCTTGATTCTGCAAGTTTCTCGGTGTTGCTGGCAGATCACCTGCATCAAACTTTGTAGAAGTGGCCACTCTGCTCCTCAATTTACCAATAGCCAGTTTGAAACATCTTGTTCTTTAGAGAAGATCTGTGTTCAGATCTATTACAACTCTACCTGAGGCATGTGGAGTGCCTGAAAACAGAAAGATCTCTGATTAAGTACCTCAAAACAGTGGATGCTTTGGATATTTTTAGGTTAATCCCTGGAACTAATAATCCTCTCCCAGTTTGCAGGAATGTTAAGGAGATTTATTCTTTGATGAGGAGGGAAGGAAAAACGTCAAAAGGAAAACAAAATAATAATTTTAAATTTAATGTAGGATTGGATATACTAAATAAGTATAATAAGAACTCAAATCAATGGGGATAAAAAATATTAGATGACTGTCTATTCAGTGAATGCTATCCATTCTGTCCACAAAATGAGACAGAATTTTGAATAAAAGTTAATTCATATTCAGGGCTGTACATATGGATAGTGGGTCACAGAGAGGATTATACAGATACCCTTAATTGAGGCTTTTTTTTTTCCCCTTTATTGTATGATTTTACAGCTTGCTTTTTCAATGTAACAGACGTTTCTACCCTCAACTGCTCTCAACAGCATGATATATTTGAATAAGCATTGGTCACAGTGTAAGTCAACCCAAAATGTCTGCAAATTATCATTCATTTATGCTCATGCTTGCTCACACTTTCTTACTGTCTCCCTGTCTCAGCTCTTTGGTATTCTGCACTGTTCTGCGGTGTCTGTAAATAGCAGCTACAAATTAAGCTAGCTGAAGAGAGATCAGAGTTAAATGCACAGAGGCTTGCTGTAGGTCCTAGCCATTAACTGTTTCACAGCAGTACTCATGAAGTCGCTGAAGACTTGCAGTCAGTCACACTGAAAAATGACAAATAAATACAGATCTGAATGTTGAAGCTAGCAATTGAATCATTTAACTTATGAATTATGAGTCCCAATTTCTTATTTATTGGCATGACGCAATGTATATTATATGTGTTTCTTCTAATTTTTGTCACTGGGTAATTCCATAGGATCAGACCAATGTTTTTTGTTTTTAAACAATGACAAGGTGAAATATGTTTTTAAGTCATTGCTGGTTTTGTGCCAGGCTCCTGAACTCTACACTTATATGTTGACGAGAACATGGAAGATTTGCTTTTTTTCAGCTGTGTTTCAGTAGTCCAGCCCCAGTCAGCAAAGCCCTGAATCACAGCATTTGTTGTGTATACGCTTAACTCCTTAAGTAAGAGCTGCAGCCTGAGCTTGAGTTTGCAGGGCAGGATTTAAGCAAGTGCTTAAATGTTTTGTTGAACAGGAGCTTCTGCAAATACTCCAGTGAACACACTGGCTGCCAGCAGTGTTCAGGGACTAAGTTTCTGAAATGGAAGTTTTAAAGTTAAATTGTAATTTGAATAGTTCTTGTTTATACTCATGGAAACATCAAAATGAGGTCTCTGATATTTGGGTGCCAATTGAATTTTCAAGTTTGAATGGAAGTGCTTCAAACTGAGAATCATTCACAAAAAAATCTTTCAGCAATTCTGAATGAAACCAGCAAGCTGAAATTAATCAAACAAGTAATTCAGTACAAACACTGCACCTACTTTCACCAGACATTCTGCAGCTGTACTCCCAGGTTTGGGGTTTGTTTTCCAGATACTTGAAATAAACTAACTGAAATGACAGAATAAATTTGAGGCCAAGTTTTTTACATCTCTTTTATTGCAGGTGTTTCAGCCCAGCTCACCAGCACACGGCTGCGTAGAAACACCTCAGTGGGAACACCCTTTTGGATGGCACCTGAGGTAGGCAAACATTCCTGTCTGGGTTGTCTTCATATATTGCAGTGCACACCTCTTCGCCACTTCCACATAATAAAAGAAAAGAGTATCTTTTCTTTCCTCCCTCCTACTTTACTCTAGGCCCCTATTCATTAAAGTGTATGTATCGTTAGAATATACAAAATGGATTTCTAGTAATTTAATTATTCTATTCTCTGTAATGTTTCCATAACAGTACTGACAACGTGCAAATAACGAAGGGTCTTCTTGAAAATGTTATGACTTGCCAATCAAATATTGTATGTCTTGGTGTGCTTGTCTGTGCCTCTGAGTAGACTGGAGTGAGGAAAAGGAGGATTTCCTACGTTCCTGATTTGTTATATGACTCTGCAAAACCCTGACTCAGCTATGTGGTTTTTAACCTTAATCACTGAGTAGGGACCTCCACACTTAGACACATGGAGCAGCATAGCTTAACAATGAAGAAAAATAATGTATAGGCTGCCTAGGCAACTATTTTAGACCATATTTTTATGTTCTACTCCCCAGACATAACCCTTTTCCTTCTATTTAATGAAGCTCTAGGAAGTTTAAACGCACTGCTGAACAAAGTCTCTTCTGTACTTTCCCTAAAATTGGGATGAAAGATGTTAATCTTTGCCCTTGCCATTTTAAAAACCAGAAAATACTTCTGTAAGGTATGGATTGTGCAGTTAAAAAATATGGAATGAAAAGGGAGTGATCTGTTTATTTGTAATCTGTTAAACCTTCATAACAGTATTGGCCTCATTTCTGTTGAAGGCCATTAGACTTCTTTGAATTTTGTGAAATTTGTGATGGAATTTGTATCTGTTACAAATACACACAAGTCTATTTCTGTATGTCAGACAGTTAAAACTATTGTGCAAACATTTGTTTTAGAACATTTTACACTTTTTATACATCTGTTTCTGTTGCTAAGGAAGGCTGATTATAGCTGAGTAGAGAAAAAAAGCTGCTGTAATGGATCCAAAATTGATCTTGCACACTCTCACAAAGAATGGTTGATATTTTACCATCTCCATAACAACCAGTTTACGTCACAAAGGAGACACAAGGTACCTTAGAAGCCACTGTGCAGGCATTATTTATGGAATCACCTTGGTTGGAGACATTCTGAAACCTTCATAAAATACTCCTCTAGACAATAATTGACATATTGTGAAATATTTTATTAAACTGGGATTATTAGATGTTATTTTTACAGTACTGTTTTGCTTGAATAATTACCATTAAAAGCAGGAATCATACTGAATTCATTTTCCCATCCTGCTTGAAAATATTAATTCTTGAGTTAAAAAGAAATAAGCAGAGATTTTGATGTGAAAATTTTTTACCTGAAAATACAACACATGTATAAGCAAGGTGCGCTATGTGCCTAGCATATCAAACCAGGAAGAGAAGTAGCTTTGAATGCTTTTTGTTTTGATTTTGAAGATTTCTCGAAATAACCAGCACCATAAGCATAGTAACTCATCTCACATTTGCATGCCTGCATGAGCCAGGACGATGAGGCTTCATAGAGATACGATCTGCAAAACAGCTGTAAGATGCTCAGATATCCATTACGCTGTTGTTGAAATGGCTTTTAAATGACAAGTTGCATAACAGTCATGCTAAAGGCACTATGGTTGCTTTCTTTGTGTTTATACGAATGACGTTTCAACTGTCCTGTGAGGTGCAATTTGCCTTACTTCTGGGGAGATCTTTCTGGAATTTTTAAAATGTGCAGCCAAATTTTTATGTGAAAGGTGAAAGATGAGGACTGCAATAAGCTGAAAAACTCTGCTTGGGTAACAGCTTATTAGGAACAATGTTTTCTAGGTGGAATTGTGATGAGAACAGTAAACCCTAGAAAAGTACTTAACAGTTGCAAAAATTTGTCTGTTTTGACCTAGGATAGAATCTATGTCAAGCCCCAAAATACCGTAAAATAACTGGACAGGAAGAAAATATTACTAATCAGAAATAGAAAGCATGAAGAGTAGGATTTTTTATTAATTATTTATTTATTTGTTTTTAAATTGGACTTCTGTTATCTATGTGTGAAATATAAGAGCCTCAGTCAATGCATAAAGCAGTCATGGGATCTCATGTAATGATGAGAAAGATGGATTTATTCTGAAGGGCAAGTGGAGAGGGGACATGAAAAAGCTTGCCTTGGAGGAAGAGACTACGGGAGTGTTTCAGAGAAATGAACCTTGTGAAATGAAGCTGACAGGGAATATTTTCCAGGGTAAAACCCAGGAAAATACAACTTGGGAAAGAATTGTGCAAAATTATTCAAGCTGGCAGATATGAACAACTGGATATAAGCAAGAGACAAATATGCTGAAAACTAGAATGGCTAGGATCAGGAACAGTCTGCATAATGAGGAAAAGCATTGTATTTTAAGATTAATTTTGCAAAATGTATCAAAGGGATTATATGGCATGGTACTTGCAATAGAAAGAGTTCATAGGAAAATAGGGTGAGGGTGATGTAAGGTGTTGTTTTCAGCTCAGTGTTCTTACTGGCAGTATGAAAAGCAGTAGCTTATAACCATTTTGACTGACTCAAACATCTTCGAGGGCTGTTTTTTTCTGTGACTGTGAGGCTTGTTTAGCAGCAACATGACAAATCAAAAAGATCTGCCCTTGAGCATTTGTTCTGAGCAGAGTGTGTGATTAACAAAATTTTTGCTGAAAACTGAAAATAGAGGGAATAACTATTCTGTGTTGGAAGCAACAGAGGAACTTGGAAAGGATGCATCAGTTTCAGAGCAGCTTTGAAGTAAACTCACTGAAAATCAATCATTGCTGTTTAACCTAATCAGTATTGTCTCACACTTAACAACCATAGACATGCAGAAACTTGAACACTGAATGCCAAAAAAAGATAAATAAGATAACATAGTTTAAATATGGTGAATACTTAAACCTCTCTCTTGCCAAACACTTAAGGTACTGAAAAACTGCTTCTTGTATGCTGAAATAAATTGTGTTGAATGCTAGCAGGAGGAATCAGATTTGAAACTTTTGAACTGAACCACCTATGCATCTCTAATTCTAAGCCTTAACATGTTTTGTCTTCAACCTCTAGTGCAGAGCTGAACAAAATCTAGTTCAAATAGAATTGCAGTTTGTTTTTTTTTTTCTAAATGTATCATGATTTGGCTGGAAATTTGACCCTTGAAACCAGCTCAGTTAGAATCTGTTCATGTTTTCTTTGGCCAAATTCTACTTTTCAGAACACAAAGAGAAAGATACTTGAAGTCAGAAAGAACTGGAGAGGTGCTGAAAGTAATTTAAAACCATTCAGAGTATGCTTATATATTTTACTGATAACTGCTAAAAATGACAATGGTGCGTGAATATTTAGGTTGTAAAAGGAACATTAGTAAAACATAGTTGATCCTTTGAAGAATTATGTGTTGAAATATGACATGTGATAGTAGGAAAGGTTGGGACATTGATAAAGGTAAGAGTTCTGTAACAATGAGTTAGCCAGTGGTAAAATCTTGGCTTTGTTTTGCTATTAATTACAGGGGGATTTCAGATGTAATATTATTATTTAAAGCTGTGTTAACTCTGTATTTTGGATGTTTGTTAACCATCCTCCCGAGGTGAAGTAGTGATCAGTAAGACCGCCCCAGATTGTTTTCTTTCCAGCTGCTGAATCAAGGCATACTCCTTGGGATAAAATTCAATGTGTCTGAGCATGAGAATATATTTTTGAATTGTTAGAACAGTAAGTGACTAGTTTAAATTGTTTTTCTTTTTTTTCAGTGCTCCTGTGTGGTTTTTTTAGACTTTGAGCCTGATTATAAGTGTGTGCCTAATCCTGAAACAATGAGTAATATTTGCATTGTTTCAGTATAAAGCTGTGTTTCTGCATAATCTAAAGAGGCATCAGTGAAACTGGTAGTTTCTGAAACAAGTAATTTCATGTAGTTAATGTAGTTTAAAAATATATGAAGGGAAAAAATCTAATTTTGCACAGACTCACAGCAGCTTTTCCACTGAGGCCAATATTCATTTCAGTAAGGGCTGTGTTCAGAGCTAGAATTCTGTCAAAAAAAAAAATAAAAAAAATCCTCATTTTGGTAAACTAGGGCTGATTTCTCATATTTACCTCTCTCAGAGGAGACATCAACAAATTACAAAAAAAGTCCATTTACCAGTAAATACATTTCATGTGTAGTTAAATACTGAGTTGGAAAAACAGCACAGAAAAGACAACTCCATCACTAACCTGGGCTTAAGTTTTTAATTTACTTTAAACAAGTACAGTGATACATTCCTTTGAAACTACTAAATATATTCTCATTTTGTCACACTTCAACCTAGCTTGTTTTCCAGCCCTTTCTAGCCCATCATGGGACTCAAGCCAGCAGCCTGTTAACAGTTTTAGGTCTCTTCACTTTGATTCCTTATTAGCTAACATTAGCTCTTCTGGTATGCACATTTTCACTACACTTTTAAATGCCAAATAAGTATGGAATTTTGTAAATGCTGATTTATAATGAACTGTAGGAATCCACTGCTTAATATAATTGGATATAGATTTTCAAGAACATATATACACTTATTTTTCAGCCTGAAAGGAATTTAAAAACAGTTGTACAGTGAAGCAGTATGCATATTTTGTGATATGGAAACACAAGGGATTATCTACCTTCCCTAGAAAGGAAAATATTTCCTTTTAAGACCTTCCATGAAGGTGTAATAACTGTTCTCTTACAGGTAATGATTAGATAGATTACTGAATTAGCTCTTACAATTTATTTCTTTTTTTAACCTTGTGAATTACAGTAAGTGAGATAAGATTGAAAACAATTTACAAAAAATAACGATGTCATTTGGAAGAAACTTCACAGATAGGAATGGGAAAAACTTCTGCTGCTTTTATAGAATTTGTGTTTATCTGCCATGATTATTAATAGTGAAGTGATTGAAAATCCCACACATTTAGTGGGTAGAAATAATAAATGCAGTAAGAAAATGGTAAAAATAAAGAATGGTGGCATTAAAACATTCATAACATAGATTTTTGTTGAAGTGTGATTTGAATAATTGCTTGTTGTTTAACATTACTTATAACAGTATGTGTTAGGCGTAAGGTGAAAGGGAACAGCCTTGTCGTGGTTTAAGCCCAGCCAGTAACTCATGACCACATAGCCGCTCACTCACTCCCCCCCCCTTCCCTCCCCCCCACTCCTGGAGGGGTGGGGAGGGGAATCGAAAGAATGTAACTCTCACGGGTTGAGATAAGAGCAGTCCAGTAACTAAGGTATAACACAAATCACTGCTGCTACCACCAATAATAATAATGATAAGGGAAATAACAAGGGAAGAGAATACAACCACTCACTGCCCACCGACCGATACCCAGCCTGACCTGAGCAGTGATCTAGCCCTTCCGGGTAACTGCCCCCAGTTTATATACTGGACATGATGTGCTGTGGTATGGAATACCTCTTTGGTTAGTTTGGGTCATGTGTCCTGTCTCTGCTTCCTCCCGGCTTCCCCTCCTCTCTGGCAGACCATGAGACTCAAAGTCCTTGGTCAGAGTAAACATTACTGAGCAGTAACTAAAAACATCGGTGTTATCAGCATTGTTCCCAGGCTGAAAGTCAAAACCACAGCGCTACAGCAGCTACTAAGAAGGAGAAAAATGGCTGCTACTGCCGAACCCAGGACAAGCCTACTTGGCAAAGACTCAGAAATTACATCCCTGCTTTCAGAAGTTAAAGTAGTGGGACACCACTGCTCTAAAAAGTGTGTCAAAAATTAGGGAATGCTAGCTGCCTTCTTGAAATGCAGAACTGAGTTTGAGCATGTCCTGTGTTACATGTGGTGAATAGGTATGGGCATGCTGGAGAGGACCTACTGCAGTGTCTGTGTGGGAAGGCAGAGTGGGAAGAGTGGCAACCATTGATAGGGCAAGATTGTATGGAAGAACTGAGGAACATAGAAGTGGAATGGTTTGCTTAGGGACTTACAGCAGGTCAGTGGCAGAATGTGGGATAAAATTAGGGCTCTAAATGATCGCATGAGGCTGAATTTTGATACAGAGGTTTCTTTAAAGGGGATGGCACACAAGAAAGGCAGAGAGTGCAGCAGAACAGCATCAGCAAGCTCTCCCTGCAGAGCAAGGTCCAGCAGAATGCATCACCTCCTTTGCCTCCAGGAGAGCTGACCTCCTCATGGGCTAGCATGGTAGGAGGGGGTTGAAAAGGATGTAGCAGCTGGAGGGAACCTTGCCAGTAACCTTGATAACATGATAATCTTGTGAAGGGATGTGGAGGGGTTGCAGATGCTTCTGTTTTGTTCTAAACTAAACAGCAGCTATGGAGGGGTTGTAAAACTTCCATGTAAGGTGATTAAAGATTTTAAAAAACAAAACAAAACCAAAACCCTCAAACCAGTAGAGAAAATAATTTCACTACCACACTGCTCTGCCCTGAGATCCCTATGAGAAATCTGTTTACTTAGGAGACTGGAGTTGCCTCCTAGTTTTCAGTTTGTTTGTGAAACACCATTTACAAATCTGTGCGAGGTGTGTAGAATATAATTCTTACAACCCAGAGGTAAATCTGTGGGTCAGAAATAAAATGGGTCAATGCTACTAGCCTTACTAGCATTGAAGCCTTGAATAAAGGCTGGTATAAAGCAAAACAGATTTGTGTACTTAAAAGCTTATCTGTTTTTCCCCACTGTATCATTTGGTCTAATAAAAAGTATTGTGCTTCTCTACAGATGTAGCCTGCTGGCAGAGTAGTCTAATGGTCTCAAGAATATTTCACTTGGGTGAATTGAAAGCAAAAATAAAAATTGGTTACTTGCAGGTGTTAAAACACAATTGACTTCTTGACATTTAATAAATTTCAATGAATCAACATTAATTGTGATAATTACCTTGAAGAATTATTTAAAATGTTCATTACTTTCTATTTTGGGAACTTTTCTAACAATATAATTATTATCTGATACACCATGGAAAAATTTATATGATGATAAATAAGAAACTGAAATCCAAATAACAAAATGGGGAAATATGGAACCAATTTCAATCAGAAATTTGCTCTTTTTTGATTATATGAATGTGCTTTAGGGGAGGGAGAAAGGGAAAGAGGGAAAGAGGAAATGAGGAAGGGATAGAGATAGGTATTGCTTTGGCCTGGATAATTCAGTATCCCCAGTGCTGCTAAATGCTATCATGAAAGATAGTTTCCTCCCCCCCCATGCATAGTCATTAAAAGAATATTTGCTATTCTATCTCCTATGTATATAAATGAAGTTGGGTTGCATAGTGTAATGTGGAGCACAGAAGTTCAGTTGGTTTATTCCATTTGGCTTGCATAGCTAGCAGTTTTGTTCTCCTTGCAGCAAGGGTAACAATTTTGTGCCACCTTCATTTTACATACTCAGTGCTTTTCAGCATTGTGCTCACACACTTCATAAGCTGCTTAGTAAGCCACGTCAGCTAAGTACAGCACCACCCTAGTTCAGGAGTTTCAACGTTTTTAACTCCAGACTTCTTTCTGCGGGTGGGTCACCAGCTCTAATTGTGTAGCAGTCGTCTCCAGGTAGCACATCTGTATTGCTGTTAACGTTATTGTGTATGCTTGCAGCTATACTTTGTACGTGCACGGTATACTGAGGCAAAATGAAAGTAAGTTCACTTCTAATAATTCTAGGTAAACTTAAAAGGGTTTGATATATTTTGCTTCAGCTAAACATATGTATAGCTTCCTCTCTGTGAACAAGTTAGTGTTTTCCTTCTTTTGAATACACCTGTGATCAACTTATGGGCTTGCTGAAGTCAAAGAAATCTTTGCATTGATTTCAGAACAAGTGGACTTATATCTTTGAGGTCTTCTAGTCAGGGTTAGAATGATCTTATGTATCTCTCTGAAGTTTTGTGTTCTCTGTAGAAGTGGTAAATCACACAGAATGCTTAATCACTGGCTTCTCTAAATACCCTCCAGTTAGTGTGACTGATTTGTTTATATGCCATCTTTGCCAGACCACTGAATTCCCCTCACTTCACCCTGTCCTAGTATGACCCTCAGCACAATTAGTGTTGAAGCTACCATCGTGTTGTCTCTTTCTGTGTGGTGTTTAGGTGCTTTCCATCCTACCACAGTATGGCGGGGCATGAAATCATGATGAAATTACAGCTAACACAAGAAGTGACAGCCTGTCTCCTTAGCAACACGGGCCACTGTGTGCATGTAACCAAAGGGAAAGACTTGGTGCTTATTCCTTTAGTGTTTACTGGTGAATCTCAAGATTAACTACGTCCTCCCCCAAAGCTTGGGCATGATGAGTACAGTGTTTGCAACAATGCAAACTACCTTCTTTTTTGCTTGTACAAGGACAGGGAAGAATTTGCTGGATGTAAAATAGGTACAGATGTGATGATGTCTTTGCAAAAGGTACAGAAAGGAAGTAGCATTTTCTTTCAGTTTCAGATAATTTCTTCTGGGCTCCCTATCTTCATGCCCCACTGGGCAGAGCAGGCGTCAACAGAGCTGAGAGGCAGTCTCAGCTCCAGAACCTTGACCAAAAAGGACAGATGATTCCAAAAAGATAAGTATCTCTGAGTTCCCAATAGAGGCTGGAACATAATGAAAGATAAATAAGTTGAATTTTTCTTTTGTATTTGGCTTTTAGAGATATTTGCTCTGCAAACAGTTGCAATAGTTTCCAAGGCAAAACAGGACTGGGGCATTCCCAAGGACTTAGCTTGTAAACTGTGACTGAGAGAACTCCTTCAGATCTCAAGACAGTGTTGTCTGCTAGCCAGCATATAAAGCAAACTGCTGATGTGCACTTCCCCTTCATTAATGAAAAGCTGTAAATTTGACTCTTGCATTAAAATTTAAAATTAGTGGCATTTGTGTGTTTTTAAGTGGTGCATAACTTGGTAGGATTCTAATAAATCCCACAGAAACTGAAAACTTGTTTCAAACTAAAGTGACCATTAAATTGATATATATGCTGCATACTTAGTATCAAAAGAGCAGTTAATTTTGTATGTTTTCTGTGGTGCTTATCACACTATAGTCAAGCTACTGTGTGAAACATACTGGATTGAACAGTCCACTGGCTGAATTTTTTTATAAACGAAAAAGAGTGCAGATTAATGGAAATATTTTTCCTAAAAGGATCACTGCAGGCTCTGATATTGGAGTGGAGGAGAATCTAATAGTGTTTAATTCCCCTTGGTTAGAGTGCAAGTATTTTGGCATAGTGTCACATTACCGACATGTACCATATTTACTGGAGGTGTAGCTGTTAGCTGTGGAGCAGAAGACATACAAAGATACATTATTTTCTCTTTGGTAGGTGATATATTGTGAAGTTGAGAAAATCTCAGACCTTTTTCCTTTTTGAAACAGCAGTTGCAGTATACTTTCTTTCCCCCATATATAATGAGTACAAAGCCCTCTGATGCTCATGTTATTTTAGTGTAGCTTAAGCTTTCTAAAATGGAGGTACGTAGCAAGTCTTGCCATCAGCCTGTAGTTAGAAGCGATTGTGATGTGCTTTAAGAGGAAAAAGTGGTATTGTCTTTGAATGTGAGAGACCAGCTACATCTGGCACTGCTGACAAATTCCATTGGGACCTTGTGCAGGCCCTTCTTTTCCTTCCCTTGAAAATAAAAATTTATTCCTCTGCATCATAAAATTGGAGAACAAACAGACAAGTCTGCAAAGGACTCAGCACACTGATAAGTCAGGCAACTTCTCAGATGGTCACTTCCAGAAGATGGGCTCTAGCAGCTTTTTAACCAAGCAGGTAACTGTTTTTCGTGTGTTAAAAATGAAAGGAGAGCACAGCATTTAATTAGTCATATATGGACAAGCTTCTTGCAGCTTCTAAGTCATGGTCTGGAAGTTGATTTACTTCCTTCCTTTGCTTCCTTTGCTTGCTTGCTTCCTTCCTTCCTTTCCTTCTTTTCTGTCCTTCCTTCTTTTCTTTCCTTCTTTTCTTTTCTTTCGTTCTGGGTGTCCTTGAATATACAGGTGGTTTGGGGAACTGTATAAAGAAACAAAAATAATCAAGAAATACAAGCTTCCCTTTCAGTCTCTGAGCAAAACTGCAATGTAGGAAACTCCAACCAACACCAGTATGGCTTCCTTATAATACATTATTTGATCTTTCTGGTGGATCTTCATACTGACTTTCTTCCAAGTTTTTGCATCAAATTTTGTTTCTTCTCTTTAAAGGCATGGTACAAGGAAATTAAACTATCATATAGGCCTCTGAAATAAGGGTGATGGTTTAAAGCCTGAGTTGCACAGAATCTATCATCTACTGCACAGTAAGACTCATCTTTTTCAAGAGGTGATAAGGGGATCTCTGGGACAAGATCAAGGCTATAATGAACTCTTTGAAGAACAAAGAAATATTTCAGAACTTTCACTTCTGTTGAAGACAAGTGAGATGGGGAAGTGATCTTTGCATGACAACTGAAAATCACCACATTAGCTAACAAAACTCTGCCTTTTGAGCTAAAGAAAATAAATCTCTGGACCATCCTTCGCAGTGCTTATTTTCATTTTTTCCCCCATTCTGATTATCTGATAGTTGATGTGCAGGGGAATGTGTATGTATGTTTTTCTCAGATGGCTTGCAGACATTCTGGTGACCACTTTATCAGTTGTCTTACAGATCACCAGTGTTCTTCAGACAATAGTTGAGAAACACTGGTTTAATACTTTATCAGAAGATTCTTTGGCATTACAGCAATAAAGGGGAAATACCAATGTCAGTACTGTATGGAAAGAAATTTCTTTGGCATACTAACCTGGAAAAATGAGGGGGAAGAGAGGGTTCTCAACACTTGACAAAGCATTGATAGAAAATTCAGGAAAGGTCTTAAATTTTCTGGACTGATTTTCTCTAGGAAAGGAACTGAACTATTAGTGTGTGGCAAAGGAATTAATTAATATCCAACTTTACTGTCAAAAAAACTCCCCCCAAACTACAACACCCCCCCTCCCTATTTTCATATTAATTTAACTAGTATGTTCAACACCCCTGGCT
This sequence comes from Pezoporus flaviventris, assembly GCF_033815535.1. Classification (NCBI taxonomy): domain Eukaryota; kingdom Metazoa; phylum Chordata; class Aves; order Psittaciformes; family Psittacidae; genus Pezoporus; species Pezoporus flaviventris. The sequence goes on from NW_026892549.1 coordinate 39,102,174, forward strand.
TCTAATGAAATAAATGATGAGTGCTGTATGATGGGGTCCTGAGTCCTTGACGAAGAGGTGGACAGGCCATTGGAGCTTGTTGGATAGAATCTCAACCAAAGGCAGGAACACCTCTCTGGTAGGTGCAGGTTACAGAGAAAGTCACCAAGAGGGCAAGCTGGAATCGGCAGCTTCTCCAGGAAGGGTTTTCTTCCACAGCAGGCAGTGAGTGGTCCTTTGCCAGCATGTATGTGGGGTGCTGACTTGCATATTGGCATCTCTGCAAAACATTGTTCCAGATTGAAATCATGGAAGCTGATAATAGCGATATTTGGGGATCTGACATATTTTCAAAGCAATTGGTCAATTGATGAGATTTGGGAAGACAATCTTGAGACGGATCTCAAATCATGGTTGAGTAAAAACCAGTGAAGCTGTGATTTTTGTCTCATCCCTTGCAAAGATAAAGTTTGAATCTCATGTTTAGACACAGAATTTTTTCCAGCTTGTATGAATAGTTAGCTTATGGTTAGGATGCAAACTGTGGGTTAGCTGGAAGTGTGCATCATGTTTGTAATGTTAAACATTTCTGATGTCCAAGGAGAGACTCCTGTTAATGTCAATTTTTCTTAGACTAGCTACAGGGTATGTTATTTAAATTTTTTTTTAAACTACTCAAATTTAGTAGAGACAAACTAATAATAAAAAAGAAAATAAATTGGCAGAAATGACTGATGGAATATTCTTATCTAAAACCAGCTGTGCAAATCAGTCTAGCCTCATGAATAGTCATAGAAGTTAATAAGAACAACATCAATAGGGTTCTCTACTATTGTAATAGACTTCTGTTAGAAGTGCTTTTAAAAAACTGGATTTAGTAGAGTGATGTTCTTTGTATAGATATTTAAAGCATCCCGTGGAGCTTCATGTAGTTAAAAAAACAGGGAGGGTGTTGTTTTGTTTTTTAAAAGAAATCACAGATAAGTTCTAATTTACTGTTACGTTTTCATGGGGGGGGTTCCTAACTGGGATATACAGGCACACATACGTATTTGAAAGCTACGTAGGATTTTAGACATGAATCAAAAATGACATTCAATGTCACACTAGGATGATGTGAATAGTACATTAGGTTAAAGCGTTGTTTTCTCTGCTTTTTTTCTGATAGGTCATTGCTTGTGAACAACAGTATGACTACTCATATGATGCTCGATGTGACGTATGGTCCTTGGGAATAACAGCTATTGAACTGGGGGATGGAGACCCTCCCTTATTTGGCATGCACCCGGTGAAAACCCTTTTTAAAATTCCAAGGTATGGCACTAGATGGCTCTCTTCACTCACTAGTTTGTTCGAAGGCAGTCTAGGCAAAGGAGAAATGCTTGGTAAACGGTTGTGCTTCAAATCCTAAGAATATTTAATTGGAAAAGGTATTAAAAAGCTGTAACGTTAAAGACTTTTTTTTCAGCCTGAAATCTACAATAGTTTACACTGAGAACACCTTGAAATGATAAAGACTTATGTATTTATTTTATTCTTAGAATGTAAGTCATAAAGTATCAAGATACCTCCCTTCAGAAGTACTTTTCTTAGTTACTGTCGATGAAAACATTTGTTTCAAAAAGCAAGAAGCCAACATCTGTAACTGCTGAATAACATTTTTAAATATTATTTCCCTAGAGTCTTAGGCTTGTTTTACTGTGGAAGAAAATCACACAATTTTTGACGATGCTGTGAAGCAGACTGGCAGTTCAAGCAAACTGTAGTCATAATTTATTTTTTAATTTACCTAAGGATGTTAAAATGGGAAGATTTCAGTTGTCATACCTGGACATGAAAAGAGATAGAAATTCCCTCTATGTATAGTCAAGTGAATTAGCCATATTATTTCATGCTATTTTTGTTTTCGTTTTGTTTTCATAGAATCACAGAATAGTTTGGGTTGGAAGGGACCTTAAAGCTCATCTAGTTCCAAGCCCCTGCTATGGGCAAGGACACCGTCCCCTAGACTAGGTTGCACAAAGCCCCATTCAGCCTGGCCTTGATCGCTGCAGGAATGGGGCAGCCACATTTTCATTTTGTTTAGTCTTCCTGAATAAATTGAGATTGACAGTGTAAAACAGAGTTTAACAGCAGAACAGTTGTAATAATAGAACAAATACAGAAAGAATTTGTCCATTATTCATTAGACTGGCATATACTTGACTTTTCCACATTTTGCTCATGAAGAAAGAATCACCAGTAACTGATAAATTTTTAAAGCTTCAGCAATACAAGTGTTTGACCTTTTGTTATCTGCACAGTTATCATAGGCTTTCAAAATTTCTTCTGATTGCAATTTGCATTTCTGATTAAGTCTATTTATATGCAGGTGCAGTTGTGCTGGGTTCTGCGTCATAGTTCTACCCAGCTCAGACATGAGCTACCACCACTCTTTCCAAAATTATTCATATTGAAGCAGTGGTTCATCTTGTTGCCTTTGCACAAGTGTAAAACAGGTCTTGGCAGTTAAGGCAGAAAGGGAGGCTTTAGATTACTAAAGCGATATCTATAAATTTGATCAGTGCTCAAAATGTTTTAGATAGGCATAACTCCTACAAAAAGTATCAGCAAGCAATGAGAAGATACACAGAACAGGGCATGTAGAGGCTTTGATTCCTATGAATAGTTTACCGCTTTCCTTATTTGCTGTTACATCTGTGTATGACTTAGCAAAACAAAGGTAAAGTATCTATCTGATTAATTAAGTAATGGGCACATTTGTTAAATAGAATGGTAGCAATTTTTAAGTTGAGAGATTTGCCTCTGCTTTGCATTTATGAGCCGTAACCCTGCTGCTGGTAAGTATGTGCTCATATTACATAAAGTAGGTAGTGGTGAGTGCCGAATGGCATAAGGTTCTGGGCTATAGGAGACAGAGCTTCTCTACTGGTACTTGTTTGAAGTCAATTCACAGCAAAAGTAAAAGATGCATTCCCTTCTTATAGTAGTTAGACAGTTTAGTAGTAGTATCCTTCATTTGGATATCCTGAATTTGTCCAATACAAATTCTCACCTACTATAGCATCTGGTAGCAAAAATGCTTGTAGGGCAGCTATATTTTATTGGAACAACTCTCCCCTTTGTGTGCCACTTCCTAGCTTCATTTGGTAACCCTTACCTGCCTTATGAGAAGAGGAAAGGTCCAGTCAATCCCTGTTGCCCCTCTCCATATGACTTAATGCCATTGTAAGATCCAGTCAAAAAATAAAGGAACCCTGCTGGGGTTTCCTTTTTTGTTTTCTTTTTTCGTTTTCTTTCTTATTTTTCTTTTTCTTGTTTTTTCCTTTTCCTTTTCTTTTCCCTTTTCTCTGCCCTCTGTTTTCTTATTGCTTCTCAGTTTCTTACCCAAGTTTCTCTTGAAAAAGGCAACTAGCAGGAGGTTAGCAGTTGCTCAGATTATCTCAAAGCTGTAATTTGCCATTCAAACCATATTAATATTGGAATACAATGAAGCTGAATGCTAAGGCACACACTTCTAATTCTGGGATTCTGGTAGTTTCAAGAACTTGGTCAGAAAGCAGTATAACCTTATATATATATACAGCCTTGTGTATTTACCTATACTTTAATTTCTGACAGATACAGGATGTAACTTGTTGATAACAGCTGCTCTTTCAGCTGGGGTTTCTTGTGGTTTGAGGTGAAATTGGAAAATCAGGTTTCATTTAGCTATTGCTAAATGGACTAAATGCCAAAATATGAAGTGACACCAAAGCGTGTTGCACAGTTATGGTGTGACTGTGGTACCCTACAGTAATGCACCTACGTTTTATCTGGAAGTGTAAAAAGCTACTACAAATAATGAGCAACAAATCTAGTGGGCTATTGATTTACTGCATATATCTGATTTCTTTATGTGTTCTCACAGGGTAACTGTTGTTAATGGGGCTGATTTGATGTTAGGTTGGAGAAGAGATGATCTTTCTATTCACAGTAAATGACACTTGAACATCACTCAGGCAGAGTTATCAGGAATTCTTTCTTTCTTCCTTTGCATTCTTGGCTATGGTTGATCCATATCTTTCTATTTATACTGCCTTCTGTGTGCTAGACTAGTCTGTTTTGTGTGCTGCTGATTTCTTTACATTAGCAGAAAACTTTGTGAGAGTTTTCAAGCACTGAATAATCTGTTATCATGAATGTACTTGAAAATGTTATTAATGGCAAAATTGCCAAAGCTAGACACAGAAATTTCTATGTTTGTTTCTACAAAATTCTTCCATTCTCAAGTAGGGAATAAAGTAGTTAAGTTTCTGTGTCACTTTAGTCATTGGCTTTTTTCTAGAGAGAGTCAGTAATGGTGCTGTTAGCCTTGGCATTGAGTGTCAACTTAGTGAGCTGTGGAGCTACAGCTGTAGTCTTAAATGCATATAATTGAAGTCAGTGAGTCTTCACTTCGACTTTATAGGGTTTGAATCAACCACTGAATGAATGATTTTGTATTAACCGTCACAGCAGTTACGTACCCCAAAGATCCTTGAGATGTCTTCTTGTGCAGAACTCTCACAATAAAACATTCCAGTTGCCCTGAACAGTCTGTCTTATCCTAGGTATTTATCTCATTGGGAGACTGTTGAAATTTGGATTTTCCCAGTCATACTTCTCTGTGCAGGCTAGTGTTAATACAGAAATGACAGAATATGCAGTGATGGTCCTGTGAGCTGTCAAATTAAGAGTGGAATTTCATAAAGAAATTCCAGGTAGAATTCCATAAAATGAAAAGATCTGATGGCACTAAAATGTTTGATTATTGCTTTCTCCTTTAGTGCTCTGAGGTTCTTAGTTCTGTATTTTTGTAACTGGGTTATTTTTTTTTATAGTTTTCACATCTCTGTCCTTTCAGCATTGCTGGGAAAAGATTCAAATACTTTTGTCTCTGATCAAAACCCTGTCTCCTAAAAGTGTTTTCATTGATGATAGTTCTTAACAGGACATTGTAGATAGCAAGGCCTCCATCACATCTCTTTCTCTCTCTGTTGCCTCCATCTCTGCAGCATGAACAGCAACTGTCTTGTCAGATTGCTATGCCTTTCTAGGTAAAGATCATAACTTACCCTTTATTTGCAGTTCTCTTCCCCCATCTTGTTCAGAGTAAGGATTTTTTTACAAAGATTCTAGTAAAAGGCTCATAAATGCTTCTGTTAGATAAATGACGTTAGTTGAAAGACTGCAAGCAGATGTGTTGCTCCCTGTCCTCCATTTTTACCATTTTTTAAACTGTAACGACAAATGGCCCACAGTGTGAAGTGGGTGGGTGACGTACGTGCACTGTTGAACTGACATTGTGGTGGGTTGACTCTGGCTGGATGCCAGGTGCCCACCAATCCACTCTGTGGACTCTTGCTCCTCAACTGGACAGGGGAAGGAAAATATCACAAAAGGCTTGTGGATCGAGATAAGGACAGGGAGAGATCATTTACCAATTACTGTCATGGTGAAACAGACTTGGCTTGGGGAAATCAGTTTAATTTTTTAACCAATCAAATCAGAGTGGGATAATGAGAAATAAACCCAAATCTTAAAAACATCTTCTCCCCACCCGTCTCTTTTTCCTGGGCTTAACTTTATTCCCAATTTTCTCTGTCTCCTCCTCAACAGTGGCGCTGAGGGATGGGAAGGGAATAGGGGTTGTGGTCAGTTCATCACATGCTGTTTCTGCTGCTCCTTCCTACTCAGGGGAGGACTCACATTCTTCTCCTGCTGCAGTATGGGGTCCCTCCAATGGGAGACAGTCTTCCATGAACTTCTCCAACGTGAGCCCTTCCCATGGACTACAGTTCTTCATGAATTGCTCCAGCCTGTGTCCCTTCCACAGGATTCAGTCCTTCAGGAGCAGACTGCTCCAGCCTAGGTTCCCTTGGGGGTTCACAAGTGCTGCCAGCAAACCTGCTCCAGAAAGGGTTTCTCTTTCCACAGTGCCACAGGTCCTGCCAGGAGCCTGCTCCAGCACAGGCTTCCCATGGGGTCACAGCCTCCTTTGGGCATCCCTCCGCTCCAACATGGGGTCCTTCATGGGCTACAGGTGGATATCTGCTCCACCATGGTAGTCCAAGGGGACAGTCTGCCTCACCATGGTCTGCACTACAGGTTGCAGGGGAACCTCTGCTCCAGTGCCTCCTTCTTCTCTGTCTTCACTGACCTTGGTGTCTGCTGGGTTGTTTCTCTCCCGTATTCTCAATTCTCTCCCTGGCTGCTATTGCTGTTGTGCAGCAGGTTTTTTCCCCCTTACTTAATTGTGTTATATCCCAGAAGCACTACCACTGTCACTGATGGGCTCAGCCTTGGCAAGTGGCAGGTCTGTCTTGAAGCTGCTGGCACTGGCTTTATAGGACACAGGGGAAGCTTCTAGCAGCTTCTCACAGAAACCGCCCCTGTAGTCCCCCAGGTGATGCCACAGTGCTGCACTCCCCTGAAAACCTGATCAGTGTTTCAAAGCAGGAGATGCTGGATGCTAAGCACTTTAGAAAACAGTGGTTTTTTAAGGTGTGCATGTATTAACTTTGTACTTTTGATAGTATGGCCTGAGCGCTGGGCTAGATGCTTAAGCATCTTCCAGTGGTTAACCATTTGTCCTACAGAAAATGTAGCGTCTGCAGTAAATATCTGATAGCAAGAGTGGAGTGAAAAAGAAAATGTCAGTTAAAATTTAAGCTAGATGTTTCATTAGACACTAACCTTCTGGACCTTATTTCTGTATGTATTGTGTAGATTTGGAAGTGAAGAGCATATGTGTTCATGGACTAATGCAAATTTTAAAACCCTCTTTCATTCATGAACATTTTATTATATGAATGTGCAGTGTCGGAAACAGTTGTGGTATCACATGCATGCAACTTATTCTTGGAACTGCATTATCTTGTTAATGTTCTGTTTTGCAATGATGCGCACATTCTTCCTCATCAGAATGGATTCTTGGATCTGACTCATAAATCTCCTGAAAAGGGACCTCCAGTGCCTAGAGATAAGAGATAAATCATACTGTGAAGACACTGAACCATGAAATGATTCTGTTAACATGTCATCTGTCTAGAATATATTTTCAAATTTCCAACAGAAGGGCCTAAATTATGAAGGGAAGGTGGCCTAGCAAACTTGGTAATTCAGGAGTTGATACTTTTAACCTTTTCCATCTGCTGCCTCTGGGTAGGTGTGTCTGTTTTAGCCAAGTATTTCAAAGTAGAAGATTCACAAATACCATTACACCTAAGCTTTCAAAAGTAAAATAAGTCCATAAATTCTTCAAATGATGTTATATTATGAGAAATGTTATATCATGTCAATACTATCTCTTAAGGCAGCAGTGATTTCAAATTTTGGAAAGAAAAGAATGAAAAGTAGTGTGGCAAAAAGGAGATTGTGCATTATAGTCTGGAAAGGGTGAGTGTATATACTGGTGTAAAGTGAGGATTTTGGATCATGTTGGAAAGGTCCTGTGTTTCAGGACACAGTCATGCTACAATTGTGCTTACAGGGAGGTGGTAAATTAACAGCAATTTTCTAGGTTACACTGACAGCCGACACTTAACAGAAACTGAACCAAATTCTTCTCCCATGTCTGTATGAGTCAAGTGTTGATCTTTTGAAAGCAGTAGAAGGCACCTGTTCTAAAACTGATTGGTGGTAAGAAATGTGTATTTAATTTTCTAACCCATGAAAACAGAGAGTTAAATGAAATTCCATTAAAAATTATTATGCTTCATTAATTCATGTTAAAGAGCCAGGAGTGGGATGGAGTTGAGCTTGTGAGTATTCACTTAATGATGTAGTTCTTCACCTATGTTGTATTGTGTTGAGACCTAAAGCTGTTGGGAGTGCTTATTAGTTTGAATTTAGCGATGCTTGACTGCTTCAGGAGCTGACCTGGCTCTAGCAGAGCCAAACCTGGTGTCTTCACCTCCTAACTCATCCCAACTTCAGCTTCCTGGCAGTTTGCAGATAGGCAGTGTGATTATCTTTGTGTTTCCTTTGCAAACATACACTATGTCTTCAGTGTTGATAATGATTTCTGAAGAAGTTCTTTAAGAGTATGCAGTTACTATCATTTTTAAGATATGATCATGTCAAGAGAGAGACAGACCTGTTTCACTTCAATAGATATTGTGACTGTGGGTCAGGCATATGAGGTAGAGAAGCCAAAAAATTTGCACCTTCACCTTGCTTTATTGTATGGAGCTAGCTGGCGTACTACAGGTAGTTTCATTCATCTGAACAGGTAAGAGCTGTTGTGGAGACGTTATTTTTGGAGGTAACAATTAATATTAACATTTTCTAATGGAGGCTTTCATATTGCAGCTGGCTTTACCAACTCTTTTGTGATTTTGCCATCTGCATTGGTGCTGACGTGGTACTGATACACCATGTAGCATGTACTTTTACTGCTGTTGATTGGAGCAGTAAAGAAATGCAAGTATGTGTTGTAAGACACTAAAGCTTAAGAGTTCATTGCTTTTGTGAATCAAAAGCCTGAAGAATTAATAGAACTGTTATTTAAAATGAAGTGTTTAAAGTAATTAAAGGAACTTGATTAATATAGTTTTTATATAATAATTTGACAAGAAGTCTGCAACTTTTGGAGTGCAGTATTGTTTGTTTATTTCTTAATAGGAATGTGAATTACAGTTACAGCAGAGTGACTAAACTACATGGAAAGACCAGATTCTGCCTATGGTTATAAGTGGAGCATCATGATATCCGTGAAAGCTATGTATACTTGTCTAAGGAATAATTTGACTTTTAGACATTACTTTTATGCCTGATAAATTGAACTTTCATTACTTTGTGATTGTATTTTTATAGGAAATATAAACCACTAGGAATGTAAGGTGACATGTTGTATCTAAGAGTACTGTGGAAATTCCTAATAAGCAGAATTACAAGGTCTTCCGGATCCTTCTTGGTTGGTATATGAGTAGTAAATAAATTAAAGGATAGAGTCTACCTGTAGGTGGAAAATAGTACAGACCTGTGATTGAGGATTAGAGAGACCACTGGTAGTTCTTCAGCAAGTTACAGACTGCTGATAGAATCTTGAACCAGTCCAGTATGATTAGATTTTCTAAATTATTTAGATCCCTAAATATGTTGTTAGGTAGCTAGTGGGGTTTCTGAGAAGCACTCCTGTGTTTCATTTCTGTTGAAATTCTTTTAATCTCCATTCTGTGTTTGATTTTTCCAGAGTTCAGGATCACCAATTTAGCAGAAGGTGAACTACTGATGTGTTTTAAAAAATGTCAGTAAGTGTGTGTACTTGGCTATATCTTCCACAGAATCACAGAACAGCTAAGGTTGGAAAGGACCTCTGGATGTCATCTTGTCCAACCCTCCTGCTGGTTGGTTCTGTGTTTCTGTCTCGACCTGTTCTATGATTCTGTCTCAACCTGTGCCTGTGCTCAGTCACTCTCACAGTGGTGAAAAAGTGTTTCCTGATGTTCAGGCTGAACCACCCATGTTTCACTGTGTGCCCAACACCTCTTGCCCTGTCACTGGGCACCACTGAAAAGAGACTGGCTCAGTCTTCTTTACACTCTCCCTTCATGTATTTATACATATTGATAATATCTGTTCTGAGCTTTGTATTTCATGTTTTAAACAGTCCCACCTGTCTCAGCCTTTCCTCCTGTGAGAGATGCTTCAGTCCCTTAACCAATCTTAGTGATCCTTCTTGGACTGTCTCCAGCAGCTTTGTATCTTCTGGTATCTGTCCTGCCCAGAACTGGACGTGACATGCCAGGTGTGGCCTCACCAGGGCTGAGGAGAGGGAAAAGATCACCTTCCTCAACCTGGAGGCAGCACCATTTCTAATGCAGCCCAGGATACCATTAGCCTTGTTTGCCACAAGAGCATGTTGGTTGCTCATGTTCAGGTTGGTGTCTACGAGGATCCCTTGGTCCTTTCACGCAAAGCTGCTTTCCCAGTGGTCAGACCACAGCATATACTGGTGCAGGGCTTTACACTTCCCTTCACTGAACTCCATGAAGTTCTTGTCAGCCCATTTCTCCAGCCTGCTGAGGTTCCTCCTCTAGATAGCAGCACAACTTTCGGCTGTATCAGCTGCTCCTCACAGGCTGTAACATGAGCAAACTTGCTGAAGGTGAACTCTGCTACATCATCCACTTCATTAATGAAGATGTTGAATGGGGCTGGACCATTTTTACCCCTGGAGTACACTGTTAGTGATGAATGAATGTCCTGGCATTTTGGCATTGCTACTATTGCATTGTGTCACGGTTTGCAACAGTACCAAAACATGCCAGAGCAGGGGCTCTGCTCTTAAAAAGATGTATGTCAGTTATTAATTATTAATTCATTTCTAACTGGTAAATGGTAAATGCATCCTATGGTTTGAATATCAGATTTAAATAGGTTTGTGCCAGGGTTGAACTGATCAATGAGTAATCATTATACTGTCTGTCTAAAAAGCAGAGAGCTGTTTGTGTCTAAGATCATACCGAATATGTACAAACAACTAGTCATTTAAATCTGTCAATATCTGAAAATTGAAGTGTATGCAGTATGCATTTGCCCTATACTGTAGCAAAATGGGGTCTGTACCCCATTACCTTGTGACATTTTAGTATATTTGAGAAAATACTAACAAATATTTTTATATACTACATAACACAGTAGAGAACCAGCTTTAAAGTTAAATCATCTTGGTGCAATTTTGTGAGCTGTGAACAGGTAGAATTTGATTTTCAGATGTGTTCTTTGTTCAGATGTATTCATAGCCTAATTTCAGCAAGTAATTCATGCTCTGTGGCTTGTTGTTGAATAGTCTGTTTAAGCGTTATCTGTAAGGGAAGACTTTGCCTGCATAGTACGCTGCTGGTTTTGATTTGTTAAGAGTCTCTCCTCCAACTGAATGTCTCGTGAATACATGCAATTACAAACAGAAGGGTATTGTTTTATATGTATATTCTTCAGTGCCTATTTAAAACAGACTGTTCAAACAAACATTCCTGCCAGTATATTTGTTGCTAGAACATTCATGGGAATTACATACGTAAGAGCTACAAAGAAATGCAGCTGAAATAAATTCATTGAGGATCTCGAATAATCATGAAAATAAGCATGCTCAGCTCTCAGCCATTTTCTGAGCAAACAAAAATAGAATCACCTCTGATATTCTGTTTTATTCTCTGTGCTGCGCTCTAACCCTCTCTGCACTCTAGGTAGAAGCTGAGATGTCTTTCAGGCATTTTTAGTGACTCTATATGCAGTTCATTTCATTCATTAAATGCACATAAACTGTTCTAGTCAACCAGTTTCTAAAGTAAATTGTTACTTTTCAAAATCCATTGCATAAATAATAACAGACTGCTAAGAAACAGTAAGTGCCATTTTGTTTTGCTCTAGTGGAAAATTTCATGCTGACAAGGTCAAGCCCTGCAGTCTGAGAGCAGTCAAGTGATGAAAGGCACATCCAGCAGGAGGAGAGGTGCTAGATGGACATTTAACTGTTGTGTCTTTCAGAAGTGAGGATTTGAAATGCGGCTTAGTTAGATTTGGGGGATAGAGCTGAGCTACAAAGTCTACAATCTGATATTGATATTCATATTCCTATTCATATAGTTGTAGATTAAAACATCTTGGTTTTAGTGTGTTTTCAAAACTGCTTCCTTTTTCTTGACAGAACTGCAGTAGTTAGCAGCATTATCTGTAGTTGTCCTGAGGTAGTGATACTGTGACAGTAGCAAGGTGATCCTTACATACAGTGCTTACTGATTTTTAAGGAGATTCATGCTGTGGTACTTGGTAAACTTGAGATTGCAATGGAGAAGATGTAGCATGGCTGATTTTTTTTTTAGTGCAGCAAAACACTTGTGCTCTACATTTAAAGTGATTTAAAGATGATGGGAAAATCAGTCAGTTATGAATAGTTAACAGCCGATTTTCCACCATTCAGCCAAGAGAACAGCTTCCTTCCAGGTAGATTATTCACATCTAATATTGCTTTGCAGTAAGACATCTAGTGTTCAGATATTTTTATATTTATTAATATACTTTTTTTTATGGAAATAGATTCTTAGGATAAAAATAATTGAGATAATCTAGGAGTCAGATTGCTCTGTAGAGAACTAGGTAACTATATTTTCAATATATAGATCTACATCATTACAGAGGTTGCTGAGAAGCTGCTGATGCCTTATTAGATAAGGCTTAGATAGATTACCTGCAGCACGAAACAATTTACTGAGAACAGAAAATGGGCTTCCAATACAGTCCAGAAATGAAACATCACAATTATTTGAGGTACTCTGTAACCTTGGAAACAATTGGGAGCAGTGACATCAGCAACAATTATGTGCAATTTCTGTCTTTAGTTTATCACCAAGGTAACCAGAGCAGGTTTTCCTGCTTGAAATTTTAAGAATGTCTTGGTTCAGTATTAAGTGTTCATGAAGCAGACTATTTAGGGTCTGTTAAAATTGCATTCTGCTTCCTTTTTAAAATGGTCCTTCAGAACTTAAATTTAAACTCGTGCTTTTGTTTTGTTGAGGATTTTTTTTCTCTTTAATTTTTCCTTTCTCTTTCTGAAGCAGCTGCAGGCAAATGAAGCCTTAGTTACTGTGTTAAATTCTCTGAACACTTGAAATAAGGAAAATTGAATTCCTCATTGAATTCCTTTTGCTGGCCCCAGATACCATGTATTGCAACTGCACACAGAGGCTGCAAATTGCACTGTGTTGGTTTTGGGGGTGCGACTCACCCATAGTTGAGAATACGTGACGTTCCCACATCTAACTTCCTTAAGAAGAGCTTTGCATGAAAGTCTAGGCTCACAAGAGACTTCCAGTCAGTGCTGCCTGAGGAGTACATTGGATGAGTGATTCTCTTAGACTTCCTGGCTGTGAAGGATCCTTAGTCAGCCTACCTCACCTTGTGATTGTGCTGGTCAAGAATGGCCTAGCATGATATCCATCTACATTTTTAATCCAGAGAGGTTTTTTTTATTGTGGTGGGTCTTGGGGAAGGTAATGTTCAAATTAAAGCCCTGTTGCACAGTGGAAAAACCTGTAGACCCCTTCCTAATTGCTCTTTGATGGTAAAGTTATATGGGATTGGAGCCATAATGCTGACAGGGAAGGATGTTCAGGATACACAGTCTCTCGCTTATGTATGACTTGCTATGAAATAGTGATAATGCTTATCCATCATGCATGGAGGTAAAAGGGGGAGCTGCATAGTTGCTTTTTTTGTTTATGTCTGGAACTCTATCTCAGTTTAAGCCACATCAGTTGAGAACTTCAAAATGAATGTATATGTTTGCATTCCTAAAGCTTGCATATTTTACCAGTGATGTCTACTTTGTCAAACATACCCTATTTTCTTTTTTTATTATTGTGCAGGGCAAGTGATGTGCAGGCAACTTGCCAGTCTTGTGTCTTACATGTAAGTTAGAATGTCATGTTTGAAGGAAAATAAATAAAATTCTGCTCATTTGGAATGCAGTCTTGAAGAAGTTGAACTGCACTTCAAGCGGTTAGCCCTGCGGGTTTCCAAAACACACTTTATAGCCTATGTTTAATGTAGGAATTCAGTAGCCCACGTTACTTATAATGAAGGGAAAAGATAATCTCTTCATGTAGTTTGGTACTGCAGAGAGGTAAGTCACCTCATACATTTCATAGTACTAGAGACTTTCATAGAACCATAGAATAGTTAGGGTTGGAAAGGACCTTAAGATCATCCAGTTCCAACTCCCCTGCCATGGGCAGGGACACCTCACACTAAACCATGTCACCCAAGGCTCTGTCCAGCCTGGCCTTGAACACCGCCAGGGGTGGAGCATTCACAACATCCTTGGGCGACCCATTCCAGTGCCTCACCACCCTCACAGTAAAGAACTTCCTCCTTATAAATAAATGTAAATTCATGGATGTAAATTGAAAAACAGATGCCTTTCTCAGAAATAGAATGTTCATATTTTCAAAGGAATTAATTCAATGACTGATAGAAGCAGAAGAAAGACAGACATTTTAGATACTAGTCCCATTCTAGCAAGATTGTAATTACCCTTAGAATTGTAATGAGTGTGCATTGGTTATTTTATTTTTCTAATAAAAAGTCACCAAGTGCCTGTGTGCTTTGCCCTCTGAAGTAATTTCCAGAAATATGCAGTAATAAGTAATCACACTATTTGCAAATATATTTGGTGAAAAAAATCTGTGCTTTGAAAAGTATTGATTTGCTTGTTACAGTTATCAGTTTGATTAATGTTAAAATTCTTTGCAGTATATTTAATCATTACTCATTACTAGTACAGTAATAAAGTACTACACATGTCTACACATTTACTATTAACAATTAGTGTCTTATATTTCTTTCATATCACAGGTGTAATTATAAGGTAGAACTCATAAAAATTTTAAAGCAATATTTATTAAAATAGACATTGGTTATAAATCTTTTTAACTACAGTATTCAGGGAGTTAATAATGATTTCGGTAGGTTTATTTTATGATAATGAAAAGCCGTTTAGATTACAGTTGTGTTGCATCTTCTCTCAAGAGTTCCTCTAGGAGGTTCAAGTTTTCACCACAGTTGTGAAGCTGAGAAAAACTCCCAGACAAGACAGCAAATACTGCATTCTGTGCAGAGACATCATGTTTTACATATGAACAAACTGAAACATAGTCAGATTAAATGACTGTGTGGTGCTACGTTCATAAAAGTTACAACAGTGTTGTTTGAAGAAATAGGAGGCAGGGAATGGAGAAGGGAAAGAGAGGAGGAAGAAAGCAGTAAATAATGATGAAGTCGTGGTGAATGGGTCTGTAAGTCAGTTCTGTGGTAGCATCAGTGTTTATATGGATCTAATGTGATCTTAGGGATGTAGGGGATACCAAGCAAAAGGCATGTTCAACGGGGTGGGTTTCAAAGTGCTGCCTGTCATGATAACTTCAGAAATCCTTGTGGAAAATTGACTGAAAAATGTATTCACAGTGTGAAGACCTGAGTGGATAAATCCCTGAGAAATGTGACCTGAACTCATAGGTGATACTGCTTTGAGCAGGAGGTTGAAGTAAAGACCTCCTGAGGTTCTTTGCAGGCTGCATTAGTCTGTGCTGTGGCAAAAAGGTTCATGTCATCCACGCAGGTGTATAAGGGGGAATTCAGATAGTGAACAGGATCATTCACTTGCCCAGTCTGAATAAGAAAATCACTGGACTAACTTGTCTAGTGGTGTTAGTAACCTTTCAAAAATAGCATTGAAAGCATAAAACTAGGTTAGAAAACAGAAAAAGAAGCTGGTAAAACTGATCAAAACCAAGTCAATTTTCCAGGAGACATACAGTTTTTTTAAAAGAGAGCCATGTTTGCTTTACTGAAAAAGAGTGCCAATAATTTCATGGTGTATCCAAAAGAAGGTTAGAGGCAACTTGAGTATAGCTCTGATTGTCTCCAGGGGTATAAGATATTTAAGACTAGCCTTCTAATGGGAAATAGAGAATGCAATCCAATGACTGAAAGTTGTATTTACAATTACTACATTCCAATTACTACAGGAACAGGGGAAGCAACCCTTGTGCTTTTGTAAAGGGAGCACTTAATTTTTTTTTTTTTTCCTATGCAAACCTTGCTTTAGTAGCTTGGGGGAAGGTAAGGAAGGGAACATCTCTTCTCTTGGGAGAGTTGGTATCTATGCTTTGGCATCCAGCGCCACAGTCTCTGAGAATATTAGGAAGAAAATAGTAGTACCAGCTTTCATCTTTCTACCTGGCTGAACCAAAGTGATTTGACTTTATGCTGTTTACTTTGGTTGAATTAGCCAAAATGTAACTTCTAGGTTTCTTCATGCACAGTACAGATTATATTGATTATATCAGATTCCCTGTTATCAGACTGTTCACATATTAGAGCAAGTGCTGATTAAAGATGTTCTGAATTACAATAAGATAGATTTATTTTGCAATTTGATGATCCATGATCTGTTGCCAGCATGCAAATGCATCAGACTTACAGGCAGCATCTGCTTGAACCGTCTGGGGAAACAAAAAGAACAGAAAACATCTTACATTGGAACAGAGATTTGACTTGATGAAAGTGTAATTTTCTTCCATGTTTAGCCATTCTACATGTTATTTAAAATTGAGTCTTCATGTCATGTCACTGCATGTATAATCACTTCTTAGTTCCTCATAATTAATTACTGAGAGGAAATTCAGGGAGGAAGGCAGAATTGTGTCCCATATTATAACCTGTATTTGTATTGGTGCAAATATATTTTATTTCTCACCTGGCTTATTTTAAAATTTTGGTTGGGTTTTTGTTTGTGGGTTGGTTTTTGTTTGTCTTAATTTTGTTTGTTTCTTTTTAATTTCATTGTTTCTTGTATTGGATATTCAAGTCTTGCAGAATTACGGCTTTTTAAGACTCCACAGATGTAGATAGTGCCCTCCCAGCTCAATCATACGGTAAATGCTCTTTGAGAGAGCTCTCTTTGAGGAGAGTTTAACTTCTTGGTCTGTTCAGTTGGGAGGATTTCAGTAGAACTGTGTCAGAACTCTGCACTCTAGAAAAAGCAGGGAAGGTAGGACTGTATATTTTTAGTGCTGGGTGCCAGAAAATTTCAGAGTTTCCAAAAGGACACATTCATTTTTTTCCCCAGATTTGTTGAGGAATAGAGTACTTGCTTGTTGAAACCACCTGATGTGTTACTAATGTTTTTGTAGGTTTTAAAGGTAAAACAGTGCTATGATTCAGATTCCTATTCAGTGCCTCAATATTTAGTATAGAAAAAGACAGCTAGAAGACATTTGTGTATCCTCAACACTTACTGCTGTTGCATTCTATACATTGTTTATGACACAGTTCTGATTGATGTCCACAAATGATTAAATTCTTTGCCAGTGGTAAAAATCTAGTAACTTTCAGGGCACTCAATTTCTACCTGAAATTTTCTTTAATACTTTTTTAACAATATGCTTTACTTATAGCTGTTTCTTTGTTTTTGATGTATTCCTCCTGCATTCCTCCAACACCAGCTCCTTTACTGTTGTAGACACAGTATGTCTTCAAAATATACCTTTTTAAAAGGTCTGTATTGTGTTTCAGTCCCTGAAATATATCCTTGGTTATTTTCTTGTTTTATCTCCCCATGCTAAATGTCAATGCTGTCTTAACCACAAAGAATGAATTATGTCAGCTCTTTTCCTTCTTCCATGTTTCATTATTATCCTAATTTAAATATTTTGATTATCTCTCCATTAACCATCTTGCTTACTTCTGTCCTCTTTGGTCCTCTCTGTTTAGTGAATGGTGCTTGTGGGGTTGGGTCTGAGCCTTTTTTTTGAGAGAATACCCTATATTGGGGATTTTGGTTTGCTTGTCTTCATCTTCCTTTTTGTCTCTCATTTTTACTTTTTCCTCTTCTTACTTGGTTACTCTTCCAACATTTTCCCAGTCTTGGCATTGTCTTGTCTTTCCTTACACCAGGATGTAGCCTCCCACATTCAGGGCACTCCCTTGTCCTATATTTGTCATTTATCATTGCTCCTTTCAACAATTTTCTCTGGATGTGTTTACTTATCCAGAAGATGTTTCTGTGCAAAGCTTACCCTAGAATATTCATTGTGAAGTGTTGGTTAAATCTTGCATTGAAAAAAATAATAATAATCCCTCTTGATTTTCACATGTTCCATGGTGGTTTAGTATTTCAGCTTTGTAGTTTTCACGTTTTTTTGCCTCGCATTGCATCACTAATTGCTTTGTTACACATTACTTGCACTGTTAGCATTTCTTGCCTTAAATTTACTGTAACTACCTTCATCCTTCCCTAGATTCCCTAGCTTATGAGTCAATGTTTTTCCACAGTCTGCCCAGTTGTTTCAAGAGACACATCAGTTTCAAGTTAGCATCTTAAAGGCTTACTGGGATATGCTCTTATTGATAGTATTATAATTTATTTCTGCATAAGAGAGGGTTTATTTGAATTGCTGTAATGGGACTTTTTCATAATGAATAAATTCTTCATGTTTATCAGGCTGTGTTATACTCCACTTATAATCTACAGGGATTCCTAAATCACACATTTTTTTTCTTTTTTTAAAGCAGACAAAAATTCAAGTGTTTTAGAATAAAGTTTATTGGATGGAATAGGTGAAGGAACAAATAAATTCCATTCCACATACAGTCCTCATGCTCAGAAGGCGTATTACCTTAAATGATAATTCCATTTTTAAAAAATGGTACTCTTACATGTCTTGCACATTTCTTTATGCTTCAGCATTTATTCAGTCTGTTACTTCAGAATTTTATAATGATCCTCCTAATGGTCCATTGGAAATATGCCACCATTAACTAATGTATTTCCTTTATAAGTATTCATTTCTGAACCAGACTAGTAGGGCTATCAGAATAATATCAGTTCTCACAATGCTATGAATGAGACTAAACTGAACACAGTAAGTAAGATTTGAGTCATAAAGTACAAATAAGGAGTAATCCTTGTTTCTTGTGGAAATGGAGAGTTTAAGTACTTGCTTTTGTCAAGCATAATGATTGAATTTGATGTTCAGTACCAGCCATATCAAGCAGATGGTAATAAACTTCTTTTATGGGGTTACTGTTAGGTTTCTTTTTATTTCTGTAGAGCCTCAACTAAGAAGAGGGTTTCACTCCATAAATGGAAGGATAAGCAGGTGTCTTCCTCTTTGAAAATAAGAGCTAAATTAATCAGACAAAGATCTGAAGGTAAAGAACAAGTGGCAAAACTGCTTCTGTTGTTCTGTGAAGCAAGTCCCTCTTTTCACAGGAGTAATGTAGTGAAAACATTTTACTCTTGATGTAAAGAAAGGATCCAAAAAGCATGTCTCAGCCAGTTGGAAAATACAAGTACCCCATGTTACCATGCATGCCCAGGACAGTATGAAGCTTGTTGGCAGACTAACTGTGGTATGACAGGGCTTTTTCTGCTGTGTGTGTCCTGGGCAGAGGCAGGTCTCAGCAGGAACACGGAACTGTGAAACCACGTTCTGTGTCAGACTCCAAAATGTCTATCTAGTTCTTCCCATAGCAATCTTTCTTCACTTCTTTAAAGAAACAGTTTGTGGCATCCCTCTAAGTCTTCCTCCCATTGACCCAACTTCTAGCTTTCCAATAGTAAATCTTCTCCACCAGGCAGTGCCTTCAGGCAGGTGACCTACTCAAAGCCTCTTAAAGTGGCTGATGTACAGTGGAGTTTGAAACACATACAATTTGCTACTTGCCTTTAGAAATTTATCTGTGAGATTTTCACATTCAGATTTTAACAGATATTTTACTTTCCCATACGGTTCTACAAACGTGGTATAATTGCAGTATTTTAATAGTCCAACTACAGAAGTGTCTAGACAGCACCATATGTATTTCAGTCAGGCATGGAAGTATTATTGTCCCATTTTTATTTCTTTGGCAGCTGACATTCTCCTGCTTTGCAAATTCACAGAGCAATGGTTTTAATAGAAGAGCAAAATACTACATTGCAGTAAAGATGTGTACTGGTTATAAATAAAAATCTCTACTACTAGTTCCTCTGTTTCAATTGCTGTTAATTTCAGGGACCTTTTTAGCTCTCTGAAACTTTTGTGAATAAATGAGATGACAAAACATAATTATAATTCAGTTATGCTAAATATTTGTTTTGGAGCTTGACCACCAGAATACAAAGCTGTATGTTTTCACTTGCATCAAAAAATATTTCTGAAATAAAATACTTGTTTCTATCTCAGTGAAGCCAGAAACTGAAACTGGAAACCGAAGAGTAAATGACAGATATAAATGATGCCTTGTCAAGCCTTGAAAAAGGCTAATGAAACCTTGCAGCTGCCAAATCTGACTGAAACCAGTGGCCTGTGAATCTCAGTGTTCAAGGAAAAAAGTCAAAGATAATCCAGATGTTCCCAAGCAGAACACTTTGCTGTACTTTTTCATCCATTTTCTTTCTGTCCGTATGAACTAAAAGAATTACATAACTGAGATTTGTTTTAGTACATTTTCTGGAGGTTATTATTTGACCTTGCAGCCCAGAAAGGCAACCGTATCCTGGGCTGCATCAAAAGGAGCGTGACCAGCAGGTTGAAGGAGGTGATCCTGCCCCTCTGCTCTTGTGAGACCTCACTTGGAGTATTGTGTGCAGTTCTGGTGTCCTCAACATTAAAAGGACATGGAACCGTTAGAACAAGTCCAGAGGAGGGCCACGAGGATGATCAGGGGACTGGAGCACCTCCTGTATGAAGACAGGCTGAGGAAGTTGGGGCTGTTCAGCCTGGAGAAGAGAAGGCTGCGTGGAGACCTCATAGCAGCCTTCCAGCATCTGAAGGGGGCCTATAAGGATGCTGGGGAGGGACTCTTCATTAGGGACTGCAGTGATAGGACAAGGGGTAACGGGTTCAAACTTAAACAGGGGAAGTTTAGATTGGATATAAGAAAGAAATTCTTTCCTGTGAGGGTGGTGAGGCACTGGAAAGGGTTGCCCAGGGAGTTGTGAATGCTCCATCCCTGGCAGTGTTCAAGGCCAGGCTGGACAGAGCCTTGGGTGACATGGTTTAGCGTAAGGTGCCCCTGCCCATGGCAGGGGGGTTGGAACTAGGTGATCTTAAGGTCCTTTCCAACCATAACTATTCTATGATTCTGTGATTCTGTGACCTCCAAATTATTTGATAATTTGCTAAGCACTAGCACGTTATTTCTGTCTGTACTCATTACTTTAAAGGTGACTTTTAATTTATCAGATATCTGCCATTTTGAATCACAAGATTGGTCATGTGAAGGAGGTTTCTTAGAAGGTTTCTTTTGGCAGTCTCTTTATAGTCTTCCTGAAGTGCTTTTCTTTTGGCAATGCATAAAGTGAATCTTGAAAATCAAAAGCAGATTTGTACATAATTCTGGAACTGACTACCTTTTTAGCATTTATTAGTGCTGATTATTGTGTTGGCTGATGAAATATTCTAAGCTGGAGAGTTGTGAATAAATCTTGATTTAAGTGTGTTTTGAAGAGATAGTTGATATTTTCATTTGTGGGTTTGTGTTTGTTTTGCTGCTGAGCACATATTTCATTGTTAATCAGTTAAGTCACCTACTTAGTGGCAGCAAAATAGATAAATAGTCACATAAAATCACAAGCAAAAGGGGGAAAATGTGTCTTTATGTGTTATAAGTCATATAGCCATCATTCTCTTCTGAGAAAGAGTGAAAACAGATATCCAATTTGTATTTTACTAAATCAGGACCCTGTATGACACAAAAAAAAATGTTAAAAAGTGAATTGGTACCCTCAGCCCTTTCAAGTAATAAGAATCCTACAGTTTTTAGTTACATTTGTTTGACTTTTAACTCAATACAAATTTATCATATGCTGTTGGATTCAGTCCAGACTTCTGTAATTGTATATGGCCTGTGGAAAATGAAGAGTATCCATTCCAGTAAAGAGGGAAATATCAGATAACTTTGTCTCTGTAATTAGAATATAGTAGAATACTTAAGCAAGAAGACTATTTTTTCAGAAAA
The DNA here is from genome assembly GCF_033815535.1 of Pezoporus flaviventris. Classification (NCBI taxonomy): domain Eukaryota; kingdom Metazoa; phylum Chordata; class Aves; order Psittaciformes; family Psittacidae; genus Pezoporus; species Pezoporus flaviventris. The sequence goes on from NW_026892549.1 coordinate 39,123,684, forward strand.
TTGTTTCAGAAATGAGGCAGTAATGTCTTGTGTTCCGTTTCCTCTTAACTGATTCTTTTCCCTTGGTAGGTTTTGATTTTTGCTTAAAGCAGAGTAACTTTAGACCTGGTTAGAATTCAGGCATACATTATTTGAATAGATATATGCTTCCGATAGTCTAGAAGATGAGAAGTTGAGGTTGTATATTAACAGCTTTGAACCCAGATATTTACACAAGGAAAACAGTTGTTTTGGAGAAAATTGAGGGGGTGGAAAAGGAGAAACTATTTAGAAGTGAATCAGTTGCCAGTGAGAAGGTATCTGGAGAGTGAACATGACAGGAGCATAGTTGCTTTTACTCCTTCCCCCAAATCTTTTCCTAGGATGTAATGTACCCTTAATTCTCACAGAATAAGGGTAATTTTTCTGGTGTTCCCTAATTAGTACTGGTTACAGTTCCCTGTTAGTACTGGTTACAGTACTAAGATCTGGCATTAGTTTGTTCCCTTGCCTGAGAAAGGTTTATGTAACTACAGAGCCCCTAGAAAGCTAAAGGTGATGTGAGGTGCTGCTGTCTCATATGCTGTGATTTGGTACATATGGTCTCAATATATGGTTCATGTCCTGTTGACTGAATAGGTGTGGTAAATCCTTGCTTATAGATCTGGTAAAGAGCTGAAGGGAGATGGGTCTGCAGAATCGTCAAGACTTGCACAGTTCCAAGTGTTTTGAAGAAGGGGCTTCAGTCGCCCCTAGATCAACTCAGTGGACGGACAGTTGCTTTAGCCCAGGAGCCAATTTGCCCATATTCCGTGTTTCTGGTATTGCTTCCCATTTTTATTTAGATCCTGTATTCTTTCTGATCTTCCAGTTTCTTGAGACTCTGCTGTGATTTTGCGCTGGTTCTCCACTTGTGCAGGCACCTAAACTCTACAGTTTCTATCTTAACCTTACAGAGCTGAATACAGTACCCTGCTTCATGCTGAGTGGACTCTGGTAAAGTATGTTACCAGAAGTCAGTCAAACTTGAGTAGCTTTTAGTAGGAGACAGATGAATGGGAGAGTGTTTAGGTTATAAATTTTTCATTCAGATCAGTGGAAACCTCTTACTGATTTGAATGGGCCATAAACTGTGTGTGTTAGGAAATCCTCTGAGCTCTGTTGAAAATTGACTGGTGTTTTTTGGAGAATTATACAATGTGGGGATGCTCTGGAGTGACAGGACTTTAAACTTGTGTGAGAAATTATCAGGTATTAATTGATGTAAATTATTCACATATTTCAATAGATACAATTTGCTTACATAACATTTTGTAGGGAAATCTCTTTATGCATGGTTGACTCCGTGCTTTTTCTATGGCTATGTCACTTAGTTTTTTGAAATATACATGAATGGTTTAATTTCATGTAAAAACTGTCTATGTATAAACGTAGGCAACCATCCACAGAACTATTGTCTCCAGCCTGCTAGGAAAATAATTCACAATGTGCGTATACAGGGCTGTGATTGCCAGAGCCTGCCCGTGGTGACAGGTGTTGGATACTGATCTGCTAATTTCTGATCAGAAACAATGTGGTAGGTTGATGATACAATTTGGTCACTGGAGGCCCTGTCTTGATTTCTGTTTATAAAATGGATGTCTGTGTTTACTGAAATAGTTAAAAAAGCAGTAGATATGTTTTCAATTTTTAAAAATTTGTCATAGAAGTATTTTAAGATAAAATACTTGTTTTCTCATTGCCAACAAAGAAATGTTATCTGTTATCTGTAATTAGGCTCACAGCTTAACGTAAAGGCTGAGTGGTGCTCGCTGAGCTGCATCATTGGCCTTATTGTGGTAAAATGACCGATTTTGTTTTACCAGCTGTGACTTTGGAGGCAGGCTGAATGACAGGGAACACATAAATAAAGCTTGACAGATTAAAATATTCTAGCACAAACCCATGTGTGTATCATTCAGAATTCAGCAACAGTTCTTGCTTGATAAGCTTGCTAATGTCTTCATGTTCTAAGGAACACTGTGCTTCTGTATGGGGTGTCTTGTACAGGCTCGATCCTGCAGTCTTCACAGAAGCAAAATTCCAACTGAAAAACAACATGACCGTGGAAAGCACTGAATATGAGGGTAGAAAAACTCCTCACAAGACCAATGCATCTGCCTAAGAAAACAGAGCATGTAGTTCTGTGACTAATTATGAATTACAGAAAGGATAAAAGGAAAAAACACAGAAAGTTGGGAAATAAAGAGTTGATTACTCATCTTGCATGAAAGAGGACATTTTCAAAAGATAAGCCCAGTTATACCCACTTTTTCTAATAATATTCATATCTACTTCTCACAATTTCAATCACTTATAATAGAAAATGAGACTGTATTGTCCTTCAGCTTCTTATGTATGTGGCAAGGAGGATTGAAGGGTTGCATGCAGAGCTTTCTAATTTTATATGAAAAGAGTAGAATAAGTTATGTTGGCAAGTTAGGAATAATGTGTTCTGAGTACTGCAGAAACAGCCAGATGATGGTGGACTGCTGTGATGTTGGCTGATGCAAGTGTACAAAAGCCATAGAACTTGATGTATTGAATTTAATATAGTCTGGAATCACAATGGCCCTAATTTTGGTCTTTGAGCTGAAGTAGTGAGGCATTTCAAACTGCAAAAGACCTGCAAAAAAGCTTAAAGTGAGTTGCTCTTGCATACCTGGCTTTTAGTGTCACCCTGGAACTTGAGTTTGAGTACTTACTGCAGAAGTCTACCTCTGAAGGTGCTATGGAAGGCATGGTGTTTTTTGCTGTCACCATGAAACAGTTTGTGGTGCCTTAGGCAAAATGAAGGCAGGAATTTGACCCTCTTATGCCCATTTCTGAAAATCGTTTATGGATGTGATGCTAGAAAAGGTGAGCTGACTTGGTACTTTGTAGTTAAGTAATGTTTTTCATCATATGGAACCAATGTGCTTTACAGATGCTAATGAATTAAGGTTCTGGTCATGTTTATCTGCTCAATTTGCAGATGAAGCATCAGTTTGGTGGCTTAATTAGAGAAGACCACTAGTTCTAGGTTTTTACTACAAAGGCACAAAGAATAACATATCTTCTGTCAACAAATACAGAAGTATCAATATCAAGCTCAGGAAAACATCAGTAGATTTATAGATTTCTTAGTTCTGTTGATTTGGCTCAGCCACCTGTAAGAGAGTAACTGTCAGTGAAATCTTAGTAGCTTAGTAATTTAAACATATTCTATGTGGTTAAAAACATCACTTTCTCCATTAATAATTAACCTGCAAATGACTAAGTGTATTTCGTGAATGGCATTCTCTCTGCTGGTCTGTTCTTCCATAATGAAATCCCACCTCTTTCTCTTATTATATTTGCAATTAATGTGACTATCTCTGTGTCTTTTTTCAGGATATTTCTTGTGAGATTCTTAATAGAGTCTCCAAACCATATGGGTTTTGTAAGCCCTGTTGTTACTAGAGCAGTGTGAACACAAGAGACAAAGCTACATATTCATGAATATGTAAGCTTTTGAAAAAGCAAATTTCTTTGCAGTGCAATTCAAAATTTCACAGCAGACAATCTGTAGATGGTGCTGGTATCATTCTAAAGAGAAATACGCTGTACTTCACATTACAATAAAAAATAGTTCTTATCAGAATCCAGACTGTCAGATAGAGTATCATTCATGCAAAATAAAGACTAAAAAGGTATCAGAACCCCAGCTGGCTGTCCCCTAAAGCTGTTTGCAGAGTTCATGAATGTGGAATGTTTGGACTGATAACTGTTTTCATTAAAGAGCAAGAGGTTTCTAAAGTGTTTCTAAAGGTGTGAGGTTTTGGGGGTTTTGTTTGGTTGTTTTGGTTTTGTTTTGTGGTTGTTTTGTTTGTTTTTTTTTCTATGGGACTATCACTAGAAATACTTTCCTATGGTTATTTTTATGCTTGTTAAAAAACAGATTCTGTGATGCGCAAGAACATCTGAGGCTGGTAAATGGAAGACAGCTCTGAAATGTTACTGTAATATAAAATAGCCAATCACATTTTTTTCCTAATGATAAATTTGATAAGCAATGCGCAGCTCAAACATTCTGTATTTTTTTCATTTCATGAAGAAAATTGCATTCCCTGAGTCCCCTGTAACAAAAGAGAAAAGTAGTAATATATCTCAGGAAACATGTCTACCCTCAGTGAAATTAGATGTCTGCATTTGTTTTGAATAGCTACAGATGAACAAAAATGGTCCATCTCTTACAAAGCCACATTGTAATTTTTTTAAAACCATTTTGTTTGGATTTTTGAGGGTAATTGTTAAATGGAACTAGTCTTTGAATGAATATTCATGAAAAAATCAAGACTACTAAGCAGATCAGCACAAATTTACGTTGTTTCTGCTACTTGCCTTTTTGTTTGTGAGATTTTCCAAGTAGTGTCATGCTGTGGAACATGGCCCTGGTATAAATGAGGTGATTGATGGTACAATCCAGAATGTTAGTGAGTTTCTGTCATAGAATAAGTCTTGTGATTTTTTTTTTCTGACATTTCGGTAATGCATGACCCTTTGCATTGAGCCCTCAAATGCAACAAAAGACAAATCATTAACGTTTCATAAAACACGAATTTAATCTGAAAAAGTTAAATAGACTTCAGTACTTCTCAAATCTGAAGTTGCAGATGAAACCTCCGAAAGATAACATAGTATAATATAACAGGAGATCTGTGAACACTTCCTGCTATAAGTTGGTCCGCTTAAATTTGAGTCACTTAAAATTTGGTCCACTTAATATGACCTATAGGCCTTGCTCTGTATGTTTGTGTATTTAGCTGTTACAGTAATACTCATCAAGGAAAGTAATTTCATGTCAGCTAACATGGAACTTAAAAGCCTTATGGAAGGACATCTTACATCTTTACATAGTGTAAAAATACTGTCTGTTTAATGTGCCTTTAAGAGTAACAATGATTTTTAACAGTTGTAGAGTTTACAATGTCATCTCAACTGAATACAGTTTGAAATCCAGACTGAAAATCCTACAGATTGTTGACAGTTTTGTAGTTCTAGTGATGAAGATATCCATTCTCACAAAAATTGTGGTCAGAATCAGTGATCTAGGGTAAAGTGGTGTGATGGCTAGCTTAATCTTCCAGTAGCAGTTGGTCCTTCCTGAATCAGGATGAATTGAAAGGGAAATGTTGTGAAGCGCACTGTGAGCTGTAGGGACTACCAGCTTCAAAGGTATTGGCATAAAAGAGGAATCACTGAATGATTTGGATTGGAAGGGACTTTAAAGATGATCTAGTTCCAAACTCCCCTGCCATGGGCAGGGACAACTTACACTAGACCAGGTTGCTCAAAGCCCCATCCAAACTGGCCTTGAGCACTTCCAGGGATGGGACATCCAAAACTTCTCTAGGCAACCTGTTCCAGTGTCTCACCATCCTCACAATAAAGAATTTCTTCCTTATATCTAATCTAAATCTACCCTCTTTCAGCCATTCCCCCTTGTCCAATCACTAGGAAAAAGTCCCTTGGAAAACATCCCTCTCCAGATTTCTTGTAGGGCCCCTTTAGGTACTAGAAGGCTGCTCTAAAGTCTTCCCAGACTCTTCTCCAGGCTGAACAAGCCCAACTCTCTCAGTGTCTCTTCATAGGAGGGGTGCTCCAGGCCTTTGAACATCTTTGTGGCCCTTTTTTGGACTTGCACAAGGAGGTCCATGTCCTTCTTGTGTTGGAGGCCCAGAGCTGAACGAAGTACCGCAGGTGGGGTCTCACCAGAGCAGAGGGGGACAATCACCTCTCTCAACCTGCTGGTCACGCTCCTTTTAGTGCAGCCCAGGATCTAGTTGGCTTTCTGAGCTGTGAGCACACACTGGCGGGTCATGTTGAGAGTCTTGTCAACCAGTACAAGGATATGAAAAGAGGGACACTCTTACTGAATAAGCAGCAGCAGGAAAAACCCAACAGGCGTCTGAAGGGGACACAGACAGTTTGAGCATTTTCTCCCTAGTGGAATAACTATCATCTTTGTTGACTGTGCAATAATTCCAGTAAACATTAACATTTTAAACCCCAAAACCTTGTGTTTTCTTTTCAGAAATCCACCTCCTACTTTGCTACATCCTGAAAAATGGTGCAGAGGATTCAACCATTTCATTTCACAGTGAGTTGTATTTTCTTCTAAAACCACCTTATCCAGCAAGGCCTACATGCGTCAGCCTGAAAACAGAATTCATTTATGGAGTTTTTGCTTTTGCAGGGTTTTAACTTTTCACAGACTCTAGACCATGCTTCACTTTTTGAAAGCTATACAGCACAGTTTGATCTTCTTACATAATTTGCTTCACAGCTTCTCTGAAGTGTTTAGTTGATTTGCTCCTTGCTTTTGATGGACCTGGGACAGATTTATAAATATACCTGATGTCTTTGATGGTTTTGCAGTGAAATTTTGTGTCAAGGAGAAAAAAAGGTTGATGAAAATGACTTCTTAATTTAACATAAGAATTTAAAAGAGAAGAAAGAAAAAAGTTGCCTTTTTCCACTTTACTAATAGTCAGTAGGTTGTATGCCCAGTATGTGTAACAACACTAGTTGTACCAAGAGTGTAATATGTTACCTAGACTTTACCAAATTTCTGGATGCCGCTGTCACTGAACTAAAATATGCTTTTGCTTTAAAAAAAGTAAACCAATGAAACTAAGAAATTACCATTTAGTAGTTGTTAGCATTGTATTCAGAAATCTTACAGCAACTTGTATGAGTGATTTTTAGGGTTCTTCAGGATTTTATTGTGACCTATTACAGCCTAAACTGTTTAACATGGGGAATCATAATATCAAACCCATGGGAAGTTTATGCTGATCAAATAACCAGATACTTTGAACACCGCTTGTCAGTGTTGACTTTTCAAGATAGGTTTGAAAACATGCACATCTGCATTTTGAATCTGTTTTGTTCCTTAATGTGTCTTGTTACTTGTGAAGGAGTACAATATCCCTTTCCGATATGTTTTTCTATCAGTTGTGTAGTAGTGTGTTGCTGTTTTAGGAGAAGTTAAAGACTAATGCAAATTTTATTAATAATATATTTGTATTTACTATGCTGGTCTTTAATCAGGCAGGACGATGAGGTACACTGTAGTGGCTGGTCTACAGAGGAAGGTCATTACTGTCATTACACAGAATCTTTTCCAGCATAGGTGGTAGAAGTGTATTCCTCTAGAGCAGATTTACCCTAGTTCTGTTTCTCCATAATGCATGTCCTTGTCTACGCAGCAATGTACATGGTGATCTATGGCAAAATCAGTGTTTAATTACAAAAGTGGTGGATGACTTCCATTCTCTTATAGAGAAACTTTATTTACACTATTCATGGAGTGTAGCCTATGTTCTGGGTGCTCTAACCCTGGTGGGTTATATTCCACTTGTGCTTTGGAGAGGTAGTACCCCTGGTAAATAAAATTACATTCTTTTTCAGAAACATTGTGCATTAACCTTCAGCACTGTTATACAAGTTTTTTGTTTCTTGGAATCTCCCTGTTTAGAAGTCTCTACTGAGCTTGAGAGCCATACAAAAAAACTAAGTTTAACATTTCTTAACAGTTGTTCAGTCCTTTAATTCAGCATGCGCTGTTCATGAAAGAAGTTATACGTGAATGTTTTTATGGCTATGCTTGTTTTTAATTTTGTCCCTTGGGTTTTTGATATCTTCAAATTATATATTTTTAATCATATTGGTTTTTAATTACTTTTGCTTAATTACTTCCTCTCACTAGGAACATCTGCAGGTTCTCAGATCTTGCTTCTCATTTCTGCAGTAATACGTACAATGAAGTAAGGAAGTATGCTCATATGCAATTTCTTAACATGGAGAAATGAAACAAAATAAACATGTTGGGTTTGTAGCTACATTTAACAGAACACTGAAATGGAATTCTCTGACATTGCTTCATTCTCAGACATGCGTTAGTAGAGTTGTTATGATGCAGAGGTTGCAAAATATTTTTATGGGGGCTTGGCTTTACATTACTGGATTTTCTAGAAAAAAAAATAATGAAACATTGAATCATACAACTGCAAACCTTTTAGCCATTACTGATAATTGGCTCATTTATATGCATTAACTATGCATTTATTGATGTCCACCTTGTGACAGCTTAGTTAAGATAAATTAAAAGCAATAATTGTATAAATTCCATACTGCCTTTTATCCATATGTTAGGACCTTGCCTGATGTTTCTGTCACCCTTGTGATGAGTGGTTAGCTTTCAAGTAATTTCATTATCTACCTCCTTCCTGATGGCTAACATCATTTGCATAACAAGCTTATCTGGTTCAAGTTGTGGCCAGACCAGTGTACTGACAGAAACTGAGCATGCAGCTTTGCCTAAGCATACTTTTGACTTCAGTTCTGTTTGCACAATAATTTTATTTATGACAAGACTGCCAAACCTTGTCATTGTAGCTTTTTTTCACCCCACATTCTCAGCCCTTGAAATGCCACTGCCTGAAGAGGTATTTTTGTTATGTGTTCTCTCACATATTATAGAAATTTATAACATGTCTAAGTGTTAAGCTTCAATGTGCTTTTGTAGGTAATTCTTTAAACTGTTAAAATAGTAATCATATATTTTTTAGAAATGAAGTCTCTATTTTTAACTGTGATTCTGCTGCCCCAAGAGATACAATTTTCACACAACATTTTGAAGTCCAGTGCATTATTTACAGAATCTGAATGGAGAGTCAAGATAGTTCTTAGCTTGATGAATTTGTTTCTATTCCCAGCATTGTTGACCTTTGCTTGAGATGAAGACTGTAATGTGTTGTCTTCCTAAGGACTTTTACAATGAGATAGCTAATCTGAGTTAGATATTTTGTTTAAAAAAAAAATAAAGACAACACAATTTCAGCTAAGTCATCTCTGGCAGCAGCCTGGTTTTGTGTTTCATATCTGCTGAGATAAGTGCAGCACAGACTTTTAAAAGGTCAGTAAAATTCTATGTATGTATAATTATCTGTACTGGCCATGAAGAACTTAGCTGCTCCACTAGAGCAAGATGAGAAAGAATTAATTATCTGTTTATCCACATATTAATAGGGTTTAGCATTCCTATAAGGGCATGTAAACAGCTACATCAGTTGGAGGATTGGCTACTAACCTTCTTTACCTATGTTTATATCTCTTGAAATAAAATCCCAGTTTTGAAGAGTTCACCCTATTCATTGCCCGTGAATGTTTACGAAGCTTTTTTTTTTTTTTGTAGCTACAGCATAGATGACATTGCTAAGATAACAATTTCTTTCCACCAGCATTTTAGACATACAGTGCTTTAGACTTAATTTGTAAAATAATACAGGCTGTATGTTATGAATGTATACCCCCGCTTCACTCACATTATCTCACATGCCACAGATAATTTTCTTGGCAGTTTAAACCTTGGCTGTTCTCTAGGGGTAGATAGAAGAGTTAATATGTTCTAGGAACAGAATAATCTTTATTTACATTACATCACAAAATGTTAATTTCAATTAAAATGAGCAATGGTATCTCCAGGGACATTCTCCTTTTAAATTTATTTAACCAATGATTAGCTATTATGGTTCTTTGAATTCATCAGTCATTCTTGAACTGGAGGGAATAAAAAATTAGCAAATTCAGGAAGTACAAATGTCAAAATGTGATGTTACAGTACTTGCAGTCAGCATTTATCATAAGAACATAACTTTTGTTTTAGCAATGACATTGCAAATACAATACAAATGTAATTTTTAGTCTTGATAAGCTCAATTTTTGTACTCAATTTAAACACAGCCTTACAAGCTGAATTTCATATTGATGAGTCTACATTCAGAGTTATTCAATTAATAGATCATCCAGATTATCTAGTTTTTAAGTGCTCCATTTATATTCAAGTTCTCTGAATACAGACCAAATTTTTTCATAGTCTAAACAATAGTTTAGTGACATTCTGTTCATATTACACAAAGAATATTTTACTGTTTCTGTCACAGAGAACATGGTGTGTGTTTGACAGAACTCATTAATTTCACTGTGTCTAAGAAGAGGTTTGCAAATGTCAGAAAGATTCAGATTGCGAGGTATAGTACCTGACAAAAGATCTCCACCGCTTTTGAGTACTGTGTGAGATATTTTATACAGATGAATGGGCATATGTAATGGATACAATTATCTTAGCTTTCTAATGAGCAGTTTTAGTAAAAACCTACAGCTTTATGTGGAGGTGAGAAATACTTGGGCGCGTTTGAAGTCCTGACCCTGCAAAGGATCATGCTAGATTTTACAAATGTCATAGTATCAAGATCTTTCAATCAGTAAAGTATACTGTTGAGATCCTTACCATTAGTGATAAGCACTCATTCTTCCCTTGGTTCTCATGGTTTTTGGGTTTATTTGCTGGCTATTCTGAGTCATTAAGTATTAATAGTAGTAAGGAAAGTGCAGTGTATCCATGGTGGAGTGACAAGTCCATTTGGGAAGCATTAGCAATTCTAGGAATAGTATGCTGCATGGAAGAATATAGTATCAGAGAGAGCATGTGAAGTAATTGTCTGATGAGACAGTTTCCTTATTCCCTTCTTCAAGCTCACATTGTCATTAAGTGCTAGTATTTCAGTTTCTCAAGTAGTCCCTACCTATTGCTCTTTCACTGGGATGGTTTTTAAGCTTAATTCTAAGCTTAGACGCTTCTAGAGTTCTAATGTTAATATCATTTATTGGAAGGAAAGCCTGTTATAATTGCTGATGCTTACCATCTCTGTGCTTTACTTGAAATGAAATGTGAAGGCAGGATGTCCTGTCAGTCATCTGCACTTGTAGAACAGAGACGAAATAAATTTCTTCTTCTGCAATTGAAGAACCTTAGACAAAGGGTACCTTGCTAGAAGTCACTCAATAATCAGCAGCAGAGCTGGGAATGAAGCAGCCCAGCATACTTCTAGATTAAGGGAAGCTTCAGGGAGCACAGATGCGCCTGCTGTCCCCTTGTGGGCCACAGGGTGTATGCGTCAGGTCTGTCACACAGTAGCAGGAAGAATGTTAACTGCCGGTGGACTCCCAGCTAGTACACTTAACCTGATCTCATCTGCCCAGGTGCTTGTGAACTTGTTAAAATGAAGATGTCATAGCATGGCTGAAGTTGGGGTTTCAAAGCAGAGAGCATCAGGCAGTCAGCTTAGCAGAGTATAAGTGAGAAACTTTTCCCAGCTGCTCTGTGATTATAGCAAAATGAACCTACAATTGCCCTTTTGGTGTCTGTCCTTATTTACTGGAAGATAGGAAAGAATGCACTAAACCCCAAAGGAGAGAAAAATATCTCTGTCCTTAGCTGCCTTTCCAGCTATGACATAAAATGTAAAAGAAAAAAACTGTCAGTATTCTTTCCTTATGTCCTACTTTCTCTATGCTCCAACTACCTCAAATCAACTGCATGCTGTATGTAGTGTCAAAGGGAGAATGTTTAGCACAAATGCAAAACACTTCCTAATTAAAAGTTTCAGTTGTAAATAAGGTTCTAAAGGCTTTTTGTGTTCCAGGGTCTTCAAGGACAGGCCAAAGAAACAGAGCAGACCCATGCCTGATAAAAGGCTAGAAACCCCCAATTTCATCACACAATAAATCCCTAGAATTGTTCTGACTGGATTTCTGTTGTCTCTAATAAAAAACTAAGGGTTTCAACATGAGCAAAGTCTGACCTATTCTGAGTGCTGTAAGAAGTCCCACTCCATAGAGTTTCCCTTGTTTTTTCTCCAAACCATGTATATATATAAATTGTTGTGTCTGTTCAGCCCAAAGGAGGCTGGGAAACCTGTTATGATTTGTTTTAGTTGTACAAGAGGTACTACACTTAATCTTACAATTTCTGTGTGAGTGAACCTTTGTTAGTTTTCAGATGCATTCTCTAAGTTAGGATGCTTGATTGTAAAAATTAAACTGAAAGAGGATTTATTAAGAAAACAGGTGCTGATGACATTTCAGTGTTAGAGTATTTCTCTCACTGTTTGCTACCAAAGGGCAAATCAATAATGATATGAATGTGTTCTGACCATCAGAATTTATATTATGTATATGATGATTGAGTACTTTGTTATAATTCAGTCTTTCATCCTGATATCTGACTGTAGCAGAAGGAACAGTAAAATCCTTGTTATTTATCATGGGATGCTGGTTCAAGACCAGAGACCTATTTAAACTATATATATACCCTTTGTGCCCAGCATTTGTTTTTTTCCAAAGGGGCAACTATATATAGTTCTGAAGATAAGGTTATTTGTATCCTATATGTCCTGTTGAATTAGGACTGAAAACAGAAATGCTGCTGGCAAAGCTGTCACAGTTTTTAGTTCATCTTTGAAAACAAGTGACCTGCAGCAGTGGGGGGGATGGGCAGGCCTGGGAATGGGAAGCAGGAAAGCTTCAGGGAAGCAGGGAGGCTTCAGGGAAGTAGGGAGCCACAGCCCTGCATCATTATTACAAATGTAATTCATAAAATGTCTTCTCCACATCTCTGCTGCATGCTACTGACCAGTGTTTGCCACAGCACATGTGGTACAGAGGTAGGAGGAACAGACAAAGCAATTGTTAAGAACAGAATCTTTTAACCACTTAGAAAACAATCTCAGAGACTGTTATTTTTCCTTCCTTGACTGGAAAGTTTCAGACCTTATGTGCCTGGCCTAGGTGATCTTGCTTGTCAGTGTCTGTCCTTCCATTTCTCCAAGCAGGGGTGTCAACCCAGTTGAGGTCATGCTCTTGGTTTAATTAATCTTCCACCATGAAACGACCTTCAGAAGGTTTAGATAGGAGAGTATGGGGAGGGAAAAAAAAATGAATCTCAAAACCCAGAGACTACCTTCACCCTGCTTAGGGAGAGGATGAAGAGAATATGACCTTCTGTGATGTTCTAGATCCTCAGCTGAGCTGTCTCTGCCTTTGGAGAGATCATGGTAACTGTTTTTTCTGCAACTGGGAAGATGGGAGCTCAGCGTCTCAGGATGACCTGAAGTCCTGTTCAAGACCCTGGAAAACTTTTCTATTCCAATAGGAGAATCCTGGAAAGATTCCCCACTGCTAGCTAGGCAGCAGGTAGTTGTGCAAGCAGAGAAGTATTTGGAGGGCAGGGGAGAGTGGTGTGGAGCTGTTTGAGGAGCAAATGATTGGAAGAGCACCCTGATGGGCCAGGGAGTGGCAGAGAGATAGGGACCTAGGGACCGGAGGAGTGGCAATGAGAACTTTATCTAACTAGTTGCTGAACAGATCAGAGACTTTGCCCAGAGGCTGCAGTGTGGATTCTCAGCTCTAATAAATAGTTTGATACAGAATCATGCAATAGTTAGGGTTGGAAATGACCTTAAGATCATCTAGTTCCAACCCCCCTGCCATGGGCAGGGACACCTCACACTAAATCATGTCCCCCAAGGCTCTGTCCAGCCTGGCCTTGAACACTGCCAGGGATGGAGCATTCACAACTTCCCTGGGCAACCCTTTCCAGTGCCTCGCCACCCTTACAGTAAAGAACTTCTTCCTTATATCCAGTCTAAACTTACCCTGTTTAAGTTTGAACCCATTACCCCTTGTCCTATCACTACAGTCCCTAATGAAGAGTCCCTCCCCAGCATCCTTATAGGCCCCCTTCAGATACTGGAAGGCTGCTATGAGGTCTCCACGCAGCCTTCTCTTCTCCAGGCTGAACAGCCCCAACTTTCTCAGCCTATCTTCATACAGGAGGTGCTCCAGTCCCCTGATCATCCTCGTGGCCCTCCTCTGGACTTGTTCTAACGGTTCCATGTCCTTTTAATGTTGAGGACACCAGAACTGCACACAATACTCCAAGTGAGGTCTCACGAGAGCAGAGTAGAGGGGCAGGATCACCTCCTTCAACCTGCTGATCATGCTTCTTTTGATGCAGCCCAGGATACAGTTGGCTTTCTGGGCTGTGAGCACACATATGTTAAGTTCCTCATTGACAAATACCCCCAAGTCCTTCTCTGCAGGGCTGCTCTGAATCTCTTCTCTGCCCAGCCTGTACCTGTGCCTGGGATTGCTCTGACCCAGGTGTAGGACCGTGCACTTGGCATGGTTAAACTTCATGAGGTTGGCATCAGCCCACCTCACAAGCATGTCAAGGTCCCTCTGGATGGCATTCCTTCCCTCCAGCGTATCAACTGAACCACACAGCTTGGTGTCATCAGCAAACTTGCTGAGGGCGCACTCAATCTCACTGTCCGTGTCAGCGACAAAGATGTTGAACAAGACCGGTCCCAACACCGATCCCTGAGGGACACCACTCATTACTGGTCTCCAGCTGGACATTGAGCCATTGACCACAACTCTTTGCGCGTGGCCATCCAGCCAGTTCTTTATCCACCGAGTGGTCCATCCATCAAATTGATGTCTCTCCAATTTAGAGACAAGGATGTCATGTGGGACAGTGTCAAACGCTTTGCGCACGTCCATGTAGATGACATCAACTGCTCTACCCCTGTCCATCAGTTCTGTAGCCCCATCATAGAAGGCCACCAAATTGGTCAGGCAGGATTTCCCCTTAGTGAAGCCATGGTGGCTGTCACCAAGCACCTTGTTGTTTTTCATGTGCCTTAGCATGCCTTCCAGGAGAATCTGCTCCAAGATTTTGCCAGGCACAGAGGTGAGACTGACTGGTCTGTAATTCCCCCGGGCATCCATTTTCCCCTTCTTGAAAATGGGGGTTATATTTCCCCTTTTCTAGTCATCGGGAACTTCACCTGACTGCCATGATTTTTCAGATACGATGGACAGTGGCTTAGCAACTTCATTTGCCAGCTCCTTCAGGACCTGTGAATGGATTTCATCAGGTCCCATGGACTTGTACATGTTCAGGTTCTTAAGATGGTCTTGAACTCTTCTACAGTGGGCCCAAGGTTTTCATTCTCACAGTCCCTGTGTCTGCCTTCCAAGACTTGGGTGGTGTGGTCAGAGCCTTTGCCAGTGAAGGCTGAGGCAAAGAAGTCATTCAGAACCTCAGCCTTCTCCAAATCCAGGGTAGCCAGTTCTCCTGACAGCTTCTGGAGAGGGCCCATATTGTCCCTAGTCTGTCTTTTATTTGCAATGTAATTATAGAATCCTTTCCTGTTATCTTTCACATCCCAGTTTAATTCTAACTGGGCCTTTGCTTTCCTAACTTGGTCCCTAGCTTCCCGGACAACATCTCTGTACTCTTCCCACGTTGCCTGTCCTTGCTTCCACTTTTTATAAGCCTCTTTTTTTCCTTTGAATTTTCCTCAGCAGCTCCTTATCCATCCAAGGAGGTCTCCTGGCCCTCCTGCTGCACTTCCTTCTAGGTGGGATGCCACACTCCTGAGCTTGTAGCAGGTGATCTTTGAATATCAACCAACAGTCTTGGGCCCCCCTGCCCTCTAGGGCTATATCCCATGGAACCTTACTAAGCAGGTTCCTGAAGAGGCCAAAGTCTGCTCTTTTGAAGTCCAGGGCAGTGAGCTTGCTGCACGCTCTTCTCACTGTCCTGAGGATCTCAAATTCGAGCATCTCATGATCGTTGCAACCAAGGTTGCCCTGGTGCGTCACATTTCTAACGAGCCCTTTGCTGTTGGTGAGCATGAGGTCAAGCATGGCACCTCTCCTTTTTGCCTCCTCTATTACTTGCAGAAGGAAGTTGTCTTCCACACAATCGAGGAACCTCCTGGATTGCTTGTGCCAAAAAAAAATATAAAAAAATTATTAAGGAATAATTTCTTCCAGATATTAATGTCTGAATCTTTGTGCCTGTAAATGGTAAACAGTGATGAGGTGTCTGGTTGGATATTTGATATATGAGACAAAATAAGTTCCAGTCATCCACTTTCATCATAAAATGTAGTATTCGCAAAATGTAATAATTGAAGAAAACAAAATACTGGAGATAAATCATAATGCAACTAAGCTGTAAGTATTGAAGCTGCTTGGTTTCTTTTTTTCTTCAAGAAAGTACTTGTGGCCAAATGGATTATAATAGATCTGAAAAGAAATAACTGCTGCTGCTCTGTTTAGGTTTGGCTGCAACAGTGAATGACGTTAGTAATTGTTTTCTATTTCTGAATGCACAGGAGACTCAGACCACCATTGCAGTTCTCTTGAAATCTATTTCTTTCCACTTATTCGTTAGTAAATATTAGCTCATGAATGCTTAACTGATAAATATCTCTTCATTTCAGTCATCTGATTTGCTACTTGCAAAATGGCAGTTTACATTGTTGAGAGGTAGCAGTTCCAACAATGTTATCATCCAAATGCAAGCAGCCAGTGAATTTTTAGAGGCTGTCTCAGACAGGCCTGTGTGTATGGGAGTCTGCTCTGATCCCCTGCTAATAAATGCTTCATCTTTGCCTGTAATTGAGGCAGAATGGAAATGGTACTTAGGAGCCTGGCTGTGAGATTGCAGCAAATGGCTGCCGCCTATGTTTAATGTAGTGACACTAATGAATTCTGAGAATTAATTTTCAGCTAAGAAAGCATGATGGGAGATACTAGAATTTAAAATTAGGTAATGGATTGACTTTCATTAAAGCAAACATGTACAATGTTTGTTTCTTTTTCAGTCTCTACTTACTTAGCCTTCATGTTATTTTAGATCAAAAAAATAGCAGACCAAATATTGTCATGTTTTCATCATACCTTAGATGAAACCCATCTTGTAGTAGATTTGCTCAATGCAAGACACTCTCACCACTTTTCTTTTTTAAATAATTTCCATGGGCCAAACAATTGGCTTAATCTGCAGATACAGCACATTTTGGGGTTTTATATGTAAATGCAGCATTGTTGTTTTTTGACAGTGCCTAGGCTAAGTGTCCAAATTGGTCTTAAACAAATGCTTAGAAGGGCACCTGAAGATATTTTAGTTTTCTCCTTTCCTCAGAAGCAAATCCTTCAGTGGTAGGACTTCTTAATATTGCTCTTGCACATTCCACACACTGATTTCTATTGGCTGCACTGACTATTTTCTGATAAGTGACATTATAAAAGCTGTTTTGTTAGTGTAGTCTTCTGCTTTCAGATGTTAATATTGCTGGATTTTTTGTGTATTACTTCTTGATTTCTTTTTTTCTGGCCTCTACATGGAATATATTTCCTGACTGAATGTACTGGCAATTTTGGAATCAGGCACCCATATGATAAACTTTTTCACACATTGTATTTCAGCATGCAGGTCAGTAGAAGTGCTCACCTTCATGCAGGCTTCAGCATTGTAAGAGCTGATATTCTGTTTTGTTTCTTTCTTTCTGAAGAGCAATACAGTGTCAGTGCTGCTTCCATTGTAGATGATACGTTACTGAACGCTTGCAGTGACACTAGCAGTCTGTTGCATTCTTTTTCACTAGCACATAGGTAGTGGCTCAAGGATTGTTATTTTACAGGTAACGTTGACTAAGAACAGCAGCAGTATGCATTCGGTGTGTCACTAAAAGCAACACAGTTGAAATGACAGCGTGTAGAAGGAGGGGATATAAATATACCTCAGAATATTAATAGGTCTTGTCTACGCAGAGAGGACAAAGGAATATGGATCAAGAGGAGAAACATCGTGTCTTTACAGTGTCACATGACAGCTCTTCATCCTGCATTCCTTTGCAGCAGACCTGGTGATAAACCAGGGTGGCACTGAATATCTGAGTACACGTTGAGCCCACAGTACCTACTATGACTAAGCTGCAAGCCAGTTACTGGCACTTGAAACATAATGAGTAATTTCTGGAAGTGACTGTGTCAACACTTCTGCTGTTTCAGAGCAAAAGGAGAGTGTATATGCCACAGACATTCAATTCTCTATGGCCTGCCTGGTCTTTCTTCTGCTGCTGTGTTCCTAATGTGCTAGGAACTTGCCATTTAACTTGATGGATTAAACTAGCTTCAGCAGAGATGTACATTCTCCTCTTGGTCTTTTGCCTGAACCGATGCAGAAGTACTCACACAAGAAGTTAACTACATGAATTTAAGTAGCTGTCCCTCACCCTTGCACTGTGTTGCTTACTAGCTCTCTGCTTTGTTGTGGAGTCTAACCACTTGAAAGGGATCTGTTCTTCCAATACAGGCACAAACTTGGCACAATAGTAGGTGTGCTCTCTCTGAATTTGGAACAGAGACTTTGATCAGAGACAGAATTGTGTGGATTTGTTTTGTATCATTAGCTTGGTCATATGAATTCATGAAGCTTTACTTGTGTTTCAAGTGACCACAGATGGCAAAAATATCCTACTACCAGAGAATGAGGGCTGCATATAGGTGAAACAATATATAAATTTGATGGTTGCAGAGCAGAAGAATAGCATGCATGAAAAGTGAATAGGCAGCAGGGGACTGGTAGGAGTATGCAATGGAAGAAAATATAATCCTGAAGTTGTCTTTAAAACCACCTCCCTGACAGAACTTACCTATGCTCATTGAAACACCTGCCCGAACTAAACAGTTAACATTTCAGGCACATAACAGAGAAGCTAAACAGAGAACCTAAAATGTTTTCCTTTTGTCTTTTCTTGTTGGGCTTCCGTAATGAATGCAGTATCCTGGATATTTGGATGTTTCACCTAGGGGCCATCTATATGGAAAATTTCTTTTGCAACTTCTGGATCTTGTCCATAGCATGTCTTTGGAGGTGCATTTTTCCAGAGCTCATAGTAGAATTCATTTTAATAACTACATGCCATCATGTAAAAACTTCTATGTTCTTTGCACTTCTGGTAAACACAAGATGTTCTGTCTGGAACTGTGTAATTTCTTGAAGAGAATGTGTTTAAACTTTAATGTTGCTGTTATCTGAAAAGCAACTGCTATGACATTAGGGCCTGTTGCAATTAGGACAACGGGTAATGGTTTTAAACTGAAAAAGGGTAGATTCAGACTAGATATAAGAAAGAAATTTTTATGATGAGGGTGGGGAAATACTGGAAGATGTTGTCCAGAGAGGTGGTAGATGCCCCGTTCCTGGAACTATTCAAGATCAGGTTGGACAGGGCTCTGAGCAACCTGATCTAGTTCAAGCTGTCCCTGCACATTGCATGGGGGATGGACAAAGATGACCTTTGTGATACCTTCCAACCCAAACTGTTCTATGGTTCTGTGACATAGCTTCACTTGAATTCAGTTATATTACTTGGAGAACTTCTGATGTGATGAAATTTAACACAAAAATTTTATATATAAACAATATAGAATAATAGTAAAAATTTGTAATTATTGTTAGAATGGTAAAAGTCACAAGTGCATGAACTTTTTAGGCTGAAATCTGCACTTCAGATACTTGCCATCAATCTATGATTTTGTATACTGCCTAGCCTTTGTTGGTTTATTTGTTTTGTTTGTTGTTATTTTTTTCCCCTCTGCCTTCCTGATTAATGTTATCTTTCTTTTCAAATGCTTCTTTCTTTTTTTCTCTCAGGAAACACATAAATTTAACCAGGATTGGCATAGACCATATTGTCTTTGTGGGTGTACTGACTTTTGAAAACCATGGATCACAAAAGGAAAAGGGCTCTCTGTGTGTGTGAGAGCCTGTTGTAGGCTAATGATGTATCATCTCTCACTAAAAGGGGAGGACTGGTATTTATAGCCTTACTCTCAGAGGCATGGTGATAAAACAGGTTCTGTTACTTTAGTCTTTCTTCCAGGAGGCTACAGTTCTGGCAACATTCACAAAAATATTTATAAAACCGTAGCCCATTTTGCAGGCTGTCTTGTCTGGACTAGCCACGCTAAGAAGAGGTTGGGAAAATGGTTTTCAGGAACCTAAAGTATTAAAGTTGTATTCAGAGATATTTCAGGATCATTTTAAGACCAGACCTTAGGCTTCAGTAACGTATTTGAGGTGAGGCTGAACTAATTTGCTAATGTGTTTGGTAGTATTTGAAATCAATGTGTTTGGTTTATTTCTTTTTTTAGATGTAGTTTAAAATTTTGCAAGTTGATATTGATAGAATATAAATTCCTTTAAAAGGTATTAAGTTACCATTGCACTTTTAGCTAAAATGATAATCTTTATTTGTGATATTTGGCGCTGCTTAAGAAGTACTTTAGGAGTATCACTTAAGATCAGCAAATATGAGACATAATTGTAAAGTATGTAATACAAATGCATCTCATCAGATAAACTCATCATGGGCTATAAATTGCTAGGAGGGAAATACATACTGAATTGCAGCATTTCTTTTTCATATTCTCAAATAATGTTATTATGTAAGATAAACAGAATACTTTTAATGTAAAGACTTGGTATTTTAAAGCAGTATAATCTTATTAGATCATTCTTCTGTTTGGACTGTTTTATTTCCTCTTTATTTTATTTTTGGGATAGCTTCCTCAGTTTTAAATCCCAATTATATAAATTAGCATGATACTTTATTTTATGCTAATTTAATAGAGTCTCTCTCTTTATTCCTTACTTGATCACCTGTTTCTATCACAGACAGAACTTTGATACCCTGACTAGCGTTTAATTCTGAGTCATTCATTTCTCTTCCAGTCTGAATTGGTAGGTTTGCAGAATGTTCTCATTCTCATGCTAGCACTTATCATTGCACTATAGAAGATCTACCTGAAATGCTTATTTTAAAAACAAGACAAAGCTCTGTATCAAATTGTTCTGACTAGTGTTGTATCACAGATTTCACTTGTAGTTTTTAATGGGATATATCATACACTTCATCAGACTCTCATCAGAGAATAAGTAGAAAATTGAAGTGAATTAAGTATTGTCTATTCATCTTAGGTTATGTTTAATGTATATTAACTGTACAGCAGTTACAAGATAGGATGCCATTTTTTCATAGTAAACTAGTTACAGTTAAAAAGAGAGATTAAATAAGCTTAAATTCATAGCATTTATACTAGTATACTTGTAGGGTGAATTCACTTAAGTACTTTATGCCAGATTTATTCCGATATAGAGGAGTTGTCTTGCTGCATGCTGGGGAACTTAAATTTGTGGAAAAAGAAACTACTGTACAATAACAGCCGCACAGTAAGCTGACTCAGATCATGCCGTAATGAGATATCATCATTGCCTGAGACTGCTTTTTCTCTGACACAGGTGTCTTATCAAGGATTTTGAAAAGCGTCCTTCAGTCACCCATCTTTTGGAGCATCCATTTATTAAACAAGTACATGGTAAAGATATGTCTCTGCAAAAACAGCTGGCTGAGCTCATTCAAGAACAGCAGCAGTTAGGCTCTGTCGCCAAAACAAGGTATTGTACAACACACATGCTGCAGCCCTCCTTCCACACATGAATCCTGGGAGCATGAGTTAAAACTCTGAATGCATAGATATTCATTGTTTCAATCGATGATACTAATACATTGGTTACCACTGTGATTAGCAAAGTGCTGCATGCCATGTGAATGCAAGAGGCATGTTTTCCCACTGTTACTTTTTAAAGCTAGTTTTATCAGCCATAATGCAACCTTCTCCTTAGCTGCCTTTGTCCCCTGGACTCTGTTCTATCTGCATTCGCTTCTGTCTCAGTCACAGAGATGCTAATAATTCCAGAATGTCTGGTTTGTGGAAATACGTATTGGCATGATGAAAAATTGTCATATTTTGGTAGCAGATCTTTAAAAATACAACTGTGAACAATGAAGCGACTACTAGAAAAGTTTAAGATCATGACATACTAAAGTTAAGTGTTTGGCTAGATGCTATTAGTAAGAAGGCTGTTCAGTACTTTAAGTAATCGTTTTGCCTGTAGTTCAATCGTAACTTTTTTTTTCATTCAGCCTAATAATTAATTTTAAAATGTGCTTAAAAAGCAATGAATATTTATTCAGCAGCAGTGGGATTTTTGAGACTGATTGTAAATATATATTAGTTTTGTTGTTGCCCAGAGGGTGGCAGAATTTCACTGTTTCAAAAGAGAAGTAAATGCAAATGAACACAGCTTCCCAAGCTCAGCAATCATTCTGTAATATGAAATTTGTCTAGAATGAGATAAGCTCTGGCCCATTATTATAAACAAACACCTACTAATGTTGATGAAGAAAATTAAATGTCCGCTATGTATGAACAAGTATATACTTCCATGCCGTAAGACTCTGTAGCTTAAATGCTAAAAGCCCAAACAAAAATCTACAAGTTAAAATAAAGGAATAGCTGTAAGTACAGTTTCAAGGTGAAGTTGACTTCTGTGAGGTTGGTGGTTTTTCTGTTTTGTTTTGGATTGGTTTTTTCTGTTGTGTTTTTTTTTTGTTGGTTGGTTTTCTCCTGGAAAAATAAACCAAAACTGCTTACAGTGAGGGAGCTATGCCACTGTTGAAGTAGAAGTATCTGCTTTATCTAGCCTCCTAAGCAGACTTCCCTGTGTAACACTTCACACACCAGATTAGCTACAGCTGTGGATTGGCTGACCCAAAAGGTATCAGAATTTTCCTAGCTGTTGACCAAATAGAAGATATAGACAGAGTGAAATGATCTTTGTTCCAATAGGAGCTCTGAAATGGATTCCACATGGTATTCCTTCTGGGATTCTGTCTGGGATCTGTCTCCATAATGTGGAGGGAGAAGGAATTAGGACTAAGACAGCATTTCTTTTCTCAAGCCTTTCCATATATTAACTGGGAATGCGGTGACAGACAAGCTGCTGCATGTTATGCTTATGCATGACTGGAATATAAGAAGGATTTTGCTTCCAGCACCCCTAGTATGAATCAGTGCTCACCTAATAGAGTTTAACTGCTTGTTGATCCTGTCACCACCTAACCCATCTTAGATATTTATTGGGAGCAATTATTTGCAGCTTGTGTGCAGTAGCACCTGCAGATTGCAATGGTGAAGGGGGTTCTCTTGCTATGGGTTTAGTCCTAATTTTATCCTTCCTATCAGTCTAAATTCTGTTATTGCTGATACTCCCACATTTACTCTGCCAACTAGTCACAGGTACCCTGTCCCAGGTTGTTACCTGACTTATCATTTCTGTCAGTCTCTTCCACCGTTCATTCTGTTTGTCCATAAGGCTTTGTTCTCCTGTTAGTGTCGGCTTGTGTCTTCTTCCTCTACCACTCCAATAGCTTCTGTTTCTATTCTCCACCTTCAGAAAGTCCTAGCTCAGGTTCTTCTATTTTTTCAGCCATTTTTCTGTTCTTGGTATTCCTCCTCACCTGTAGTTTGCAGCCCACTTGTTCTTTCTCTTCACTGAATTCAACTCTCCCAGGTCTATTATAATTTCTTTTTTACTTTTAAAGCTTTACTCTCAAAGCTTTACTCTCAACAGTCTCTTTGTACCCATCTCATTATTTACTGGACTGTTGGCTTGCTTTTAGACAACACTTCTGAAGTAGGTGGCTTCTTCCTCTGCCAGTGAATGATTTGTGGGGAGACATGATTAGGCTGCTGTAGAAGTAGTTGTCTTTACTGTGAAGCAGGTGTGCCTTGCTATTGGCTTCAGTTTGAGGCAAATAGACCTAACTGCTATTAAAGAATGTCCTTCTGATTTGTGTAGTGTTATACTCCGGTATACTTGTTCTTTGCAGCACCAGCCCACTTTAATCAGGGCTGAGAGCATGCTGAGTGAG
Organism: Pezoporus flaviventris; assembly: GCF_033815535.1. Lineage (NCBI taxonomy): Eukaryota > Metazoa > Chordata > Aves > Psittaciformes > Psittacidae > Pezoporus > Pezoporus flaviventris. The sequence goes on from NW_026892549.1 coordinate 39,147,209, forward strand.
GACAAAAATTTAGTGGGGTTTTACCACTGAAATCTACAACATTGTTCACAATGATGAAGTGCTGATTTTCTAAAGATTTGAAAGTTGATTAAATGAGACTGCAAAAGCATATCCCTGCAAAAAAACAAGTCTGTGGGACAGACAGTTAATACTGGACTACAAACATAAGATTATTGCAAGCTAACTAACCACCATGAGCATCTAATTGTCATTTTCCCCAGAGGATAGACGTAGTAAAGAGCTTGGCTCTGTAATAGGGAGATAGTACCCTCTAGGAAAATTTGTACCAATTAAAAGCCTGTAAAAACTCTGTAATGCATTTATAATGTAATTTTCAGTACAGAATCTGGCACGCAGAGGAACATATGACCAGCTAATACAGTAAAAATATTTACTGGTGTTCATTTGCGGTGATCTGTAGAAGACATCTGAATGTATAGTCACCACTTCAAAGTAAATAGGCCAATTAAAGCCCATGTTGAGTAAGACCTTTCTATTGTACCACTGGATATATGTGCATTCTTTTCCTGTTTATTGATGTGCCCATGACAAGTACAATGAAATGTGCATTAATTCCCTGGTTCAGAGATAAAGAAAAGTAGATGCCCTTTTTAGGAGTACAGCAACACTACAGATCAGTCATTTGAAAGATAAGTAAAAGAAAATGTTCTCAGGCACAGGCCGGAATTTTCAGAAACTGGAAAATCATAGGGATGCTGGTGTTAACAGCATTTCGATGCTGAGTGACCCAGGGAGTCACTGGTGATGACAACTGATCAGGAGGCATCTGGGTTTTTTCTCATTTGAAAGTCTTAAAGCAGCAGTGCTTTGGATTTACATCTTTGGGTTTACTGATTTAGCAGCTGTAGCTTTTTTAATAGTATTCTCTTTCCAATTGAGCCATGCCAGTTTTGCCTATTTTGGGACATCACTTAAGGTCATTTTGCCTGAGAGCAAGCCTGCAGACTGGAAAGTCAGTATTACCGATTTAGAGGGTATGATGGAGAGATGTGGTAAGCTGATCTAGCAGTTTGCCACTACTGAAAAGGAGAGAACTGGCTTCTTTCATTTTCCCACAGCTCCCAGGAGCAAGCTCATGGTGCTGTTTTTATTGCAACTCCAGTGATTATCAAAACTTCCTGAAGTAGAACTTCTAAAGTAAGAGAAAAAACAGGGCCAGCAGAAACACACAGTTTAGTGACTGCACGTGGGTGCCTCACTTGATACAGCTGAAGTGTAAAGGACGAAATACTCCACGTGACCAGGAACAAGGAAGAGAGAGGAAGAAAGAAGCAAGCTGACCCCCCTTTTGGCAGGATCATCTGGATTGACCTCTGGACACACAGACTGAAATACTGTTTCTTTCATACTTCATTTATAAACTTATTTGTGTGCAGTATAGCTAGGCTTAACTTCAGCACAGTTCTTCATACCTCTGAACTGAATGAGCGCTTCATTTTCCTTGCTGAGCTCAAAGGAGCCTACTAACACATATATTTGTGCTGTCATAAGTTTGTTGCTGACAAATATATTGTTGCTCACTTACTAGTGAGCTTTATATGCTATTTTTAGGTTAGAAATTAATAATGAAAAGGTTTATGCTAATAAAAGTTTAAAATGAAAAAATGGCATTAACAGTTGCTCCTGTTTTTTTTACTGAAAAAGATGCTCTTTGAAGCCTTTTTACCAGCTCTGTTTTTTCCCTAAATTATTTTCAACAGTGAGATGCAGATATCTCCTATCCTTATGCGAATAGGTCTTTTCAATTTCAGAAAAGCCAGCCAGGATACCCCTCTTTCCACACTTATGAGGAAGAAAATCCTGTATTCTTCTGTTGGCATCTTATAGGCTGAAGTCTGAGTTTTGCCGTGATCTTGAGTGAAGTTGAAATTTCAGCATAAGCACCCCACTCCTGAATTGCCTGTTCCTTATATTCTTCTGGGGAAAAGCTTTGTGAGAAAGCCCAATTTCACAGCTACATAAGGATGAGCTCTGGGTATTTTCTGTATTTCTTTTCCATATCCCTTTCGTAAGCTATCAGGTAACTACGTATATGTTTTGTCTAGTTTCTAACAATACCAGGGCATAAATGAAAATCAGTATATTAATGTACGTTTAACAGCTTTGACATAGAAGCAGTTATATGAAGTTTTACTTTAAGAAACATATTTGATGTTAAATAGTCCACTAGTTCTATTTCTATAAAAGTTCTTTAATCCTTAAAAAGCTGAAGTTAGTACATCAGAATGTTGTTTCATGTATGTTAATTTCAGCAATGCTGAATTGTTCTCTTCCACCTATTCTAAAGTCAAATACATCATTACTTTTTAACATATGGATACTAATTTGTAATTCATCTTGGGAACTAGAGCACTCTTATTCCCTCCAGTATATAGCTGTCCCTAGGCAGGAATCATTTCTTAAAATCAGAGGGAATGCTGTCACACGCTTTCAACCATGTTTTGTTTGTTTGTTTGTTTGTTGGGGGGGGGGGGTGTTAGTTTTTGTTGGGTTGGTTTTGTTTTTTTTTCATTTTAGCAATCCTGTGCTTGCACAAGGGCTGTGAAATGCTTTCAGGTTATTCAAATAGTATCCTTGTACAAAGTGACAGTTTCCCAGTTATCAATATCTTTGAAGAGGCCAGCTTCAGATGTGGCTCATTCTTCTCTTGGATGTTTTCCTGCAGACGAGGTAGCCTTATGTTCTGTATATAGGCTTCTTCATAGCAATCAACCAGAAAAGGTGTTCTACCAACCTTCAGTTTCAGTGTCTAAAAGAATGAAAAAACTTGTGTGTTTACATGGATAAGGTTTTAAACAAGCTGACTCTAGACAGTAAAGAGTTCAGAGTTTATTGGTTTGGGTCATGTTGGGTCAGTGTGCTACTGCTGGTCACCATTTAGAAGTTTGTGCAGTGTGGAACAGAGTTACAAAACCTTGCATTTTGAAGGATAAAACACAAATCTGAGCATCATGAAGAATCAAACTTGAAGAAGGTGGGGGGGAGCAAGCAGAGAAAGGAAATATAAGCTTGTAATCATTTGATAAGGACAGGTATGTTAGGCTACCTTTCAGGTATTAGGATGAGACTGTGGTGGCTTGGCAGCTTTCCCCTTATTAGCCAGCTGGATTACAGCAGCAGTCCATCCAAGGAAGTAATTCTTACAACCAGATATCTAGCTTCTCTGCCAGCTCACATTAAGTTTTGAAAGCAATTAACTGCAAGGAACTTGATTGCATCCAGCCAGTAATTTCCTTTGGACTCAGAGATAATAACCAAAACAGATCCAGAAATAGTTCTCTGATGCTATACACAATATAATTCAATGCAATTCTTCTAGCCTTCTTCTATGTGAATATTAGGCAAATGAGTTAATTTTTTTTTTCCTTTTTTTTTTTTTTTAATTTCAAAGCTACTGTGGCCCCCCAAGGTGATCCTTGCTCTAATTGTAGTGTATGTGTTTTTACAGGGGGTTGCACAGATTTTTGCTATAGCTGCAGCATTTATATTGTAATTAGGCTGTGTCAGTATTTCTATTATGACCTTGCTTCAGCAAATTACCAGGCTGAAACTTGAAGCGCGGGGGCAAAATTCAGTCTTTGCAATGTGTGGGAAATAGGCTGTGTTTTTCGGTGCAGCAGTAGCAGACTCTTTACTTTTCTTCTTTTCTTTCTCATTGTGTTGAGTATTTTCTTGTAAATCTCAGTTTGTGTGCAATTCATTTAAAAATTGTCAGTAATGTAATGGAGAACAACTACAGAAACAGTTTTTCCTATGTGAATCCTGGGGAAAAATAAACCAGTAAACGTAAATGCTTAACTGCAGCAAGAGGCCAAAGTAATGGCATTCATTAAAGAATGTTATGAGTGGAGAGGAGAGAGATCAGAGAGGAAGCTTCCCAATGAACATAAGCATTCTTGGTGTATGCTGCTTCCTGTCTTAGGGTGGACCTGCCCACAAGATGACTTTTTGATCTAGAAGTCTATGTGGTCAATCTAGCTTTTTCTTCCCCATCATCAGCTGGGTAGCAGTATCTTATGAGCGCACTTACAATGCACTTCTATGACTATGGCTGTTACATAGTACAAAAAGAGATTTTCTTTCCAACTTACCTCTTCCCCAAGTAGAACAAGCAAATGCTTCCCACCCTTTTAATGAAGTTGTTCATCTGAGAGAGAAAAGCTTCTTGCCTTTTGCTCTTCCTCCAAAATCCAAGCAAAATCTGTCGCTTCCAGCTATTCCTGTCTACCTGATAAAAAGGCAAAGGGAAGGTGCTTGAGAGGATAGAACCTTATTTAATAGACAGTGTTCCTCACTGGAATTCTGGAATAAACCTAATGTTGCTCCTCAGATTTAATAAGGTTAGGTACTTTGAATGGCCCTTTCTGTCACTTCTTTTGGCAGTGAAAAGATTACATCCTCCAGGGAATGATTCAGAACGTTGCTGGAACCTTAAGGCAAATTAACAGCTTTGATTTTTGTTTCTTGTGCACCTTGTATGTCATCAGAAAGGAAAGTTAATTGAAAAAATGGCTGATAATTGTACTTTTTATGCAAAGCATATACTAACGATTATTTCCCCAATTGAAAGTGTTTCCTTCCTTAGGCTTTTTAAGATTTTTATTTTTAATATTTTAAAAACAGATTGTATTTCTTATGTAAAATTCTGGAAATAATTAAAGGTTACTCTCTGTATTCTTCCTTCCCCCTGTGTCAATGTATCTGCAGGACATAGGGTCAGTAGAAAACTGATGAGGCCAGCAGGAGATTTGAAGCTAATGTGATGTTATGCTCCTAATATCCTCTTCCTAATCATGTACTTAGGAAAATGAGTTAAGCACAAGAAATTGTATGCACAAAGGTATATGTGTTTTACTTGTATTTGAGTAGTACCAGTTTCCTTAGTTATTTACAAAGTGTTAAAAACCCCACCCTTTTCCAATACTAATAAAAAAAAGTTTGTTTATTACTTAAGGAGAACAAACAGTGGGAGTTTAATACACAATCAGATAACAGATTAGTTTACAAAGCCATTCTGCAATTAGAGATGCTTAGGTTTGAATGTGCCCTTTTCCCCCTCCTCCCTTCACCTCTGGTAGATACATCCATACTTGTAACTTGTTGCAATTTGATATTGTGGCTGTGATGGTTTGTTTCAGGAAGCAAAAGCTTCACAGATGAGTTATGTTAGTTATGATGTCTGGCCATCACTTTGTTAGTCGCATCTCCATGAAGTAAAGCAGCTGTTAAAATATATGTTGAGGGGTGCTCCTATCTCTAAATGATTTACTTTATTTACAACAGCGTTTTTCTCTGCAGTGAAGTAAGAGGTTGAATTCTGGTTTGAAACATAAAACAATTAAAAAACAAAAAAACCAACCAAAACCCAAACAGTATCTTAGGCCACTTACATGCATTCCTATTCCTTTGAGGATCTGGCTTGTCAGCAAAGTGTAGTGTTCTTGAATATAGTGGCTGCTTTTAAAAAAAAAAGGCAGCACCCTCCTACAACCCACCACTTAATAAAAAAATGAATTGAATGGAATTTTGAACAAATTTGCTTGATCATCATGCTGCCCACTGGAAATAATATCCACTTTAACAGTTTTTCTTTCGTAGCTTCTTATTTGTGTTCTCCTTCTTTCACTTCTTCTTACGTACAAGATCAAGCAAACTACCATCTTTGGACGTACAGGATGTAAAGTGTAAGTGGGACTGTCAGCAAAGCCTGCTATGTTCCTGCTATTTTATTTCCTAGCTGACAAAACAGTTTTCATATTTTCATTTAGTTACAGGTTAGATAAACCATTGCAGAATACTTTTCCAGAACTCACTGAGTAGCCAAAAGTAAATAAGGAAAAAGAATAAAAATCGACATAAAAATATTTAGGATCTTTAAATATGATTCACAATTATTAGTGTAGCTGTACTCATAGCTAACAGTCTTCTTCCTCTGTGTTAGACACTTTTCATGCAATACTTCTGATGATGATATAATAGATCTTGGATATGAAAATGTTCTCCATATTAAATGAAAGCTCACTAGCTTCTAATGTAGAAGCGTTCATAAAGGGGAAAAAGCAAAAGCCTCTACACTCATTTTTGAGACAGGATTCCATGAGTATATGAAGATACAATTAAAGAAAAGAAGACCTGCTATATCTTCAGCATTGTAGATAAAAAGTGTTTTCTGCCAAGTCAGAGTACCATTCTGTTAGTGCTTGATGTAATATTTAGCGTTGGTTTGGGATGTGTGATCATGTGATTCCTACATTCTACATGGCAACCAATGCAGAAACAATCTGTCAAGGACTGTCATTGAGGATCAATGCTAAATGTTACTCAGCAGGATGCAGACTGTATCTCAGTGGGTGTCCTCCTACTATGCTTTGATTATGTTTGTTGTAAAGAAAAGCCTAGTTGTGCTTACAGCATTCATATTTCACCCCCTCTGCGGAAGACATATTTACAGCCTCTTGATTTGTCCCTGTTTCAACAAGATGTGTTGTTTAAAAACATATACACAGCATTTTCAAAGATTCCTTCAGCATAATCTGATTATGAAGGGGTTATGTGACAGTTTGTCTCTGCTGCTTATTGTGTGACTTAAATCTCTGAGGACAAGCTGACTGAACATCCATACAATTTAGAGTCTGATGGAAGCTGTGGCTCAAAAATGTTTTGGCTCAGATCTAGGGTCATCTGAGGAGGCACTTTGTCATACACCAAGGTAACAGAAGGATTTTATACTACTTATTGATTCTTATAACCATTAGATGACAATACTATAGGCTAGGTACATGGGTGGAAGATTTAATTAAACAGAGTGGTAGTTTATTAACTTAGAGTGAGAAGGGAAGGGAAAAGAAATGTTTGATACTTTACTGTGTTAGTGGGGAGTAGTAAGTCTACAGGTAAATCTTCATCTCTGAGCACCAATAAATAGGGTTATATATTGTGAAAGAGAAAACGTATTACAGTGGACAGCAGGCTGACCTATTGCTTTTATAAAAGGATATTGCAGGCAAAAATATGTATTTCAGAGAGCATGTCTCTGTTTTCTGCATGACAAAACCACCCACCCATGACTTTCCACTGCCTCTTAATGTTTGCTGTCTTTGATACAGTATTATAACACAGGTGCTCTACTAACACACTTGCAGGCATGAACGAATACACACTAGAAGACCTTACCGTGTGGATGGAGCGGACAAGTACTCTCTAGATGATGATCTGGTAAATCTAGAAGTTCTAGACGAGGTACTGTACTGGCTGAGTAGCAGTTTCTGACAATTGTGTCTCACGATTTGCCTGTTTCTTAGGCTTCTTTTAACAGAATGAAAAGAATTCCTTCTTGTCTCACCATGGCATTGTCATGTGACTGCTCTGCTATCATCACTTCATTAGTATTCTATATAGTGACATAAAAGCAATAGCAGTGAAATGTGTTATGTGGAAGACCTTAACTATGAGTGATGCTAGTTTAAATTATTTTGTAAGTAAGTTTCCTAAAATGTGAAGGTTAGTTCTGAAGATGTAGATTTAAGAGATTTTTCCTAAAATTGGCGAATTTATGGGTTATTATATTTATGGGAAATTATAGAGTAATATGGTATCTACAGCTTCTGGATAAAAAGTCATAAAACAATATCAGTTGCATATTTCACTGTATCACCTACATGCAGAGTATCTGTAAATTTTTGTTTTGATGAGCCTTAAATTCCATGCCAGCAAGAAAAAGACATGGTACTAAATTGTGCTAGTGTCCTCTTTAAAACAGTCTCTTATTACCACTTAAAATTTAATCCTTGAAAAATTATTATCCTTTTTTCATGGCCAAATAAAAAATTTAATGGAAATATACTGTGCAGCAGTAATGTGCATGGCCATTTTCTCTTCAGGAGGTTTTCTTCTCAGGCTGGTATAACAAAATACGTACTATTCTGGAAATAGGAGTTGCCATTTAACTTAGGTTTATGGCATTAGGAAGAATTTTGAAAATATTTGTCTGTTTTTGTGGTGTTGGCATTTGAAAAATAATTAGTAACACTTATAATAAGTATTTCGTAATTAGTGTTCTCAGCATATTTACAAAAATCTTCCTAACTGGGAAAATACTGTTTAACTATCAAACTTTTTGTAATCTTCTCAGGATACAATTATCCATCAGCTGCAGAAACGCTATGCTGACTTACAAATTTATACTTATGTTGGAGACATTTTAATAGCCTTAAACCCCTTCCAGAATCTCAGCATTTATTCTCCCCAGGTAAGAGAGAATCCAAGCTGTGGACACTGTTCACTTTACATTTTGTATTAACACCGGCTAAAATACTTAAAATGCTTAAGTGATGTTGAAAGGTAGGAGCACAGATGAAAAGCCAGCCTTTTCTTCTTCTTTCAGAAAAGTGTAGGTACAATGTTTTTTATCCCCTCCCTCTCCCACTCCCTCCACCCCTCAGCCCTGATTCGGCCTCATTTGATTCCATTCCTTTCTGCTCGATGGCACATATTCCACAGGAGGGGTGAAGATTACCCCAGCCTCCTCTCTGTCTCTCATCTGGGCTTTCTTCTGGAAAGCAGAAGAAGGCTATATGAACCTCCTCATGCTGAGGCTGTTGCTTCCTCAAGAATTGCTCTGACTATTGGTTTATTACATCTCCTGTGCCATCAACCGCTTCTTAAAATAAGTGAATGGAATGCTGTAAAGAGAGGCAGCTTAATTCCCTACAAATATGAAAAGAGGTGAAGTCATAAATCTTAGTCTCCATGGATGCCTATATCAGGGTTGCAGGTAGAAGGGGTGGGTTTCAAATTCAGTTGTCTTTGAAGTTTCTTTTGTACAAGTTGGGTATTTCCTTGGTTGAATGCTTGTGTTTGAAATTCTGTTCCTTGTGATACAGTGCTCTTTGCTGTGTAATGGGGGAAATGGAGTGCATTTTAGGAGTTGTAATTTGCATTCTGGAAGCTAGGCAGTGCCAAGAATTACCACTATTCTTCCAGGTGATTCAGTGGAAATTCTGTGGTAAAAAACAGGCAACTACCTTCTGTTGAACTCGCCTCTTTTCAGTTCTTTATTACATAGCTAAGTTAGTTACATATTTTGATGATTGTATCTTGTTTTTAAATTTAGTTCTCTAAGCTTTACCATGGTGTGAAGCGTTCATCGAATCCCCCCCACATATTTGCCTCTGCGGATGCTGCCTACCAAAGTATGGTTACATTCAGCAAAGATCAGGTAAGAATCTGTTCATTTGGGTTTAAACTTCATGTTAATCATACTGCCAGTATGCTACATGGCTGTGACTAATTTTCTGTTATTTTGTACTTTGGAAATTTTTTTTCTTTAAGCCTTTTATTCCTACATCAGGAAGATCAGAACAGAAATATAGACAGGTTTGGGAATTCTGAACAGGACACAATGCCATAAAAGAGACTAAAAGACTGTAAAATAAGATGATAGGATTGCCTGCCCAGTATAGTTTCCTGATACCCATGAAATCCTGGCAGTTGATACCATCTGCAAGTGTTGCTGCACACTCTAATTATAGCCTGACTTGCACTAGGTATTGAAATAATTCGCACCTATGTAAAAGAGGAGGGTCTCAATGCAATAGCAGATTGAGTTAGAACCACTTTTCCGTTGCGTAAAGACACTATCAAGCAATGGATAATCAATTCCTTTAAGTACAAGTCACAAAAATAGGAACTATGAACTAATTTTTTTAGTAAAGTATAATAAGGATAGGTCTAATATAAATGTAATAAGGACACAAATCAAATCACATAGCAATGATTTTAATGAGAAAGAAATACCATGCTATAGAAGCTAGATTTCTTTTTATTACATTATTTTGTAAATTTATGCTCTATTTTGATGCACTGTACGTACATGAATGTTAAGACCTAATAATTATTTTTATTTATAAAATCCTTCTGATTTTACCTTGCTTATCACATAATAATTCATAGAAAATGCTCTTTTAAAATCACAAAAGCAGAATAAAATAGTAAAACCCCTGCAGTCAGAAAATACCAAGCAAAGAAGATAAATAAAAGGGACATTGAAGATGAAGAAAAGAGGAGGTCTGCGGAGCATGAACAAGTAGACTGGCCTGAGAGGTGTCTAGTAGTTCTTTAATGACTTATATGCTCTTTGATGGAGACATTAGAGAAAACAGGTACTCTTGTATAGTAACTTATGTGAGAACTTGTTATCCAAGAAAAATAATAGTTATGACATCAGCCTGTCAGGCTGACTTTGTTACATCTTTGTTATGTTTCATACCTGTTTAAGGAGTAAATTCCATTTAGATCTAAGTCAGTTTCCTGTTTTCTGTTTGCAAAGGGTAACAGGAACATGTTCATCTACATTGCATGGCAAATGTTATGGTTCTTCAAGTAAAGGTGCATTATATAAACACTGTAGCTAGATCAAAAATAGATTGTTTGTTTTATCCATTGAGCTTTCCCTTGTATTTTCCTGTGAAGCCTGAAAATTGACTCCAGGTCTAACATTTCTCCTGAAGCTAAAAGCAAGTTCTGGCCAATTTTACAAGTTTCACAACTTAAGAAGTCATAGGCATTAACTGTATAAACTGTTGTATGTGACTTCTCTAGTCACACAAAGACAATTAATTTAGGCATCGTAACCCTGTAAATCCATCATTGGGTTATCTGTTTCTGAGAACAATAAAAATACCTGTCAAGAAGGAAATATATGAGTTGCAAATGTCATATTGTGCACATTGTTTAGAGTCAATTCCTGCACCTACTGTCAGACACCACAAGACACCACCAGAGAACTGCTGCATCTTTCAAACCCTTTCACGAAGCGTAGTTCTATATGAAGTGTCATTGCATCAAGGACCTTGTATCTTCTCCCAGCCTAGAATCTTGTATGTTCATAGTGTGGTTCAAATAATTTTCAGGTGTTTGCATAAAAACACACAAATATATGCAACCGCTCAGTGTTAACATTTTAATTATATGTTAGTTGATACTGTACCCTAAGTAGGCTAATGTACTGGTGACCTGTAGAACACATGAAAAACTGTGAAAATAATAAATGCTGTTAGAATTTCTTACTTCCTATGATCTGAAGTGTTCACACTTTGGTGTTCAGCTGTCAGGTGGCCTTCAGGGTGTGCTGGCCTTCAGGGTGTACTGGTCTTCTCTTTCCGTCTCGTCCATGATGTGTAACAGCAGAGAGGAGGATACCAAGTGGTTTAGGCCATTTTAGCTAATCCCTGAGTCTGGAAGCCATTTTCTGAGCCTATAAAATACCATGTGTTAAGACTGCTGACTCAGGAAGAAGATGGATGGATATATTCTCCCCAAATCATCCAATGAGCAGATGCATATTCTTCTGGAATGTTTAGATGCTAGTTTGCTGTTCTAGCTTGAATATCAGTGTCACCTACAGAAAATCTCTCTACACAGCAGCAATTATTTAAGGTTATTTCTAAAGCCAGGAGGAGACTTTTGGTCAGTGTATTACATAGAGCTGTACCCTGTGTTTCATGATAATTCATATGAAATCAATACAGTGAGCTCAGATGCACTGTTGAATTATGCCACATCAACTGAGCTTGGGCAATTTGCTGAGTTTTATGCATTTGAAACAAGCCACGTATGCTCATAGTGTCTGTTAGTCTTTAGATGTGGTCACTCATTTATATGTCTTAGCTCTTAGAAATTCAGTCACTGCTTCACACAGGTGCACATTGCTGTCAGGCATTGTGAGATGCATTTTAGTAATCTAGGGAATAAATTATTACACTGAGCCTTTGCTGATCTTTCCTTTCAGAAGGAAATTGAGGGAGTTGACCCTTAAAGTATTTTGTGGTCTTGGTGCTAAGCATTAAATAACAGTTAGAAGCCATAATAGCTGAAATTGATCATGTGGTGAGCTGTGCACTTAACTTTGGTTTTGTGTGTTCAGTGCATTGTCATCAGTGGGGAAAGTGGTGCTGGAAAGACAGAAAGTGCCCATCTGATCGTCCAACATTTGACCTTCTTGGGAAAGGTATTTCTTTGCCAATCATATAAAACTATGAACAAATCCTTCCAACACTACCTCCAGTTTCCACTTTATTTATTCTTTAATACTTAAAGATGTTCGTGTGAGTTGTCCCACTTGAATTAGGGACACAGTGATCATGCATGTGAGAGTATTGAATTAAGATACTAGAGAATGACCCACACCAAACCATTCAGTATTTTTTTAAAGAGAAGGTGCCTGATCCTGAGTGTTCAGTGCCTGTAGTTACTTACAATATTTATCAAATATACCATGTTCATTTATACAGTAAAAAATGACAGATCTTGCTATGGCATAACATTTAAATGTTATGAGTAATGCTGTTTTTGCAAAATGACCGGAAAATCAAATGTGTAAAGTTAACTTTAAGTAGGTGTGTTTAGTTTTAATGGTTTCAGTGCTCTGACTAATTGTGTGATACCTCAGAAGCAGAACAATTGCAGAGAAAGAAAAATCTGGGGTTTCCTACCTGTGTGAGACTTTGTCATCAATTTGTTGGTCTTGTTGTTTTGTAAGTACAAAGGTTAATGCAGTATCTAAGTCCATACAAGCATGAGAAAGGGATGCTATGCTTCTGAAGCAGGAATTGGTTTATGGTTAAACAGTATATTCTTTTCATGATCCTTCTGATCTGTATCTATTCTGTCAAGGCCAATAACCGTGCTTTGCGTGAGAAAATTCTTCAGGTAAATCCTCTGGTTGAAGCATTTGGAAATGCCTGCACTGCCATCAATGACAACTCAAGTCGCTTTGGAAAATATCTGGAAATGATGTTTACACCCACAGGAGCTCTAATGGGGGCAAAGATTTCTGAGTATCTACTTGAAAAATCAAGGGTCATAAAACAGGCTGTGTAGGTATATTAATTGTCTGTCCTTTCACATTTATGTAATGTTTTTATTCTTTTTAATTGTCAAAAATCTTTCTTTTAAATACTACTGTGTCTTCTGCTAAAGTAGTGAGCCTTTGTACAGTGCTATGATGACAAGAATTATCAGTTTCTTTTGGAGTGGAAGCTAGAGTGGCTCCATTCTTTGGAGAAATTTTGTAGTTGGTTGGGTTGTCTGTGTTTCACAGCTGCTCATCCTACAACATTAAAGCAAGTGGGAGATTTGCTACGTATTTCAGTGAGCTCATGATGAGAACATCTACTTTTACCTTGTACAAGATGCCACAAGAATAAACGCATGTGCTTTAAATGGATGATTTTTTTTATATAGGGGAGAGAAAAACTTCCATATCTTTTATTATATTTATGCTGGCCTTTATCATCAGAAGAAGCTTTCTGAATATAGACTTCCTGATAAAAAGCCTCCTAGGTAACTATCACTCACTTGTTTTAACTGCTTGTTGTAATTAGCTATTGATCAGCTCTTGTTTTCAGTATGATGCCTTAAAATCTCTCTTAATCCCTTAAGGATTTTTTTAATCCTCCCAAGTGAAGAGGATGGACAATAAGGCATTGCATTATTTGTATGTGTTTGAGAACTTGAACTATTTAAAGAGGAGGAGAAAGAATCAAGCTTATTATCATGTGGATGTTCTGTTATACTTTCATGTCAGGAAAATTGCCTTATGATTTCTTACGTTAATGCTTCACTAAGAACCCAGAATATGCTTTGGAGATCTGTTTTTTAATTGGTATTTGTACTTGGGGTTCATCTGATCTGTATGAGTGAGGGGATGTGTGTGAAATTTTGGTAACACTATAATAGATACTAAGAATAAGCAAAAGTTAGTGCAACAGAAACAAAAACTTCTTTTAAATTAGTACTAAAGTAAATAATTGGAAGATACTGAAATATATGCTCTTTCCAGTTACTGAGGGACTTGCTTTGAAGTCACTGGAGATTGTACCGGTGTATGTGCTAGTATGGTGCTTTCTTTCTCCCTCTCTATTTAGATATATCGATAATGAAACTGGAAAAGTAATGCATGATATAGTTACTAAAGATTCCTATGGAAGACAATTTGAAGCAATTCAGCATTGCTTTAGGATTATAGGATTCACTGATGAGGTAAGAGATCCAGTTGCTAAACTATTATTGACCTTCTTTATGAAAATCATCCCCAGTGCTGCCTGTGCACAGAGTGCTGGTTGGTTTTGTGGGTATGCGTCTGTGCCACAGGATCTCTTGTGACAGAAGTAAACTGTGGAAGCATAACCACACACTTGGAAGCCAAGACCAGTCTGAGGTCTTGGTACTCAGGCGCGTCTATCCACAATCCTCTGTCACATGGTTTTCTCTGTCAATAGGAGCTTATAGAACTTGGTCTCAGAGCAAGATACACGCTTTAATAGCCATTCCAGTGCCCATGTTTTTCTTTAACAGCCTAAATATGTTCTGTATATCTAATTGGATTCCTTAAAAGTGCTTCTTGTCATCCTTTGCAGGAAGTGTACTCAGTGTACAGAATTCTGACTGGAATCCTAAATACTGGAAATATTGAGTTTGCTGCCATTTCTTCACAACACCAAACAGATAAAAGTGAAGTTCCCAACCCAGAAGCCTTAGATAATGGTAAATGCATTTTAACATTGTCAGTTCTGTAAATGCAATATGATTGTATTTGTGAGAATGTCTAACTCATGGTAATAGTTGGACAATGCTAGTGATTTCCATTGCATAATCACAGTCCTGTATCTTTTTCCCCACTGTCTTTTAGCTGCTGCACTGCTAAGTATTGGGTCAGAAGAACTTCAAGAGGCCCTAACCTCCCACTGTGTTGTAACACGAGGGGAGACTATTATCCGAACAAACACTGTGGACAAAGCAGCTGATGTGCGAGATGCCATGTCTAAAGCACTTTATGGCCGCCTCTTCAGCTGGATCGTAAATCGTATTAATACGCTGCTTCAGCCAGATAAAAATATATGGCAAGTTACACATCACTGAATTGTGTATTTAGTGTGCATATGTGTTCCTCCTTTTGTATATTTTTGATTTTGCAGAAAGTGTGCTGTGTTTATTTTGGCTGAGGCTTCAAAATGGCTTTTATGCTGTGATACTGAATTCTGTTACCAGGACATTAACCCCAACAGATTCAAAGAGCTGAGGGGAATTATGCACTGACGTCGGTAGAAATTGGGTGGTTGAGTGCTGTACAATTCTTTAGAGACATGTTTCTGATGTAGTGAACATTAAAATCATACCAAAGGCTGGTAAATATCTGGAATATACTGCAGAACTTTAGTATGTATTCACAGTCCTTACAATCCTTCTGCTTTTGTAAGCTGGTAATAAATAGAAATCTCAGATTATTATTGTGCTGCTACTTGAGATGTGATTTTCTTTTTAATTTTTCATAATTACAGAAACATTCACCTTGTGCATCCTTATGATTTCATTGCCAGGTACTGATCTGGCTGCTATGGTCTTTTCAGGCAGCTGTAGAGATTTTTAGAAACAAGAGAACCCCTTAGGTGATGTGAAAATCCTCTGATCTGAGATCTGTACTTGGCTGTACTCCCTATATTGTATAGACATGTTCTCATCCATACTTGCAGTTCTGATGGTGACTGGTACGAGTCTGCTTGAGCTACTGTATGGGCTTTCAACAGTTCACCTTCTAGTGGCAGCAGACTCAGTAATTACCCTACTGGCTGAGTATAGAAAAAACATGCTATTGAAGCTTGACGCCTTTTGTACACCTGTAGGAGCAGACAATATCTTTATTTGGGATCTGCCTGTTGAAACCACTTGTTTTAATATAGCTGCTGTCTCTTAGTACGTACCTATGATTCACCTGCCTTATTCGTGGAAATTTGAAAGAAGCAAGTGAAAAACAAAACTGTTAACAATGCTGAAAAATTGCACAAGTTGTCTTAAGCTCAAACACTTTTTCTTCTCTCTTTTTGCATCAGACAGATTGAATCAATTATGCAGTCTTGGTTGCCATATTTATTGTAACTTGGTGCTGCCCATGATGAACTTTGTTTGTATTTTCACATGCAGCAATACTGAAAATGGGATGAATATTGGGATACTAGACATATTTGGATTTGAGAACTTCGCAAGAAATTCCTTTGAACAGCTGTGCATAAATATCGCTAATGAACAGATTCAATTTTATTTCAATCAACATATCTTTGCACTTGAGCAGGTAAATTCAACTGATGCAGTCTAGTTGAATCAGCTATCCTGAAAGACAGAACATAATCTATACATCATAATCTATAAAATGGGTATGTGATTTTATACACAGATCAGATAACAACATCTTTCAGTTGGAGTTCTGTAAATAATGTTATTGGGGCATATAGAGTATTGCTGAGCATCATAAATGATCTAATGATGATGTTGCTTTTACTGGTTCAGTATTGAAACTGTGCTGGTGACTTTGTAGATGGAATATCAGAGTGAGGGCATTGATGCTACTACAGTAGAGTATGAGGACAACCGTCCACTTCTAGATATGTTCCTCCAGAAACCCATGGGTCTCCTGTCTCTACTAGATGAAGAAAGTCGATTTCCTCAAGCAACAGACCTAACTTTAGTTGGTATGTGCAAACAAAAATTATGGGAAATAATAAATGTATTTTGATAGGGCAGAATGGACAACTAGCTTAGTTGTCCTTCTAAGGCTATGCCATTTCATTTGGTACATATTTGTCGTTGTGCTTCATTATTTTCCTCTGCTCATGTGTTTTCTGTTCTTTTCATATTGCTAAAGTTTTATGATATATCAGGTTTCTAGGTCTTGTTGTCTTTCCATTGTTATAAAGAAATAACCTGTGTCTTGTCCCTGTATGAGACCAGCATCAACCAGCATTTATCTCAATTTACTGAAGGGAAGGCTGAGACATTGTAGAATCTAGTGTCTAGGACCACCCTGTGAGCAGCATTAGTGTTGAGAGTAAAATTTAGATCTTCCAGGCTTCTAGGCCCATGTTTATCCAATTAGAAAATACTGCTTCGCTCCAGATTATCTCATCATAAATAGAAAGTGTGTGTTATTTCTGGTGTGTCATCTGGCTGAATATCCCCCTTCCTTCGTGCATATTTTACATGTATTTTAACAAATCTTGGTGCAAACTTTAAAACATGGAGATCATGCCATGTTCAAAACAGTTGCCCTGCTTTTTATTTTCTAAAGCTACATTTTTCCCTGCTGTTTGAAACACAGTTGCAGTTCCTTCAATGGAATGTGTAGCAGAAACTCAAACTGCTAGAGAAAAATAACAGCTGGCTGTTATACTGCATGATATATGTACAAGATTTTTCACTTCTGCTAGGCTAAGTTGAAACTTGAATTTAAGTCACAGAATGAATGCTGTGGTTTCCTTCCAGTCCTTTTTTTTTTTTGTGTACTAAAGCTGTGTGCTTCCATGTTGGTCCTATAAATCAGTTAGTACTGAATATTGAACTTACACTTTCACAGAGGCACTTGCCTTGGTCCAGTGCCGATCAGTCATACTGCTGATCTATACACAGCCCAGCAGGATCCCTCAAGGAGACAGTAAAGTGGGAAATTTCTGCCCTCTCCAGATGTGCCAGGCAGTAATTAATTCTGCCACCCTCCTCCCACCTCCTGAAATTCCAAAGTTAGTTCTTCTAGCTTTAGGTACAAGCTTGATTAAATGTTAATAGAAAGAAAAAAACTAATAAAAAATATGAATGGACTCCAACATTAGAAAAAACATGTTGATAATATTCTCTGACCTACACAAAAAGACAGAATTTTATCAATTGATTTTGGCCTGAGGTCTCTAGTTGCTAGTTCAGATAAAGAAATATAACAACAAGTTTTACTGTATCAGCACTAATTTAATTTCAGACTATTAAAGAGCATACAAAATGTCACAGGGTATAAAAGACATTTTTCTTAAAAAGTGGTGGGTTTTTTTCTGTCAGCTCTTTAGTCATAGGAGCTAGTTTCCTAGTCATAGGAAAGAGAAGTTTCCAAGTCATAGGAAAGGGAAGGCCTCTTTAAAAGAGGTTTTAGTTAAAAACCTCTTTTTCTGTAGAAGTCCAAAGGTAAATGAGAGATGGTCCCAGCAGGAAGACATTAACATATACTTAAAACATGATGCTCAAAGTCAAATGAATGGGGGAAGGAAGACAGGGAAAATACAAATAATGGGCATTTAAGCAAGCAAGATGTATGCACGATTTTGAATTAATATAGTTGAAATAAACCTACCCCAAGTCCTATTTAAGCAAATTCATAGCAAAATATGACCAGTGGTTGCACTTTCTCATTGGCCCCTCTATTTGATAGATTTGCATGCATGAAACTATCCACAAGCAGTGGGATTTGAAAGATGGTCTTACTGGACTAGTTTAGGATGAGTTGTTCCATTCAAAAGAGGCAGTTTGGAAGAAAGCACAGAGAAGCTGGCACACAGCTATTTCTGAGCAATCTGATAATATATGTGTTCATAGTGGTTCTGGCTTCTTGAGCAGCAAATTGTCCCTAGTTAGCATGAAGATTTTACTTAGTCACTCTAAGTTACTTATAGCAATCTCTTCCCAATGTCTAGATAAATTTGAAGGCAATTTACGGTGCAAATACTTTTGGAGACCAAAAGGAGTAGAATTGTCATTTGGTATTCAGCACTATGCTGGAAAGGTAAGGCCACATGATTTTTATTCAGTGCAAATAACTGGTATGGGAATTCCTTGTTTTATACAAAGTTTCTTGTTTAGAATTTTTTTTTCCAAAAATTTGAGAGTCAAAATAATAAAGTTTACAGAAATGTAGATTCTACAATAAAATTTTCATGTGTAGTGCTCTATTTTGGAACCTGTCCTTAGGGTTCTTTCACAAATTGTGTAGACAATAACCACCTTCTATTCTGTAAGAAATCTGGCACCAGAAACATCATT
Source organism: Pezoporus flaviventris (assembly GCF_033815535.1). Taxonomy (NCBI): domain Eukaryota; kingdom Metazoa; phylum Chordata; class Aves; order Psittaciformes; family Psittacidae; genus Pezoporus; species Pezoporus flaviventris. The sequence goes on from NW_026892549.1 coordinate 39,166,082, forward strand.
ACTACAATCATTTCAAAGGACCAATTCTCTGGAGCCAAAACAGGCCACATGACTGTTAACAGCATGTTAATGCCAGTAGTTCTGTGTGTGAGTGCATAGAAGTATACGCACAAAATGCAATGTAAACCAGCATCTGCAATAGAACTTAAAATCCTCTAGAGAGCATTGGAAAAGACTGGAACTAGCAAGCACAGATGTTTTCTTGTACTCTGTAGCTCCTAACTTCTTTTTAGCAGTTCACGTATTATTTTATATGGGGAATAATGGGCCAGTTGTTTTACATAACATGAGCTTTGCTTGTGATTACAGTTCCAAGTCTTTGTGAGCAAAACTGAAATAGCCATGTTTTATATAGTTATCAAGGAAGTCCCATCTCTGGCTCATAAAACTCCAGAATTTTAATATATATTCTAGTAAACTTTGTCCAGCTTTCTAGCTTGTTAAGAATAACTAAAATTTCGCACAGGTTTAGGAAATTCTTTGTAACCAAATGGCCAAGTCATAAAAACACTGCTGGCCAGTTCTGTATTGCAGGAGGACATTCAGTTTCTGTGTAAACTAGTTGACTCCAGTGCAGTTGGGCTAGAGAGGAATATTGCTAGTTTCTTATTTCACACATAAATTGTCAATTTAAGCTTTCATGAAGTATCTCTGTTATATTGCATCATGCATACCATAGTTACCTGTGACAAAGCATAATGCAACATGATTTAAGCCACTTAACCCAATTTGATGTGGAGTGGAATGCCATGAATATAGGTGCCGTTTATAGATATTTTCCATTCTGAAGACACTACTGTAGCTGTACACTTTGCAGATAATTCATTGACATGCCAGAGCCAAATTAATTGGTCTACTTGATCATCCTCTCTGTTCACATTTTAAAGAATATAGGGGTTTTTTGGCAACTTCTCTGATTCTCTTTCCCATGCTAGGTATTATATGATGCCAGTGCATTCCTTGAGAAGAACAGAGACACACTTCCTGCTGACATAGTGGTGGTCTTGCGAACTTCAGAGAACAAACTTCTTCAGCAGCTGTTCTCTAGCCCATTAACAAAGACAGGTATTTTCTGCACAGCTTTGCTAACGTTGCAACATGTTCGGCTACCTACTCCTCCAAAATTGTAATTGTTTCTAGACAGTTTTGGGGTTTTTTTTAATTCTTTTTCAGCTCTGCTGTTTAAAGTTTCCTGGATAGCTAAAATGTTAATTACCATATTTTATTATTTTTTTAAACATGTGGGCATGAACTCTTCTAAAAAACACAGAAAGATTCATCCCTCACTCCAGAGAAAGGGCAAGAACTCATTCTCAGAGCAGGATGAGAATATAGGAGTTTCTTAGTTCTTAGTCTATTAATGAGATCAATTCTCAGTTGATAGATCGCACCGTGTCTTACAATTCGTAAGTCCTCAATGTAGATCAAGTTATTTTGAAGTTAATAGCCATCTATTTAGAGGCATAGATGCAATAAATAAAGTTTCTTACAAATTATAAGAAACACATAGTAATCTGCTAGAATTAATTAATTCACTTGATTTAAAACTTGTTGATACTGACTTACATAAAAGTGCGCTGATCTATAGCTGGATAGAGCAGCAAGATGAATTTTGATTACTGCATGGATAGATGACAGAATACCATTAACCTGTACAAATGATCTGCAGTATACATGCAAACTCTCCTTATATGTAAAATATTTTTTTCAAAAAGAGCAAGAAAAAGATGTAATACTAAGGAATGATTTAATTATGATGGATTGTATTAGACTGCAAAATTCTTGTAATCTGATATGACATATGCAAATGATGTTGTATTTTTAGGTAGAAACAAGTGTACGTGCATTAGTTGCGTGAAAGCTTATTGTGCATAGGCTGTAGATGCAATTCTGTGCCTGTGCAGCAGCCCTATCTGGGGTTTCTGCATCCTCAGTAGCCCAGTCATAGCCTCTGGTGGTGCATCTAGTCTCTCTTCAGATTTCTATGTAGAAAAAGAACATCTGGAAGAAGATGTATATTAGAGCCTTCTTTGCACGTGTAAAATTGATAGCACAGTATCTGTTTATATTCTACATAGGATAGATTCCTGTTAAGATATCTTTGTTCTTTTCCTGTAATTAGAAGGCTCTGGGTTACACCCCTTCAAATCATGCTTTTAGAGGTTCCTGAGAGGTGAGGAATCGATGAGAAATCTCCTTCTCCTTTCAGCTATGACAAGCTGAGATGGAGGCGAATATAGTTTAAGATGGAGTAGAACTGGTTTATGTCCAAGTGGGGAACAAAGAATCTTTCTGTCTACTTCTGACATTTGAGTCTGTTAAACTGGTAAAAGAGATTCTTTTACTCATGCTAGATGGTTCAAACAAAGCAAAAAATAAGCTCACATCTGGTCAAATGTGCCTCTGCATCCCTTTTTACTAGCCATTTTATGCCTTGGTGCTCATTGTGAGAATGAAACAGATAGGTGCTTTGTCCCATTTATCAGTCCAAATTGCTGTAAATATTACATGTTTGATCTTATTGCCATTTTTAAATCAGAATGCTGATGCTTTTGTGTAAAGTAATTTTCCTCTGGCTCTTTAGAGATATTTTCAGTGGCAGCAGCACTGAACTTGGGTATTTTGCCCAAGATGCATAAAAACTTCAGTAAGAAGATAGTTCTCATTGCAGTAATGTATAGTTACCATGTTACCGGGTGTATTTCCACCTTTTTTTTTTTACATGAATTGTGTGCTTTCTGCCTCCTACTGTAGAACGTTTACCTTTCCATGATGAGCGCACAGCAAGTTCAGTGTTACATGTATTTCTGTCAAGTTGGTACAGGACATCCTGTTAAGAAATGATTGTGCATATGCTCCTGTGCATGATGTTATAAGAATAGCTTAAAACCCTTATGTCATTTTTATATTATGGAAAGTCTTTGTGATTTTACACTCTTTTTTTTCCGGCTATCTAATATAATTGGCACTCACAGCCTGTGTTGGGGCCTCTGTGTTCTCAAATCAGATTGTTGCCAGGTTTAGTTTTGGCAGCTTGCAAGATAAATGAAAGGTTTGGCTGAGAACAGAAGGCATTGCTGGCAATGCTGCTTCATCTCTGCTCAGTGAAGAAGGATAATGCTATTCTTTTAACTTTCTACAAAGAGGCTCTTGTAAACAACAGTGACTGTGTAAATGCTCCATCCTACTCTGTCCTTGCTTCTTAGCCTTCTTCTCTCCATTCAACATGTGTTTCATTCCTAAGGCAAACCAGAAAAAAATAGAGTACGGTTCATAATCTTGATCATTTTCTCAGTTTTTTGTAGATTAGTGACTGATACAAAAGTTAATAATTTACATGGAAGCCATATTGCATCTTTCCAGGTAACCCTGACTTGAAATGAGCCTTCTGCCAGAATCTCTGGTGTTTTGTTTGAAGATGAGTGACAACACATTCTCCCATCTGCTTGCAACTAGCGCTGGAATTTGCAGTGTAGGTGGTTTTTGCCAAGCAGCAGTTTCCAATATGTGTAATAGTCACTAGGTGGTGCTATTCCAGAAGCAAGAGGGAATTTGTGGCTGCTAACATGGGTCTGACAATTACTGAAAATGTAGTTCTTAAATACCAATAAGAACAAAAAGATGCCTTTCCCACCCTGAGAAGATCCTCTGTTTGAAGTATATTTATGTAACTGTCATGTCTTCGGCTGTCAAAAACTGAGCAGCAGCAAGAAAATAAATATTAAAAAGACCAAATTTCTTTACTAATTTAAGATCATGTTAATCCCTGCAATTTATCAAATATACTTATCCCCTCTTAACAAATGCTTCCATTTCACATTAGCAGACTGGAGTTTAGAGGGCCAGAAATTAACAGCAGGACATTAAATATACATTTGTAGTAGTAATGTATGTTTAAGAGTGTGCACAATTAGCGATACAAGGTGCCAGAACTTAAACATACTGTCAGTAATAGTGTTGTGTGTACAGCATGTTTTGTCATCTTTCAGTGGAAACTTTCATTCAGCACGTCTTGGAATCCACACTTTCTATGGGTCTTTATGAACATATTCTAGTTTAATCTACCACTTCTCCCAGCTGCTTCCATATTTGTCCAGAAAAAAAAACCAAAAGTTGCTGCCACCTCAGTTGAATGTGCATGTTCCCATTCAGAGATATTGTGTTCCTGGTTGCCTCTGGGTTTTGTTTATCAGCATCACAGAGAGAGTTTTATTAGCATCAGAGAGAAAGGGAATCATGTGACTTAGAAAATAGAGTCCCCTTGTAAGAGAAGTCTTTAACTGGAAAAATTAAGGAGAGCCTTGGGACATTCACTAGTGGTATCAGTGAGGTGGTCAGGCGATTTGACTCACTGTCCTGATATTCCAGGAATACAACCATGTAAGTGGTGGTGCCATTGGACTGCTTGGGCAAGCACCACTGGGGCTTTTCAATATTGCAGCTTCCTCTTTCGCTTTTCCTCTCTCTTACCTTATTTCCCCAGCTAACCAGATCATGCTGGTGGGACAGGGAGGTGTTTCAGACGGACTTCGTCTTCTCAGAAAAGCTGCAGCACAACATGATTCTCTACTCCTGAAACTCAATTTCTGCACACTTTTTTACCTTCTATCACTCAGACATGTAGAGCTTTTGTCAGGGCTGCTCTGCTGCACCTTGGGTCCTTACTGGAGAGAGTTGAGAGTTGCCACCTGCAGAGAGGGAAGGGGAAATCCTCCAAACTTCCCACCAGCAAAATAGAGATGCTGAAAAACGTCCTTGTCTTTGCTCTGAGGATCTGTATGGGCTGGGCTTGGCTGTGTAGATACACAAAGCGGAGTATCATTGCCACTACAGCAACATCATGTCTAATAATTTTGATAACATTGGGTATTCTTTGCAGATTCAGAGTCATATAGTATCAACAAAGTATCCATTGCTAATTAAACACTCCTTGTTCATGGTGCCTACGTATTTGAAGATAATCTGTCAAAGAGAATTAGGATGAAAGTTTTCACAATCTTCACTGAATAGTTAGGATAGTGATGTTTTAACCAGGGAATATTTTTCACCAAAATAGAAGGAAAATAGTTTGGTTTGTTTCTTTGTTTTTTAACCAAGTTAATTATAGTTAGCCTGCCTAAAGGTCACTTCCCCTCCTCAGTATTGATTTTTGGTCTGTGTTCTTTGTGCCTTTGAGTCTCCAGCCCTGCTTACAGCTTTTAGACAAAAAGTTATTATAAACATAAACGATGCATGTCTCATAAAAAAAAACAACACAACCAACTAATGGACTATGTACTGAGAGGGAATGTGAAAAAGTTTCAGGTTTTCTTTATGCACACTAAAGAACTCAGGAATTAGGACCTTTTGCAAAATCCCTGTAAAGAATTGTTTTTCACCACTGCTTGTTGACAAGAGTTTTATCTCAATATTAATTTGTCTCTAACTTTGATATTGACTTATTCGTTATGAAGAGTCAGAAACTGAAGGAAACAAATGGATGTTCTTGCATTTCAGTCCCTTGAACAAATACTACCGTGCATAGAGTGAAATCCTGGCCAGTTGAAATCATAGATACTTTGCCATTGTTTTCAGTGGAAGCATGATTTGAGCTTGTCATGTTTGTCACTGTGCATTCCTATTGAGCACAGCCCTTTCTCTAGTGATAAGTAGTGGGAGGTCTCTTGGTTTGACTTTTGCACTGAAGTAGAGCATGTTTTCATTTGGGTTTAGCAGACTTTTTTCTTTTAATTCCATACATCACAATAGAGAAAAACACTCAAATACATCTTAATTTCACTAATTTGTCCTACAGTAATACCTTTTCATAATGGTACTTTTGTGTTAGTGTTTTCACCTCTAAGAGATAACTGCAAACACTCTAAACCACATGAAACAGAAACAAAGCCATTGTAATTATAATTTCTCTACTTAAAGATGAATCAGAATTTATATTTTGTAAGAATTGGATCAAATTAATGGAAGCTGTATGTTTTCACTCAGGACACAGAGGCTTTCCTGCTTCTGACTGGTCCGTATGTTAAAAGCATATAAAAGTTAATCATTTTTGCTTTGCTGCCAGTGTGTTGTGTGCAAAGAGAGGCTTTAAACCCCAGCTGTGCAATGTAACAATTGTGAACTTTACTGAGTTGCAGATGTGGGACATCAGTAAACTAAGTTAAATGTAGCTTAACTGAGTTTGGGAGGTAGGGTGTTAGATTACTTTTTATTTAGTGTTTCTATTGAGCATTTTACAGGTCAGTGTTTCTTTTTTCTTCATATTCTGAAGTTTTATGTCACAGGACAAATGCAGTACATAAATACAAGACTTGCTAGCAGCGGGATCCAAAATGCGGCCTAAACTAGCCCTAAAAATGGAACTCATGTAGAAACGGAGCCATCAATCAGATCAAAGTTAAGGTCTCAGTCCTGCAAAAGCTTTATATAAGCCATAATAATTATTTACTGTTGAGAATAACTCCCTGTAAACAAAGAGTGTCAGTGAATCTCTGGAATTGCACATGGCAGTAAGCACAACAGCTGAGAAGGGTCAAGTTAGATTTATCATGTTTATGTTTGGTAAAGGGTGTTGCCCAAGCAGAAGTCCACTGGTTTTAATATGAGACTTCACAGGTTACATTGTACTGAAAATGGGCAGAGGGCCTAGATTTTTTTCCTTTTTATTTTTTTACTCCAAGTGTTTGCAAATTGAATCCTAAAAAGTGTACAAGTGAGCAAGTGTAAGAACAGATCTTGATGAGCTAACTGATTTCATTCATCATAGGCCATTCTCAGTAGAATAAATCTTGAGAATATTTTTCTTTACCTTCAGAAGAGAGGAGGTAACTCTTTGATTTTTATGTTACTAGCCTAACTTCTCAATTCTATAATGGACATTATCTCACAGTAGTGAATAATAATCTTAACACTTCACTGTATACTAATTAAATTCAAAATGTGTTGATACTGAGGAAACAAAAGCTGTGTTACATAGAAGATTTTACCAGTTTTAGTATTAACTAGTAGACTGTGGGATCTCACTGTGCAGCATATGCAGAATTTTAAATAGAGAAATATTCAGAGACCATTATACAGTAGTTGTTTTAATGAGTAACTTACTAGGCAGTTTTGACAGGCACTGTGTGCTGTAAGGTCAAACTGTGTCAAAGATGCGTGGTACCTTATTGGAAGCATTCAGTAGCTTTCAAGATCAAATCCTAGAAGAGCAATTATTTTTAAATTTGCTGGTGAGTTTGCAGAGCAGATGAATTTGTTGAATATTCAGATAACTGTGCTGGTTTGAATATCCAGGATGGGTTTGGTGTGTCCTTTACAAAGAATGTGCTTATATTTCATATTCTTTCAAAATAATTGAATTAGGGGTTAATGTATCCAAGAGATTAATGTCGTTGGTGGAAAACAAACCTCTGAGTCTCTGCTGGATTTTCTGTATTTGTTACAGAGTATTCCATACTCAGAGAGTGATGTCTTTACTATGAGTTTGTACTTTTTTCTATTTTCTTTATTCACTCACCCTACAGCAAACTGTAAGGGTCTGTACTTCACTAAATCAGAATTATCTTTTCTCTTATTATTTGACTTTGTCTTGCTTATTCCAACCTGATCTGGCTTGACGTAGGAAAGCATATAACTGAATTGCCCGGACAGGAGGTCATAGTGTATGTCAGAGACAGGAAATGCATTTGTGGGTGTTTGTATGAATGGGTATTTGTTTCATTAAGTGTGGAGATAAAAATGCAAGTAAGAACAATGTTTTGAATCACCACAAACATAGCTGATTGTTCTCTGCTGTGATAATATATGGAAGCACTGAGATCCAGAGGAGCAAACATTCAGCTGAGAAGGCTTTGAGACTTGATTAAATTAGTAGTCAGTATCATTACTGTTTAGATTTAAAAATCAGGGAGGCAGGTGACTTTCATGAAGTTCTGTAACTATGTTTCATGCTAAACTAAGACTTTTAAAAGACAGCTTTTCTCTTGAAGTGTCAAAACCTGGTTTTATCCTGTCTAGCTTAGGGTCTCAGCCCCTGAGAAGACTGATAGTCATAGCGAAGTCAGAAAAAATGTTCCTCCATTTTATTCCATGTCCTTTTGGTGAAATCATTATACCTGAATTTTTACCACTGAATTCATTAGGAATCTTCACTGACTTTAACAGAATTTTGATCAGACTGTTTATTTAGGCAGCAGGTCCCAAGTGTTGGAAAACATACCATAAAATGTGTTACACATTGCATGGAGAGGGAACATACTCTGTAAATACAAACAGTGGGCTGGAAATCACAGTTCTTGACTTCTCCTGGGTTTCCTGTTCATTCGCTGGTCTAGTAGAAAATTATTTTGGCCTCCAGTTGAACTGTTAGTGTTTGATGACAGTCCTGAGAATGTCAGAGAAAAGATTCTCAGGTGTGAGCTACCAGAATGCGTGCTGTTGCTTCATATCGGTGAAGGAACATAGATAAAATACTGAAATGACTATCATGTTCTTAATAATCAGACTTTTACTTTTCTAGGTAAAGCATTTGTGATTGGGTATGTTCAGGGAATCTTACCTAACATGCAAGAGAAAGGATGTCAATTACACAAAACAGTGAGGGAGACCAGAGCTGGATCAGCTTGTGTGGTAACTGTATTTTCAGCCTGTGTATGTTTTTAGATATATTCTTCTAAATACCTCTGGAAGAAGAAATAAACTTCTTGTCTCTCTGAAATAGAAGTAATTAGAATAAGGGAGTTTTGGCTAATGCTGAAACTTAATGGAGAGCTCCTCAACAATGAAGTCTTCAGAGTAAATACGCCTCTGTAGTTTTCTTCTAATCTCAGTTACAAATGTGGTACAGGAACCAGGGCAATCTGCTGGGGCAACAGAAAACCTTGTGTTGATGGTGAGGTATTTTGCCATAAACACAGACTGAGGTGTTCTGTACTGTCTGCTGTTCCTCAGAAATTTTAAGGTTTGTTGCCCAGAGCTGATTACATGCAACGGCATCAAATCATACACAACCGAAGATGTGGATGGAAATTGAAAGATATGGCTCATGTCTTCTGTCAGTATATAAACTATAAAAAGCTGAACTACAGCAGCTGCAAGACTGATCAGATCAGGCTGAGGCCAGCCTGTCAGTCAGTCTCCAGATAGATAGGCTACAGACTTGACTAAAGAAAATTCTGGGCACCAAGCAATAGAAGACTCTAGAATTGTTTATACTATATCCTCTAACTGCTCTTTCTAAGCAATTTTTCTATTTCTTTCTTTTGTTTTCTCTTTTGTCTAGATGCATCTTTGGATAGTTAGCTCTTAGCTGTACTTAGTGTGCTGCTCCCCCTCTGCCACCCTCTTTTCCAGAACCATGTGTCTCTACCTTGTCCACTGCCCGGGAACCCGTCTATCACATGATCAGGCTACAGCATATGTGCTTTGCCTGCTCTCTGTAAGTTTGGTCATGTCATGGGACTATGATGTTCTGAGAATCATATAAGGTTTGCTTGTCTATCCTATGATCATCTATGTGCCTGTAATATTTCAGTAAATGTCTGCATTTCAGTGAACACGCTCCCAGCAGAGTCAATGCTACACGTCTGAGTTTATTGAGCATCTTGCTTAAGGTAGCCATTAGTACTCATGGTTGTGCTTTAAAAATATTTTGGGCTCTACCACAAGATAATTATATGTCATAATCTGTGCTTCTTTAGTAGGTGAGAGTAAACACTAAGACTTTTTTTGCTGAGATCATACATTTACATCTTGGAATATAGTAGGCAGTTTGACTTCCATTTCATCTCAGCTGCTGTCAGTGTCTTTCTTCCCTTGAATTCTACAAGAAGTCTACTAACCTACTGTGTTAAAACATAGCAGCGATGGTGCTTACAAGCAGTTTTATTTGTTGCTGTAAACATCATGCTGTGTTTCCCAGTGTGGCTTACTAAATGTGGGAAGTGACCACTGAAGTGTCTGCAGTGTATGCAGTAGAAGGCATAGCAGCACCGAATTTACTCTCAGGTTCTCCAATCCCAGTTTAGCAATGTAAAGCTTTTAAGTATCTGTAAATATGATCTCTGTGATACCATGCTAGTAAGACTAAAGAAACCTTTAGTCTAATTGAGACTCAGGATCAGAATTTCTCAGTTCATTATGGCATATATTTGTAACTTAAAATAATCTGGGCCAAAAAGTGCATCTTTTTTGCTCCTGTAGCAGTTATATATAATTAGGTTATTCCCAACTGAGCCTCACTAAGTTTTCATGATTATCAGATTCTGTTTTGTAATATGGATCAGATTTTGCAAATACTATTTATTATTTTTATTTGCTTATTCCAAATAGGAAGTGATTCTCTTTTCAGAATAAGCAGCAGTGGAAGTGTGTCTGTATTGATAATTGTATTCTAAAGACAGTATTTTTATAAACAGATTCTTGTGTAAAATGTGTAGTGTTTGAGAAAATTGGATTCTTAGATTTTTGTTGCACAAGATTAGCTTAAATGACTTCAGTGACTGAAAAGAATAGAGTTTTGATAGTCAGTGACCAGATTCAAATTAGTGCCCAATAAAAAAAGTACATGTATTCATTTATAGTTGGGCTAAGAAAAGCTTAGTCTTACAGTAGCAGAAGATGAAAATGCATTATGGAGATAAGCAGTCTACTTCCTTAGGCTAGATAAAATGTACTGAAAGGAAAGACAGAGCAGAATCTGTGTGTGTCAAAGACATTGTCTGACTCTGTACCTCTTCTGGAGTGCAAGTGCTTAGCTGTGATTAGAAGCAGTGTCAATGAAATATGAATGCATTGTAGCATTTCTGACCATATTATACTGTATCTACATGGTGTTTCAAGTAACCCCCCTTTATCTGAACCAGAGGCATGAAATAAATTAATAAAATACATGAGGATAAGGAAAGATCTTGTACTGTGCCCTCTATATTATAATAATATCTCTGCTACAGCTTGTACAGTAAGGTGACATTGTTATTAGGCTCTTTCTCTGCAAGTCATTTGCACTTCACAAACTAGACATATCAAAGCTTAATGTAATTCTTACCTGGCATGCTCTTACTTTGGGAGGGATGACCTATCGCAGACATAACCAAAATGAGGTCATAAATACAGTGCTAATATTACTAATATTTACTTCATATTACTTATAGAGCCCATCACCTAAGAGTAATGAAGCACTGACAAACCATAAGTAACATCAGAACATCCCAGCCAGAGTGTACTTTTCCTAATTAGTATGGAAAGTCAACTGCTGAACAAATCATTAATTCAGCCAGATCACACAGTGAGTAAGTGCCAGGGATGCAAGTGAGAAGCCAGTAATGCTGACTAATCCTTTCTGAGGTCTAGAGACCACATCCAAAGTCCAACCTGATAAAGAAAAAAAAACATTTCTTCTTTTTGTGCTATGTAAATACCTGAAATACTTTCAAAACTTCTCCTCCTTGGCTTTGCATAATAGAAGGGATGCAGTACCTTGACAGTATGGTCTTTCTCACCTAGCAGAGATGAGGTGAAGAATATGTTTGCAGAGATGTGACATCTCAGACAACTTCAAAACAAAAGGAATTTTGTTGAGCACTGGCACAGTGAGCTTAGCCAGTGAATGCATCGATTTTTGTGCTGCTACTTCTTTTTCTGTTGGAAGCTCTTGGAGCATTTCATAAACTTTAATGACTGAAACTTCTCATGCATTAATGACATTCCTAACTTTATTGAACAGTGAAACACTGGGGCTGACTTCCCCACTGACACAAATGAATCCCAGAGACCTTAGTCTCTGTTTTGGCAGGCACATAGGTAGGAGCCTTAATTTTTCAGATGAGCAGTCCTGTTGGACTGAAAAGGCAATGCATGTGAATGAAATTAAACATGTACATGTTTTAAAGATTAATCCTAATTTCAGCCATTAACTTCTCTCTCCTCCCTCATGAGTGCCTTTAAAAAAAAAACCCAAACAAGCAAACAAAAAACAAACCTAAGAAAAATTTGAGAAGGTTTCAGATTGCTTAATTGATCCACTTATGGGGTTGCATTTAATATAGGTAATATTTTATTTGAGTCTACATGGATGTCACTTGTATTTTCTCCAAAGTGTTAACCATATAATAGGTGTGAAGGTAGGCTTCTGAGAGGCACAGTGCAGTCTTTTAACCTTTTAACCTTTCAAGGAACCCATGGCAGTTTTAACTGGCTATGTTATTATCTAAAAACTTTGTTCTTCAAATATTGATGTTCTTCAGAAAGTAGAATAACATTTAATTATTTTTGGTGTGTAAAGTAATAAATGACTTCGTAAATGAAAATCGAATGCAGGGACTGGTACCAAATATTTGCTGATTATAAACACCATGCTAACTCTTGGTGAAGCATTTCTTACTATGTAGACTGAATTTCAAACCACATTTATTCTGTTTATTATGTTTAATGGCTTAGACATTTTAAAGATAGGTAGTTATTTTCCTGAACATGAACTACTTGAAATGACTAATTCATGAACTTCCGTTGGAGCGTCATTTCTTCTTAGGAAGAAAATACTAATAGCATTTTTCTACAGATTTCCTCCTATGCTGCAATTCAGTAGCTGTAATTACATAAGAATTCACTTGACGTAAGCACTGATAAGAATTCATTCATAGAAGAAAGTAGCTAATGAACAAAATCATACATAAAGCATTTTGGTTTTTATAAATAGGAACTGACCACTTCTGGGTTGTGCTTCTTTTTTTTTTTTTTTTCATTCATTAAAGATTTTTATTAATAAAAGTATTTATTTGTTTGCTTGGTTTGCCAGATCAGAAATGTTAAGTTAGTTTTATTTTTGCATGAAGAACCACAGGGGGGCTCAGGGATATTAATCATGAACCCTAGAACCTAATGCCAGCAGTAAGTATGGTGAACTTTGAACTGTCTTATTATTCTAAATCTTGTTTGATCCTTAGAGTTTTGTAAGTTGTTAGTAATTTTAAATATCTGATTCAATTTGTTTCTTCTCCCAACTCCCCTCTTTTATCCTATGTTGTGTCATCCCAGACACAATGCAGTATGTCCCCCAGTGCAGTGCCTTCAAGCTTTAGACTTGCTGGTCTGAAGCCTGACCAAAACCATCTGTTCCAGGTTTTCTGCTTTAGCCAAAAAAGGCACTAAAGGGTAATTTCTAACATGCAAAAATATCAAAACTACAGCTGAAATAATAATAAATTCACAAACTATTTGCTGATTAAAGTCCGCATTTTAAACTTAGAGACATACATGATTATACCTTGTGTACCATGTGTGTATATAGATATACAAGATTTCAAAATGGAGTTGCAACTAATCAACATGGTATAGACTAAAACAGTTTCCAAAATCAGGAAGATATTTTGTGTTCTGCACTGTGATTCAGACCGCCAGGTAACATACACTGTTAGATCTGGAAGTGATGTGTGTATTGCAGCATTGTGTCAATCCCAATGCCAGGAGCTTAAAAGATGAATACTTTTTAAAATGAATGCAGAATGTTTGAATCGCTCCAAAGAATGTCATTGCTGTTTTGAGTGCTGGCCCCCCAGACTCTTCTCAGGGGATTGGTATTTTTCTTGTTTGCAGGAAAGTAAGAGCCAAAGTTCCTTTCAGTGTTATGTGGACACTGGGTTTGCTCTGCTCCCTTATGCAATAATTACCAGCGATTAAGTGTTCTTGGTTTTCTTTTTTTCCCATCCTGCCTCCTCACCAGTTATGCAATATATAGTTTAGCAAAACTGTGAAGACTGTTTAGAGATACTGGCTTTCTGTAAAGCAAACAGCTAAACACGAGTTGATGCAAACAAGGCACTTAGCATCTGAAAGAAGTGTTAACACTTTATTTACATTTAAATTAAAATGGACACTTATTTATGTGTTCTGGTTCTGAAAGGTGTGTGGTACATCTGCAGAGGCCTATTGTTTATTCATGCTGTAAATCCTTTGAAATGTGTTAAAATGCTTCCCACTCATTATAAAAATCCTGCCACCCATGGATTAGGGCTTTGATGTCACCAATCCTGCTTCAAAGGGTTCTTTCAATGCTATTAATCACAGTTTAGCCTCTGAAGATATAGCCAGAGAAAACATTTGGACATCTTGTGCTAGACTTGCTAAAACTTTGAAATACACAGAGTGTCTTGCATATGCACAGTCCTGTATCACTTCCTCTCTCTTCTCTGAGCCTTTATTTTAAAAAGCTATTTTGTGATGACTTTGGCTTTCTAGAAGTACAGAGGAAAAAGTTTAGGACACATAATACTGTACACTTAAAAAAAGGCACTTGTCTTTCAGTTGACACTACAATATGTTTTGCCTGAGGAACTGAGCCAGTCTTTAGAAACCTCAAGGGACAATAAGATCAGGGATTAAGCAGACCTATATGTCAAAAGGTCAAAAAAAGATACTGTCTTATCATTTTCTCATCTCTTTCATTAGTTTGTGATCTTAAGATGCTGTCTAAACACTTCAGGATCCACATGATTTCATAGAAACAAGATTGTTTCTGCTGTCTTTTTCTCTTTTAAATCTTTCAATGAGTCGCAGAGAAATTGATTACTAGTGATTGAGCTGTATGCCTTTGTGCTGTCGTTGTTTTCATCAGCTCAGTAGCTAAGGTCAGTGACATACCACCTTATCACTGACTTCTTCCTCCCTTTTAAATCAACACTGCAGTCTGTCATGCCCGTGCTGAATACTCTGCAGGCACAATTGGTAATGCGTAGGGTGTGGAAGAAGTGTGGTTTGGTGTCTGCTATTTTTCGTGCTATTGTACAAGCTGAATTTGCCACCATATAGTTTTTTCCCTTCTAAGCTTCTTGAACAGTTTTTGCAGCATGTATTTCTTTGTTTTTGAACAGGTAACTTGGCACAAGCAAGAGCCAGAGTGACAGCAGCATCTAGGTCTTTGCCTCCACAGCTTAGTGCTGGGCGTATCAAGGTTAGTAGTGTTCCCTTTGAAGACAGGCAGCTGTTCATAAAATATTACAGCGAGATTAGGGGCTCGATGCTTAGCTGATGTAGGTACACAGTGAGGGTCTTAGCAAATCAGAGTCTGCCTTTGCATCAGAAAATGTTTACCTCAGCTGGGATCACTGTTTCCGGTTCTAGTGAGGACCCTATTGTAGAATCCAGTGAAGAATCAGTATATTACTGAATAGTGTTCAAACTTTTGAAGTGAAATCTGTTATGGCAACATTCCTCTTTATTTCAAAGAAGTCAAGGTTTCCCTGTGGCAATTTTGGCCTAGAACGGGATTTCATTAGGTAAAATTTGAAGAGTGTATTTGAAAGTATGAAAAGCAAAATGGGAAAAAAAACCACATTCTATTCCTTTTTTTTAATTCCACTTGCAAGTGAAAACAGCACATGCAGGGATAGATGGCCAGAAAAGAATGACTCGGCAAAACCACTGTTCTTTATAAGAGCAAATATAGAATTTAAACTGTACTGAATTTTGCCATGAAAGTATGTGGCATAATTACAGAAGGGTGGGATAATTTTATGGCAGTTAATAGGTTGTGTTGCCAGCTGAGTACATTTTATTTGTAAGCAAAACTGTGAGTCAAGCTCGTTGTATGTATACCCCCTCCCTGCTTCCCAAATAATACTGCTAGAGTTAGCTTAGTTAAGGGCTCTGAGGGGGAGTTTGCCTCCAAAACAGATAATAATAACTTTTAAAAATCAGTGTGGTGACAGCAACTGTTCAAAACTTTACAGAATTTTATGTTCTGGGTTTTCTATTTCTTTTTATTTTCTCCTGTTATTAGGAGCTCAAATGTGAATACAGTAATTCATGTCACCCAGACATCTGTATCCTTCACTGTAGCTGCAAATACAGATGTGGATTTTAGAGATTTATTTCTTCTCTGGTATAAACCCTTCCAGTGCTGAAGGACAGGTTATGGCCTCTCCAATTTTCTTGTATGATACACACATTGTCTTTCACATCCAGCTATATTCAGCAAAAGCTTTCTAAGCATGCATTTTATTGATACAGCTGGAATGGAATAGAGCAGTTCCCTTTTAGAGCTTTAGTAAACACAGTCCATTACTAAGTAGTGTTTAAGTGGTTTTTACTCACCCTTTGAATTTTTAAAGGAGCTAAAACACATGCAGCACTATTCAGAAAATGTTAATTGAAGTAGTTTTCAGCCAAAAATAATTTCATATCATTTCATAAAAATTCTAATTAAAACATTTTAAATCACTGTTTTACAATTTGTTAAAAAAAATCCAAACATTGTAATTTTGTTTGGAAGTTTGGAATTTTGGGGAATTTTTTAAGCTGTTTTGCTTAAAAGTTTTTTCTTTTTTTTTTTTTGGTTTTACAGTATTTCATACCATACCAGCAGCAGGTGTGGTCAGTATGTGAAAATAATTTCCAGTGACCTCATAAGGTGACATGATGTCATAAATCATTCTTTTAATATCGTTTCAGAATATTATAAGCAGGTTTAGGGTTTTTTAGTGATGGAATAGTTTGTCTTTTGTAGGTCAAGCTGTTTTCCATTTCAGTTGTGATCATATAAATGTATATTGTGTGTCACTACTACTGTCATGTAAAAATGTGACTTAACTGTTGAAATATTCTTCATTTTAGTTTAAAAAGAGTAGCTGGTGATGTAAAACACAAGATTATATTGTGATGGTCTTTCTATGTTCTATCATTTTCTACCAAGCCAGTTGTGATAAAACCTATTGCCTGTTGTACATGTGATTATTGTCCTACCATAAAATTGCCTGGCTTCATAGACATGCAATGTTGTAAATTAACCATAGGCAAAACTTGTAAAAATTCTGACAGGAAAATCTCCCTAGCTTCAGGGCCTGTCAGATTTTTTTTTAACGCATAATTCAAATGTTTCTTGTCAAAAAGATTTGGAAATTGATCCTGGTCCTTGGAGATTGCACAGATCAGAGTTTACAACTCCATCCATAGAAAAAGGAATCTCATGATACTCCTTTTACCCTGATTTTCTGGGAGGGCAGGAAGAGACTACTACATCTCCTCCATGAGTGTTTCTGACCATCTGTCTTTCTGTGTGTTAACTCCCTCCCCCCCCAAAACAACCCAAAACAAAACAAAACCCTTTTGAACCCAGCAGGCTGCAGTAAACCATATTTGACAGAGTGGCAGTCTCGAAGTTTGTAAGATTCTACAGGTTTGGTGAAAAAAGGCAGCTGTGAAAAGGAAATGCTTGCAGCATCGTACTGCCCAGAAGGTGTAGAGCATAAGCTCACCCTTTACTGGCCAGCAGATATTCCAGAAATGACTGGGAGATCATGAGTGCTGAACCTCCAAAAACAATATCACTAAGAGTCTCTGCTTTTGTAGACAGACAAGAATTCAGTTTAGAAGCTGAAATTCATGGACATTTGGGCTTTAATGCAGTCCTCAAACTACTTGGTTTTGGGTTTGATTTGGTTTTCTTTATGATTAAATTGTCTTTTAACATTTAATGTTACCAGTTACCCTGAATTTACTTCCAATATTCACTTTTATGTTTTTTGTCTTCTATTTGACCTTTACTAGAGATTTAGATATCAATTCTCAAAAAGCAGTTGTCTTGCCAAGTTAGTTACGAAACGTTCCTATATCCTTCCCCATGGATGTGCCTGCTCTTCTGATTAGGTCATTGATGTTTACTTTGTCAGGTGACCTTTTAAGATGTTTGATGTTATCTCTGCTGATAAGGCATTTTTCCTGGGCTGTATTAAAGAGTTTTCTGTTACATTCTTAACACTGAAGTCAAACTGCATTTATTTTTTTTTTCCTTACGCATTACTTGGAGATTTGTACTAGTGCATGTACACCACTGGGCTAAAACATCACAGGTTACAAAAACATACTGAAATATTTATGATCACCCTTATGGAAATCTGTCTCCCTTTGCACCATCTGCATTCTGAATCTTGTCCTCACAAGTTTTCTTTTGATTTCTTCCCCAATACAAAATCCATTTTCTTGATCCATTACTACTTAGTGCTTCATTTCCTTTATATTTTGCATGCAGTCTCCTAAATATCTCCTGAAGGTAAGAGACACAGTTATTTTATTGAGAACTGTAATCTTTCAGCAATTACTTATACTTTTTGTTCAGAAGAGTGGTCTTAAGTCAGTGAGTGTTGGAAATGATCGTATGGAGCAAAGTCCAGGAAGTGTAGCACAGGTGCTGACAACAGCATTATCTGGTTTACACAAATGCCACCTGGTCAGAGCAGATGGTAAACTGCCACAAAGCAAGTGAATGCTAAAATGTTGTTAATGCTTCATGCAAACAGGATGCTGGTTGATTTTCTTTAATTTTGTTGAGCTGTAATACAGCAACACAATCTGCTTGTGATTGGTAACCATG
Source organism: Pezoporus flaviventris (assembly GCF_033815535.1). Classification (NCBI taxonomy): domain Eukaryota; kingdom Metazoa; phylum Chordata; class Aves; order Psittaciformes; family Psittacidae; genus Pezoporus; species Pezoporus flaviventris. The sequence continues at coordinate 39,184,440 of NW_026892549.1, forward strand.
GTTATACTCATTCATAAATTCTGGTTTCATTTTAATAACAACAGCTGTAGTGACAATGTTACTAAAATATACAAGGAGCAATATGTTCGCTGTCCATGTGTACCCTCTAAAAATAACTCTTCTGAAATGCTGGAAAAAGCAGTATCTGCAGCTATGGCAGCTCAGCAGAGTAAGATTGCTGAAATTCTTGGCATCAAAATGGCAATTTAAAGTAATTAATGGCAACCACAGCAGCAGAAAGGAAAAGACTTATTCATTCTGAGATTTCCTACTTTGTTTGCCACTTGTTATCCGACAACATTTTTTCTCCATACATAAGCAAAATGAGTCAGCTCAGTTTGCTTTCTGGTCATTACAAAAATGATAACACTTATATGTAAAATGAGACCTGATGGAGTTCATTGTAGTGGTGATAAGAGGAATGCTTTTTAGAATGCAGTTGATAAGGTATTGCATCTTGGCAGCTGCTTCATTGGCTGTTATACTATCAAAACAGAAGTGTGAAATCATTTGGAAACTTGCAGCTCTCTGAAATGATTGCGTGTCCTGCATCTATTAGAAACTGGCCTTCTTACTTCTGATAAAATACGCTGAAGTACATCTGAAGGAATGATCATAACAAAACTTGAACCCAGCTTTCATGGGAAAGGCAGCGGGGTGCAGGGAAGAGAAGAAAGAGAGAGTGGAAGGGGTGGGTGTCTGCAGTATTTTTGGAACAGCTCTAACATCTGAGTTTTGTCTTCCAGGTTGACACAATGGAGGTTATGCGACATCCTGAAGAAACAACTAACATGAAGCGGCAAACTATGGCTTCCTATTTTAGGGTACAAAAATTGTAAACAAACATTTTGGGGATAAGAACAATAGATATATCTAAAATATTTACAGGATTGTGAGATCAAAGAGAATAAAAGCATTTTTTTATTCTGTTGTGAGGTCTTTGTAGACTCATAATTTTTCTTTTTCTCCTTTTCTTTTTGTTTCTTCATACTTGTATTTTTATAATTTCACCAAGTACACTGATAACAGAATCTAAAGTATAAGACTATTTCTATCTAAAATGCTGAAGGTCTAGAACAGGCCTGTTTTCATAAGCAGAAAACTGATTTTGTGCAAATAAAATAGCTGTCATTACTAAAGCACTCATTTTTTCACAAGTTCAGACATACCTACTTTTAAAGATTAAGATTTGTCATTTGTGCTAATAAGTGAAAACAATCCATCTTTTGGAAGTACTGTTCTAAGTCAAATGGATTGCCATTTTATCAGTAGTAATCCTGCCTGGGGTAATGTATATCCTGCATGTGTGTTTAAATCAAACAGGTAAGGAAAAGGCATTGAGAATGTTGGAACTGGAATGTTAGGAGTCAGGAATGTTTTTTTCATGCAGTCCCTGCAGAGGGGAAAAGTTTTAGGCTGCACTTGTACCATGGAGAAAGGGGAAGTTCATAGTGCTGTGCTAGCCACTGTGGGTCAAAGTTTCATGCCATGTAGGATTTCCGGTTTTCTTTGCTGAGCAAAACAGTGTAAGAAAAATTATAGAGTAAGCTGATGTATACTGAGCCGTTACCCCAGTGTGGGTACAAGGACACACATTCAGACTTGTCTAGTAATAGAAGTGTGGATTTAGAGTGCTTTCTGGAAATAAATGACAGCTGTGTAGGAACCACAAGAATTTCTTTACTGTGAGGGTGGTGAGACACTGGTTGCCAAGGAAGTTGTAAATGCTCCATCCCTGGCAGTGTTCATGGCCAGGTTGGACAGAGCCTTAGACGACATGGTCTAATGTGTGATGTCCCTGCCCAAGGCAGGGGAGTTGGAACTGGATGATCTTAAGGTCATTTCCAACCCTAACTATTCTATGATTCTATGATTAAAATAAAATAAAATAAAATTATATTAAATTAAATTCAGTAACATAAGATAAAATAAAATGGAGTGGGGAAGTGACTGTGAAAGTATAGCAGAATATGCATGGAGCCTACAGCAAAATGACTACAGTCAGCTTGAAATTGTACGTGGCTTTGAGATGAAGTGTATTTGGAGCAGATACTTATCATACAGTGGGTTAATGAAGTGAGGATGGAGCAGAAGTATCAGTATTCAGAGGAATCATTGGAAAAGCAGATGTATGTGATCAGATCACACTTTTTTTCATTTTAGTGTAAAATGAAATGGAATAAATTGTTTTCCATGTCCAGGGTGGATAGGAAAGGAAGTAATGGGCCTACATTTCCACAGGAAGATTTAGGTTGTATGTTAAGAATATTATAAATAGTCATGATAATGTAACACTTCAGTAGATTGCCTAGGGAGATTGTGTGGCCTGTAACCTCAGTGATTCCGAAAAATGGATTAAACAGGGATGTGCTTGAAATGGTAAAGATACATCTGCAGTTCTCTGTGGGCAGAGGACTGAACTGATGACTTCTTGTAATACTTTTCTTATAATTTTCTGTAAATTTTTGTGAATTGCATGTTTCACAGTAAAGCTTGTTCTTGGGGATATTTGGTCAAATGTGCACACAGTAGAGAGTTATAGTTAGGGCATTTTTCAATTTAATTATTGTTTTATTAATATGGTCCCTCTTCAGCTACAGGAATGTGGTACAAGGAGAGAGGAAGAGGAAGGTGTTAGAAGTAAGGAATAAGAACTAGGAATTTAATTTTTTTTTTAATTTTTTTTTTTGCAATTGAAAACTTCAGTAGGTTCTGGGTTTTGACCAAAGGCTTAAAAATTAATAAACTGTCAATGCAGATTGACATGAGTGATTAAAATATAATCAAGCATTACATACTGTTTAGAAGTACATCTGTCTTGCTGAGTAGTTGCATTGCAGTTTTTTGTCAAATGTGTGCATCTTTTTTATTTTCCTCACTAGTATTCCCTCATGGATCTTTTATCCAAAATGGTTGTTGGACAGCCTCACTTTGTTCGCTGCATTAAACCTAATGATGATCGAGAAGCAATGATGTTTTCTCATGAGAGAGTTCTACTGCAGCTACGATACACTGGAATTCTGGAAACTGTCAAAATACGTCAGAAAGGGTATTCTCATCGGATCCTCTTTGATGAGTTTGTTAAAAGGTAAGACTTCTATAATGCAGCAGGTTTAAAACTCCATTCAGTAAAATATATTTTAAGTACAGAAAGTTCTACAAACATTGCTTTATGCATGTATAGTCGGATTCTCTAATGAGAGGAGTGACTATCAGAGATAAAGACTACAAGAAATGCCTGAGCTCTAATGGAGAAAAGCCAATGAGAGATGAGCAGTGAGTACCTATTATTCAGCAACAAGCCTGTCCCTGTGGTTCCTTCAGTAATGCCAACAAGTGGAAATTATGCGTCATGCTCAGATAATGCAGGGATTTGGAAGGTCAGTGACCTTCAGCCATCATATGAAGAATGTGCATGTGCTTAAGAATGAGCTGATACAAAAGCTTTAGATTTAGAAATATCCCTCATTATAATTTCATAGCCTCATAGTCATTTATATTGGAGATATCATGAATTATAACCAGATCTCTGTCCAACTGAACCCTTGTCATGGCTATTTTTATTGGCTCTAATACAGTTCTCAATCTCAAAATGTTATAAATCTGATTCAGGAAATGCTATTACCTTTATGATGGCAATATATTTATATGATCATTATGGTTTCCTCTAAATTTAAAATAGGGTTTTGTGTAGTATTTACTGTCTTCCAGTCTGTGGGATTGATAATTCAATAATAGAGCAGAAGCAGTACCATTAAGCAATCAACTACTCAACAGTAGGCACAACTAGTGAATGGTAAAATCAAGCATTTAGTAATATATGCTGAACTGAAGGTTGCTCATCTAGATGATATAGACTTAATAAATTTACTAAAAGTGAGTCATTTATAGGATGCTAGAGGGAAGGAGGTGACTATTGTTTTGAGAGAGACATAGTTTCACAGGCCTTTCTAAAACACAGAGATTAGGTAAATTTACACCTGTAAATCAGTTTGCACTTGGAAATTTGTGGTCCTTGCATTCAAGACGCTGAATGATAAACCATAGGCTAATCAATTAATTCTGAAAAATTCTGCAAATTTCTGATTTATGTTAGTATGACAAATGAGTATGCAATAGGAAAACACTAGAGAGATAACCCAAGGAAGGATAACTAACATGTTCATTTGTCCATCAAAGCCGTTTAATTTTCAGGCATGATCTCCCCCAAACTCTTTTGTGTTTCATGACTAGTTTTAGAAAGGTCACACCATTTTAAAGCAGATTTAACAAAGAGATCAAAATTTATGATCACTAACACGTCTTTGCAACATCCTGAAGAGGCTGAAGGCAGAATTATTAACCTTAACTTTTATCCAGGTTATACAGAAGTGAACTAACTCCACTGAAATTAGTGTAAATTGACAGAAAATTAGGCCTCCCTCGCTTTCTTTTCAAAAGTGCACTAAATTTGAGTAAAACCTTGAAAAGCAATGGTAATAAAATCAGCGCTCACTGTAGCTTTCCCTTCCTGCAGATAAGGGCATCTTGTCAGATACACCCCAGGTTTTTAGTCCAACTTGGTGTAATGTATTCACGAAAAAAAAAAACAACATGGCAAGAGGAGTGAGTGTGTGTGGGGAGATTTTGCAATTTGCCCAACAGCACAGAAGACTTCCTGAGTTCAGAATATGGGGGGGGGGGGGGAGCAGGAGAGCAGGAGAGGGGTTGATCTTGCTCCTATTTTCACTTCATGCATTATTTTTAATCACATTCTATTCTGTTTTGCTCTTGGGGGGGGGGGGGGGGGGCAGGGAAGTACAATGCTTAAAAAAGCTATCAGTGGAACAAGAAACATTTTTCTTCAACTTACAGCCATGACTAGTCAAGTGTTTTTAGGAGCTAAGTAGTTGAATACATAAAAATGTTTGAGAAAACAGGTCAAATGCTAAACAGATTGGCACTTCTTTGTTCATAATCAAAAAGACATTAAGCAAGTATGAACAAGAGTTTCAAAATGTCAGTAAATGTGTGGATATCAAAGATTTTCTAAGCCAGCAAGTTAATTGGTATTTTGATCCTTTTGAGCAACTGAACAACAAAATGGATGAGCCAGCACTTTTTCTCCCTTGATGTTATTAAACAAATAGGTGTGGTTCTTATCTGCCTGTTCAATAATGCTGTTTTGTAAACTCTTAGCAGGAAATATGAGGACAAAACAATCAAAGGCAGGGAACAGAACCATTCAGGGTTTATTAGGTGAGAGGTAAACAAAAGATAAAGCTCTGTCTAATGTTACTCTTTACCATCTTCTCTTTTCACATAGAACACATTATTTCAGTGTTGCAAACCTGGAAGTAGTTTATTGGGTTAAAAAACAGATGGTGAGGAAAAGACTTAATTGTAACTCGTTCACACAGTGTTTCTTCAGCCAAGTATACAAACATCTGTTTTATGTGTATAAATACACATATTCTTTTACTTAAAGTAGAAAAATATAATCTGTAGCCCCTGTAAATACTGCAAACCTGTTAAGTGTTAAGACACTTCCATCTCCATTGGCATTGTCTCGTGCCCCATGCCATCATGTGTCTTACTTGTTTGCTTTGAAGCAGCAAGATTCCTTTCTCAGGCCTCAGGTCTCCTAGGTTTTAGACACAGGTTATTAATCGCATCAGCAGCCAGGTGTGCCTGGCTCGTGGAGCTGCATAGTGAGCATACACTGCACAGCAGCTAACCGAGATGGGCTTTCTAGGCAGGACCTATACTGAAAGTCCCACTGAATGGGATGCTCCTTACTATATCCAAGTGCCCAGGCCCCTGAAACTTCACATGACATGATGTGATGTGCACGTGTGTCCTCACCACATATCCCCCAGCTGTGTACACCTTTTATGTAATGTGGCATATACGGTACCAGGATAAAAGACAAGGGACTTGAGAGTCTAATGGTGCTAAATGCTGTCAAGATTGAAGTGCCTCATAAGCACATAGGAATGTATTGAGAAGTTTACAAGTTTTGTTTAAGAACTGCATTTTTTCACTTTCTCTGCTTGTTTATGTTCTGCATTATAGTTCTGTGTGCTTCATTAGAATACAGGATACACTTTTCCTGGAAGTGCTACCCTACTCCACTTTAACTAGATGATGTTACTGGGCTCATATGCTGATGGCAATACCAGTGCTATTACTGAAATAAGAATCCCAGCAAGTACTTTTTTAATCTCACAGTGCAAATTTGCATAAGGTCACTGCTGATAGGCCTGGTACACGCAGTCTGTGAGCCATCTGTGTTACATTTCTCATTACCATATACAGTCTCATATTGAACTTAATGGGTCACATTCTGCATTGAGTGGAATAAGAACTGGTCAAATACTGCAAAATCTTTTGAAATATTACCTCAATACATGCTTTCTTCTAGCACTGAAAATGCAGTGGTGATAGATGTATTTACTATTCACAATCAGGAAGCACTAAATTAAATTAGAAGTCAACAGGTTTGCTACAGAGAAAAGAAATTATGTCTTTTAAAAGGGTGTATTTTTATGAGGGCGTGTAGTGATAGGAAAAGGGGTAGTGGCTTTGAACTGAAAGATGGGAAATTTACACTAGATATTAGGAAGAAATTCTTTGCTATGAGGGAGGTGAGGCACAGGAACGGGTTGCCCAGAGAAGTTTTGGATGCCCCATCCTGGAAGCATCCAAGGCCAGGCTGGATGGTTCTTTGAACAACCTGGTCTAGTGAAAGGTGTCCCTGCTCATGGCAGGGGGGTTGGAACGAGGTGAACTTTTAAGGTCACTTTCGACCCAAACCAGTCTGTGATTCTATCATTTTTAATGCAACCTTACTGTTAACATTGAGTCTGCACTGTACCAAAGTCCCTAAGCAGTTTCTGGAAACAAAATTATAACATCCCCTATCTTTTGATATTTACTATTATCCATGGAAATGTTTCTTATTTGTTTCAGTGGCTTTAAGATTACTTCAGGTCTTTTTATTGTTCCTGTAACTACTATGCCTTCAACATATCCTTTGTAGACTCTTGTCAGTCACAGAACAGTGGTAAAGGGTTCAGGATGGAGAAGACAGAAAGCCTCTAGGAGTGAAAAGTCTGCTAACCCCTTATGAATTGTATATGCAGAATTGACCAAATTATGCCTTTCTGAGAGTATTTCTGTAATTCTGTATTTATCTGATGATTTGCAGCATAAGCATTAGGTATCTGTTACTGAATTTCAACAGTATCCTTGATGTTTTTTGGCTTTTCATTTAATTTTTTTCATTCATACTCTCAATATAGAGTCAAATGCAATTAGTTGTATGAGCTCAAATGTGAAAGTTTCTAGAAGAGGTGATGTCGTGGTTTAAACCCAGTCAGGTAACTTGTTCACTCACTCCCAGTGAGTGGTGCCGAGCTGACAACAATCAAGGTCTGTGTCCATCTCCCCCCCCCCCTGCACCGGGGCTCTCCCCTTCCCCGCTCCCGGAGGAACGGGGAGGAGGATCGAGAGAGTGCAACTCCTACGGGTTGAGACAAGAACAGTCCAGCAACAAATCACCACCGCTACTATCAGCTAAAACAATGATAAGGGAAAATAACAAGAGAAGAGAATACGATACCACCGGCCAAGAAAACGAGTTCCACCCGGAAGCCCCTGTTCTTCCGGGTAACTCCCAGTTACCCCCCACCCCGGGCATGACGTGCTGTGGTATGGAATACCTCCCCGGCTAGCCCGGGTCAGGCGCCCCATCTCTGCTTCCTCACAGCTTCCCCTCCTCCCTGGCAGAGCATGAGCCTCACAGAGTCCTTGGTCAGGGTAAACATCACATAGCAACAACCGACAACATCGGCTTCACCAACACTGTTCTCAAACTAGAAGTCAAAACACAGCACTGCACCAGTTAACACAAAGGAAAAACATGACTGCTACTGCTAAACCCAGGACAGGTGATATATGACCAATACAAATTAGGAATTTTTGAAAGTTATTTAATGGCTCTTTCAGTGCTAAAAACACTGGGGGGGAGTTAAACTTTCCAACTCTCTGGCTGAGAAGGAGAAAACTTCTTTTGGAATGTTGAGAATCTTGCTGCTATTGCTGGGGGTCTGGCTAAAAAGGAATTTTGCCCTCTTGTACCTCATGTTTTCACATATTATTATCCATTCTCCACCTTAGGCAAGTATGTTTTAGTACAAAGATTTGCTTTAAAGAGCAAAAGGGTTAATCATTACTTTTTTTGAGTAAGTTGAGTAAAAGTAGAATTGATGCTGCCTTTGAGTCTGGAATGCGAAGGCAACTTCAGTAAGAGAGACTGGTGTAGTAGTTAATAGTGCTATTTAAACACATTTATTGAACAGCTCCAGAGTTCACCGTTTAAGGAAGGAAGAGAAATTGAACCATTTGTTTACAATCAGTATATCTAATCTAAAGCTACCAAAACTAAAATGCCTTGGCCATAATCAGATAGTTAATTCATAGCATCATGAAGTTTTCTGTATCTTGCATGTCTGTAATGTTTAACCTTAATTCTGCATGTCCTAGTTTTGCAGTTGTTGATCTGGGGATAAATTCAGCTTTCAACTATTTTGTTTTATGCCTAATGACTACTAAGTACAGTGAATCCCATTTTTTATGTTTTGTCTAGAATACTGTTCGTGTCCACGAAGGATAGTTTGTAGTACAGTGTAAGAACCACTAGTTAAGAAATGCGTAATTCCAGAGTTTCATCAGCTCTGAGAAGTCAGTTATTTTGAGGGTAAATTATTTTTCTCTTACAAGTCTTACTGCCACTGAGAATCTGATTAGTCAAGTACTTTTAGGAAACACGTAGAGGAGTATGTGTCACACCTAGAAGCACGATTTGTAACCCAAGAAAATAACCTGGTTTTGCACAATCGTGTGCATGTTTATGAAACAGTGCATGAAGGATCAAGGGTCTAGAGCACATGTCTCAAGCTGTGCCAGGTGAGGTTTAGACTGAATATTAGGAAAAATTTGATAAAGGATTTGATAAGAAAAGAAGATGTTTTTATGTTTTTTTTCTGAGTAGCAAAAGCAACTACATTCTAGATCATGAAGGAGAGCTAATGGCGAAGGTACTACATTTGAAAGATACTGAATTTAGTCATAAACAAAAATGGTGTGGTCAGACGTGGGAATTGCATAGCTTAAAAATACTTTTTAGTCAGGTATTTGTCACAAATAAGAAATCAACTTCTCAGCAGCTAGAATGTCATTGATAAAATAGGAAGATTTAAAAATTATGAGATCCTCCTTGACTATTTTATTGCATCAGTGCCATCTAAGAACTGTTCTGTTGTTTTAAAATTCTCAACTACAACATGCCTTAAAAGATGTATGACAACCAGAAAACTGGTATGATCACTCACTTGAATCATTCTTTCCTTCTAAGGAAAGGAACTGCTCAAGTCGCATACATGTGTAAAGAACAAGGCTGTCTGAACTGGCTTTTGAAGCAAGCAGCAATTTACTATTGGTGCATCTTCCCTGATGTATCTGTCAAGTTATTTGTTGAAATTGCATGCTAGCACAAATTGTGATATGTATATTTGAAAGCTGAAGTTTATTATTGTAACTCATAATACCATTTGTCTTGCGAAAACTCACATTATTAAGTTCAGTCATAAGTTGGAGGAAACATACTTTTTTCTTTTAAATACACCATGTTTCTCCATACCTACTGAATGGTATGACTCTCATTATTTTGGAAGACTTGGCTAAAGAATTTGCAGTATCATATTGTTGAGAAAGTTACTGCCTTAAAAATAACTCAGTAGTATATAATTTCCTATCTTTATTCAGAGTGGGCAACATATCCACTTGGTGAATAGCTACGTCTTGGTCCAGGACTGATTCCAGTGCTTCTGCTTTCAGATGTCGTTTTGTTCCCCTTTGATCTTCATTGACTATTTTAGTGGTTCTTTTTTTCTTTCTTGTGACGACTGGAGCTGATATCTAGAGATTAACTGGAGCTAATATTTCAAAATCATGTTCTCCTGATTAAAAAAATTAATGTCTTGCACTATTCCATTCTTTCTAATTGGTTCTTCATATTTGTTTAGTATGAGGCAGGAGATTTTCTTACTCCTATGTGGCCACAGAGGAATCTGTCTTTGAGGTTCACTGGTCGTATTCTTCTCTTTGTTTTAAGGATGGCTCTTTCCCATGTTAATGATTAGGAGAATGGTTTGCTCAACCTGCCAGTTTCTCTCAAACACAATATAAATAGATTAGTACCTGTAGAAGTATAACTTAATAAAAGCCAAGACAACGCATAGCAATTCATAAATGAGAGCTGCGGTGACAGTTGCTACCATCTAACAGTGTATTTGTGCTAAAATAACCTTCAATTTGTAAACTAACTGGAACATATTCTTGCTGTTACTTAACGTAATTTTTTGCAAGTACTTATAATTGTAGAATGATTTGGCTTGGAAAGGACCTTAAAAATCATTTAGATCACTGGTCTCCACTTGGACATTGTGCCATTGACTGCCTTTTTGAGTGTGACCATCCTTGGATAAGGTCAATTCCTTATCCACTGAGCAGTCCATGTCTCTCCAGTTTAGAGACAAGAATGTTGTGCAAGACAGTGTCAAATGCTTTGCATAGGTCCAGGTAGATGACAGCAGGCCCTCTTCCATTTATCCACCAACACTGTCACCCTGTCACTGTCATAGAAGGCCACCAAATTTGTCAAGCACCTTTTGCCCTTAGTGAAATCACATGGTCAACAGTCACCTTATTGTCCATGTGCTTTAGCATAGTTTCCATGAGGATCTGCTCCATGACCTTGCCAGGCACCGAGGTAACACTGACTGGCCTGTAGTTTACCAGATCTTCCTTCTTTCCCTTGTTAAAATGGGGGTTCAGTTTCCCATTTTCTCCTCAGTGGGAACTGTCTGGACTGCCACAACTTCTCAAATATGATGGATAGTGGCTTGGCAAATTCATCTGCCAGTTCCCTCAGGACTCGCAGATGCATCTCATGAGGTCACATGGACTTGTGCACTTCAGGTTCCTTAGATGTTCTTAAACCTAATTTTCTCCTACAGTAGGTGGTCTTTTGCTCTCCCAGTCCCTGCCTTCTGCAGCTTGGGTGGTGTGGCTGGAGCACTTGCCAGTGAAGACTGAGACAAAATGTCAGTGAATACCTTGTTCTTCCCCATATGCCAGGGGACCAGGTCTCTTGTTTCCTTCCTTTTATCACCGATATACCAGTAGAAGCTTTTCTTGTTGCCCTTGACTCACTTAAATTCTTCATTAATGCATCGTGGCTTTTCAGGTAGGGATTGGTCCATTTATTCTTCATTCAGTTTAAACATGTTTGCATTAACTGTTTGCACAATAATGTTTTTTCACATAATTGTTAATGGCTGTTCTTTGCAAGGGAATGTGGATAAAAGAAAAGTCAATGTTGTTTAGTATGGGCCTTCTCCAAAGGCCACTAAAATTGATCATAATCTTTCCAATTGTTTATCTGAATCAAACAGAAAAAAGACATCATGCCTAATGAGTCTACAAACTTAATCCCAACAACATAAATCCTAGTGAGTAAAAAAATTTATAACATTCATGTGAGGAGCAATTAACTTGTTTTCTCTTTAAAGTAGCTGCTAGTTTTGCTTAACCATCAGCACTGATAAAATCCTTGCTGCAGTGATAGCAATGCAAATTGTTTTAACTGCAAATATATATGACTCCTTCTGGAGGTGTGAAACAAGTAGGTATTCATGCAGTCTGAGCATCTTTCTATCTGTAAATGAAGATTGATATGAGAGTTGCTTTTACTGTAAACTAATCTTTATTCAGTGTCTGCCTTTCAGCCTCAATAATCAGTCAGTATCACTCTATCATTGTTCTGCCTACCCTGCTGGAGCTGGCCTTTATCTTCAATGACTGAGCATCCTCAGCCTTCCTATTAAGCATACTGAAAATGGGAAGCTACCCCAACTTCTGTTGATGGGAGTGATCTTGTTACAAACTTAAGAGCCTTGGACTTCTTATGTGGATTTATGCTCTCAAAGAATATCAAGGACATTTAAATTCCTTTGTGAAAAATGACTGATACGAGTAACTAAAATACTGAAAGATTCTGAAATTCCTTTTTGGCCATTTCTCATAAGAAACAGGCATCAGGTCATGAATAAAGTACTTCTGGTGCTTTTCTCTTTCTTTAGTGCTAGCATTTGACTTTTCTCCCACTCAGAAATCTGTAAGAGCTCATTGAACACCTCAGGGAGCACATTCTTATTCAACGTAACTTGCAGGCTTACAGTGAGATGTAACTGTGCCACAGTATGTTTTACATGTTACGCAAAAGGTTTCATTTTTGCCTTCATTTCTATTACTTCAATTTCTAGCACTTTTCCCACTTCCTGTCATTCATTCATATGTTCACCTGAAAATTTCAGAGCAATCCTAAGTTGCACTGGCTTGTGAAAGACCTTTCTGGATGATTAAACCAACTCAGGAATTCTAGAATGCACCAGATTCTTGTCATCACTATTGTACCACCTATTTTCCTATGTCATTCATATGCTCAAATACCCATTTGTGACAGCTGTGTCATGGTTTATGAAGAGGACTGAGTATAAGGGTGACTTTGGTCTATTAGTTATAGATATGTGGCTCTGAGCTGGAGAAGGACAGTGAAAGAACATCCTGATTGTCAAGTCAATTCTTTCAATTCTTTCTTTGTCATTGGTTTTACAGGTATTATTACCTTGCATTCAAGGCACACGAGACTCCCCTTGGTAGCAGAGAAAACTGTCTTGCCATTTTGGAGAAATCTAAATTAGACAACTGGATTCTTGGGAAAACCAAGGTAGGGGATGCTAACGTTTTCTCAAGGATAGTATCCTTTTAGCAAAACATGCCTAATAATGGTTTGAAAAGTACTGCATGAACAGAAGAGCAAGGAATTAGCTCCAGTTAGCCTCCTGGGTTATGGAGGTGTGCTCTCAAGACAGCTGAGTTGGTGTGGCAAGAGGAGGGGTGCATTGGGTACTTCCCCAAAGGGCATTCTGCACCTGGCTAACTAGATAAGGAAAATATATCTGTCAGTGCCTGCTGAGGTAGTGCCTCCTTGAAATTCTTCCTGCTCTTAATTATGGCGTGACTGAAACGTCACACTCTGGCCCATCCCGTGAGCCTGGTTAGTCCATCATCCATTTGTGGAGTTTCAGGGAAGATCCTTCTGACTCTATTAAGAGCCTTTGTTCATGGTTTAAAATGGACTGGATGACTTCTGTAAAAAGGATGTTACACAGTGTCTTGAGTTGTTTTACAGTGCACAAAGGAAAAACAAGGAGAATTTTCCTGATCAAGACCCAGATAAAGTGTATGTAAGCACACGTAGGATTTGCCATCTGAAGTATAATGCTTCATTATTATGTCTAAAACCAAATTCAATCCAGGATTTATCTTCCCACTGTCAAGAAAGGCTACATTTCAAAATTGTTGATACTTGAAAAAATCCCCCCCTTCTTTTTTACTTTTTAAAGGGGGTAAACATGTGATTTATTTTGCAATGGGTTGATTATAATCAGTGAAATAATGAAATTCTGCAAGCACACTGAGAGCGAGTATTTGATTCACAAGATTGCTGTGATATTAGCAACCAGTATTTTACCAGTTTTCTCAGCAATGGTGCCCTAAAATAAGCTGAAGTAAGACTAAAGAAAATGCAGAATACAAGAGGTTATGTTACTGCCTGCATGTAATACTGAATTTATTTTTCTTTTTTTTTTTTTTTTTTGTTCCATTCCAGGTTTTTCTAAAGTATTACCATATAGAACAGTTGAATTTGTTCCTGCGAGAAGTTACAGGAAGGGTGGTGGTCATGCAAGCCTATATCAAGGGATGGCTTGGAGCAAGGAGGTACAAGAAAGTCAAAGAGAAAAGAGAAAATAGTGCTGTTACCATACAGTCAGGTAAATGTTCACATTCCCTATTTCATTCAGTGTTTTTGCATTTCAAGCTGTTAAATTTCATGTACATTATTTATTCATTCATAATAGTTTATTATGAAATCAAAATAACTGGAGGTGCTTTCCTCTTCAGCTAATTGATGCAAATATTATTGATTTACTTCTAAGGTGTCATCTTAGTATTTGGTAATGTCTTTATTTAAATATTTTAGTATTTTGAGTGTGATGCCTGTGCACAAAATTAAAATATTGTTAGGTGTGTCTATGCTAGCATGCAGCACATAAATTAATGCAGTAGCATGCTCCTCCTGCCCCCATGTATACCAAAATTCCAGGTAACATACGTCATGGCGTGGGCCCAAGAGGCTTCCTTATATCCAATTTGGGGAGCTGTGTGAGGAGGAAGTTCTTGTGCTGACATGATCATGCACCTTTGCCTTTTGGGTTAGGACATCAGTGAGCACATGGTGACAATTAAAATTTGGATGAGTGAAGCAGTGTTTGAAGTTATGGGGATGTGAATACTGCAGTCATGAACCCAGAGTTCAACATGTGGGTGGGTGGGGAAGAGGTATTGGGGGTGGGGGATGAAGTGGTTATGGCAGGAGGGATGAAAGTTTCAGCACATCTCTGACTCTGTAGACTCTGTAGCACTTCCTTAAATAAATGTAATTTCCAGCACATGGTTTTGTATTTTTAGCCTGGAGAGGATATGAAGCTCGCAGGAAGTACAAGGAAATAAGGAACAGAAGAACTGATGCTGCTATACATATTCAAGCAGGTAATTAAAACATCATTTCAATTGCCAACACCTATTCTGATTTCATGTGTTGGTGTTTATAGCCAAGAGAAATATTATACAGTCCAAACAAAAGCTATCACAAGCATTACTTCTTATCCTTTGTTCTTCAGTGCGAAATGACACCAGTGACAGGTATCAGGCACTTAAGGCTTTTTGTAATTACTTCTCTCGAAGCAAAACATACTGATTAAAAGCTGTTGAGTTAATTCTTTAAGATTCTTCTGAGCACAGTCAGTGTGATTCAACTATACATAGAGCTGGTATGAAGCACTGGTTTGTTTTGACTGTGATTGTGGATGGAGGTGCTGGACCTGCATTTCTCTGTCTTTGTGTCAGCCCTCATCTTGGCAGGTTGACAGGTTTTTGTTTTGACTGCATGTGGGGTTTGCCAGCTTTGGCCAATCTTTTGACTCTCTGCCAGGCTCCTATGCAGCCATATCAATATGAATTTGAATAAACTTTAAAGAGATTACTGGAGGAACAGGCCCATAGGGCTGTGTAGGTCTCTAGTAGAGCGCGGGGTACCATATGGCACAGAAATCTAGGAAGCAGTGCTGTGATCTCAATAGTGTTTTCAGATGCTGTTAGTATGAAGCAACCTCCATATAATGCAGTGTAATACACTTTTCCTGTCCAATCCCAGGTTGAAGGACTGTAGCCGCTCAAAAATGAGTTGTAACAAATGTGTTTACAGATAAACCAAAGTACCTTATTTATTCTACCGGCTATCTGTGATATATTTCCTTAAGCTTTGTCACCTCTCAGTTCTGTATCCTAGAGACTAAAGTCAGTCTGAAAAAGGTGTGTTCTGAATATTCTTTTGATTTGTTCTCAAACTATTTTCAGTAAATTAATTTGTTTTCTTTTTGTCTGCGTTTGCTACTCTAAAATTAAGCTTTGCTGTGACCTTTTGAAGAAACAGAATACCAGACTAATTACAGAAAGGAACAGAGTATCACTAGGATAAAGTAACAATTTATAGCTTTGCATGCATACTGTTCTGTGGAGTCATGAACCATGGCTGTAGGATTAAATGCAGAATATTCTATTAAATGAAGAACTGTCAAGGAGAATTCTTTTCTCCCATTGCAACAAGCATTGAAGGACTGCATAAGTGCTTTCTCCCCTTTTTCCTCTCCTTTGTGTTGTCATTTTCTGTTGTTTTCATGATAGCAGAAAGAGTAGATTTTAAAGTACCCCCTGCAACTGTTTTCTGGAGTATTTGCTACATTTAGACTTGGCCATGCCGGAACATTGATTTCCTGACTTACAACAGCCCTTTGCCATAAAAAGGAAAGTGAAGCAGTTGACCCGTCACTATCCCACTATTACTAGTTCCTTAAGAGGAGAGTTACCCAGTTTCAGTAGAAAGCTGGTGTGTAGCAGTATTACCTGAAGAGTGTGGGGGACATTCTGCCTTGGAGTTTCATGCAGAGTTTTTCTTGGGTGAGTAGGAGATGCGTGCTCATTACTAGCTCTTCAGTGAAAGTGACTGATCTATTCTGCTGTTTGCACACAAGGGAGAGATTGAGCTCTGTGTTCCTTCCTGCCATCTCAGATGCTGCATTGAACATGGCAGAGCAGAAGCAGTGAGAGTGTACACATAACCTTGAATTTGGACACTTCTGTTGAGCTCTCTGGACCTAATGCTGGAGGAATGCTATTAGCACTCTTCCTACCAGCGCACATGTTGTCTTCCTTTGTAACCTAGCACTTGACAGTTCTGGTGTCAGTCTGGGTGAATAACATTAGGAATATACGGTTAAGAGTGACACAGTGCACCTTCGTATTAATTAGGCTGTCTGCCCCTCCTATCTTTGGTGCTGCATTCAAAGGAGTAAGGTAATAATCCTCAACTCCTCAACACATTTCTGTCTGCCTTTGGAAACCTGTGTCTAGGACTTCTTATTTGAAAATTCTTCTTGTGCAACATTTTCTCTTCTCTCCGTGCTAATTATTTTGTGTTTCAAATCAAAGTTCATGCTTGCTAATGATAGCCACCGTTTTCCAGGTTTTAAAACACCTTGACAGTCTTTCTGTTGTTTACATTACATTACATTGTCCAAGTGCCTAGTGACACTGAGGCAAAGGCAACTCCAAATCTCTCTTCCCTGCACATCTTATAATGTGAGTGTGTAGTTCCAGGTAGCTTTTCAGTAAAATTGAGTATGACCACCTTTGTATTTTTTTTTTTTAATGAGCCTTTTCAGGCAGTGAGATGGATTGTTTGCATTTGTCATCCAGACATTAGCAAAACCGTACAATTAAAATATATGTACTTCCCTCTTCTTTCCCTTCCCCCTCGCCCCCTGCCCAAGCAGGCCTTGAAATTTAGGAAGCATTTGGCTTACATGTTTCTACAGAACAGCGCATATTGAAATTTGTTTTCCTTTCATCTCTTTCCCAATAAAAGCAGCCGCTCGGCTTATCCCTTTAGCTTCCTCAGAACTTCCTTTCAGAATTCCCGATCTATTACAGCACATTCACATACCAGAAACAAGATGCCTTTTCATGCTGTCAACCTTTTTCATCTGAAATGTAAATTAATTCTTGCTGGTACGCTTTGACAGAGATCAAAGTAGGGGTATTAACCTTATTGGGCCTTCTCTTCATCAGAATCAGTTCCAAAGACTGCAAGGGTAGTGTTAGGAGGCCAGTCTTCACTGTTATCTATGGCCCTCCTCCAGGCAGTCCTCTGTCTACAAGTCAGCATTTCAAAGGCGCTGATTTCTTTTGTAAATGACCTTATCATTACTTTAAACTGTGTGAAAAATGATTTGCCTGAATAATTCTTGCAGGATTATCCTGCTCATTTTAATTGTGGGGGGACTTCATTCAGATTCCAGGATATTGTTTAAGTGGTTTTGACAGCAAGTGATCATAGCCTGATATAAAGGAGGAACACAGCTCCTGATTGGAAACCTCTTGACTTGTTCAGATTGTTCATTTCTTGCAAGTCAGTCTTTGAGGTAGACTGCATTTGCATTTTAAAAATAAACAGATGCCTTTCAAATACATGAGCTGGTGGTCTGGAGATCTCTGTGGGCCCAGCAGTTCACTATCCATTGAAGAAATGTTGGAAGAAAAAACCAACTTATGAAAAAAACAACCCTCACAATATACATGAGGATACAATTCCTGAGTGTTTTACATGAAAAAAGTCATTCTTTCAGATGGGGGAAAACACCCTTGCTAGCAAACAAAATATTTGTGAATTTAAAATAGATGGGGAAGAAAAAGCTACCCTACTTCAGCGTATTTATATCGCAGGTCCTCAGAATACACAGATGTTCTTAGACTCATGGCAAAAATGGTAGATAGGGTACACAAGGTCTTTCCTGCTTCTTCCAGTCACATTTTCCCAATCTGTGAAGGTCAGAAAACTCTAATTTTTAACTTGGAGGTGAATTGTAAAGAATGATTTTGTGTGAAATGTTTGAGTTAACAATACTTTGCACTTCTGAGTATTTCTTTATAATTTGGATTTGTATTGTTTTGATTTTAGTCTACATAAAGGAAAATATTTTGTTAAAATAATCTTTTTTTTAAATTATGTTGCTACATACACAGCTGGTTTAAATCAGTGTATATCCACTGAATCATCTGACTGAAATGTTGCTGCACTGATTTACCTCGCATGCAAGACTCATTTGTTATTTCTTTGTATTAGAAGAATGCATTAATAAGAATTTAAAACAACAGATAATACAATTATAAAAGTATGTTTTCCAGTTCTGATAACATGTATTTCCATGCAGTGTGACTGTCGTCCCAAAAGACTTACAGGAGGATTTTAATCTGGTTATTTCGTTTGTGAACTGATGTTGCCAAAATGCCAAATGAGTGGTGCATGCGATTCACTTAGATCCAAGGTGACATCACTGAATTCATTTTAATTAGGCCCACTTTAGCCATCTGGAATATACTGTGCAGCTCTGGTCAGGACTGAGTTTAACTATGCTTCCAGAGGTGAAAGGCAAATGACTAATCCATTGAGCCACCATCTCCTCCTCCAACACGTGCTCACACACTCACCATATGTCACATTGTATTGGAAAATTCTTTATCAAGAACTCAAGATTTGGGTTTGTTGTTTGTTTGGGTTTTTTTTAATATATATAAAAAGTGATGGATGTTCAGAAGGAAACCAGATGAAGGAAATCCTTTGTGAATTACTTGCTTTCTGTAACTTCTGCCCATACAGGTTTGCTCACTATTTACATTTCTCTAACATGTGCTTCTAGCAAAATTTACTCCATTATAATAATAATAAAAACAGAGGGTGAGAGAACAGCTGTAATTTACTATTTTACGTTTACAAGAAATGTCAGCTTTTAATAAAAGTGTTACCTTCGGGATTTTTAACAACAAAGGTTTAACACTGGCTTCAGTAGAAGGCAAGGAAGTATTTCTTGAAAACCCTATATTTATCTGTCTATTTATATCATTGTGCACGTGTGCGTACGTGTATTGAGCTAATACTGTTATATAGATCTAAGAATTATATGAGTAAAATGTTCCAAAAACTTCTAAGCACCTTATAAATATATCTAAAAATATTTTTATTTTCCTGAAAATAACAACCATTAAGTCACAGATCCGATTTTGCCCTTTTTGTATCTTTTTTTTTTTCCCTTTTAATTACATTGTCAGTGTAAGAACCATTGAAGAGATGTGTTTTTCTGAATGACAGCTGAACTGACTCATTCTGTTATCTTGATTTCACATTCAGGGTAAACCAGGCTGGTTTGTACAGGCTGCACAGCTCTGGTTAACTTTACTCTTCTGTCTCTTCGTGTTCTGTGCTAGCTGAGGGCATCCAGTAATTCTTTACTGTTAGTGTTTATCTCTAGTAACCATTAAAAGCCTGCTGCTCATCTGCAGGGAACATGTTAGGAAAAGTAGGAAGGTCTTACTTTTTTGAAGTATGAGGTCCTATATTCTGTCCTCATCTCTGAGCTAAACTCTGTCAATATAAGTACATCTGCATTTCCTTTGGTTTACTCTCCTGCTTTTGAGGAGGTGGAGACCATTCTTACTAGTTTTCATGCCCTTGATACGATCAGGAAGGGACAACAATGGACATTGTCCAACAACATGTTGGAAAATCTATTCTTGCTAATGTTGACAAAGAGTTTCACAGTCATCTTTGCTTTTTTTTTTTTCCTTTGACCAAGTCTCACAATCAGAAACTGTAATGCATGGTAATTTAAAACCCTGTATTCAAGTGGTGATAGGCATCAGTGACACCAGTCCTGATGGCAGTCTTGGTGAGTCTTCCTAATAGTCACTTCTTGTTACTAATAGTTGCTGCTTGTACGTGAGAACTCATGACTCGCTTTCTCAAAATGCTTCTGCCACAGAACTTAAAAGTTTTTTTCTGCTGTTAAACAGGAATCACCCAATATCCATCAAGAGTGAGAGATGAAAGAAGGGAGGTATTCATGGGACCCAGCAAAGGATGTCACTCTCTGTCCCTTTTAGTGTTCATTGGAATTAATTTGGCATGCAGTGAAGAATCAGATTTATAGGCTCCAAATCCTCTCAGATGTTGTTAGTTAAGCTGCTGAATGCTCTTTTAACTGGACAAATTAAGAAAGTGATATGCTGTTCATAGCAAATCAACCTCTGAGTACTTACTACCATGATATCTTGCAATGCAAGCATCAGCTTTCCTTTCCAAGTTGCTGTTATATGCTATTTTATGTGATACTGTAGATTTAAAATTGTCTGCCCAGAAAATACCTGGTTAACATGATTTTTTTTACAACTGAGAATGAATCCTTCTGCTGTTTAAAAAACTACTTAATCTCTTTTCTTTATACTTCTGCTATAGACCTGTGATTATTTAGCTTTGATCTTTCCACATTGTGCTTCACAATTTGCTCTGTAACTGTATATTTCCTATGGGATTCAGAGGGAAAATGCTTGGACTTTTCCTATCTGGAATTGTGCAACGTTGTGTGTAATGTATATGCCTTGGTACTTAGACCTTAAAGGTTTTTTAACTGCAAGACACCAAATTTCAGACTCTTTGAGGTAAATATATTCTTGGTTTGCAAGGTGCTGGGGCTGGCAGCAAACTTACTTTGTGTGAGAACTGATCAGTACAAGAAGTAAAAATGTGTATGTGGCATATAAACATTTAATACCAAGTTACTAATGTGAGTGCTAAAATTAAGTTCAGTTTCTATGTTGCTTTTCAGATCCTGTCATCTTTGGCTATGTAAAGATTAGGGTTAAAGATACTGTTTCTGGAAAGTTTGGAATATAGACTGCATAAAGTGAAAATGAGGTGACAGCTGGTAATCATTCTTCTTCAATGATGCAGTGATTGTTCATGGAGCAGTAGCAACATGAGTCTGCTAATTTCACACTCTTTGAGCCAAGTGCTTAGTGTCAAAACCACCACCAGTCAGTAATGCAAATTGCTGTGATGGAGCAGCTTCTCAGCCTCTCAGACTCCCCCAGTAGAATTCTTTGCATATGTATTTCTTTTGAAACGTTATAGATCCAGTTAATAAATGTTGAAAAGATGCAGCCCTACTAATGCTCAATGAAGCTTTTGAGAGACAAGTTTGTTTACTCTGCTACTTCAGTTATCCCATGAGTCAAAAGGAAAGTAGGAAAAATCCAGCCATTTACCTGTCAGATTCAAGGTATTCTAGAAGAATGTTAGAAACCAGCTTGCAGAAAGGTTAAGTTGAAGAGGAGTTGGTTTTGAAAATATATATGAAAACAAAAGACAAGGTAAAAACTGTGTTTATTAAATCAGATATAGCAGGTTTTGTGTAGTGAATGAGGGAAAGACCAAAATGGTTATACTGACATTAGTAAGAGTCTCTGGGAAACAGAATTCAAAAAAATAGAATCACAGTAGCTATCAGGGTTGATTTTAAAGACACACACACACATGCAATGAACTACTTAGAAATTGAGAAATTGCTGAAGATAAACCTGAAGTTTATTTTATTAGTTCATTTGATTCAGTGCTTCTTTATAGTAGACCATCGACTGACTGATGCTCAGCATGTTTCAGCAGCAGAGAGGTGGGTGCTGGCCAGCTGTCTCTGCTGCCAGTGCTGGAGTAGTCTCCTTGTCTGGTCAGTAGGGGATAGTTAGGAATTGGAAGCTGGATCACATGGGCCAAGTGAATGCTTGCCTCATCTCCACCAGATAGGCAGATTTTTCCAGTCAGATTATTAGGGGCAGAAAATTCCTCAGCCTCATGATACCTGAGCTTTATATTCAGTACACCTCAGCAAGCCCAACTTCTGTCACGCCTTCTGTAAAGTGAATGGTTGTTTATTTTAGTAACCTCTCATTAAAAGGCAATTTTTGCTGCTTCTTACCCTGGAAACTTCTGTAGCACTAAAATGCATGGATTGTTATGGTGCATTGAAAACCACAGCTTGAACTAGTCAGATAGTTTCCATTTTCTTATATTGAACAAATAAGTGCAACACCACATATTTTTGAGGAGGTAGGTGGCTGAAAAGATGACCATTAACATTATACCGGAAATAAATAGAAAATAAGGGATTAGTCACAGCACTTTCCTAAGGGAAAGAGCAGGTGCAATCAGGGTAGCTCTATTTTGTTTCCTCCACTATCTTTTCAGTACACACACACAAAACCAACCCAAACATGAATGAATAAAAGTAGTTAAGTGGAAGAAAAGTGAAATCAATCAATTATCTCATAATTTGGTAATAATTGAGGGACTGCAAATACTACAGGGTCTTTATTCTCTGTTGTGTAAGTAATGCATATTCTTAGTGTTTTGACAAAACCAGAGGTGTGAATACAGGGAAAACTTGTTAATCTTCTGATCAACTTCTCAGTTTTCAATTTATTCAATAACATATATTTATTCTACCACCCAATTTCCCATTGTAATCTACAATGTTGTCTTGACCCTGATCCTGCATGAGGTTGCCCTAGACCACATTTCTGTGCCTATTCTACATCCCACTGTAATATTTAACCCTGGACTCTGTTGATGAGAGGGCTGTTCTTTGTGTAATTAGTCCCCAGACTGACTCTGCTTTTGCGTGTGTTTAGTGTGCTTAAAAGCTTTTTCTGGATAGGGATTTTTTGTCTTCAAAATCGTATTTCCTGATCTTAGCTCCAATTTTCTTTTACATACTGTCTCACTGTTTAAATTGCAGTCCTGCTAGACTAATAAACAGCTCCAGCTCCTTTCCCTCACTACCCTCAGCCTTCTTAATCAGCAACTGCTTGTTGTACACTTCAGCTACGGCATTGATACTCTACTTACCATCTTCATTATTCAGCGCTCTCTCACCTTTTATCAAGGTATTTCTACTTAAAATAATGCTTGAAATAAAATGTACAAGAAATAAAATTTAAAATCTGTGGGTTTAAGTGCAGATTGCTATACTTTTTAGTCTTTTGTCCTAAGTGCAGTAGTATTGATGTCTGTGGTTTCTGCTGGAGCTTTATCTCTAACTGCTCACAGGGGTCAAGAATTCAGGTAAATTTATGTTGGATAAAATTACAGAAGTAATTAAATTACTTAGACACCCATATCCAGAGACAGTGCATAGAATAAAGGATGTGGGTATCTTCAGAATGTTATTCATGGCCATTTTCTTTGCCATTTTATTTTTTAAGTTTTAGTTTAATGTGTCTGTTTCTATCCTCATCCCCCACACTAAAAGTGGGTAAAACTTCTGATTCTGTAAAATTCTGATATGCTCAAATCATGGAGTTGTGATTAAAGAAGGTGTTTGGGGAATGATTTTCTGCTATGTATTTTTAATACGTTCTAAGTCAGAATCATGTTTAAATTTGACATATGCTCATTTCAAGGCCTGTCTTTCTTGCTAGGTCCAATATAATTTTCAGCTGATGTTAACTTTGCAAACATTGGAGCCACCCTCTGAGGTGCTGTCTGTTCTTTGTGTCCACTGGTCCAGTTAAAGTTGAGGACATTCAGCTCTGCACTGCAGAGCCAGGTGCTGCTCTGTGTTTTAGCTCTGCAGAATTTTTCTCTGATGCGTAACTGTGTTTTTTAGCTTTCAGGGGGTACATTGCTCGTAAAAACTACACAAGATTGAAAAATAGCCCTGGCTGCGTGGCAGATCCTCAGCTTAAGAGCAGCTCTTCTACTTCTGAGTTTGGCTGTGAAGAGCACTGGTGAGTTGAATCCTTTGCTGTCTATAGCCTAACAAAAGTAATTTTCCAAACAGTGAGATCTGAAAGGAGCAGGCGTGTCATCCTGATTCAGGTAGCAATTAGGGAACCTGCCATTTTCTGAGGATGAGCACCTGCAGGTTAGCCACGCATCTCAGTGCTCTCCCAGTTAACAGTTAGATTTACTTGCAGTGCTGTTTGTCCTGGGTTGCTGTCCTGTTTCTGTGTACTTCTCAGGAGTACCCAGAATACCATAGACTGTGGTCTATAGCAAAAAGAACTATAAAAAGCAAATGGACAAGTCTGACAGAAAGCCTGGTAATACTGTAAATTGTAATAGTGGTGCCCTCCTCTCTATAGAGGAAGGGTATTTTAACCTTCCTTACCAATGGAGTCACCCCAGACAAATGTCCCCCCTGATGCTTCCTTGGGGATGAGAGGCAAGAAGAGATCTGTTACATCTTCAGCTGTTGTCCCTCCAGCAGTGTTCAAGGAGAGGTGGCTGCATTTGCTGGATTAATCCCTTTGATTAGCAGGTTTCAGTGACTAATTGTTATGAGATTTCTCTTGCTATGGCATGGACAGAAGGACATCTCAGTGCTGTTCCAGTCTTTATTTCTGTTATATGCTTCCTATATACATATAAATGCAGGTTCTGTTACACTTCTGAAGAGTTCTCTGAAGAAAGCAATTACTTTTTTGACTATAACTAGATAATGTTATTACATTAATCAGGGTGTGGGGTTTTTTTAATAACCATTGAGCTTCTCCAAAATGGTATTTCTTTCTCTGTGTATGCTCATAACATTAAATTACATTAACTTCCATGCTAATTTTGATTGATTTAGATTGAATAATATCTGCTACATGTTCTGGTGCATTATTATAGGATATTATTAGTATAGGATATTATTATTATTATTATTATACATATATTATTCTGGCGTAATCACCTGATTCTTGTAGGTTAATAGTGATCCAGAATCTTTTCCTTGCAATACTCTTGTTTTCAGCAAGAAAACACTTCAAGCCAAATTCTAAGTAAATAAATAAATACTTAGATGGGTTTAGTAATTATTTTCAAAGAAAGGATAAGCCCACTGCAGTTTGCCTTTTTTGCGTTACCTTACTGCTCACTGGGGCAATGAGTTTCCTAATTTATTATTCCCTTTATATGCATGCAGCTCCCTCTGTCTCTTAAGTAGTTAAGGGGTATGTATCTTGTGATCGCTTTAGAACTATTGATGATGGCATTGTCATTTGTTCTCCAGTCTGCACTGATGGTTAAAAGCAAGAGCTAATAAGCTACTATCAGTTTTATTTGGCATCCTAAATTATAATTATTTACAATATAAATAGGCTTTTTTTTTCTTCTTCTTTTTAGTGTCACCTGGACTTGTTTGGAGGCACACAGCCTCTCAACTTTTTCCTTCATCTGTTTTATGTGTATTTAGACAAAAATAGTTTTATTCTCTTTTTGCATTAGACTGTTTCTGGAAGTCCTTGTTGTTCTCCAAGCAAATGTATTTTTCTGGTTTAGGTACAGCTTGCTTAATTGCACATCACTCACAAAGGCTCACAAAGATTTTATGGTTCGGTAACTGTTAAGGTGAATTTGGGCTCTATGAAGCACAAATATACAGACCTATAAAGACATTCAGTCACCAAACTCCCTGAAATCAATGTCTAAATGCCTTTAGATATCTGGCCTGAAGGTGCCCATATAAAATACATTGGCCATTCAGGTCTTGCACCAGTCCTGATTCTATGTGCAATCAGACAGATAAATAAATTAATTCCTTCTTTTGCCTGGAGTTGCTAAACTGCCATTACTGCTGGCAGTTCTCAAGTTTAATTCCCCCCCCCAAAAAAAAATATTGCAGTTTATTTGCCTACTCCAATAAATTTTTCAGCAATGGCCTCAGGTTCCAGTGATTTCATTGAAACCTGAAAATGTCCAACATTTCACAGGTGATATTCATAATTTTAGGACTAAATCTGATAACTTACTTCCCATGAATCAAGCCTCACTTCCACATGTAGCTGTTACTGGGTAGTTGTGTACTAAGCATTCGTCTGTTCAGTCATACAGGAAACTTCTAGGAAATAGGAAGGCTGCTGAATAATAGTGCAGATGTTTAACACAGTAGCTGGTAATCTGTCCCTAGAGAAGACAGCCGCACTGTGGCTTCATGTACTGTGGGTCTAAGGTATAAAACAATAAATATTCTTTTATCTTAATTGTGTTTCATTTCTTTTACTTTAATTTCTTTTCTTTCTCCCTCTCCACCCCCTAACTGGTAGTTTTGGAAAAATAAAATTAAGCTGAAGGGTATGCAGGATCAGAAGGCAAAATCATTTACAGTTCTGTTCTTTGGTATGCACAGGAATATAACTGCACATTGAAATGTATGGCAACCTGCTGCTTTTTCAAAGATCTGTCAAAAAAAGAAGTTACAGTATTGTAATATATATAGGACTCAGTTTTACCAAGTAATGAATTTCAAAGTGTTCAGAAGAAATGGGCACTTTAAAAAAAAAAAATTGAATTCCTTCAAGGAAATTGAATCTCTACGACTAGTGCACACTCTTCAGTCAGTGAATGCAGGATGTAAGCAAATTCCAACTAATACATGGCGTAGGATGTTAATTAAATGCACACATCAGTTCATTTAACATTGTGTGTTAAATGTTTCCTGTATTTACATGCTTAACTTGAAAACCAGTATTAACTGTGTTTGAATACAAAAATACAAATACATGGAATTAAAGACTCATTGAGAATTGGCAAATAGGAATAGAAATAGGTACAGGAAAATAATGTAAACGTTAGCAGGGAAGTGACTTTGTGTCATTGAAGATACGTTTTTCCATTCAGTTCCACTGAGCTGTGAAGTTGACCATGATTCCTTCTACCAAAAAACAGTCATGGGATTAATTGTCCACCTGAGAGACTGACACTAAGTCTGAATTCTACCCCCTGAAATGCAGTCTGTGTATGCGACACTTGCCGAGCCTTTTCTTGACATCATCAACCACTGAGAGGAGCCTGCAGGCCTGCATGGTATGAAGTAACTGAATCACAATCAAACCATTTCCCAAGGTAGCTTATTGAAAAATTTAAAAGGGCAGAGTTATTTAAAGAGCTAAACACAGTCAAGACTAAATTCAAATGAGGAAACTGAAAACCTTTCAGAGCCCTTTTTACAACCTTGCTGAAGAACAGATTTGCCCTTCTGCAGAGAGCCGAATAGACATCAGAGAAGGGAGGAGTATGACAGGATCTCCTCTCCCACGAGGCCAGAGTGGACACCTACCTCGCCTCATGTCTGCCTCCATTTTACAATTGGTCATTGCATAAAATCAAAGTTGCTGCATTTTTCAATGTCATAGCTATAATTTCAAGTTATTATTAGAGATCTCTTGAGCTAATTAAGAATAATCTGTAGAGAAAAGAGAAGTAATTTTATAAAACAACCTGTGATTTTTAACTTGTTAGACTGACAAATCTCTAGTGAATATATTGTTCATAAATGTTCGTGTTCTTAGCAGGATAACTTATAGTTTAGTGACTAAGGACCTTAATCCATGCTACGTTGTTCATGTTCTTGTTCAGGCTGAGCTCTCATCCTCAAGTTTTTTTAAATCCCTTTAGAATCTCATCAAAGCATCTGTAACCTACATATTCCACCATCTTCTTATCCATTTCCCTCCCAAATGAAAATTGTGTTAAATAATACTGATCTGATACTTACCTAGGAAAATGTTTCTGTATTGTTCTTTTTTTCCTCTAGCTCACTGAACTGTAGCTCACTAATGCTGAACGTCACAATACAAGTTAGCTATATGTACATGATCAGTGGCCTTATACTATGTAGTACAGCAGAAAGAATACTTTCTACATAGTGACTTTGTTACACATTAGATACGTCTGTAACTATAACTGGATATCAGTGAGTATCCCTTGCTGCTTTGTGTCCTTATGGAGCTCTGTGTCTTAAGGGTGCATGTTAGAATATGAACAGCAGTTTATACTTCTGGGTTGAATTCATTGTGATTTTTCTTCTAACATCTTTCACTTTTTAGCTACTTGGTGTCATATTCACACTTTGGTCAGCATAGGTTCTCTGAAACCATTCATTTTAGTAAAGCTCTTGACATTCATGTGAGACTTAGGTAATCAAGATTGGATAATAAAGCCTGAACAAAACTACACAGGTATGCCACCTCACGTGTTTGGAAAGTTACCGACAAAAAATAAATATCAGTATTGCTGTGTTCTACAAGAAATATGCATCTGAAAGCCAAGTTCCAGAAATGGGCCTGTTTCTACTCATTAATGGCTTTACTGAAATCTGATCACTAAATTTGTATCAGTACTACATGAGTTAAAATCTGATAACTAAATTTGTATCAGTACTAAGTGAGCAATGATTACAAAGGTTTAAGAGGGCAGGATTAGAATTAGAAGCAGAGGTACATAGAATGAAAATGAAATGAATATCAGTCAGTAATGACACCCTCCTCCAAATTTTACATTGGGTAGTAGCAGTGAGGATACATGCTACCTCATATAGTGCATCATAACATTTTCACATCACCATCAAGACCTCAGTTAGTGTAATATAAAATAAGCAAGAAAATAAGTAAGTCCCTCAAAAAAAAAAAAAATCACATATCTCTATAAACCAAGATAAGGGGAGATCTCTAAGGGAGATGGAAAACTGAGGTACCTGTGGTATCATTTCCCCAGTCGTGTTAGGCTGATGTGAAGAGGAAAGAAACAAACTGTTCTCCATTGAGAATCAGGCAAGAAATAACTGGGTTGCATTGCAGCACAGGAGAATTAGGTTAGACATCAAGAAAAGCTCACTGATGGTAATCTGAGTTAAACCCTGTGCAGGTTACCTTGGTGTCACAGTTTAACACCAGCCAGCAACTGAGTACCATGCAGCTGCTTGCTCACTCCAAAGTTTTGAGATCTCCACCACTGTAGGTTTTAAAAATCAGCTTACACAGATCTATGACAACCCCCCCAGAAAAACCCAGACTAGTAGGAGTAGCTGATTTTTATCTGAAAATGGAAATGGCTTAGGTGATTTGCTACGGTTCTTTTTATGATTTATAAATACAGAGTCAATTCTCAAAATGTAACATCTCCCAGCCAGTGGATTTGGCATTGGAAGTCAGCCACTTTTATAACATCTTAGTGCCAGGAGCCATTGCTGCACTAGGAGTAGGGAGTAAGTATAAAAACTATCCCAGAGGGGTACTTCTTGGGTCAGCTGTATTCACACAGCTTTGTCTCTGTGTCTGAAAAAAAAAACAATGATCATGTATAAAAGTTTTGCAATGCTGGAGGCCCATTGAAGCAGCATGCAATGTGGATTCACCTATATGGATGCTGGAGGGTTGGCATGTAAACATAATATGCTGTATATCACTGAGAGTAGAGATTAAACATGATTTCAGTTCACATGAGCACAGACCCACTCAGAAACTGTGTGAATTAAAATTTTCATCTAAAAACTCTTCTATTATCCGCTCTACTTTGACTCAGTCTGCAGCTTGCCTCTTACTAAAGTGAGGTTCACTCCGTCAGTCATTAACGAAACTTTCATTGGATTATTTTGATTGAAACAAAAAGAAAATCATTATGTTAGTGTGTTTCAATTCTTCATGGATAGCTGCTTGAAAGGGCTGCATTTCCACATTTTAGTTGTTTGCTTTTTGTCAGAATCTCCAGATGAATGGCCTCAGGTCCTGGTGATTTACTGCTTACAGCTTTCTCACTTTGCTCCGTAATTTCCTCCTTAGATAATTTCAGTTTCTGTCCACAGAGACTGAACACTCTGTGTGTGATTTCTTGTGTAAATCATCTTTTGAATATGACTTTCCATTTCTTTCCACAGTAAAAGCTGTGAGAAAAGACATTCTGCTTTCCTTTAATTGCTTCACTTTCCTATTTGTAATCATAGCTAACATTAGGTTATTGCTTGTGATGGAAATAGGTGGCTGGTCTGCAATTCCTGTGGCACACAGTAGAACTCATTGGGCCTGATTCTGCTCTCATGTAAGCTTCCGATTACTTTACAGTTGATAAGTTCAAATAATTACTTATGATTCTTAAAGATGTAAATGGAAATTTGGGTCCAATTTTTTAGTGTAATCACTTTTTTTCTTCCTCCCCATCCCTTTGGAATTTTTCACTTACCCTTGCTGGAAGGATTAAATTTTTTTTGTGCAGGTGTACATTATTTTTGCAAAACGAGCTGTATTCTTTCTAGTGGAGTATCTAGGAGTGTTTCTAAGATTTTTTAAGGCATTTAAACGATGAAAGTCTGAATTCCATGACTTGCACTCATAATGTCCAGGATAACTCCAAAAACAGCTGGTTTTCTCCAGCATAAATTAGTCTGCAATACTAGTTTTATGCTGCTATGGTATGACTGCTTTCAGTGCTAAGGATAGTGTGGCTATACACTATACAGATGTGTAGACAAACCCTAAGAACCAGTGTTTCTCTTCTTGTCAATGTTACTTGCTAATTGAGTAATTTATAGACAGTCCATATGTGCAGACTGAGGCGTATTATAGCTCAGTAGCTGAGCATTCAGGCACATGAACCTGGGTCTCTTGCACCTTTCCCAGGTAAGTGTGCTGACAGGATCTCATCTCTCTGACCCAAACGCTGCTTTCATGCAAATGTTGAAAATAAGCACATTTTGAAACCATAGGACAAGCAGTTTCTTCAAAGATAACTAAAAATACCCTGCACCTCAAAATCAGCCTCCAATGCCGCATTTGAGAACATCAGCTAACATCACTGATTGGCTCATGTGAACTAACTACTGCTATTGCATTTTTCATATTGCATACTAGCCAAATGTTCAGAATAGCTCAGAGACTGATTTCAAGGAGCTCAGCATCTACAGTTGATGTGTTTTCAGTGTGTTTTCAGAAGTGTTCCCTGCCAGTTTGACATTGTGGTGGGTTGAGCTTGGCTGGTGGCGAGGTGCCCACCAAGCCACTCTGTCACTCCCCCTTCTCAGTACAACTGGAGAGAAAATTACAACTAAAAGCTTGTGAGTAAAAGCTAGTGAGTAAAAGCTAGTAACCATAAAGTACATAGTTATATCAGCAAGAGTACATTCTCTGGAAGGATGGGGTATCTTGTGCCAAATATAACCCAATTTAGGATTGTTTAAAAGGCAAATGGCTGAACTTTGCCTCTATGCTTTTGAAACGTTTAGGCAGTGTTCTAGCCCTGGCATAGTTAACATGCTTGCAAAGCCACACTAAATTCTAGATGTAATTTGTTTTAATAGAAGATAGAAATTAGTTCAGGCTGCAGATTTAGATTCAAATCTAAGCAACCCCAAAATCTGGATATTTAAATTTAGATGACAATTCAGTCCATTTTGGCATTGTAGGCCATTTGCAACATACTGATCCAACCATAGATTTTGATTTTTATATTCACCACAGTGATATTTGGGGATCAGTCATGATTTTTAGTTCATACTGGGTTTATTTTCTGCAGTGTTGAGAGGTGGGGGGATGAATCATTTCAGCAAGTGCTTGAGTAATTTTGGGGAAAAATGGCAAGTTATCTAACTAATCCTACTAAATAAATGGTTATCTAAATAATACATATACAGGATAAATAGTAATAACATTACGGAAAACATGGTACATGCACAAATGCAGTGTTAAATACAGTCACAGATATATTTTATACTTTCCTGTACAAGATGTGTGCCAGTACAAAATGAGAATGGATTTTTAAAATGGATCGTTCCATTCCTCCAAGGAAAACACTAGTTTAAATTCAAATTACAGTTTAGGCTTAATGTTTTCCTTCTCTTAGTGTCAAAGAATAAAGGGGAATTTAAAATTCCCTAACCTGACAAACAAATCCAAACTTCCTTCGCAAAATTGCAACATTACAGAAAAGTTGAATGTTTACACAATGTTTCATTTTGTTCCCACACACTGAGGTGGCTTATTGGCAACCGTGCTACCGTCATGTTGTGATTGGTTTGAAACAATTCAAGTGAGTGCTCTTGAGCTGAGGTACCACATTCAGATGCACTTCATTAACCTGAGAGTTTAAAACCCATTGCAAATAAGGCTTGAAATACTTCAGTAGCCTCTGTGGATGGCACAGGATAAATGTGTTATCTAATACATATGCATGGTGATATACAGCTGTCAAATTTAATACACAGTAGTTTAAAATCTTTAAAGTCTTTCAGTAGTGTTATTTTAATCTGAAATATTTTAAAGGTGAGTTTTGAAAGGTAAAATGCATTTCTGGCCAGACATTTTCTGAAGTCCAGCATGTTGTTCTATTGTTACAAGAATAGTTTATAACTAGTGCTGCTGACTGAAACTTAAGTA
This sequence comes from Pezoporus flaviventris, assembly GCF_033815535.1. NCBI lineage: Eukaryota > Metazoa > Chordata > Aves > Psittaciformes > Psittacidae > Pezoporus > Pezoporus flaviventris. The sequence goes on from NW_026892549.1 coordinate 39,216,741, forward strand.
TTGACAAAAGATGAAATTTGAGGTCACATACATTGTAATTTTTAATCAGTAAAGCAATTTTTGTTTTTTTCATTCCCCGCCTCCCACTGCAACTGAAAGGGCTGAAATGTATGCAGTTGTAGCAACTGTAAAACTGAAAGAGCTCCTTAGTACCTTGTAAAGCTTTGTCCCGTCTGTGAAAAAAAAGCCAAGATATAGTTGTTTAAACAGAAATCTATGACTGAAATTTAGATATCAGATTATTTCATTTATGAGTAGAAATACCACTGCCATTAATTGTATTTTCAGAAAGGTTGTGAGGGGGTTGGAGAGTAATGGTATAATGGCTGAGGCATGTTTGGATAATTTGACAATCCTGGTTTTAATCCAAGTTTTAGGACCAAGAGCTTATCAAATAAAATCTGTGAACCTCAGGTTTTTATCCATCAAATGAAATTGGTAGTATATTTCTTTGCTTTTGTGTAGTTAAGGATTTTTTTAAGGATTTTTTTCTGTCTGGGTGGACTTTTACTGTAGAAAAGATCCATTGACTTCAAAGGCCTGCCAACAAGGATCAGGGCCTACAGAGGGGTTTTATGATACTTTAATTAGCATTAATGAGAGCAAGAATTGGCCTTTAATATTTTTCTGGTGACATAATGTGATGGCAAAATAATAATAGATAGACAAAGAATCTAAGAACTTTTACTCCTTGCTCTGTGCTTAACCCAAATGGCTTTAGGAGAACACAAAGCCGTGTGTTTCACTTCTTCCTCATCTGTCAGATTTTGAGTGCCTAAGTTTGAATTCTGTGAAAACAGCTTTTCACAGCCCTGGGGGGGGGGGAATCATGTAAAATCTTGTCAAATTAATTTTAATACATTACTTTGATTTCATAGAATTCTTATAAACTCATTTTACACATATGCACATATCCACAAATTTTTAATGACAAATTCATTGTTCATAGCCTGTTACTGTGTTTAATAACATGCGCTTCCTTACAAGAGGAAATGGGTCTGGTCTGTGTTTTCTCTGAATTGATTGTATGTGCATATTTAGAAATTGGGGGAGGGGAGAAAGGGAAAATCAACAAAAAAAAAAGTGTATGTCAGTAAACCTTTTTTAAGAATGAAGAAATTATGATATTTAAACTACATATTTTCTTTTTCTTTGCTTTAGGCAGCAAACCAGTAACCAATCTTCTCCTGTGGTGCCTGATTTTCCTGACAAACAAACAAAAAAGGTAGCTCTAAGTTTATATTCTAAAATAACATCACATTATAACTTCAAATTCCTGAGTCCACAGTTCTGCAATGTGTTCATGGCTGCTTGGCGTCGCCATCTGAACATGAAACCGTTAGTGATGTTTTGAAGTCTTTGAGACAAAAGCCTGCTTGCTAAGAACTTTAGTTCTGTAGAAAGACAGGGAGGTACAGTGAATAAGAGAATCAAAAGGCTGGAAATTTGCTGCTGAGAATAAATGCTAGCTGCTCCCTGAGGTGATTTGTCTGTGCACTTCACTTTCTACAGATGTTAGAGACTCTTTTTTAGTAAGGACCTGAGGTTCTTTGGTAGCACTTTGATATCCTGCTCGAATTCAATATGTGAAATGGAGGAGTCGCTCTGTGACTTGGAGCACAGCATAGTCTTTGAAGTCTGATCCAATTTTTGCTGCTTACCATTTGATGTTGAAAGGATGAAATGGAGAAAATGTACAGTTTTTGCCAGTAACTCTGCTGAGCATATGTAAGATTAAAAAAACAAAATCCCTTGGATGATGTACTTAGAAATGTTAAGCAGATTAATACCTTCCTATAGCTTTTTTCTAAAGATACAAATTAACTATGAGAGGAAATCAGCATACAGTGCATGCTATGATTTAACTGCATGAGGAAAGGGGATAAATAAGTTAAACAGAAAAAGTAAACAAATGTTTGTGATGTGGGTGCTAAGTTGGTGTTACTGAAACCCACAGGAATCTTGTGTGACTTAAATCTAGCATTAGACGTTTCACAAAGTCGTAAAATATAAGAAGTCGCTCTCTCTGAGGTCACAACTATATCTAACCATGATTGAGTGGAATCAATACATTTCTTATGTGCCTAAACCAGCATTCTTTATTCCAGAATGATTTGGATGAGATTTCTGCTTCTCCATTTATTCGAAGACACTCGTTCAAAATGAGTGTTTCACAATCAATTAGCCGGTCCTGGTCAGTTGCAGAGCATCAGTTGTCAAGTCCCTTGAGATCCCATAAGAAAGGAGGTAAGAAATATAGTAAAGTAACAGAGATCTTTCGTTTGCTATTTATAACCTACATATTGTCAGTGTGTAACTTGCTTTATATATTGATGAGGTCTTTTAACAGCCTCTTGGAAGGCAGAAAACAGAAAGCAACTAACTTTCTTCATTAAACTAACATTTTCAACCTGGAAATATAAAAAAGCCCTTAAGTACCTGAATTACATAGGCAGAAGTATGAAGATTTTTGAAATATAGTTTATGCTAAAAATGTGGTTAATAATCTCAAAATTCCCTTTTAATGACATCAAATTGACTTTCAAGAGCTTCAGCTTTCCCTTGCCTTCCAGCCTCAAAAGTGGAAAAGAGTAACGAAATCTCTCATGTTTGGCAGAATGAAAGACAACTTGTTTGTTCACACACACAAAGATTCAGTCAGCAACACAGGAAAGTCTGCAATAATTCTACAATCTATGGAATGTGGATTTTTGGTTTTATTTGCTGATACATTATTTTTGCCATGGTCAGTAAGAGTTTAAAAACTTGAAGTAAAACATTATGACATCTGTTGGGTTTTAACTGGTTCAGGTTTTAATATTACAGGAAATCATTACCTATCAGAACACTTTTCTCTGTTGTTGTTGTCATTGTGTCCTAGCAAATCTGTGAATACAGACTTTAATACTGGATCAAAAAAAGGTCCAGGTTAGATATAAGGAAGAAATTCTTTCCTGTTAGGGTGGTGAGGCACTGGAATGGGTTGCCCAGGGAGGTTGTGAATGCTCCATCCCTGGCAGTGTTCAAGGCCAGGTTGGACGAAGCCTTGAGTGACGTGGTTTAGTGTGAGGTGTCCCTGCCCATGGCAGGGGGGTTGGAACTAGATGATCTTAAGGTCCTTTCCAACCCTAACTATTCTATGGTTCTGTGATTCTATGATTCTATGAAAAAATACCTTCCATAGTTTAAGATGAGGTAGGTTGATAATATGATATCTGTAACTAGAGCCAACATATAAATGATACATTACTTTCCAAGTTATTACTGAAAATTAGTTATTTACAATTTTGTGCCATACAGTAACATTTATATTTATGTATTTAATGCGACAAATTTCATCTTGTAAGTATACAAGTATTTATGTGAATACTCAAGCCCTAATCCAGCAGTTTCTGTGTTTGAACTTTATAGAGCTCAATTAAACAACTTAAAATGTAAAGGCAAGAAGATAGGTATTTATAGGGAGATACTTCTGTTAACAGAAAATAATGCAAATTCAATGTTTTTAGTCTGCTACACAGCCATAAAGTGTTTTCGGTGCTAAAAACAGAAGAGTATGTAAACACAGCAGGTAGAGAAATCCATTATTCTCCCTTCACGCGTTTCTGTCCATATGGGTTTTGAATCCATAGTGTGGGACTGCAGGGGATGTGTGCATTACTATCTTAAATTATTACATGTTAAACAATAAACCTGTCAAATAGAAATATCTTCATTGCAGCAAATCCTCTTGAGGAAAGCAGTCTGGGCCCAAATCTGTCATCCTTTCTCTCAGCAGATATTGTACGTTACCCTGCAACTAGTCTTCTTGAAATCAAAGACATTGTGTCTAAGGTAAAACAATTAGAGTAAAACTGGCAGAATTACACCCTTAGGAAAAATGTGATTCAGAGCCATTACCCAGTAATTTGAAGACTTAAAAATGTGAAGTGATATAAGAATAGACTTTGAAGAAGAAATAAATGCAACATTGATTTGAACTATTTAAGAAACATGTATGGGTAAATGAATAAGCATGCAAATACAGAAAAGTAAGGAATTTCCTAGGTAAGCATGAAGATACTCAGATAGATGATCATATAAATCACACTTCAATGATTAACTATTAAGGAAATAAACCTGCTTGAAGAATAATAGCTTCCTTGGGTGCTTTTAAAAGCATAGCTTGCATTCAGAAATTCAGATGCTTTCACAGTCTGTATTCAGCCTTATTGTGTGAAGTATACTTTTTTAAGAAGAGGTTATTGTTAGACCTATTGTGAAAACTAAATGAAACAGCAAATACCTTTTGGAATAAGAACTCATGTATAAAATACATGTGCTTTATAATGTACTGCTATGCTATATAAGCTGTTATTCACGCACAAAAAAGCTGTCCACTAGGTGGTCCAAACAATGTGAAGACAGTTATTTTTCATAGTGAGACTTTATTCTGCAATGTTATAGATTGATTTTGAATTCTCTTTTAAGTTACATTACAGGCAGACTAGTCTGCAGCCTGGTGGTAGTGCTGTGGACCTGGAACACAGGCCAATGGGGAAGGGAATGTGTCAGGTTTTTGCACTGGTCTGTGACCCGCTTATGAAGCAGTGATGTTTGCTGAAGGAGGGAGTCTGCATCCAGGCTTAAACACAGAAGGAAGGACAGGCTGCGCACTTGTCTCGAGGCCTTAGTAGGTGAGGCTCTAGTGCAGTCAAGGAGGGACAGAACACAAAAGGGAAAAAATGATTGAGTTTACATGTTTTTGTGTTATTCAAGCAGACTATTCACTCACATCTCGTTATCCAGCTAATAGCACGGACTGCCTGTTGTCAGCAGAAGATTGGCAAAGGAAAAATAGACTGAAATTTCCACGAAGATCCTGCAAATCTGTACTCTGTAATTAATGCAGAAAGAAAACCCTCTTTTTCACTTCAAAAGCCTTTACACTGGGTCATAGAAAGACTGAGCAGTATGGCCAAACTGCACGCAGCACAGGTTAAGTGGTGGGGCAGGACTACTAGCAAAGTCAAGAATCTCTCCAGTGTCTTCTCTATGACACACTGCCTGGGCAGAGAGGACAAGCAAATAGTAACAGTTAAGCCAGAAGTTAACTATTTTAGTCACAATAAAGTAGTACTAAAAGAATAAAAATAATACAATATTCTGAGGCCAAGTAGTGGTATTCCCTTAGATGAGATAGTCAGAATATTTGAAATTATTAATGAGAAGTGAGTGCTTCATTGGTCAATTACCAATATAACTTGTAACTTTGCCTCAGAAGTATGACAGATTTCCTGAGATGCAAAGGAAACATGTTTGTAAAAAGAAAGCTAATAGTATCTCTGCATTGACCAGAGGATGACATAATTCTTCATGTTAACAGAGACACTTTGAACAAGTAAGAAAATGCACAGTATGTCTCTGGCCATGGGCATTCTCATGTGGGAGAACAATACATGCCTTCTGATGATGTTTCATATAGGCCTTGCAACTCACAGTGTTGTCTGCAGCATTGGAATTTTGTGAGAGGTAATGAAATTTGCCACAGTTCTGAGAGATCTGGAATTATGCAAACTGTACAGAGTCACAGTCTGTGACTGAGGTAGTGAAACTTGCGCTGTAGTTGTAAAAGTCAGTTGGCCATTTCCAATATAACCTTCAATTTCTTAATTTGTTATGTTCTCAGAAACTAGTAGAAATTAGGGCCTGGTGTGTTTCAAGCTGGAGTCCCACTTGTCAGTGACTGGGAATGGTTTCCTTGCAATATGTCCTTTTTATGTTGCTCGTTTTTCTCTTCCTTTCTGGTAAAGCTATCATAAAAATGTGATTTGTAGGTGTAGCTGTGTTGGGTTTGGAGGAACATGTGAAAGTGATCCCTGTTTTTCACACTGATGAAGGGCAAGTAGATATTTAAATGTGTTAAGTTATTGATGGATGGGGAGGAAGGCTGCTGCCCACCTCCGATGCTACTATGAACAATTTTTAGTAAGGGGCATTATGGGCATGGGAGACATTATTCCCAAAAAGTTACCCTGTGGTTGTCATCACATGAATGATATTTACAGGTTCATCATCATAAACAGGAAATTTCAAATAATGATTACTTCATTAACTGTTATGGCTTAACTCCAGTTTTGATGAAGCGATCCAACTTTAATTCTATCAGACCATAATCATGTCAAAACGCTCAAACCACAGAGAATATACTTAGGTGATTAGTCTTTGCTTCAGAGTTGAGCTTTCTTTGATCAGACTTTGCTTTTGGAAGTACTCTAAGTTGCCTCGGTCTCAGCTGTATAGTCTTGGTTCAGTATCTTGCACTTGCAAGTGAAAGGTGCTTAAATATAGGGAACTCTCTTATTCCATAGTAGTTGAACATCATAGCATAATTGAACTCTGATTTCATTTAATTCATATTTGTACACTGTTTTAAAAAAAGATAACAGCTATGGCAAAGCTATTATCATTATTAATTTGGAAATGGGAGAGCTTTTTATCCTTCGATTCATAGAAAGTCAGTATCCCAGTGTGACTGTAATAGATACAGTAAAGAACAGGCAGTATCTCACACAAAATGTGGTATCGAGATTGGGATGCCTTGTAACCAAAGATGCCACTTCTTTTCCTGAGTGTGAGAACAAAATCAATCCAAGGCATTCAGCTGTTTCTCTCTATGTAACTCAGCTTCCTATTTGATTCCATCATAGCAAACCTTCCTTTCTAAATGAAAAACAAATCTGTGATATAGTGTGAAATGCTGCATGGGCTTTCAACTAGTTGTCATTGGAAGATGGGATGATACTGACACATGGATGCCATTAATTTCAGAATCCTATCATTCAGAATAAGTGAAAGAATTTGTAATCTATTTAAAATTATTTTTAGTTGTTTAATCAGGAGTTTTGTTTCATCATTTTTAAGCCCCCCACTGAGACTAATTTTACAATGAAGGAATATAAATCATTAAAAACTTGACTGTAGTCAGTAGAATCATAACAGTGAGCAGAACTGGGTCTCTTGGTTATAAAAAGTTGACACTAAAAATTCCCTACATATCTGAAAGCCATGGCTTTGGGGGTAGAGGATTTTGTTTTGGCATTCTTTTGAGTGGGTGGGTGAGGTTTGAAATGGTCATTCTTTTGCAAATAAAATAGCATGATATTGAGATAGTCTGAATGTTACAGGAAACACTGGAAAGGCCAAGGTAGCATTACATAGTATGATCTGATTGTACCGAGCATGCTGTAGCTATGGCAAGGCCTATGAGATCTCCACAATATTCTCCTACTATGTACCACACTATAGTAGAGGAATTACAATTAGCCATGTTGCAGTTGAAGCCTCAGGCAAAGGAGTTGCTGATGTGGCATGTTGTATAATAAATTTCCATTGAAAGGATCCTCCTTACAGTATTGTTTTGTGGCTGTTGAGCCAAAATCTGACTGCACATGACCAGGAGAAAAAGTATCTTTTATTTTCTTTTTTTCTTTAGAGGAGTATCACTGGATTGCTGACCTCTTCACACCTGGTATAAATGCTGGCCTTTAGGCTTAGTAAACAGAAATCATGTTTCCAAATCATTCTTTTTACCTTACGTATGTATAAGTAGAAATCATAGGAAGAAGATATTTTTTAGGATGTCTCTTGTGAAAATAAGTTGAAAATAAAGCTATGTCTCAAAGCCGTCATTACTGTTTGTATGTGAGGCTGCATTGTAGGCAGATGGATTTTGCTGGTGCAAGTAAACCTGTTACTGTACATTTCATTGTATGTGGTGGGACCCTGCAGAAGGCCACAGGGGGGACCATCACCTCCCATCCTGTGGAAAGCCTGAGTTCCCACTGTCTGGATTTGTGCTGGGCAGGAGCCTGTTAGCTTCACTAGCTGTTAGGGTGAAAAGTACAGTAACTCTGTTTCAGTATTGCAGTTCTGCGCCATATAGTTCCAATGTGGACTCAGAAAATCTGACTGCAAACTAAGTGAAGTCAGCTGAACTTCTCTCGGCCCTATGTAGTTTCCAGTTGAGACTTATACTGATGATGTTTGTATTCTGAACTGGTTCACCCATAGACACTTTTTGTTAAAGCTTTTGTTACTCCCTGATGGCATGATTTGCACACTAAGTTTTACAGACCAACAAATCGGAAAAGAAATTGGGCTGTTCTTGAGTTTTTCTTTACTGCTCAGCTTCTTAATTGTTTTTCCCCTCCAATAGACAAAGACACAAACAGTGACAAGTGATAAATACAAGCTTTCATTTGTTAAACACATGTTAGCTCTGTGTTTAGCCCTAGGCAGTGAATTTCATTATAGGCTGGTTTACTTCTGGATTGGTTATTGTGATTGCTTCCAATGCAAAAAGATTTGACCTGCAGCCATGACTGATTAGTATCAGAGGTGAGAGATAAAATAAGATGCAAGTAAACTGCGCAGATAAATTGCAGTAAAGTTCTCCAGGGACAGCTCAGTACTTGTTCTTTATAAAACAAGTTGAAATTCAGCTCATAATGGCTGCATTGCAATAAAAAGAGACTGCAAATCTCTCTTATTGAAATACTGAAAAATAATAGTAAGAAATATGAGATATTTAATGAAGTTGTATAACATATACACAATATATGCTGTGTCAAAAAGAATTAATAGAGGTTCAGTTTCTCTTCTTAACACCTAATGTCTACTGCACCGTGTATTGCACATAATGTCTGCCACAGTCTTTCTGATCCAAGCTGCAGTTCACCTGTTCTTTCTCTCTTCATTTTCTATCCATGACATACAGGTTGGTCTTAGCTCTTCTTTTTGCCATGTCTTTGTTAGTAGTTAAGCTTTTCATCCTGCAGTACTTCACCATTCTGTTGTTATTGCTTGAAATTTCTCTAAGTATTCTCCCACAGCCTTATTTTTATTATTTTGCCTCAGTCACTAGTGCTCTGAACCAGCAGTGTATCTCAGACAACTGGTCTACTCAGGCAAATAGTGTGATTCCTATTCTGTTCTAAAAAACTGCACTGATCTATCTAAGTAAACTTTGTTAGAAAAAGTACGGTAGGTAAAGGGCTTTGAGGGTGCACACAAGGTTCTATCCTAAGAGAATAGCTATAATAATATTTTCCTAAATTATATTTTGTGTTTTGCAGAGAAAGAGACAATTCAGAGTATTTGTAACATTTCCCCTCTATCAGAAGACTTTTGAGAGTGTCTTTATTTTAAGTTATTTTGTAAGAAAAAGGCTAAGCAGGTAATCATTGACTTTGATAGAGTTAAGATTTCATCTGCTAGTTGTATGTTACCAAATGATTTCTGGTTCTTTGCTGATATTTAATAATATGAATTCAATCTGATGAATCCACCACAGTTAACTAGTAATAGCTGGATTTCACAGATACAGTTTGACAAACAGCTATTCCATTCAAGAAGTCATGAACTAGCTGTGGTGTATTTGGGTGGAAAGAAATTATTCTATATGAGTTATTCATTAGCTCTGCTCATGACAATGGTTGTATTCCTTGGCTTTCCATCATTACTTCTCTCTACTCAGTGAAAGTATTTTATATTTTAATTCTCTCATGGATAACCTCGGTTGATCATAATGGTTAAATGGAACACAGCAACAGCAAATACTAGTTTGTAGCAGTAATTACGAGCTTGTGAAGACCATTTCTGTCCACCGGCAAGAATAACCTTCCTTGAGGATCTTCCTTGCATATGGAGAGAATTATCAGGAGCCAGTTGTGCTCATGCTTTGTCTGATGTGGCAGTGCACCAGAAAAAAATAATGCCACATTCCCATCTTCCCTGCTTATAACACCTTTCCTCTAAGGAAAGGTAACAATACCAGTCATGGGAAGTATTGATGTTGCTGCCAATGGGAGAAAGAGAAGCTGCTTTCCTATGAGCGCTCAGGCAGGCAATGAGTGTAGCTTAGCCATATGAAAGAACAGTTTTATGAATTCTAGTTTGTTTTTTTTCTTGTTTTGTTTTTTTTTTTTTTCCTAAAAATATCTTGGTACCCATTCTTTATCTTTAAGGTTTATCCTGACTTGTACAAATCTGTATTTTATGTAGAAGCATAAGCAATGAGGAGTGTAAGAAGGCAGGGAACACAACTATATAATTACCAAGTATCACCTCTTGCTTGCTGTGTTGGTCTGTCCTAGCACCCAGGCTAAGTCTAAAGGGAAGAATGCAGAGATAGCTACACAAGCTGAACAGCATCAAGAATATCCATGGAAGACTCGGTCATCTTTAACGTGTCCTTCTTTATTTGACTCTCTTACATTTTATTAGGAACCAAATAGAGTATGTGTGATTGCCTGCTATGTAGGTTGGAGAGCTATACCAGCTCTTTACCTTCAGCTGCAGCTAATTGTTTTCTCTGTAAGCTAGGAAGTACATTTTTTGTTCTTTGTCCATGGCCTTATGAGTATAGTACTATTCTTGGGACTCTCTCTCACCAGTGTGCTTATGTTTCCCTCATGCAGACAAATGCTAAAGTCACATTCAAAATAAGGAAGAAAATATTACATTGTTCCAGCCCCTTTTTGTAGTTTTGGGATTTGCAGACACCAAAAATGCCCTCCAGCAAAGTGGTGCAATTGTTTTTTTCTACATTCTTTAATGCTGTTCTTTACTGCATATTCTTAGTTACAATAAAGAGCATGACTATCAAATGAATAACAGTAAGCTTGTGGGGTTTAAAAGGCTTATTTGTGGGGAAAAAAATATTTGCTGCAGCTCTACTAAAAACCTGAGCTAATTTGAGTAGCAGCATACATGAGTGTAGTTTTAGAGATTCAGAACAATTAGCTGCTATAGTTAAAAACTGGTAAAAAAGGATACTTGTGTAACAAAAATCTATGAGCTCTTGATTTTTTTTCAGAGACAGGTTAATATATATGAAGTTCAGAGCTACACTGTGTTTCCCCTAATCTCCCAAAAGGACACAGGTATAAGATTCCGGTTTGGGCTCACCGCTCATATTTTGCTCATCAGACTTAAAGTGGTATCAGTTTCTTTCATCTGTTGTTGTTCATGTGTTTCCAATTAATTTTTCATTCATAAGAAACTGATAAATTGGAAGTAGTACTGCTCTTAATCTCCTCACGAGGATATCCCCCTTACAATGGTATTCAGAACAGCTGTTAGGTCAAGTCTTTAGTATATATCAGTTTTCTTTGTGCTGTATCAAGCTCATGCTTTGTGCCTTTTGATCATTGATTTAAGGCCCAAGAAGGGTGAATTCCTCAGCTTCATATCCAAAGGGTCTTAACTGCTTTAGAAGAATGAAATTTTACATTAGTGGATTAGATATTTTTATTTGCAAACTGCAATCTGTTTTAAAACTCCCTGGAAAGAACGTAGTCATCACAGGCAGCCACAGGCAGCCACATCTCAAGGCACTGCAAATGAAGCAGGTTATTCATTATCACATTTCAGCAGCAGCAGCAACTTGCAGCCCTAAACTATTTAACTCAAAGATTGCCTACATGGTAGTACCACACAGCACAAGCTAATCATTGACACACATTTAAGAAAATCACCATTAATTCACAAAACTCCCTCTTTCCACCCACAAATAAACATGCATAAACAGAAAAGCAGCATCAGTCACTTTGCAGCTTAAATTCCGTAAGTTATTTGTAGAACTATAGTGGTTCCTGGTGTGACTTGCGAGGATGGGCATTGGCTTCTTCAGCTTACCTCTAACTGCTCTTTTTTTAAAAAAGAAAAAAAAACAGAAAGAAATAAAAAAGAGATGTAGGAAAAAGGGAAAAGAACCAGCCTAACCTTTTCTTGGAGAGGAAATGTATCAATAAGGCAGAAGACACTGTCCATGGCAGATGAAACCACGCAGAACTTCACATACAGCGAAAACAAGTAAGCAACATAGATAGACAACACTGAGTAAAGAAGTCAAAAGTGGAGTGGAGAAGGAATGTATCATCAAAGAAGGAAACCTTTGCAGGGAAGCAGGATGGATAAAGGAGGAAGAAGAGCATAAGAAGAAAAAGTGATTAAAAAAATGGCATTTAGTTTGAATAATCACAGAACACTTGGTAGCCTTAGCAGTGAACTGTACTACTGCTTTCTATAGCATTGCTTTTCTTGTATCTAGTTGCTGAAGTTGTTCAGGGAAGAGTTTAGCCTTAGAGCATTTGAAAGGAGTATGTCACTGTATTGCTGTAGGAGAGGTATACTTTATGCTCTGTTTTGAAAGATGGACTCTTTTTGAAGGTTAATACTTAGGGAGCTATTTTCTTCGCAGTAGTGCCCATATCAATGCATCATTAGCTTGCAACATTTTACATCATTATTTTCAACACAGTTTTTCATTTATTCTTAGAATTAGTGTGGGTCTCTGAAAGGGTGGCATTAATTGGTCCAGTGGGGTGCTTAGAGTCAGGCCTATGTTCATCAACCTATGATTTTCTGCATCTTGTCTACCTTCCAGATGTACTGGAATTTTAACAAGAGTTCTAAGTAAGTTCATATTATAAAGCTTCTTGTCATGGCTAGTTATCTTCTCTTGAAGTCCTATGACTATGCAGGGTCATCTGAAGCAGGACAAGATATGCCTTGCTTTCTGGACATAATTATTTGAGTCAAACAGGTTTCATCTGAATTGATAGTTGCTTCTGAGAACCAGGGCCAGATTAATTCTTTGAGTTGGCAGGCAGTATCTGTGTTTAAGGCATGCGTTCATTAGTGGGGCTTTTATCCTTTGTTGCTGGAAGAGGAAGTGTGTCCCAGATTGGTGTCTGGTTAGTCGTTGTAGCCAATGAAGAAATAAGACAAGACGACTTTGGAAGAAAACATATTTTTGTGTTCTTGCTTTTGCTCCTTTAAAAAAGGAAAGAAGTCGAAGATAATGTGCATATTCCCTCAGTAATGTCAAATAACTTCTCCAAATAAGAATTCTCAGCAATAAAACCATCATTGGCTGCCTTTGGATTTGCAGTTCCATTTACTGTAGTCAGAAAAAGCCGAACTCGGTAGAGCAAACATGCTTAAAGAAGTGTGAGAAGGATAAAACTGAGCCAAAGAAAGCTTGTAGGGGTTTTCTAACGTGGATGTACTGTATTTTTAGTGAAGGGTAGAGACACGTAAATTTGGGTTGACTGGAGGAACATTACTACCAGGGAAGTAATAAACAAACATTACATTTTTAGTAGAACTTTGAGTCAGCTTATTAAGAGTTTCCAAAGTCTGTGATTTTTAGGCAGAAGAACTAGAACTATATTTGGGTGGAATAATCAAACTGTAGAAAAATACAGTTTCCAAAGCATTCAGTAACTCCCTAAATGGCCTTTACTTCCTGGTGAGTGTTTCGAATTTTGCCTTGGCAACCTGGCTGCTAAGTTTGATGCTCGAGAGGTAGCTGAGTTCTGAAAATTGTCACTGGTACCTATGATCTGTAGGAGACCTGAGACTGTGAAAGAGACTGTGTCCACCGTTCCCTTTGCAAGCTGACTGCAAGACTGCAGACACTCTGCTGGTGCATGTCCCATGCCTCGTAACCTCTGAAGAGATGTAGCAGGGAAAGATGTACCTGTGTCTACAGAGGCTTCTCCAGTTCAATGTCAATAACTGAAACTGGAAAAAAGGAGAGTATATGGGAGAGAGTTGTTCTTATTTTCTCAAGGACTGCAGCCTTTTATCTCAGTGGCTTTTATTCAGGTTTGTTCTACTCTGCCTTAGAATGATTCCTATCCTGAGACAAGTAGGAACGCAGACACAGAGTTGGCTCTGCATACAGCAGGCAGGCCTTCTATGCTAGCAGTGTTCTCTGAAGAGGCCTCAGGGCAACTGTAATTTGGGCCTATTATGTTCAACTTTGTCATGCATTCTCATGCTCCATCGTGAATAAGCATGGCTGGTCTGTAAATCTAGCCCACTGTATCTGGATTACATTTGTTAAACTAATGCTTGGGGTTTTGTCTGGCTTTATTCATACCAACACCAGAACACTGAGTAAGAAGAGCAAATCAGAAACAAAAAAACACAAACATTTAAAAATATTGCTCCCACAGATTGGAGTCCCAAGTGTGGTTTATATAAACAATTTGAATTGTGGCTGGATTTTTGACCAGATTCTTTCCCCTGAAGGACCTTTTGAAACAAAAACAAACTGAGCAAAACAAGTTTTGGTGGGATGGGCCTGTGCCTGTTTTCATGTAAGCTGATGACAAAGCTCAGAGCGGGAAAGCAACAGCGTGCTGGTATCTGGTGTACATTGTGTTCTGCGTGTTCCCAGTTGACTCGCCAAGAGTGATCTAGAACTGAAACAAGGCCCTGTTTTTGCTAGGACACAAGGAAAGAAGTCATCACTAATCTAAAACAGTTTAGCTGCTTGAAAACAATAGGCTTTGTTAGTATGATATCCTGGTTGTGCCTTATTCTCATGTGAATGTGCAGCCTGTGATGCTGGGTCAGGAGAGTGAGAGCTTTTGAGAACTGTCCTTTCGCTTGTATGGCACATGAAAGTAGTCTGTATTCTGTCACTATGCCCTCTATCTGCTTCAGTTTGGGTATAAAACGTCACGGAGGAGATGAGGAAGTGGCTGGCTTCAGCATTTGTCTACTGGGAAAACTGACTAGCCACAAGAGTCTGGAATAAGTTGTAGTCCACCCAGCTGTTCAGCATGACTACACCATCACGCAAAGCCTACAGAGTTCATCTGGCACTTGCAAAGGTGCTTACAAAGCTGTTTCCAGTGGGATAGTCCAAGATTATTTTCATGTGAATGTGCCATGTGTCATGGGATTCCAGGGAAGGAGGCAGGAGGTTTCCATATCCTAGTGATGAAAAAAAAAAAAAAAGGAAGGTGAGGCAAAGATTTGCTTGTAATAGTTGCTTGTATTTATTTTAATGGGGTCACTTTCATGAAATACTCTGATGCGGTTTCTGTAGGTGCTGTATCATTGAACAAAGTAAGTCTCCTATCTGGAGCAGAGGTGAAAGTGAAGTCGCACTGTGGAGTATTGTGCTTAAGTTTCAGGAAGGGAGACTGCATAGAATTGTTACAGATTTTTAATGGTATTGCTTGTCAGGGTTTGGTTTTTTTTTTAGCCTCAAATTTGAAAGCTACTCCTTTATTTCTAAACCTTCATATTTGCATCCCTTTGATATGAAATACTTGTGAACTAACTAGAGAACAGAGCTATGAGTTCAGTAGCCAAGAGATCCTTGATTTATTAACATAGAGTTTCACAGGCTTATATGCAAGATCTCCTCCTTCTGCATATAACATGCAGCAGTCAGAGGCAGAGGTTGATAATGAAGGGCCCAGTACTTCAGGGTGTAGCAGTGGTTATACACACATCTTGTTAAATTCCATAACAATCATTGCCTAAATGAGACCATTCAATGTGAGAAAAGATGGAAATACGGATTCTAAGTGACTGCTTAAAATTAGGAGTTTATAGTACAATTTGAAAAGTAAATTGGATTGAACAGTGTAGACAGCTCCATGGCTGTGAACAGACTTTCCTATTTGGTGTTTCACATTTAAGACAAAGATAATATATATCTGTGTTGTGGAACAGTACTGAGCAATAATTGTGGTATAAGTACATAAAGCATTTAAGCTGCAATAACTAACTTCTGCGTTGTCCCCTACAGTGTCGTTAAGACACTTAAGGGGGAAATTTAAATTACTTCTAAGACATTCTGTCACCTTGTTATTCTAGAGACAGTTGTGGATATACAGTTGCTGTTTGGTTAAATAATACCCTACTAATGATGCCTGTGCAAGTAACTATGAGAAAACATTTAAATTTAGTTGCATAGGAATTTCAGAATAATATTTGTGATGCATATCAGATTCGTGGAAGATTAAAGACACTGATGTGCCTTCTTTTTGGTGTATGTGTATGACTACAACCTGCAGATTTCTGTGAAACAAAAGTATTTTTAGTGTAGTCTTACGCAGGAGGGCAGCTGTAAAAAACTGAACTACAGCTGAGCTCTAGTTCAGCAGTTAGCAGTCTCATTGGAGAAATTACCATGAAGACAACTGGCCAGTTAGGCTGTATCTGCAGTTAAAAGACTGAAAATGTAACTGTACTGCAGATGTGTGCCAGCAAACCTCCTTGCTGGAAAGGTATCTCATCACAGTAAAACAGTTTTTAAAGCAGTTTGCCAGATGGACTGAATTGTTCTGGTAAAAAAAAATAGCAACATTTCTAGCTGAGGACTTTCATCAAGCCAGATGATGGTAAGAAATACATACATTGATAGTATTTGGTGGTGTAGACTAAGCCTTAAACTAAACTGTTGCTTAGAGCAAGAGCCACATGTCTTTTTCTTTTCCTTATGAAACTTCCATTACTTTTTCAGGAAGTAACCTGTGGACCTTCTTCTTGGTGTGTACCCAGGGAAGTCAGTCTCTACATAGCCATTGTATCATAGGATTAAAGAGCTCAGGCTCAGGTTTTCATTTGGTGTGAACCCTGCCAAACATGGCCTCATGTGATTATAATTAAGGAGGAATGCTCTTTTCTCTTACATGGCATTTGAATAAACACCAGTATTTAGTCCTCTAGGTTCTAAGATAACCAAAATAAAAACAAAGTGCTAGAAATACATCAGGCCGTCAGGCTGCTGGCCTGTACTCAGGGCTTAGTCAAAGACAGTGAAGAAGGTCCCACAGACTCAGTGGATTTCAGATAAGATCAGAAGAAATAAAAATGAGAGGACTGAATGGACCCAGCAGTGCCTGGTTTCCCTGCCCTTTTCTGATAATGAAGAGCAATTTCCTTTTTTTTTTTTTTTTTTTTTTTTTAACTAGAACATTCATTATTATGTGGTATTTCTCAACAGATACAGATTTTCCAGAGCTGAAAGGTAGGGAATGGATATCCCATGCAGGCACTGCACACACACTCTGGGGTATGCAATGTGATTGCAGCTGCACAGTATCTTCCCTCCACCTCTCAATCAGAGCATAGCAAGAGTCAGCCCTATTTTTTACAGCTATACTTTCTTAATTTCTTCTGGAAACTCTCAGGCATATACTTCAGCAGTATAATATAGGCAGAGAGATTTAACAGGTCTACCTACAAATATGTTGTTACGTTATTAGAGGAAGACCAAATGTAAAATGATCAGATAGGCTTTTGGTTTCAAGACTAACACATTCGTGAACCGTGTTCATTCAACAGTATGCTTCCCATGTCATCAGAAATTACTTACAGTGTGAACAGAGAGGCCAGTCCATGTATCCTCTCTGCCTGTTGTTTGTATTGATGAGTCCCATAAGTTTCTCTTTGCTTACCCGTAGTATTCAGATAAACTGAAATACACATCCACGCAAATCTATTTGTCAGCATTGTGCTATAGTGTTGGAAAAATAAGAGGTGGCAACAGTATCATCTATAAACTTGAAAACAAATCATTACATTTTCATGTCTAAGAATAATGGCAAGTGTCCTGGGTTTAGCAGTAGCAGTCATTTTCTCCTTCTTAGTAGCTGGTGCAGTGCTGTGTTTTGACTTTCAGCCTGGGAGCAGCGCTGATAACAATGATGTTTTTAGTTACTGCTCAAATGTTTAGACTGACCAAGGACTTTGTGAGCCTCATGCCTTGCCAGGGAGGAAGGGAAGCCAGGAGGAAGCTGAGACAGGACACCTGACCCAAACTGACCAAAGAGGTATTCCATACCACAGCACATCATGCCCAGGATGTAACTGAGAGTTACCCAGAAGGGCTGGTAGACTGCAGGGTTGGAGGAGGTATCGGTCGGTGTTCGGTTGGGCGGGGGGGGCGAGTTATCAGTCAGCGGGTGGTGAGGTGTTGTATTCTCTTCCCTTGTTATTTCCTTTATCATTGTTATCATTGGTGGTAGCAGTAGTGATCTGTGTTATACCTTAGTTGCTAAACTGTTCTTATCTCAACCCGTGGCAGTTGCATTCTTTTGATTCTCCTCCCCATCCCTCTTGGGGGGGGGGGTAGGAGGAAAGAAAAAAGGGAGGGGAGTGAGAGAGCGACTGCGTGATTTATGACTGACTGTGTTTAAACCACGACAGCAAGTTTTTCTAAAAAGTATAGTATTCTCCTCAGGTATTGCATCTGGAACTAGCTGAACCTGTGAAAACATTCTTCTCCCTCCAGAAATTAATTTAGTTGGTCCCTTGTAAGTACATGTTCTCTAATGGTCTTTGGTCACTTCTAATGTCATTTCTAGATACAGCTGAATCTAAAGAATTGCAGGTTTTTGGCCAATACACAATTTGTCTATATTGATCAGTTTAATGTCTGATTTTTCAAGATTTCTTCACAATTCTGGAATTTTAGCAATGCAGATATTTTCCTATTGCCCAAGGCAATAATAGATGTGGTGTGCAAACACTGCTTTAAAGAGGGCGTCTGTCAGCTGATTTACATATTTTAAAAGTATTAAGATCAAAAGTAATGAGAATTTAATCCATATGGCATGTAGAAGATAAATAGGAATATTAATACTGTATCAAATACTAATTAAAGGAAACACCAGTCCTATTTTTAAAATCTTGCATGCAGATGAAAAAGAAGTCATTGCAAAGTTAAGATCTGATTCTTAAAGAAATTAAGAATTAACAGTTTTCAGCCACAGTGAGACTGAGTTCATACGCTAGTGAGTGAATGGCTGTGTGGTACTTTATTTTCAGCTGGGGTTAAACCACAACAGCTAGGCCAAATTGTGGGTTTGTAGTACTTTGCAGTATCACAGCAGCACCCCTTTCTGTGAAGCATCTCAAATGACTCAAAAACTGAAAACTACCACCAGCTCTACTACCAACTTTGAAGATGGAAATTATCCCTCATTATCCAAGAAACTGAAATACAGATGGCTTTCAACTTGCCTACACATATGTGCCTGAAGCGGTGCTAGGCCCTTGAATAGATCAATTCATGGCAACTCTGTTGGATTTTGATTTACTCTGGTATGCAGTTTTGCAACAGTGGCTGAAGAAAATGTCATCTACTTCATGGAAAACTCTAGACAAGAGTGGTCAAGATGAATCATAAGTTTGTCATGTCCTTGCACTAGACTAGATTTTTGTATTTCACTGGTATGGAACTTATAGGTGAAAGTACCTTGGGATATGTGCTCCCAGCAGGGTAGCAAGTGCTGGAAAAACTGCATGTAGATGCACTGCAACTAGAAGCTTTAGCACAGTGTCAGCCTAACACTCCATGTAGACAAATTAGCCCCTGGCAAGACATACGAGATACATTTAGAGCATCACGATTTCTATAATCTCTAAGACTGTTGACCTTCAGTTCTCCATTAAGTCTTTGTTATAAATATTAAAGGTAGGGGATATACTTTTAGCAGGAGAGTAAGCTTGGAGTGAAGAGTTACCTTTGAAATATGAACAAAATAAACAGGGAGAGCTTAAAACAACTTTTGCCAGTACTGCAGAATCTTGTGAGAATAATCTGCATCATTTGCTGTAGCAGACTGAAGAAGACCAGAGAAAGAATTATTTTCTTCTACATTTGTAGAAGGGTATGTATATACCAAACCTTTCTGAGACACAGCTGGAGAGGGAAGTCTAAAACATTGTATCTTGTTTAGTTTTGTGTAACACTAAAATTCTGATTTTTTCCTTGTAGGTGTATGGTTCCTGTGTATTTCTATAGTAACTACAGCAAGTACTCATCATAGCAAATCTTGTCCCCTGCAGGTTGAGAGAACAGTCTGTGATCAGTGGACTATCTATCTGCTTCAGGTGGTAGTGATTATACTGTAGAAGGCAGTAAAACACTTAGAAGATTGAATAAAACTTCAGTGTTGCTGTGTGTTCCGTTCTGACAAATCAGAGTGGTCAGGACAAAGTTGTTTTGTCAGTGGATAGACAAATCACAATTCTTCTGCAGCCTTCTATCCACTTTTGAAGTGCTATTCCATTCTAGAGCAACTGATGCAGAAACACATCAAGCAGGTACCAGTTGTTCCACACATACATGAAGCAAAGTTATCCAGGACCTGCCCTCTCAATGCAAGAAGAAATTTGATATAAGGGGCAAAATGCAGTGACTAGAGAAAGAATGCGAAGAAGAGTGCTATAAATCATTCCCAGCTGCATATATGTAAAGCCAGTTTAGCCGATCAGCCCAGATGAGGACTGGCGATACAGATCCATCTGCTTCTTGTCCTCTTCCCAGAAATACTAGATAGATGCAGTAATTGCACACTGTGCCCCTTCTTTACAGTCAAAGGGTGATTTCACACAGCTACCAGCCCCAGTCCATCCAGGAGCTGACGTTTGTCCTGGGTGAGTTGATGCTTTTTTTCCCCAAACATTATTTCAAATAGTATTTCAAATGGTGAGAGTATGTTGGCTCTGTGCTTTCTGTGGGCAACAGCCTCTGTGGGAAGGAAGGATGTGGTTACACTCACCAAAGTTGTTTTGTGGACTGCTGAGTGGCTGCAGGGCTTTGTATCCCAGGTGTGTTTGTTTCTGTTCCCTTTCCTGCAAAATAGCCTAGGTACTGTTTTTAATAGTTGTGTGTATTTTGCAAAAGACCTTTTAAATATTAAATAGAGTTTCATTTTCCAGATGGAGAATTAAAACATAGAAGTATTTCATCAGATCTTTCATCCAGTCTTGAAGCAGTTTTGAAATGTTAACTGAAAAAATCTATCTGCCTTGGAGCATTTTTACATCAAACATTCCATGAAAATATTTTCCTCAGACTCTTTAAGTATTTCCAAATATTAAGTGAGAAGAGAGATGACTTTTTCAAGTATTGGTGATGGTCTAATGCAGCTAGTGTCAAGTTCATGTATTTTTTTTAAACAAAAAAGTAGTGTAAACATTAAAGTGAGGGTGGGACTTGCAAGCATCACCGTCAGCACAGGCTGACACACTGCAGATGCTGATTCACAATTATCCTGATAGAGGTGTCACAGACACCGAATAAATAGAGTGTCTGTTGGTAAGCATTTTAACCTAGAGACATGAACCAAAAAGAGTCAAATTACTAACAGAACGAGGAGTTTGCAGATAAGTATACAGGATTCCTTCCCTCCCCATACCATTCCCTCCTCAGCCCCATCTCTGTTTAGCTTTTGAAATGGTATTCTAGTAGCCATAGAAAAGCCTTCGTTGCCCTTTTCAGAGCTGGGGAAGAGCAAGCAGTAACGATTGGAAGAGGGATAAAAATCTTTTCTCTTCAAGACAGGATGATATTCCAAAGGTGGAAAATTTTTCATTCCTATAGCATAGTGTGTACAGGACCTGTGTGGATAATTTTAGGATGTATTGTTGGCTCTGTATCTATCAATTAATAAAACCCAGCTTGATTCAGCATTAAGGTTAGCTTAAGGCTCTCTAGAAACTTACTAGGCAGAAGTTTATCCTGAGAATTCATTTTTGTTCTGGGCCTAAATACTTTCTTTGCATCCTTCATTGTCTTTTGCAGTTTTTGTCTGGATAACCCTTGTCCCTGTTCTCCAGCTGGAGAAGCAGTCAAGTACTTCTTAATCTTTACCTGTGGGTTTAAAGTATCTCTGCTGCTTTTAGTGGGGAGAGTTGGAGATATGAAGCTCTCATCCCTGTCACATCTATCTCCAAGTTTCTGACAGCCTTATAACTGTCTTCCAGGAGAACAATAATAAAAAAACATTCTAGTGAACTTCTACTTAGAGCTTAACCCATATGAGTAAAGCTGGATTGAGAAGATGCTCATCCTAAAGCACACACTATTTCTCTAGGATGTTGTCTGTCTTTCCTTAGGGTATGGTTTTCAGTATGGCTACAAAATAAGGTCAGTCTCCCAAGAGCTCCAACTCTGTCTGAAGAGGCATCTCTGTGCAGTACAAATTCCTCTGAAAGCCTGGGCTGTGCAACAGTTCCTGTTTAGAAGTCTGTATGCTAGGCTCCAGTATCTGCTGTCGATGGGCATCATTGGGACAGCACTATTGAGCTGAGTCAGCTGGGCAGCCAAGGTAGCAAAGCAGAATCTCAGAGTCAAGTGAGATGATGTTCAAAAACAAAAACTCATTCAAAGCAGGTCTTGACACAGCCGTCTTGACCATACTCAGCCAGATCTTTTGCAGCACATACTATCATTTTATTTGCCATTTTCACACCTTTCCTGAAGCCAGGGTGCTCAGTACAGGCATATCTGAATTTTTCTGCCTTTGAGAAAATAAACTTTCAGAACTCTGTGACTATTAGCTGATAGCCATTTGCGTGATACGAGTATTCTGTCTATTTGTAGAAGTCATCCTCTCTTGAAAGGAAAAGATGACTATCCCTCTTCCAATCACCACTGCTTGCTCTTCCCCAACTCCCTCATCCAAGGATTGGTGAACTGCATAGGACCAGGAATTATGAGTGGAAATTGTGTATGTAAAAAAAATAAGGGGCTGTAAAGGCATCACCTAAAACTGCTGGAGAGTATAATTGCGCTGGAGCCCTGACATGCCTTATCAGCACCAGCATGCAGCTTTCTATATATAAAACTTTTAAAACAACTCCAGCTATTCTGCTGTCCAGCATGATTCAGAAAGCTGAGCGCATGCCCTCTTTACCGTAGAGCACCCTACAGGGAAAGCATTCCCTGAGCAGACTTGACCGGGGAGAAGAGATGATGAACCTATGGGTAAGCAATTATAAATACCCAGAAAAGGATAAAAAAAACATTGCCAGTGCTGCTCCAATCCAGGGCTAAAATGGCAACTGCAGAGAAGCTACTTCATAGCCATGTCTCCTGTGTGTGTATGGAGGGCAGATTTTATTCCTTCCTTCAGTCCTCACAGGCAAATCCCAGTTACTTGGAATTTGTTCAGGAGAAGGGTGAATTTTGCCCTAAAGGAATTAGGAGGCATTATAGATTCAACATATGGGACCATATGTCATTGTATTGTTTCCAAATGTTTCTTTTTGAGCTTTTTCCCTCCATTGAGGACAGCTTATTTCACCACACACTGTTTAGAGAAGGGAGTTTTATATTCCCGTTTCTTTCATTAAGCCACTATTAAATCTATATCAATTTTGTAATGCTGTTTGTCAACATTGTTTCATTCTTTATTTTAAACATGCACTTCATAAGTGCGGTTTGAGGCAAAAAGTTTGAATATGTTGTTCAGACACTGTCAAAGTCAGTGTCAGAAATGGAGAATGCAAGCAGAGATGGTCCTAATCCAAAGTACTCCACTTAGTTCTAAGGTTGTTCACAATGAAACCAGGCATTTTGCTTGAGCCTTAGTAGCGGGAAACCAGAACTGATTTTTGAATGTGAGTGCAATTAAAATTGGAGATGGGTGGATTCTGCCCTCTCATTGCTATGCAGATCAGTATCTTCATGTAATGCAAATTGAGCTGTTCTGTATCTCCCTCTTTTGCTGTGATTTTCTGCTCCAGCCCTGGAGAAGAGCTCTGGTGTCCAGTGACATCTGTTGTAAATCATGTTTTGGAAAAAATGTAAATACAGAAAACTTGAGGTCAGGCCCAGACAAAGCACTGGGCTAGCTCACAAGGCCTTTCTGCATCTGGGATTGTTTGATGTCAGGAAGGCCCCCCACAATCAGAGCCATCAGTGATGGTGGCAAAAAGAGACCCTTCAGGTAAGGCTTTCCACGGATTTGTTAACAGGCACTGTAAGTATTAAAAGTCTTTTGCTGAGCTCCCTACCCCTAAAAATCTGTGGCTGGCTGGGTGCTGTCTCTGAAAGGGGGGTTGTGCTTGCCTGGGGAGTACAGAGGCTTCACTCTGTCCAAATGAGTGGTGATGGGTCTTCTGTACCTTGAGAGAAGTGATGGGGTAGATGGCTCCAGTCTCAGCCACTCTCACTCATCATGTTTTTCATAATCAGTTTTAATTGTGTCTAATTCTGCTAGTATCAGACTGTCTGTCAGCACAGGCCTACATAGTTCTGGACCTCTAATTTATCAGAATTGCCAGATTTTACTCAATCAAAGTTTTGCTAAGCATTGATACCTTCATGTTGGACTAGTAGGAGGCAACATTGCAGAAGTAAGTGCCTGAAAGAGTCTACTGAAATGTGCACAGCTGTCATTGGAAGGCCTTAGATTCACAGGTACATTAGAAAATCACCCTAGACACGGGAGAGCTATCTCCTTTGTCTCTGTAAGCTCAGGAGGTCTGCTTTTTGTTTTTGTGCTCAAGGGCCTAAGATCTTTTGGCATTGTTCTGGGCATTATTGTTTCCCTAAGACCAATAACTGTGAAAATTGGGCTGTGTTTGGAAAAGCAACTAAGAAGCAGGGACATCTTAACTAGAAACCAGTTTTAAAATACAGAGTTGGCATACGTTTAACATTTTTATTGAGTGTGTATTTACCAATTAGTCAGCAGCCTAAGCCAGTGGATTTAATGAAATTCATGTGATTTTTGCATAGCTTTTATTAATTGTGCCAATAGGGATAAATGCTGGCTACAAATAGATGCAGCTATCTCCTTTCTTTTTTAAATAGTGCCATTTCATGTCATTAAACTACTTTATTTTTAACTACGTGTTGGAAAGTGGTAGTTTCTTACCTTCCATACTACTGTCCTTCCACAGGTAAGGCTTAAAACTTTGACCCATATTTTCACTGGCCTGGGCTCTGCCCAAGGCAGATACAGAAGTTCAGAGAAAAAGCATTTTCTCCTTTTTACCTTTCTCCCATCATGGCATGTACATTAAATAGTAAGTAGGCCACAGGAACAGAGAGCATGTGAATGACTTGAGATCCTGGTAATTTGAGCAGTCAGAGGAAAAGGGGGCCAGCACCTGGCTTTCAGTCTCTGTTTCAATGAATATTTAACTACTTTATGCAAAGTGGGACACTTTCAACAAATGAGGCTGGGAGAAACCTACCTAAGAATATTTTCTAGCCCAGCAGCTAGGTTACTCTCCTGAGAAGCGTGATGTTTGGGTTTAAGTCCCTGTACCAAATCACTTAAAGGAGGTGTTTGAAGCTGCATCTTTCACAACCTAAGAACATGGCCTAATCAACGAGTTTTTGGATATCAGGGGTGGCAGCACTACCTCCTCTGTTTTGGGAAAGGAGTCCCCTTGTGACAAAATCAAAATGTTTTGTTTTTGAGATGCCAAAATGAATTGTTTCAACATCTCTGAAGTTTTTTCATGTTATTTCAGCTGAAACTGTTAGCTAATATGACCTGAATTCACAAAGTTTCTGTTGCCCTAAAATTCCAGTATTAGTGAAGAAATAATTGAATAAAAATGAAGCCTGACTAACTTCTAACTACAGTTGTCTTATCATGACACTTCCTGGAGAAGGGCCCATTAGTGATTGTGCTTTATAGTTTTTATTGGGATGCTTCACTTCCACATAGGTGGAAATCCCTCCTCTTTAGAAATAAGAAGGGTTGTGATCTTGAGTACCCAGATCACAGATTTAAATTCTCCTGGCATGGTATGCTAATGGCCAAGAAGTGGGAGCACCTTTCAGAAATCTTTAAGCATTTTCACCCATTAAGCACCATTTGGAGCTTATCCAACTAAGTACAAGGCTATTTTTAAAGTTAAAACCTCTTACGCACATTGGCAAGTCCAGTGAGATCGTTTTATTGACTTTGTGTGCTACTTTAACAGTTTCTCATGTTCAACTGCCAGGAATCTACAACAGACTTTTTGATACGATATTAAAAAAGAAAAAAAAAAGCGTAGGCACTTCTTGTGATGGCAGTGACTTTTTTTTTTCCCCATTGAGTATGGACAATAAGCATGTTTTTCTGGTGGATGCTAAGTTAAATTGCCATAGTTCTGGTTTTACTAGGAGACAGAAATATGGCTGGATGCCATCTTAGTTGCACTTGGCAGCAGCAGAGCACTTCTTACCTGCAGGTTTGCCTGAAGTTCTTTATAAGGATTACAAAAGTGTAATTGTAGGCAGGATTACTGGTTTTGTCCCAGTTCTACATGAAGTACAAACTTTGCCTCTTCGTCAGTGCTGTGGTACATGACAGGACATGAAACATTTACTTCTGACTATTTTCATCATCCACAAATAAAACTAGAAAAGGTAATCGGGTGGGCTGTCTCAGCTGCTTGCTCTCCTTGAACCTTCTCCTGCCATGGTGGTTCATGACAAAGATGAGCTCATGGGCTCACCCTCCTTTCTGTGGGCTCAGGTTCACAGCTAGTGTTTGGGGACTCAAGTCTTTCCTGAATAGTGGCACAAGATACTGCTGTTCCTTGTGTAAGAGGAGCCATGCACCATGTAGGTCTTCATAATATGATTGCCTATCATCTCTTCCTCCTTGTGCGTTGAGCTCCAATGAAATAAGTAATGATGATGTTTAGAGTGTCATCATTAGACATCTGAATTTAATACTTCAGCAGGAATGACTGGGAAATTCATCCCTCACAAGGCCAATGTTGCAAATTCTCTTTATGTTCAAACTGTTATCCTAGTCCTGGCTGTCTGCAGCCATGGGGGAAAGAGAAAGAAGAATGAGTGTAATGAGGATATTAGACCTTTGCTGGCACCCTCAGGTGGTAGAGGCACCTTATCAACACAGGCCACACAGCATCTGTGTAGCCTGCCTGCTCACATTCTACCCTGCAAGACTTTCCTTTGAAACATAGCAAGTAGAGCCCTCTTTCTCTGAAAAATAAATACACCAAAGGCGTAAAGCTAAGACGTCATATGCCGGAACAGCTACCTAGGGTGTTTTGTATCTCTGCATAAACTTTCCAGATCAAATCCTAATAGCAGATACACACACAGAATGCATAAAGTTATGGTAAGTGTAGTTAACCTCTACTATGTATTTTAGAACCAAAAATAAGGATTTATGTTTCTGTGTAAATAGTATTGCACTTTCTGTACCATGGATGGTTCTGAACCCAATGATGTCCACATAATGATGAAGGACAGTAATTTTATTTTGAAGAAATACATGTTACTGGTTGACAGTAATTAAAAGGGATAAATTATTAAATAATAACAAATATTTTAAGGAATATTGGTCCCATCCTACAAAGCCTCACCTGATCCACCAGTATGCAGCAGCATAATACATTGGCTTCACTTAGATTGCTGGCATTAGTGAGTGTTTGCAGTAAAACCTGAAAATCTTGTTTTGCTCTATGTGGTGCTGTAGAGTTTTCTTCTACAAAATTGCATCTTCAGAGAAGAAGAGGTATCTTTGGCACCTCATATTTTTCTGGCTGCTTTTTGAAGTAACAAATAATGCAAAATCACCTAATCAAAAAGGAAATGTGTGATGAGGGGGAGATAATTTCCTGCCACGCTACCTTCTGAAATCAAACAATGAACTGTAACTTATGGTCCATAATTCATGTTTCTTTTCTTTTTGCTATATTCTAATTTAAATGTGGTTTTTGAAAATGATAATTTTATGGGCCTCTTTGAAGTGATTTATGTGTTTTGTGCATTTTTGAAAACATAAATTTTGCTGATTATCTTCAGTTTGCCTGTCCACCCACCAGTCTCATTCACTTAATTTAGACAATGCGGAGCAGCTACATGTGGAATTGATACTTTCCGTGAAAGCAAAAGTTATTCCTGTGCTTGTTTTATTGAAGAACCTAACATAAGAATTTTGCATCAAAGATTAGTTTAAGTACTCCTACACGTTATTGTATGTTTGTAGAAAGTGTATGGCTCTAAATTATCTATGGATTAAAACTGCTTCATGAGTTAATTCAAGTATTGAGTAGATATTACATTATCTACAGAAGAAGAGAAGAGCATATTTCTCTCTGCCCATAGCCTTTTACTGCATAGGACCTTTTAATAATCAAAGCAATTAAGACAGTCCTTTCTAAAGGGAGGAGTTTTAAATTTTATTACACACTTCAATTTTAATCATATTTCTCTAAAACATATTAATTTCCATGTGGTTTTCTGATACTTTCCATTTTTTTGTCCTTGTGTGCCTAATACTAAATGCTTAGTGTTGAGGCTGGCTTCAGAGGAACTAATTCTTATAGTGAAGGGGTGTTAGCAGTTTCAGGATATGAGCATTTCTGCTGGGGACAGGATATTGTCATTATTATTATGATATTACTTCAATAGGAGACTTTATAGCGGTAAAACTGATTTTTAGGTTTTGTCTCCATGGGAAAGCTAGTATAGAATAAGCCATAATATAAAATTATGATATAGTGACTCAGTGCATGCCAGTGCTTTGCAAAGCTGCTGAAGCTAGATGTGAATCAGACCCTGGAGGCAGTGTAGCTGGATGAGTGCAGCGCCGTGCCTAAGCTAATTAGTCTTACTGAGAAGCAGGATATGTTATGGAAGAGAGTTATGTTAACATGGCCATATTTCTTGGCTATCCAAAACAGATAAATCAGAAATGGCATTCTGTAGGAACAGGTACACTTGCACTACATTAGTGTATTCATGTTGCAATACTGTATGGTCCTTTGTAGGTCATTCACATAAGGAATTAGTGCACAGTAACTAAAGTACACTTTGCATGCTCTGCAATGCCCACAGACCCAAGTACAGAATCAGAACACAAACAGAATTTGATGTTGCTATATCAGAAACTATTCTATAGGGATATATTATTCAGTTACCAGCCAAGAATCTAGTACAGATCTGTAAGAAAGGATTTGAAAAAAAAAAATCAAATATTTATAGTATTTAAGAGGTAGAAAGCATGTCCAAATGAACTCCCCCCCCCCCCAAAATTCTGAAATCACTTAGTCTGTATTTTCTGGAGTGACAAGAAATTTGATGTACCTACAAAAAGATGCGATGAAGAAGCCTAATTTTCTAGAAGTGGACAGCTTGGTTTAAATAATGGTTTAAAAATCAGCCCTCCTGGTGTTTCAATTTGAACCCTGAAATCACCGCTCAGTTTGATAAAGATGGATTTGTTAAGCTGTGAGGAATAAAATGTCATCAAAGTCACTAGAAATAGTCAAGTATGTATGAGAAAAATAAAAAAAAAAAAAACAACTAATTCTGTAACTTTTACCAATTTAAAATAGTGACACTCAAGTACAAAGACTGTGTTCAGAGGGGAATATAATACAGTGAGCCGATATACTAATGCAGGCTGTGCCCTGTCAAGAAAGGTGGTTTCAGAACAAAACAACATATTATCCCATAGGCAAGTCACTATAATATTGAAAAGTCAACTCGCTTTGTTTGCATATGTACGCATAGATGTGTGGCTTCCTCTGTTTCCATGAGTTGAATTCTTTACCAGATTTGTCGTTAAATGCTTCTAGGAAGGACTGGATGAGCAGTACATATATTCTATGTGCTTTGCACTCCCCAAACTCTTACTGCAGGTGGTGTGGCTGGGTATCATGAAATACATAGCCTAAAATTGCTGTATTAGGATTAAGATCCAAATGTTGAAATTCTTTGCAGACCTCCCTCAAGTTTTCTTGAATATATTTTCTGCATTTTCTGGCACACTTTGCTACTATTGGAAACTCCCATCTATGTTTTCAAGATGAAAGTTAGTGAACTACACCTGTGGAAATAATGACCCCTTATCTTTATACATGTTTAGCATTCGATCCTGAGATTCACAGTGTAAGATGTCAGTAACATGCTTGTGATTTGGATTTACAAGAAGGAAGAAATATCTAAGTACTCTGCACAGGGTGCAGACATCTTTAAAGCCTGATTATTTTTTTTTCTGGTCCTACTTATTTTCTGACTCTGTCACTGACAGAACTGTTTGTTCATGCTTCTTCAGTTTCCCTTTCAGAATATTCCCTCAGCATTTACTGGCCTGAGTTTGATTTGTAGATCACTTGTGAACCATCACTAACTGTAGGTCTAATGTTAGGAATCCCAGTAGCAATTAACAACCCCTTAAAGGTCACTGTAGCACATAGGTCAGCAGCACTAGATTTCTTTATTTAGCCAAGATCCTTCTTTACTCCCAACATTTACAAAAGTCAGACCAAATCACTGTAGCCACATTGGGAAGCAAATATCTAACTAATGGCATTTTTGCAGGCTTCAGTCAAGTTTTTTTTAATACTTCCTTTAAAAGTTACTGCTGCCAACTACCTTGAATTCAGAAAAAAAAACCTTCTTTCTTAATGAAGAAATCTACTGAGAGTTTTATCTTGGGCTTCTGCCATTTATTCTTTGAAATATATGCTGAATCTGCTACACTCAAATTTGAGATACTCGTTGTATCAATATGGACCCATGGTTTCAAGCCTTTAGATATGCAAATTGTGTTTCTGTAACGAACAAAACCTTAGAGACCGTGCTGTTGTGGTTCCACAGAGCCTTTATTGTGCCTCATCATTATGCTAAATTAATACAAATTTCCTGTGTGTCCAGAATTCAAAGTCAATCAAGTGGCTTAATCTCTGAGGGTATGGGATAAAAATGCTATTATTACAGTTTGGAAGAAGGTAAGGGATTACCTTTAAAAGCATCCAGGCTATATGCTAGGACAGCAACTCTTAAACACAGTCCTGTTACAAACCACATCTTAACTCTGTGTGAACTTACAGATTGGCTCCTGCCCTAGTTTTGGTTGCACAGACTAACTCCCTGCATCTGTATGGTGCATTTTTGGCAACGTCAATAGTTGGCTTTGTAGAGAAGCAGTATTAGAAAGTTATTTGTGATTTGTTACTCTTCTCTAATGCACAGAATGTTTTGACTGTTTTTGAAACTTAATCACAGTGTTTACTCTTTATGTTTGTTTCATCTTTTTCCTCATATGCTTTGCTTTTCTTAGCTAGAATCCACAAGATGAACCAGCGCCAAGTGTCCAGTGAGTTTTCTGAGGCATATTAGCACATGATATGCAGCTCTTGGGATGCACAATCTGCAGTTTAAATCTTGTGCATTAGCAGGTCCAGATGTACTTTGGAGTACATCTCTAAAATTGATGATACTGTCATTATATTTACTATTCATACTTTAAAGTTGCTAAAGCTATTTGATCAATTAGATTTACTAAATCATCATCTTAATTCTTCTTTGAATAAGCTGTCATCTTATTGTGCAGAAGTATAATGAGTGGCTCCATTGTTGATACTACTATGTTCATGAAGATTTTTTTGATATCTTTTGTTTCTGAGCAATTTTGAAGATTTCTCATACCTCCAAAATGAGTTCTGTTTTTACTTTGGAAGGCAGGGAAGGACAAATAGTCACTTGAAGTTCTTTCTAACCCTGTTTTCTCTAACTTCACTAAATAAATCGCATCAACAGGCTGAGTCCCAGCCATGACATAATGCTGATGGGACAAGCTTTCGTCATGGCAAGTCTCAGGGTACATTGTGGTTGTGTAGGTACTCCAGTATTTCTAGTCCAAGACTAATACCTCAGACATACTTGCAGACATAGGAAGATGGGTCATAACCAGAAAATTGAAGAATGTCTGGCTTTCTTTTGTACTCCACTTTGGATGGAATTTCTACTTCTGCCTTCCAGAAGCTCAGGCTGATGTAGTGCAGTGCTACAAAAAGGCAAGTGTATTACAACTGTCCTGCCATAAGTAGTCGTAGTTGACCTTGAAATGATCTTTTAATTGAAGATTCTGATATGTACTTTGTGAGGAGTTACCTCAACCTCAGGTTCAAGTACCTCTTGGGGATTTGGTCTGCTCGAATTTATTCTAAGTGTATTTATTTCCTGGTCATTTGAATGTTAGCAACAAAAAAAACCAAAAAAAACAAACCAAACAAACAAACCAAAAATACCAAAACATCACCACCATAAGAATGAGTATTTCCAGTCGAATCCAAGTCTGTTTAGCCTAATTTCCTCTCTCTGACAGTAACCAAGAGCAAAAGCCTAGGGTATAGTACAAGTAGGGCAAAAAGTAGGGCAAGCAGAGATATTTGCCCAAAACACCATTGAGCCTAGTAAGGTTTGTGGCTCAGGGATATCCCGATCCGGAAGTGATCTCTTTGTATTTAATTGCTCTCAGTAGGTTTTTTGCCTGCAGAATTCTTCATTCACTTGTATTGACTATACAGCACATCTCAAACAGAAAGAGAGATACACCTCATGTGATTGATAGTGTAAAATAGATATTTCTTACCACCTGATAGCTATTGAATAAGCAGGTCTTCTAAAATCAGGAAGTAGGCTATGATATGTAGTAATTCCAGCATACCTGAAATGTCCTGCTTTTCATCAGTAACCTTCTTCTGAAAAATCATGAGAATTAACCAAAAAGCAGCTTCCACAGCCACTTTTAGTCAAGTTTAAGGAGGAGAAGAAAAATAATGATCAGTTAAGTTTTCTGCTTTGTCCAGAAGTAGTTTCTGCCATTCAGGATGGTTTGGCATGTTGTTTTTTTTTTTCTGAAGTTAAAGATGTAGCTGTGTAAATCTCTTGGGCTTTTACTGTTTAGTTGACTAGTTGCCAAATCTCTGGAACCCAGTATTAGATGTTATTACATGCAGAGAGTATGAAGGGTTGTGTATATTCGGTGTGTATAGGAAGACGTCTTCGGGACAGTACTTGTAGAAGCATGCTATTTGCTGACAAGTTTGAATCTTACCTATGTTAGTCACTGACACTTTAGTTCTTTGGTATGCTTTGTTTAATCTCTGCCTTTTCCCTCTACAGTTACATCACTCACAATAGAAACTGAAAGAACTGACAAATACTGAAGGATCAAAATTGTGTTGGAAGGGGAAAAAAAAACAACAAAACCCAAAGTTCTGACTATTTATGGATCATGTTTCCCAACAAAGTGTATCGAAAAGCCATTGTCTCAGAGTTCAGAGACAACTAAATGATTGATTTCACATAAAATATTTGTTGCTCTAATTACAGTATCATCTGGGTCTTTGGCAACAAACAGATGCAAAAACTTACCATCTTGAAAAACTTATGATTTGCTTAGTGTGCTTTGTAATCTAAAGCATATGGTTTTGCATAGAACTGCAGTATCCAAAATGAAGCCGTAAGTAACGAAGCAGTGGGTGGAAGAAAATGCATTGCTTCTGTTACGAGTTCTTTCAGTGTGTGTATTCAAATGGTTCTGTTTAGGGTTATAAACAAAAGGCTATGCTCACAGTTTTAGCAGTGTGTTACAGATTCTGGGATGCACATGACATCAAAGAGGCTACACTAATTTCCCTAGCAGTCAATGGCTCTTGGCACTATGAGCACACTCCATCTGAATAAACAGAATTCTAGTTCACCACAGTTGTGTGGGGGATCTAAGGTGATCATGAAACTTGGTTTGGTTTTATTTTAAATCTTTTTGTTATAGGACTTTTTACCCCTCCAGATTCTGTGTTTTCAGTGAATCTGGTAACTGCATTTGGAGTTACAGACTTAGACTAAAAAAGAGCTTGACAATAAAAAAAAAATAATTTTAATGTATTATTCTTACCTACTGAATCCAAGTAAGAGTTGAATAGACTGGAATTGCAGGATTTGCTAAGGATTAATAACTCTAGAGCATTAATATACATATTTTTCTAAGTTGTTAGCATCCTTTCCCATAGCAGCAGTATGTGAAACTCTAGTAAGATATTTTGTGAGAGCTGGCAAGGGCTGAGGCCTCAAAGGGCATCTGATTTATTGTTCTTTCCATGCTTTCCTGTCACTAGCAGCATGAAGAGCACCAGCCCTTACAAATATTCCTAGACACCCTTCTGTAGAGGAAGGGACTGAGGGAACTGGGTGGCAAAAGTGTTTTCTGTCATACTGTATCTCATTAGAGATGGATGGCCTTATTGAACATTTGCAGAGCTCTGAAGCAACTGCTAGGTGAGCATAAAATATCCTGCAGAGAATTACAATTGTTAATAGTATTAAATATGCCAATATGCCTCCAGGCTCCTGATGTTACTAGATTAATCAAATCCTCTGATGCCAGAACTTAGGTTCTACTTCTTCATCATTAATGGTTGTTTATTCCCTTTTCTTCTTTTCCTTAGTTTCTCAGTATCTCACTTGATTTTTTCATTTTTTTGTCTTTTTTCCTATTCATTTCTCATTCCTGTAGTTTTGTCTTTCCCCTCTCATTAACCTCAGAAGGGAAAAGAAAATATGAAACATACCTCATTACTTAAGTCACCAAGTAGTCTTGCTTTTTATTCTCTCCTGCCCTATGTTGTGGTCTCTTGGTGTAGTTTTTCCTGTACTGAGATTAAAATCTTTCAGAGACAGTGTGTTTGTTTTCTATCAGCCTCCAGCATTTTTGTAGAACTACCATAATGTAGTTAGATTTATAGTGTATAGCACAGACCTGATAACTTCATTATTCCTAAATGAAGCAGTATTTGTTCTGTGAAGCCGATTGTACCTGTTATCCTGTCCTTGTTTCTGGTGCATTTATAGTTGGTAGAATTTTAACAGGCAGTGTACAAATAGCCTGTGATGTGGGCCTGGTATGTCTTAATGTGTGCTCATACTGAAGTCACAATGACTGCAGTTTAGTACAGGGATGTGTGAAATAGTTCTGTGTTGACTGGTTTGATTATAGCAGGCAGGCAGGCACAGCAGGAGCTCAGTGGGGGCTAACTGCCCGAGTATTCACTCTGCTTCTCAGGCAAGTTTTTAATTTTTACTCCCATTTCGCACTTAGCGGTATGATGCAAATTTGTGCAAATGGTGGAGAATTATGGGAATGAGAGAGGAAAATATGTTTGTATGAATGCTCATGGCCAAACAGCATTATGTGCCCTTTGTAAATCTCTCTTCTTTAAAATAAAGCTGAAATAATTAAAAACATAAAGCCTCATTCGTTTACAGCATTTTTTACTGCATAAGTGACGTTTAGTCACTCCCATTTTACACTGATATGAGTGGGACCAGAATCACTAGCCCCTTGAGTACTCTACTTGAAGAGACTTGTATGGCACAGAAGAAAATGTAGCTGTTCCTTGATATCAACATGCTGCACATAATTATCCACTTAGCATCCAGTCCAGGAGGAAGATGCGTATTATCATTGTCTGTGAGGTCATTTCTGCATTTGCCTAAGACTTCAAGAGAAAAAGTGAAGTTAAATTGCTGCCTTGAAAAATTATTCAAACTCAAAAAGCTTGAAAACATCAAAATACATATAAATTATCAAAGGAGAACAAAGACAAGTTTTCCCACAAAAGTCTTCTCCCCAGGCTATAACAATGCGTTACATAGGCATGATCAATATATCCAGACTTGAGAACCAAAGTCTTTTGGAATAAATTAGACTGGCAGGAAAAGAAACAAACAAAGAACAAATTAACATGATTTTAAACATTGCTTAAATTTTCATGAATGTAGACCTTGAGATGTTATGATGAGATCCCATGAGTCTGTGCTAATATTTGCTTATAATTAAGGGTTGCACTTTCATGTTTCATCTGATATTATAGATTGGAAATCAGCCACATGCTTACTATTTTTCTTGGTCATACTGATTTATCTACTTTATTTACTTACTCTGTTAATATATATGATCCCCTAAATGGCCCCCTCACCTTTCCTTTAGCAGGCTGCCCCTTTTCATACTCTAAATCTTCCCATCTGAGTAATTAGAGAGGGACTACCCTTCCTGTGACACTAAGCTGTATTCACCTGTAACAGAAAAAGACAAGACTGACTCCTTCCAAACCTGCTTTGGGTAAATGGCTTCAGAAGAAAATCAAAGTACTCAGCTCCACCCTTCACTGTGTATTGTAGTGGATGGATTCCCTTTGGCAAGGGAATTGGCGACACAGCCTATTTGTGGCATTGACGCATTGGCAGAGATCCCTTCTATGCATTCCTTGCTAAAAGTAAGATGTCATCCGGAGCCCCCTCTGTGCTGCACCAACGTTAAAACAATCTGACTTGCATCAGTGAAATTCACAAATTCCAAAGGCAGTTTTAGCTGCCTCATCACTATTTTCTATGCAGAATGCTCCATGTAGGAAGAATCAGCAATGTTTGGCAAGGTTATCAGCATCAAGGGTTTTTTAAAGCAAGGTTTTAATCATGAACTGCTTACAAAGACCCTAGTTTCATTGCAGAGAGCAAAACCTCATGATACTCAGTTCCTCTGAAGAGTATGCCCAGTGCCTGGTCCCCAAGTTTTCACTACCAAGATAAGCAGGACAAACAGAATCTAAGATGAGATCTTTACTGAGCATCAAGTGAAGTCATCTGCCTCATGGGAAGTCATTAGAGAACTACATTTTTCCAGGTATTGTTTGAAAGTATTGGTCAGGGCCCAAATCCTAGATGCAAAAGTCCTTGTGTCAGTGCTAAATAGCATTTTGAAGTCTTTCATTAAACCTTATTATTTGGCAGTTTATGCATTTCTCAGAGTCCTTTGCAGCTTTTGGAAAGGTTGGATTTTTAAACAGAAATATCATCTAAATAAGATATGGCATAAGAAATGTGCTTGTCATCTCCATGCCAACAGATGTCATAAAAAGCATCTGTATGATGGATGTGATGGCTAAGTGAAGAAAAACATTTCCATTTCAGCCATAAGAAAGCAAAGAAGAATCACATGGAAATTCAGAGGTGAAAATATATCCCAGAAATCAAAAGATTAGTACAAAATATGCTCCAGATTGAAACTTGTGATAAAAATCACATTAGAGAAATGAAATTATATTAAGCTAGAAGTGGTATGTGTCATATCTTGAAGTTTTTAACTTTAGCTAGAGTCAAAACATACCTTTTCTAAAAGCTTCCAATCTCCACCTGAGCTTCCATCATACTGCTAAATATTTTTTTCTGCTGACTGCTGGTTTTCACTAAGTGCTCTGAAATTTTCAACTTCAGATTGTTAGACAGTTCAGACTTCTGTTTCCAAAGGTGAAAACCCCTCCACCTTTTCTACAAGGGTTTAGACTTGCTTCACATCATCTCTTAGCCTTCTTTTGAAACAAAGAAAATTGAACAGTTGTCTTAAATTTCTCACCATATGGAAGGTTTTCCATATTTTAAATTGGGTTTGTTCTCAAAACATTCGGCAGTTTACAGCACCCATTTTAAAATAATTCTACACTCTACGATAAAACTGTTTTCCTATTTCTATCGAGTAGTCCTCTGCTTTACACCCAGTCTACTTCATATTCAGCTGAATATCGGTGGTGATCCTCAAGTGTGTCCTGGAGACATTGCTTTCCAGCTGCACAATTCCCAGTTCATAAAAATGCTTGAATTTGCATTTTGTTGAAAACACGTCTTTTAATCTGTCTGAGCTCTGCAAGGTCCTGGTCTGTTGGCTTGGGCTCCTATGTATCACAGAAATAAAAAGGATTACCAATAGTGGTAGTAAAGGAGTAAACAGAAATGTCATCAGTTTGTTTACTTATAAAAACTTTATACTCCAACATATTCACCCATTTGACAGTTTCTCATTCACTTCACTGTCAGCAACATCAATTTTGTGATAGCTTTAGGGAAGCATCCACATGAACCTGCTCACCTAGGTGAATCAGTCTGTCTGTGTTCAAGCGAGGATGTGCAGAACTTCACCTACCCTACCTTTCTGGATCAGCTGAATAGTGCAGTTGGCAGAAGGCATTTTGCCTACCTTATGTTATTTCTGCACTCCAGAAAGGAATTTACAATAGCAATATTGTAACCTAAGGAATTTCTGCAGTTAGAGTTAAAAAGGAAAGTTTTTCTTCTAGGCAAAATTGGGGCAGATCTCTTAAAAAAAGGTGATAAAGGACAATCTGAAGGAAGTGTGTGTGCTCACTCTCTCTTATGGTCTCTATAGTAAACTCTGAAGCCTGAACATGCTAGAGGCACTTGGCACAATTTGGGTGCAGTGTAGGCGATTCCATGTTAATGATACTGGTGCTGCTGCTATTGCATATTAAAGTGATAAGTGACTTTTTTCTTATTGGTGGCTTAAAGTTTGTCATCAAAGCAAAATATTTTAGAACAGCATTTAAGATGCCTGTTCAGCTGCTGAGTGTTGAGCACATGTTAATGCCATTTTCTCTAGATATGTTAGTTTATTGTAAATGTTACCAGATTTTGTACTGTTCACGTAGTATGCTACTAAACGCTAAGACAAATGGGCCCACTGAAAGGGTATTTCCTTTGGAGGACACAAGCTGCAGACCACCCATAGAATAAACAGAAATAATTGTCAGGATAAAAAGCTAGAGCAAAATACTAATGTCTGAGAATTCTAATGAATAAATAATTTTTGAAACAAAGACTATACATATAGGTGTAACATGAAGGCCACAACAGAACTGGGAGGAAAGGGAAAAAGCATTGTATTGTCAAACCGTTTGGAAATTTCCCGGTATTTTTGTGCTGTGTTCTTGCTATTGGCAAGCTGCATAGAGGCATGTGAAATTATGCAAAACTGAGAGGACATGAGCCTTTCTTTATACCAGCCTGTTGCTACAATAGAAAAATTATTTGTGAAGAGGTACAAAAACTACAATGATGTAAAAAGGAACTCATATGGCCTCGCACCTGAAAACATTGTTTGTAAAACTTGCAGACCCTGATGTCCTGAGACAGAAAGCTCTAAGCCCCGTTTTAGTAACTTCCAGAGCAAACAGAGGAAGAGTAGAACGTAGTTATGGCAGGTCTTCCACAAAACTTCCAGAGACTTCTGACAGAATAAAATTGTGCCTGTATCCTACCTAAATGTTAAAGAAATAACTTTCCAAAGATACAGATATTACTTGAGTACCCAATTTCCCCAGAGCTTTTTCTGGAACAACTTCTGCCTTGTCTGGTTATATACAATGCCAGTAAGTAGCAAAGGGTTGCAATCTTTTTGGCAAAAAAAATGAAGGTTTACTGAACTTGCAAGTATAAAGTATTGAAGCTTTGGGTCTTCAATTAGCAAGCAGCATGAGCATATTATTTCAAAGTTATTTTGTATTACTTCAGAAATGTAACCTTTCTTTATAAAATTGGGTTTGAATTTTGGACCCAGCTCTGCAGTTGGTTCCCTGACAGCCATTTAACCCACCATCCTTCCCAGGTGTTCTGAGGGAACCTTACGGTTGGCACAAAACAAGTGCTCTCTTCCCACACTGATGTTGCAGTCCCACACTGAGAGGAAACTATATCTTTCAAATCTTACCACTGAGAGGGAGAAAGACAGGGAAAGAAAATCTCCCAGAATAGTCATTTGGCTGAAAAGGGTGAAGTTCAATCACCTCCTCTGCCTCACTCAGTAATTGCAGAAAAGTACAATAGTTGCAACCTGTAAACCTGGGTGTATTATAAACTTCCTTTGTAATATTACCTGCTTCTTTAGGCCATATCTTACAAATGGATTTGTGAGATTAGAGCCCTGCATCTGCACAAGCCATATTGACTTCAGTTTTGAAGCGTTTAAAGAAACTCATGTGCTACTTGATCTTTGTGCTGATCTTTTGTATTAGAGCAAGTTTCCTATTCAGTATGGAATGCAAATGTGATAAGATGTGTATTCTTCCTTCAGTGCCACCAAAACCTGGTTTTATTCATACTGTCATTAAATGATTTTTTAACAGGGAGATAGCAGAAAAGTCAAAGGCATTGGGGGAATTATTTTAAAAGTAAATGGCCTTTCCTTACCCCCACCCTCCCCAGTGTCTTTTAGTAACCTAGTGATTCTGATTTATCCTGAAAATAATTGTCCTGGTAATCTAGAGGATGTGCCACAGAAAACACCTGATCGAGTACAGCGCACTACAATGCCATAATGTCTGTTTTCCTTAATATTAAAACAACAACAAAAAAAAGGAATAAAAAGGCTATTAGTTTCTTTCAGAATCCACCCCTTCTAAAATATTTCCTTCATCTTTAAACTCTGCTTTCCAGATGACTTCAAGCAACTGTTACTTTACAGCACATCACAAACTATATTAAGAAAGCATAATTCCAAACCAGTCTGGTTGCTCTGATTAAACAGAGAGCCGTGTCAAGAAGGTAGCCTTTTTTATATAATAAAAGTGATGATAATAGACTAAGTCTCATCAGTCAAAAGGCTTTATTACTGTCTACTGTAGAAAAACGGTTTTGCTGTTGCTGAATGATATATCCCTAGCTAGTCACAATATACCTCATTTCCTGCTTAGATAACAGAAGATACTAAGATAAAGCGTGAAAGGGATAAGGAGCTATGTGATATAGATATATGGAAGAATAAAAAATGTTATAAAAGTAAAATGAAGTTCTGCTTAAAAACTTGTGTTTGAACTAAGTTTCAAAAGAGAAAACAAAGATACCCAGGTTTCTGTCTGCTTACTTTGGATAGGAGAGACTTGTTAATAAATCCAGGACCGAATAGGACTGAAGAAAAGACTGTTTACAGACTAAAATACACTAAGATGTTCGCAGCACCTGGCACAGCTTAAAACTAAATTGTGTTATCTTACTGAAGGTTCAGAAAACTGTCTTGAACAGAAGCTGAGAACACCTCGTCGACGATGTCAGCAGCCCAAAATGCTGAATAGCCCTGAGGACAACATGTACTATAACCAGTTAAATGTGAGTTCAAAGTGGCAATAAAGCTGTTTTACTGGCTTTGTTTCCAGTTAATAATTCTGTTATTAATACCTGTTTCAGCCCCTCCAGCCCCACCCCCACGTTCTTCTGCTCTCGTCTTGAACATGTGCTTATGCTCTTTATCTGTTGCTTTCATGTCAGGATGTCTGCCTTCACGGTGAATAATTGATGTGGTTTATCAAAGACGAGCAAGATGCATGCTTCATCAGGCTCACTTGAGCCCTTTGATCAAAAAAATTATGCTGTG
The DNA here is from genome assembly GCF_033815535.1 of Pezoporus flaviventris. Classification (NCBI taxonomy): domain Eukaryota; kingdom Metazoa; phylum Chordata; class Aves; order Psittaciformes; family Psittacidae; genus Pezoporus; species Pezoporus flaviventris. Next base: position 39,257,324 of record NW_026892549.1, read on the forward strand.
ACTTCTGATATTATCAGCATCTGCTTGCATTCAACACAAAATCACTTTGAATTAAAAATTAACGACTTGCTGCTTTGCTTTGACTGTGTGTTCTTGGCCCTCTCCACAGGGAACTCTAGAATATCAAGGGAGCAAGAGGAAGCCAAGAAAACTTGGGTAAATATCTATCTTCTTAGTTCTAAGCAACTGTAAACAGAAGAAGTCCTTTGTGATATTACAGAATATGCAAAACTTTCTAGAGATGTTTCTAAAAATAAACAACGTATTTCTGTGCATTGACATTGGACATTTGCTGCAGAAGCAAATGTAAAACTTGCATGTACTGCGGTCTGCAGACACTAGAACTGATTCTTACAAAATAGGCTCCCCAGCTCCCTCTGAGTACTACTGCTACAAAAAAAAAAAAAAAAAAAAGCTTTCTTCATGTTTTTAAGTGCATTTAGCATTAATGGAAGGTACCAGATGAAGGGTGTTGAAACTGAAGTTCTCTGACCTAGAACACAGACAGAAGCTCTGCCAGCTTTGCAGCGTCACACTGGCAATAGGCTTCAGCCCTCCTGGGGGAGCACAATTTAAGAACTGACAGAGGCACCACTCAGCCCAAAAGGGATCTGCTCCTTCTCTGGTGAACTGAGTCACTTCTCATTGTCACATGAGCAGTTATCCCCTAGCGATATTAGAAATTGGTGAAAACAACTTACAAAAGCCAGGCTGGCTACCGTACAATTGCCAAAGGATTTCATTGACGGATCACATTGACCGGAGGGAATTGATGGATGCTTGGTCTTGCAAATACATCTACTCCAAAAATATACAAGAACTTTCTTTATTACTTCCTCTGTTTTTAATCAGTCTTCCGAATGTAACTGTAGGAATAGGAGGTCTTTGAGTCAAGGTTAAAGCCCAAAATTTTGCATGACTGCAAGATTTGGTTTATCTCCCTCCCCTAATTTAAAAAAAAAGTCTGTATTCCTGCTCAGGGAATAAAAACACTAACTTGGGACAGCAGTGTTCATTATACATCACAGGAAAATGAAAACCTCTTGATGTCAACAGGACTTTTCAAACAAACTGGTGATGGGGTCCTTGGCTCTTATTCACAGCAAACCATCAGCTGAAACACATTACCAAAATCATACCCTACTTGTGGAACACATACAGGCAAAAAAGCCACATTGCTCAAATTAAATGCCCGTTTGGTGCAAATAGTTGGTCTATCATTCTGTACACCCAAACTAAAAAACATTATTGCATTTCACTGACTCAGAACCATTCAGAGTAAAACTATAAAAAAGTAATAGCAAAATAGAAGAATGTATAAAAGCTATATCTTTCTCATCAAGTAATCTTTTTTTCCCTTTCTTCTATTTGCACTCTTCATTTTCACATCAACAGAGAAGTTTCTTTTTCTGAAGATATTGACAGAATGATTTTTTTAAGAAATGTTTTTTCTTTTCTTTCAAGCCAAATCAAAGTGCTGGATGGTGAGGATGAGTATTACAAATCATTGTCAGCTGTTGAATCTGCCCCTGAAGATGACAGCTTCCTTAGTTCCCCATCTCCTCCTGCTTCAAGACGTGTGTCTTTTGCTCAAAGCTGAACCTTACTTACTCTATTGATTAATACTGGTAACAGAATTTTCATGCTTGTAATCTCTTTCAGTTAACTTTGTACATGTGTGTTTATATAAGGTATAATAAAATACAGTTTCAGCTAGTAACTTTCACTAATTTAGACCTGGTTTTGCAGCTGTAATTTGTCCCATTTAGTTGAATTTCTGTAAGCAATTCCAGTAAAGGGGAGCAGCACTACCTTACCTGTATGTGTTGATGTTGCTAACAGATACGATTCTTTAGCAGCAAGGTTAGTTTACACAGTTCCCACCCCTTCTTCCCTGCTCCCCCGGCTGCTGTTCCCACCCTGTGCCATCCCTTCTGTTGTGCTGGCACAACTGCTGGTAGATCTGTGTGAAAAATAAGATCAAGGAACTTACTGAACTGGATTAAAAGAACTCTCTACTAAAAATTTTCATTTGGGGTCATAGTGAAAATGTTTTGTATTTCATTAGACTGATATCAAACATCCTTTATAACTTTCTGTGCTGTGTATGGTTTTTAACACTGCAAAAATGTACAGAATAAAATCATCTAAAATAATAATTGTGTCTTAATTTACCTTGTAAATATTTTTCATATAAGGTATTAGTTTACCATGAGTTTATCTTGAAGAATTGCTTCAAACAGAAGAATTGAAACAGTTTGAAAGCTAATGCTTCACACACTGCTTCATATAGTTCTCATATAGTGATTGAGACCATCATTATGACTAGTTATTCTTGTAATCCATGTAAGTATTTAATTTCTTTATTAACCTCTATTGCTGGTCTCCAGTAATTCCTACATTTCCACAGCCCTCTTGATACAGTAGGGAAAAAAATGTCACCTGCAAATTTTTCTATTTGTTTTTCACTTTCTTTCCAAATCTTTAATGAAACAATATGTAACTCTCTATGGAATGCTGAGATTCTTTGCTGGTAACTGTTTCCATGACAGAAGCTGACTATTTCATCTTACTCTTTACTTTCTGTTTCCGAGTCACAGTTTTGATCTGTGGCAATTCTTTGCTTCTTTTCCATACAAGCTGTTGTCAAAAATGTTTTAAAATCAAACATTTAAGTGTACAGCCTTACAAATTTGCTCTTTTTTCCCTGATTAAATCTGATCGTGTATTATATATTATATTATATATAATATATATGATCCTTCGTTTTATCTCTGTCCAATGGGTTTTACTCTGATCTGGGCTAACAAACCTTTTTCCTTGTGGAGGTGCAGTTCACACGTGTTCATAAGCTACAAAATTTCTTACTATCAGGGTTCACTGGCACTGTCTTTTTGACCACAGGACAAAGGAAGATGGCATAGGAAGAGACCAAAGTCCAGTCATGTTGTCCCTAAGGCAGAATATAGTTTGAAATGAGAAAAGGTAATGAAGTATATAGTTCAGTAAAAGCTTTGTCTCCACTAATAAACACAGAAATTAAGTCAGGCAGGACAGACAAGGATGTGAGAAGGGTTCAGCTGTTCCAGGAAGAGCAATCCTTCACTCATTTCTTCACCCAAAATGTGACAAAATGTTGAAACTAAAAGTTATAATCCTGGCAGAGATTGAAGTCCTTCAGTTCACTCCTCGTTTTCCTCTGCTGTACATCTGGGTAGTACTAATATAAAGGCACTTTAGAGCCTTTAAAATTTAGGGACTCCTCAAATAACAGAGAATTGGTGAGTAGCTGCAGCTGAATTAATGATATTCAAAAATGCAGTAAGAAATTGAATGGCAATTAATATGAATGCATGTGTGCATATCAGTTTCTTTATATTTTATCAAAATGTAGCAAGAATGAGTATTTGTTATGATATCTCATAAAAAAATAACATATAACTTTTTTCCTATAATTTCTCCATTAATTTGTAACTTATCTGAATGGAAAAGAACATTATTTTAAAAGAGTCAAATTACTTACTCTCTTCTTATATTGGCATAGATCACACAGAGTTCTAGCAGTATCAATGTTCCATCCTTTTTGAAAACTATTTGGAAAAATCAAGTTTTAGTATTACTGCAATTAGGTTATCATTACTAGTTAAAGTTTATTAATTGTTTTAGTTAAGTGATAGTGAGGTTTTCAGTTAGGTATTGTGTCACCTGTCTAAAACCCCACAGTTTACATTACAGTGAGTAATACATTACTCTGAGTAGTTTTATTAATTTCATAAAGAAGTGAGGGAAAGTGAAAAATAATATATAATTCAGTAAAGCACTTAAGCCAAAGCCTAAATCCCACTGAAATCAATGAAATTTCAGCATGTGATTAAGTGCTTTGCTGAATGGGGGCCTGAGTTAAGCAGAGTAGCTTGAGAACATTAAATAGTAAAGCACAAGCAAAATGCAAACACTCCCTAAGTACATTCCTTAGATTTCTTCTTTTTTCTTCTTCCCAATTGTTAAGTTTGTATCAATCTCAGCCATCAGAAATGGACTTCAAAGAGATTTTAAGCAGTCTTTAATTGCATGGGAAGAGTAAAATACAGTATTTTCCTTGTTATATGTAATGCCAGTCTTCATCTGCTATAACTTTTCAAATTAATGTCACTAATACTTTTATAATGAAGCTTTTTTTAATACTGAAGCATATTTTTACACTGAAGTTATTAGACGGTAACTGAAGTTCCTATCTAAAAACTGCTGCTGAGTAGTGTATTTTCACTCTAGCTAGTTCTTGGCCAAAAACTGTGCATAAAGCCAGTCTGTGCATTTTATTGTTTCATAACTTATCCCACTTTCCTCATTTGTTTTTGACCACCTTACCCTCACCAGATAACCCCTGTGATGTGGCCATCTCGCGTCCGCATTTTAGAACACGTGCATGCCTTCGTATTGTTAAGAGGCATATGCTCAGCTTGCTGTAGAGCCATGTAGTTATTAGAACTAGCTGAAGAGTTAAACTTCTGTTCCCACATTGATAGATGTATGTGTTTGTGTTGATTGATTTATGCATGAAAAGTAAAGGAGACATGTCAGTGTGATGGTCATGGTCAGTGGGAACCTATCAACATGAATTGCTAAGATTTTCTCATTTGGTTTTGACACCATTGAAGCATTGTTCCGATTTATTTCGTTTCACATGTATTATCCTAGAATATTAATGTATTTTGCTTAATAGTTTGTAACATATCCTGGTTTTAACATTTTATAAACATAGAGTTTAAATCCTGTTAGGAAGAAGTACATTTCTTAGTGTGTAATATATTAAGCAGTTTTCAGCACATGGGAGAGAAAAAGGTGAAGCTCAACAAGGTATATTAGCAGATTTCTTCTGTAGACTTTAATAGCACTAGAAACCAGTTCTTGCTGAGGACAATTTCTGCCTTTCAGTTATGGCAGGGACCTTCTGGAGATTAGCCCCTTTCATTTGGTAATTTTAAACGTGCTTCTCACTTAAACATTTACATCACTTCAGTAACATAAAGGGACCTTAGAATAGGAGTAAATTGCAGCCGTTTTAAATTTGCCCCTCCTGTGACCTCCCTCACCCATACACTGAGTAAGAGTGTTGGAAAAGGCTTTTGTGCACTGAAGGTCTTTTAAGTGGCCCCTATCAGGCCATCCAAGGAATTGTTAGTTAGAAGCTTATAGAACTATACATAATTATAAATAATGTAAAGCTAAAGAATTTTTCTAAGTCTAATCAGGCCAAAAGTTGATTTCCTTTTGCTGGTAACAATCAAAACCAAATTCTTCAGTGGTAGATCTAGAAAGTAACACACATTAGGCAATTAGGAAATCATGTTCCTGGAAGGAAAATTTCTTCCTAGTAGTAGGCAACTACTGATTATCACGTGTCATTTAGCACACTTGCTAATATAAGCATAATGCTTATATAATTATGTACTTGTATTTCTGTATTTTACATAACAGTGAATGTTTATATTTGCAAGCAATTGTCTCATTATATTTTAATTCTGGTAAGTTCCCGAATTCTGGTGCACTGGTACTAAACAGTGTACACAGCAAACAAACACAAAGTGGATTTACTGTTCCAGTTGTAAACAAAAGGAATGTATTTAAACATGGTACTTTTTAATTGAGTTGGAGACCTTCTGACTTGAACTATCAGAGGGCAAAAGAGAGATGCCAATTTACTTTCTTTAGACTACTTTTTACATACCCCCAGTGCACTTCTCATTCAGTATAACTGGCTGCACACTATAAAGATATGTAAGGGAACTCGTAGTGATGCAATTTTCTGTATTTAGATCCCTTCGATTTTTGCTATACTTTATTTACAAATAGGCTTGACTGGATAATCTCTAGCCTTCGGTGTCATAACCAACATCCTTTACTGTGAAGGAATATTATTTTTTGATTACATCTTCTATCATCATGAAAAACAGGTATGCTTTTAAATATAGAAGATATTAAAAATTAAAAATAAATAGTATATGTAGGGTCTTTAGGTCTATTCTTATTTGATATTGAATTCAATAAACAGTAGGAAAATGGGATGAGTTTCATACACGTCATTATGTGTTTGTCTCTGATAGTAAAAGACAACTATGCCTAAAGCCTACAGTTTTAATAGAAAGTGGTCTCTTTTCAGTATCCACTGGTCTTTGCTTCATTTCATGCATATGAGGACAGATGATCAAATCTCATGTTTTAGGACTCAGGTCCATCACTGTAAGTAGAGTTTCTTCACAAGATTTTTCTTTAGTGAAAATCAGGAAATACATAATTTGGAAAAAAGATGATTTTGTGTTTTGTGCAGAGGTTTGTGGTGGAAGCAAATGGCTGGAGGTCAAGATGTCTGGGTGGTACTACCAGCTATTTTACACCAAATTTAAATTTATGTAAAATGGGATTTAAGTCCCGGTTTTAAAATTTCATCTTTTGGAAAAAAAAAAAAAAAAAAGGAATGTTATAATTGAATGTTTTTCCCTCCTTTTCTAAGAATTGTAATTGTGTCTGAGTATTGCTTTTTTGCGGTAAATTACTTAGCAGTGATTGATATACATAGCTGGAGTCTTCCCTACTCTTGTCATTCCTTTTTTTTTTTCAGTCAAAATGGAAGGAGAATTTTGGGGTACAACCAGGTTCTGGCATTTTTAAGTGTTTTTTTGTTAACTAGATACATATAGTACCTACAATTAAAAATAAAGCCATATGGTGCAAAAATATCCTATAAGAAACAGGTTTATAGTTTGGTACCAATTTATGCACAGACATGGCATTAACTTATCCGTCCTGCTTTTAACTCTGACAACAAAGTATGAGAGATAATGTCAGTTAATGTGCCTTTTCCTTAGGACTGTTCAGCCTGGGAGGATTTGTAGCAGAATGCTTAGTTAACAGAAAATGTTTCTGCTTGACAGCAAAGCAGGACTCCCAGATTGACAAAAGTAGCACAGAAAGCTAGGAAAAACAAAGGCCACTACCAGTCCTCTGGGCCAGAGCTAAAGGTTACCAAATTCAATGAGAGGTTTTGTGTCTTCTTTGTGCTGGGCACTAGAACTGGTAAGAGAAGAGGCTGGCAATTCATAATAATAGCACGCTGTGTCTTTAAACACAGGCTGATATCCTAACTCATCTTAATGGATTTGTCAAGAATTATTGGAAATTATTTTATTACATGTATAAATCCAGTATCAGTCAGGACAGTAAATATATACATTGTGTTATCAGGGAAGTGATTATTGCAGTACATGTTGTGATGCTAAAGGACATAGGAGCAGATAAGTGAAAAAAAGTCTTGGAGTAGTAATTTCAGAAGCCAGGCTACATATTATTGATCAGGCCAGTAATAGATTAAATCCTTGCTTCTGTTTGACAGGCCTATTTTTTTAATTAACTTGCAGGGACAGATATTTTTTTCAATAATTTAGTATTTTATAAAGTACTTGGCAGATGGAGATGGCGAGTAGGGAGATCAACGTGTTTACATTTTTCTGCAAAATACCCAGCCCTGATTTCTGACCCATTACCAGCGAAAAGTAGGGTTGAAAGTCTCGTCTTGGTCTCTGAAAGAAGTATCACCACAGCAAAGACTGGGTGCATTTATTGGCCTGGAGTACAGTGCTGGGATGGAGGGAGAGGCCTGTCCAGTTTGTTTCTGAAAATTGTTGTCCTACCAATCATGACAAGTCTCTGATGAAGACCTGTCTGAACCTGGACTAGCAGAACCAGGGTACTATGTTGTATAATGCACTGGTGGGAATAGGTGAGGCCAGGACAGGTAGCAGTGTCTTGTGCTACTGGTGGAAGTGATCCTTGGAAAGCCGCGTGCTGGAGTACAGCATTGCTGTATAGCTGGGTAATGATATGGAGGTGCTACATCGGGCCCTTAGCAAAGAGAGAGGAATGCAGAGGAGGTACTTCCACAAAATTGTGTGACAGTTTATTTGGTGTTTTCTGTCCGTGCTGCAGCTCCCTGTTATAAGCAACAAATTAACACAGTTAATGCAGTAGAAGTTATGTAAAGGCTTCTATGAAAATGGCTCTTACTGATACTGCAACATCTGCCAAACAGAGACTTTCAGTTTTTCAATTCCTGTCACGCCAGCAATGAGTACTCCTTGGTACTATTGCGAGAAAAATGATTTAAAATAATCTGTTAATTTGATAAATCTGACAGTAATCTAAGACCCCCAGTTCCCATACACATTTCTGAGACTGCTGAATGCTGTAGGTGAAAAAAGAGAAGCAGCTCAGGCCATTAATCCGTGCAGCTGAAACTTGGGACAAGACAGTATATTAACTACAGTGTTCCTAGTTTGCCTTTATGCCTCAGGATGAAAGTAAGCTGTAAAAGAGGAAAACAAGCACTGTATGAATATAACCACAGTTATTATTTCCTTGTTCCATAGGATTAACGCGAAGGAAGTTTACATACAAATTCAAAGATAAGTGCTGTACTTAATGCAGGCACAGACTTAATTTCTTTGATCAGACTGATCTGTTGGAAATCAAGTTTTGAAAGAAAGAAAAACACTATCTTTTGATGATTTGTATTACAATCTCCAGCATTTTTAACTCAGTGCAGATTTATAGCTGAATTCCAATTGGAAATTCATATTGATTGATTATGTTGCTCATTTAACATTCCAGCATGCTGCAACAGTAATGCAACAGACTGTGATAAAATGGGATGTGATCTAACAGGACATGACCGATGGGATGAGAGCAAAACACTGGGTCTGCTGGTAGTGCTGTGCGATAGTTCAGACTGGCATCTTATGTGCTTTGATTGTTCATTTCATTTTACTGTTATCCTACTGAGTTGAACATTTTAAAAGACACAGTGTTTTTCCATCTGTAAGTCATGGAAAGACAGATGGATATGGAAAAACTCCACCTACAGAGCCTTGACTGAATGCCATTGCCCGCTTAGTGGTAGAGAAATCCCTTCTGGAAAATTAGAATGTCCTTACATATATTATGTTGGGAAAAGCGCTTTAATATCAGAACCTACAGATTTTTGTTGTTTTTTTTTTATTTTAATGAACACAAGTAAAACAAACTGGTTCTTATCAACATAGCTGTTATATTATAAACACCAATTCTGTTACACTGAAGTTAATCCCCAGTCCTGCTACAAGAAACTCATCCTTATTAAATTAACATTAAGAGCTTCTTTTTATTGATCTGCTTCTTTCACTTAATGATAGGAACTTACTGATGTTTTAATAATAACCTTGCAAGCTTTATCTCATTTTACTTCAATGCGTGTTACAGAAAGATGCTATGGAAACTAACTTAGCATAAACATTTTGCAGATGTCTTTAAAGGTTAGGGAAAAGAGATTTAGTTGCACTGCATGTTAACAAAGATGGCTGGAAAACTACAAGATAAAAGAGAGCCTCAAGTATGAACATCAAAGAATTGTTAATGACAAGAAATACCATTAGGGTTAGCATCCCTTTTGTTTCAGCCCCCTCACACCTGCAGTGTGTTGCAGATTCTCTCTTTGTTGGCACATCTGAATTACTTCCATTAGCATTTATAGAAAAGTGGCTGCAAAACAACAGAAATGTACCCCTGGTTTTCTCTGTTGCTCCAAAAAGTCAGATATTAGGTTCTCTGTGGGTTTCCTTCAAGGTACAGTATCTTATTGTAAAGGAGACTATAGACCCAGGATTCCGTTGATTGCAAATGAGCGAGGTTGAAAGGAGAGGGGAGCTTTTGTTACTGCTAGAGAACTAATATAAGCAACTACAAGAAGCACACATAAGAAGCTCAGACATTAGCAATAGCAAAATCAGAGCGTGAAATTCAGATTAGCCCTCCACAGGCTGTGAGAGGGAGGGGGTATTGGAAGACTTGGCATGGCTAAAGGTATAACCTGTTTCATTTGGCCCCTGAAAATTTTTAGCAGATGGTGGGACCAGCTGTCTTTTTCAGCCATTTAATAAACTCTTCAGTGGTAACAGTTTGGGAAGTGGGGGGTTTTGAGTTTTAGGCCAGAGGAAAAAATAAAGAAATCTGTCCCAATTGTCTTTGCCAAATAGTGAAGTCTGGAAACATTATGAAAAGTTACAGTGAAAAATCTAATTGATGATACTGTCCTGATTAGCCATTTCAACAGAAGAGGAAAAGAGAACTGCCTGTGCCCAAGTGGACCAGTGCATTAAAATAAAAAGCCTATTATGTTGTTATCTTTATCTGTCATTTTAATTTCAGCTCTTGCAAAGGAGGCACTTAATGAGAATTTTTAAATGAGTTGTAGAAGGAGAAACCGCCTTACTTTCTGAGATATGATACTATGTCAAAGTAACAAGCAGAGTGATCTACTCTATTAAAAACAAACCCCAGAATATGTTTTGGGTAAGATAAAGTTTAGACCATCTGCCCAGGTAAATACAGCAATCAATGAATTTATTCTGACTTACATAACACAGTGTTATAAAATGACAATAAATTGCCATTTTAGAAACATGTAATGTGCAGGCTCTAACAAAAACCTTAGTGATGTATGGGGGTTTGTTTATTATGACACTATATAAAAACTACACTGAAACTCTAGTTCTTCAGTTAAATTATTCTTTTCTAAATTAACATTTCCAGCACAACACTTAAATGGCAACTCTCAATTATATGAAATGTTTTATTTAAAAAGCATGTCTAGTGTCTTTGAACAGAACAGTTCTTTTTGCACATTTACATGCTACCCAGCTGAGCAGCCAACCCTTCCATTTGACAAGGGCTTTGTTCTGCCTACAGGCCTATTATAAGCCCTAGATTGTTTGCCCTTAATAAATTGCAACAATAAGACAGAAACCTCTTTCAGGTTAAGAGAAATAAAACACATTGCCTACATAGCAAAGCATATGAAGTTTAATAATGACAACAGAAACCTATCTACTAAATCTCATTTGCTTTGCTCCCAGATCACTGCAGTTAAGATAGCATAGAAAGGTTAGCATCTTTCCATGCATCAAACAAAAGATTAAAGAAAACAACAGTGGGACAAAGCAACTCTAGCTACAGATGTTGTTGGGGTTTTTTTTCACAATATAAAATCATACTGGATGCTCTGTAAAAAAGCTGGTGGGAGCTAAACCAGAAAGAAATGTGAACGTGATAAATGGAGAACAGAAAAAAAAGTTTTAACTAAAATGAAACAAAATTTCATGTTAGTGAGAGGAAGAAAAGAGTGGAAATTATTCAAATTGAAGAACTTATACTACTCTCCAGTGTGTTGGAGTGTGTCTGCTTGTGTGTGCCTTTCAGGTCCTCCACTGCATCACAAAGCCCTACCAATTTTGCTTTTATAGCAGCTAATGGACATTCTTCTGTGGCTCAAGTGTTGGTTGGGAACTTGTGATCTTAAACAAAATTGTTAAGCCCTGTTTCTGAGGCCCCATTTGTAGCATTCAGCTGTCAGCTGCGTTGTGTTTGCTAGAGATTGTTAGAAACAGCTACCTTTGTTGAGCTTAGATCTGCATATTTTTTCACTTAAGCTGGAAATTCCCAATGATTTTTAGAGTATATCTGCAAATTATGAGGAAAAAAAGAAAGTGCAAAATCGACAACTCCATGTGCAAAAGTAAAATTCAAGAAGGTGAGGATACTTGTTATTAAACCACTAGGCATAAGGAATTTGAGAGATTTCTCTATTAGAAACTCGTTAGGAACTCAATACAATGTTTTCAAAATAAATTCCAGTCACTGCTTCATTTATAGTTGACGTTTTTTAATTACAGATGGGAGTTCTGAGGACATATTTCTTTGCTTTGATAAAAAGAGAAGTACGCTTAGTACTTGGAAATGTTGCTGACAAGCTAAAAGTACAGTGATATAAACTTTCAAAGGAAATGCAGTGTTTATGACAGGTATTGATTTGGCTGGGTTACTTTTCTTTCTTGATGGTATTTTTGAGCTATGGGTGATGCTCTGAGGACTATTAGGTATTTTCTCGGGAATGCTCAGTATTTTGGACAGGCCTAACTTTTCTTCTGCTCAGCTGTAACATGCAGGAAACGTCACTGTTATCCTGCTCTCACAGGAAGGGGGAACTGAAGATCAAGGTGATTGTGGGTTTTCTCTCTCCTGTCTTCTTTTGTGTCAAAAGGAATTAGAGGCGGATTCTTCATTGTCTCTGCCACAGTATAGTGACAAGGTGCCAGCTTCACTGCTTCTTCCAACTGCTACACAGAACCAACCAGAGAGCATGTAATTGTTATTTCTGAGAGAGCGAAGCCTTCCTGTTTTACCTTGTGGCTTCGTACAGTGCTAGCTCTGATGTATCCAATTTCTGGGTGACACTTGGAAGAAGAATTTTAAAGGATCGACATGAAGAAAGAAGTATTAACGATCATTGATGAAGGGAGAAATTAATGGACTTGGGGACAATGGAAGCTAGAAAACTACAATGAAGGAGACTTGGAACAAAGGAGAGGAAGCTACTTGAGAGAGGGGGGAAAAAGACATAAGCCATTAGGTTTCATGGCCACCTTTAGCAGATTTTGAAGATTATCCTCATCATGTACTATAGCAAAGCATTAAATCATCTTGCAGAGTGTCTTAACATGTAACACCTATGGTAGAAAACCACTTTGAGATGCTTTGGAAGCTTCTTGAGAAGGCAGGTGGTATAGTTACCATAACTCCAAGTCTTTTAGAATACAAAATTATAAATAGACTAATTGAAATTGCAAAACCAAAATCAAATAAAATGTGTCAGATATAAAATTCCTAGTTTTCCTACAATAGGAAATTGCCCTAATGTTGAAATTGATATTTTGGGTTCCTCTTTCAAAAATCACATAAGATCTTCGTTTTTTGGTGGTTCAAAGTAAAACTTTTGTTTTTTCCCTAGGTCTGCAGTACTGCAAGGAATCAGGTTTTTAAACCATTAAACCCATTATCTTTTCTAAATCTACTATAAGCTTTGGAAAGAATCTTTCCTGACAAAAGTTTACAGAAAATACCAGTGCAGGAATAGAGATACGCTAAAAATAAAATTCTGGGATTTTTCATTTTCAAAAACAGTAATTGCTCAGTATGATTGATAGAAATTTGGTGGTCAGAACTCCATAAAGATAGCTTACTGGTTAGGTGATAAAAATCATAGGTAGGTGATAAATAGTATATTTAATTAGAAAATACTTCTTCAAACAAACCTCTAGAAATACGCTATTAGATGGCCTGATAGCTTGCTGTGTTTAATTCTTCATATTTATAAACATATTGTAGCAAAAATAGTTGTAATCCTTCATCTGAGGATTCTTCTGTATTAATGATACAGTCAAAAACCCACTTATTTCCCCCTCATTTTTCTGATGTTCATTATGTGGCAAGAAATTATTTGTTGGTTTGGACAAATTGCACAGAGAAGGTTATCTCTGAATATCTCTTAACATACATTTATGTTTTCACCTTCAAATTGAGATGATCAAGAGATATCATAAAAATACCAAAAGATCAAAATATGCAACTTTGGTTTTTCCAGTTCAATCCTGTAAAAACTCAAGTTTCACTCAGATATCTAAATATAGGCACTATTATTTTCTGCATATGTAAAGATCTTGGATGTTTACAGCCCATTTACAATTAAATATATAATCTGTCTGCTCAGCCAGACTAAATCTGGGTACTTTCATTAAAATCACACTGCTTTTGGTTTTGACAAAATAATTAATTAGTAGCTGTAAAATTGTGTTTAACAATAGCTCACATGCACTCTGAGAGGCAGGATTACATGCTTGTTCCCAATATCCTATGAGTCTTCATTCAGTTCTTTGTATATCAGTCTATAGCTGTAAATAACAACAAAACCTGGATTGAAATTCATCCTGGATTGAAACCTGGATGAAACTGAACATGCAGGAAGGGTGCTGAACAAGGGTTAGGTAGAGATAATTTTCTGCATCATCCAAATAGTTCTGAGTGGCCAAGAATTATAAGTACCCTAAATTTTTATTCCTCTTTTGAACTCTCCAGACTTCCATGACGTGAACATGCCAGTTACATAAATAGAGCCTGTAGGACTGTTAGAAAGAAGCAGCCAAGCATGGATCAACAAGGAGCTGGTAAGGGAAAAAACAGTGTCCTAAACCTTGGCTAATTCAGCAATAAGGTAGTGTGTTGGTGTCTTGTGTAGTAGCAGGGCATCTCATTCTTGATAAGCAGGAAACAGAGTGCTGGCCACAAAGCTATTCACTTTTTTAAAATCAAACCCCAAATTTTGTGTTATGTACAATGCTACCATAGCTCAGCTGTTCTACAGCCAGTGGAAGGTGCTGGAGATAACCACATGCCATCTACACTCACTGTGTTTGATCATACACAGTGGTAGAAGGATTCACTGGAACAGGTTGGTGGAGCACTGAGAAGAGGAGAAAACTGGCATAGAGAGAGAGGGTCTGCTTGAGATGGAGGAAAATTAGCTCTTTTGAATGCTCCTGTGTGTGAGAGTGAGTATTTTGGTGGTTGGTAAGTGAAGCTGGAGCCTTGGACAGAATCCTGTAGTGAATAGTTTGCTAAAGCGGAGAAAGGGGGGGCTGTAAAAGTTAGGAAGTATCCCGTTATTTCTGCCCAGTATGTTCAGTGTTTGAGTTACAGAGTTTGAGTTACATTTGGCTGTGCAGTACAGCCTACCTAATACGTATTTTGTCTTTTGTAAAGCAAAGGTGTTAGGCTCTGTTTTTTTACTTCTCATACGCTGTATTCGCTATCCACCAGGAACAGTAGAAATATACGTGTTGTGGGCATGTTGGTTTATTGCTCTTCTTGCAGAGACTGCGTGTTTGTCTCCTAGCTGCCTCCACCCAGTCTCATTGATACCTCTCTGCCTGCCCAAGGTTATCTGGGCTTTCTTCTTCAGCTGTGTTTCCCACAGAAAGATAAATATCCGCTCATAATCAAAGTTGCTGAGAGAGTGTACAAGTATCAGAAGAGACTGACATGAAATCAGGGGGATGGAAGGGATTTAGAAAAAATGTTGGATTGGATTTTGTAAAGGGAATGAGGTGGAACATGGAATGATATGGTCCCAAGTTGTGTGCTTCTGTTCTGTAGTAACATTTCTCAGTCCAACTCCCTGCCCTTCACTAGGCTTAATCTGTGTGTGACAAAGGACAAGGTATGTGGTCTCCCTGTGTTTCCTTTGGCAAGAATGAAATAAAAACACACTACTTTATAGAGGAGTTGTGGTGATAAATGCTTTAAAGATGATGTGCTTATATTGTCTAAAGCTCCTCCCAATTCCCTCACTGCATTTGACCTTCCTCTTATTCAGGGCCAAGATTTTGCTCGTTGATCCAATTCCTGTATTCTTCCCTAGCCTCACAGCTGTTACTCAGAAAAAAAAACCCATCCTGAATATGCCCCACAAACCTGGGTGCTGTTGTGCTTCCTGCAACTTGGCACGTTCACAAAAAGAAGAAAAAAGGTGAACTGTGAAAAATAATTGCATTACTGGCTAGTGGCAGTAGAGAACAGGGAAGTGGAGACATAAAGTTTCCACCCCTTATCTAGGTTGAATGTATATATGGGTTGAGTGTCAGAGGATGCTGTATATGCCTGTGTAGGAGACTTCAGAGTGAAATGTTATTTTAGCCAAAAAACAACACCCCACGGAGATGAAAACGGCTCCAATCAATCACTCAGAGCAGAGTGAACTGCTCCATTCTTCTTGGTGTTCTCATTACCGGTGACCCCACCGTTGGCATGTATGAGGCCACACTCATTCTTAGCTTTTCCAGCCAGTCTCAGCACTAACATGGTGCCTGCTCAGAGATTACCTTTCCAGCCACTCCACCTTTCTAGAGGAAAGAAAGCCTTTTGCTTCTTAACCTTCCCAGATTGCTTACACAGGAAAAGGAGATCAGACGTATCCATTCTGTAACACACATGAATAGGAGCTCAGGTCGTGGTCAATCAAGGGGCTGCAGGAATGTCAGCAGAGATAAAGTTCTCCTGTAACAAGAAAGTCTTGGTCTCCAGGCTACTCCCTCTCAGTTCCAGACACCTGCCCAGTAGTCTTAGTTGGCAGCATGTAGCTCTGTCTCCTCTTTCCTACATCCCTCATCTGCTGGTCTCCAGTTCTTGACTTTCAGCACTGCAAATACTGTATAAATGATAGTGGAGCAGCATATATCAAAAAGGAAAACAAAACTGACTTGACTGTGCTGTTTTTAAGTATGTGTGAGAAAATACTGATCAGCTGGGGCTTGTCTGGTAGAGCAAAAGTAAACAGAGGAAGTGACTAGTTTTATAGATAGTGTGATCAAAATCCCTGTGAGGGCTATAAAGTGGAGAGCAGCAACTGAATTGATGACCAATGAGGCATATGGTATCGAAATTAACAGTGTAGGATCTCCCAAGAGGAGGTCATTGGGGTATCAGAAAGCTGAGGCAGAAAGTTTCTTTTGTCTCTTCCTACATTAAATTCCTGAGATAAGGGAGTGCTATAGTAGTATGGAAAACTAGATGAAACTGGAACTGTAATACTTTAGTCTTTGCTGTAGAGTTTAATGGATAAGGCTATGCTCGTTGTTAGGACTGTGTTTAACCTCACTGTGTACATTTCTAAAACTTGATTTAAGAAGGATTTGGATTACTCTGTTCTCTTATAAACACTGTTTTTCTTCTAGAATGCAAATTATCCTTAGTTTAGAGCTAAGTAAATGAGAACAGGCAGGAGAAATTCATAAATCAACTGATTACTGCATCTCATTAAAGAGAATCAACTGGCATTATAGAGCAGATTCTTTCAGAGTCACTCCATGTGCCAAGTGCACTTAGCACGTGTAGTGATGGAAATGAAATAAAGTAGCAAATCATGAGCCTGGTTCAGTTTTTACAGGCATCAATTCCACTGACTTCTGTGAGAATTTTGACATACTCTAATACTTTGATAAGGATGACAGCATTTTATAAAGTTAGTCTGATGGCACTGAAGAAATGGCATGACTTTGCACTTGGATTTTCTCCGGACTTTCTTATTTTAAGATAAAAATTTTGGAAAATAGTTCTCTGTGGTTTAGTGTGGCCTCCGAAGAAGCAGTCGGTGGTTGTCAATCACAGATTTCTCCTGAATCCACTTACTTGGGTTCAAAAGTGGCTCATGTGATAGAGCTGTATCATTTGGGGATTGGAGTCCCAGCACTGCATCGTAGTTTCTCTCTCATTCCCCAGCATAACAAATAGGTAATTTAGGCTAAGAATACATTTCCATTTTATTTCATTATCTTTCCTTCATGATGGACCATTCTGTCTTTCATATGCAATATGTGATTGTCTCAGCTCCATTCTAGTAGAATATGGGGGGTTCCTCCATGTAATGGGAAAAATAAGGATGCGAGGTTTACTGAGGGAGGTAAGTCAAAAACTGTACCCATTTGAAGGTCATTTCTTTTCGCCCTTCATTTCAGAGATTCCAGAAGTGTGAAAAAAATTACACTGTTCATTAGACTGGAGCAGGAATCATGGCCATCCTGACACCCTTGTCTTTGAGGGGAACAACCTTTCTCCTCTTCTTGTCATAGAATCATAGAATAGTTAGGGTTGGAAAGGACCTTAAGATCATCTAGTTCCAAACCCCCTGCCATGGGCAGGGACATCTCACACTAAACCATGCCACCCAAGGCTCTGTCCAACCTGGCCTTGAATACCGCCAGGGATGGAGCATTCACAACTTCCTTGGGCCTCATGTATGCAATGCTTGTATTATGCATTAATAATGTAATTATTACTTAATAATGTAATTATTCAAGTGCCTCACCACCCTCACAGTAAAAAACTTCCTCCTTATACCCAATGTAAACTTCCCCTGAGTAAGTTTTAACCCATCACCCCTTGTCCTATCACTACCCTATCACTACAGTCCCTAATGAAGAGTCCCTCCCCAGCATCCCTATAGGCCCCCTTCAGACACTGGAAGGCTGCTATGAGGTCTCCATGCAGCCTTCTCTTCTCCAGGCTGAACAGCCCCAGCTTTCTCAGCCTATCCTCATATGGGAGGTGCTCCAGTCCCCTGATCATCCTTGTGGCCCTCCTCTGGACTTGTTCCAACAGTTCCATGTCCTTTTTATGTTGAGGACACCAGAACTGCACACAAGTGAGGTCTCAAAGAGCTGCTCAAGCTGTTTGCTCCTGACCAACAGGGGCTGATTGAAGAGTGAAGAGAAATGTGATTTATTCCCAGATTAGGATTGTTTGCTTTGGTTTGGCATGGCCAGCCTGCCAGCAGGAGGTACATGCCTCGGCCACTGCTCCTGAGGTTTGAGCTGAGCTGGAGCAATTTAAGTGTTCAGTGAAGAGCAGTCTGGTAGTCTGTGCAAGACTGAGGCAAGGAGCTCCTTTTTCCAAACCTGGAGCAGTTGTGTGTATGGCCATGGTTGTTCCCTTTGAAAAGAAGGGGATGAAAGCTGTCTCTGCTGCGTGAAAGTACAGTGAGAATGACTTGATATTTCTACAGTGCTGTGAGGATGGAAAGCATAATACAAGCATTACATACATTTGGTATCAGTTTATTTATGTCATTTTTATTTTCAGAATTGGAGGGGGCAAATTTGTATTTGAATAGTTCACACAATTTATGCATTTACCTATTTATGTATTATTCTGCATCACTTATGGCATTAAGGTATGAAGTGACACAGAAACATATCATGCACTGCATTCCAGAAAAGACTTTTCTATCAGTCTAAGAGGGCAGTGTTTTTAAGTCTTTATGTTCAGCTAAGGAGAGATAAGTAATTTGAAAATTGTAATTGAGGCTTTCCCCAGTCCTCCTTGGGATCCTGGGCCTGTGATGGCAGCCAAGGAGACTGACATTAAATAAATAAATGAATAAATAAATGAATATATAAAGAGAAATTAATCTTCTCTTAATTTAGAACTTTCTAGGTCACATTCAAAAACTCTCCCCACATTGGGGGGCACATACCTGTGTCATAGCTGATAGGCACAAGGAGCTCTGACTGCCTTTCACCAATATGCATGCATTGGAAAAGCAGTCAGAGCAAGTTACCTCAAAACCATTATACACAGAGGATCTCGAGGGAGGGTTTTCAGATTATTTATTTCCCTTGGTGTGAAGACAGTATCTTTTACCCAACACACCGGCAATGCCACAGCCATGTCCCATATCTGTGTTTTGACCCTCACAATCCCACTGTTGAGATTTTTCCTCCTGTCTCCTTTTTTTTTCCCCTCAGCTAAAGAAGAGTTGTTGAAGACTTTGTATAGAGCACTTACATTTTGTAAGAAATATAATGGATTTTTTATATATACTCTTGTGCACTGGGCTGTTTCAAAAGTGAAATATTGAAATATTGAAAAATGTTGTTAGAAAATACTTAATCTTTTCTGTACCAAAATGTTATAAAATTACAGCACAAGTTCATTAAGTAACAGGTGTATTTTTACAGTGGGATTAATCCATTCAGCCAAATCAATAGCAATGTGGCAGCCATATGATCACACAATATTTATGTGTAGGTTGAACAATGATCATTATGGCCAAACTTTGTGCCGTTGCCAGTTTTAACACAGTATAGACACAGACAGCTGTTTAAGTTGTCAATAAATATACTAAGTAACTAAAATTAATGACCATGGGACCCAGGTTTTAGATAATATACTTCCTGTAGTTAAAAGGAGGCAAACAACAGTTTAATTACCTTTTCATTCCACACTGAGTAATTACAATTCAAGAAAAGAGTGGTTGTATGTATCTGTACTAATAAAATAAAAGGTTCCCATCCAGTCTTCCCAAAACAAATGCATTCAACCAAAAATACAGGCTTTTTTAACCTAATGTTTCCCACAATGAAAGGACAAGCAGGATGCACACAGCAGATCTTTTCACATACTCACCAGAGTCTTGGCTTGCTTTTCATTTTTTAGAACTCCTTTTCTAGCTATTAGTGGTGAAGAAAGTGTAGCTGCATATGCCAGAGGCAGAAAGGCGTTTCCAGAGTTCAAAATGATCATTTTGAACTTAAAGGTGTCCCAGGCATTCAAAATGGAGCCAAGAATAACACTTTCAATATGGATATAGTTAAGAGTCTGACTCCTTTTTAAAGTATGGAAGCAAGGGGAGGAAGTGTATCCAAAAATGTTCACCATTGTTCCCCAGGACAGGAGGAGGAGTTACAAAGGGCCAGCCAAGGAAGGAGAAGATGAATACATTCAAATATTTAAAGCTTTGACAACAGGCAGTAAAACTGTTGTGAGGCATGAAATTTGTCCTCCTTTTCTTTAAGGGCAGCTCAGCTTTCAGAGGTTTGGGAAATCTTCTAATAATCTTTGTGAAATCCACACCTAGCCTGGGAAATGTTGAGGCAAGCCTTTAAATCCTAACTGTGCTTCTGCATATGCTGATCTTGTCTAGGGTTTTGTTTTTCCTTCATGCACAGAAAAATGCAGGAGGTGCTGTAACAGCTTTTAATCCTTTTATTTTCACCTACTGATGTTCAATTAAACTCTGATAAAACTTAGGAAATACAATTTTGTTAAAACTATTGGTAATCTGAAGCCAATAAACAAACCATATAAACTAGTGGGTTAAAAACATCAACTGGTGACTCCTATTACTATGCCAGTGATGTTGCCCCTGTAAAAATGTGAATATGCTGAAGTAAATAATAGTAATATTAAGGGTACGTAACTCAGAACTTTTGGCAGTATGACTACATGTACTTGGAGCTATATACATGGGTTAATTTAACTTCTGGTGAAACTTCTTGCTGCTATGGATAGATGGTCTCTTTTAGTAAGGGTTTAAACCAGATAGAATGGGGGATGGTGTGAGAGCTCTGCCTTTTGGAGCAAGCTTATCTGAAGCCTGTTCAGGTTTAAAGCCTGCCACACTCTCAGGGAGAACTAGGAGGCTTGGCTGAACGTTAACCCAGCTGTTCACTTAAGAGCGCTCTTGTTTTGATTCTTTTCCTGCTAAAAGAACACTATTTCATTTAAGGCAGCCTCCGATCCCCAAACTGGGGGCAGGATGTGTCTAGAGCTCATCCAGGCTCCCAGGGTCATTCCTGGCTGTCCTGGAAGAGCTGAGGGACTGGGGGATTCATGGCAGGGGAATACAAAGGTCTTGGGGGGGACTGGGAGTGTCATAAGAGGTGGGATGGTGAGTGCATGGGTTCACATGTTAGTGTGAGCTGACACTCGGACAGGCTCTGAGGTAGGCTCCAGGACAGAGTGCTGGAGGCCTAGGGGGCAGAGGAACAGTGGAGACCATAGAGGGGATCATTGGCACTTCTCTCATTCCCAAGTATTTTTTTCTCTGCTACCTGCATTCAAACCAGAGTCCAGAAAGCCCTTGCACAGTGGGACACGCACTCTGGGATATCCGAATTTGAAAAATCCTGGCTTTGAAAGCTGTGAAGGTGGTGATGGTGCCTCACGTTTTATGTCCACTGCCTTGAAATCACCCGCTCCCATCCCGCCCAGAGCAGCCTGAGTCCTTCTGGCCCGGTGTCTGCTGGTCGGTTTCCGTGGTGGACGTAGCGCCAGAACAGGCGGTGGCTCCTCCGCACCTGGGCTGGAGCTCTTCTTGCGTCCAGGCCGGGGTAGGTCGGCCCCGGCGGCGCTGCCGCACCCTCCCTGGCGGGCCCCAGCGCCGCTCCGGCTCCCGCGGCCCTGCCAGTGGGGACCGTCCCCCTGGGCTGCGGCCAGAGTGGGTTCCCTCTCGGAAGCTCCTGCCCGCCCCAGGCGCCGCTCCTCAGCACTGGTGCCTCCTCGCTTGACAGTAGGATGTAGCGGCAGCCCATTTCTCATGGAAACGGTGCTTTGTGTAAGTGAATTGACACTTGGCCTTGATACCTGTATCTCCTGATAACTGAAACAAATTTCTAAAATAAATATTGTACTTTGATCTTCCAGCCCTGCATTTTTAATGACAGCTCTGAACATCACTTCATTAAGAATACATTTCAGGAGACTGAAATGCTCCGAGTTTGAACACTAATTATTTGTACGGAAAATTATGACTGCAACGTTTCATTATTCAGCCCATTGGTTTCTTCCAGAAATGAGAAATTATTCTCGATTTCTAAGCAGTGTGCTTTCTTGGCTGCAGATTTATGGCATTTGTAGTGTGACGTCTGTATAGAAACTTACCCAACTTTCCACTAACTCTTTTGTAACATGACAGTTCATTTGGGTTCATCGAGATAACTAGGAAATAACATACCTTAAGGACTGGGGGGAGCCGGGAGGTGTTCAGTGTCTCCTGAACTACCTATCCACTCTCATTTCGTTTATAAATATTGTTCAGATTATTCTCCCGGCAATTATTAGATAAAACGAATTAACAAACTTCGAGTTAGGAATTAAATCAGGCACCTCGTAGGAATCCCAGGTTGGCACGACTGTGGGGATGCAGAAGTTTAGGGACAAGTACGAGCATCGCCATTCCGCTTGCCTGGCGGGTTATCGCTGCTCCAGGGAGCGGAGGTGCGGGTCGGGGTCCCCGCGGAGATGTCCCACCGGCCTCCTCCTGCCCAGGTGCAGCAGGAAGGGAGCACGCCTCTGACCGGGGCGACCCCAGTGGCGTGGATGGAACTCGGCCGGGGATCCCGGGGTACCCGACGGCTGCTGGCGGGGTGGTACGCGGTGGTCCCGCTGGCGTCCGCTGCCGGCCGGGGCCCGCTAGGGTTGCCCGTCTCCTGCCATGTCCCGTCCCGTGTGGAGGCGGCGCGGTCCCCGCGCATCGCGCACCTGCGGGGCCGTGTGCAGGTGGTGGGCTCCGCGAGCAGGTAGGGACCTGCTGCCACTGCCTCGCACCCTGCTGCTGCGGCCGCGGCGAGCGCGGCCTCGGAGCATCACTGCGTGGTAAAAGAGCTGGGTGCGGAGCGCTTCTCTGCCTAGTGCCGACCTGGTGAAGCCTGGCCATGGGGAGAGCTTGAAGTGGCTGCTACGTAGGGGATCAGTGCTACACGGGATCGGGCTTTTAATTCTCCCCAGGACTCAATATGGAGCCGTGGGAGAGGACTTGGCACTTTAATCCCTTCAAAGATACCGATCTAATTCAAGCCCTACAACTCTTGAAAGTCTTTGAGCGGACAGTGATTGTTTCTACAGGAAAGCCAGATAAAGATCTCTGTGTGCTGGCGTTTAAAGAGGCTTCAGTGGCGGTGCGAATACAATTGAACCCGGCGACTGCGGGGAGGATCGAGTTACCTGGGCAAACAGCCCCGGAGCACCAGAGCCAGCCGGCATCTGCCCGGAGGGGCACCCCTCCCCACGGCAGAGCTGCACGTCCTCGCCTGGTACCTGGCCAAACGCGCCGGCTTACACATTTGCGACGGCCCCAGAGCAGATGGGGAAGCGGCGAGGAGCAGAGCGAGGAGCAGAGCGCGGTGCCGAGCGGGCCGTGGGAGCTGTGACCCAGATGTGCTTGGTGGTGCTGACTGGGGATATAGCCTCGCCGGCGGTCCGAGGAAAAGCGGGCTGGATTCTTCAGACACACACGTATGTGTCTATACACAGGCCGAAAAGTGAGGGGTGAGGGAGCAGAGCCCTCGGGCCCGAGTTTTATGGCTTTGTGTCAGGAGGTGGACCAGAGGTTGGAGACAGCAACCCGGCAATACTGTCCGTGCTCCGAGGAGCCTGAGATCCCGTTCTCGCCCTTGCCCAGGCAGGCTCGCCAGGGCCGCCGGGCACAGCCCTCCGGCCCCGCGGGCACACATTTCTCCCCCAAGAACGCTGCCAGGAGAGACTCCTGCCTTCGTTTAAAGAAATTACGTGTTTCACACCCGCCTCCCTCTAGGGAAGAGGAAACTTTCCCGTTCTGTCTGTCGGCGGCTGGTCGGCCGGTGTGTCTGCCCGCGGGGATGCTTGCTGCCGGTGGCACCCCGCCGTCCCACCTCCCAGCCTGGCCCCGCGTTACCCGGCGGGGGCTCTGGTCAGTAGCGCCGCAGAGCGACGCGAAACCAAACCCGGCGACCAGAGGAGAAACTGCGCGGGTGTTCGCGGAGTCACACCGAGGGCATATCCCCCAGCCGCGGGGAAAGGGCGGGCGCAAGGAGGGAGGGAGCGGGGAGGAACTGCTGACAATTACTCCTGGGAAGTTTTACGGCTGGGATCGACCAGCCCCGATCAGGTGAACCCGCTGTGCTCCTGTTACTTGGAGTCATTAAACACTATCAGGGTAATCCGGGGGCAGATTTCTCGGGCGATAACAAAGACACGCTGTCACTTTAGGGCTCTGCCACAAATCCTTAATTGCAAACAAAAAGAAAAAAAAAAAGGAAGAAAAAAAAAGGGGGGGGGGGTAGAGCGGGGATCCAGTGTCTTGGTGTATGGCACATCCAATGCGAGGGTCTCCAGGCGGTAAGGGGTCCTTTGATCAAGAAAATCCAATTATTTGTGTATATACATTTCCCACATAGTGATTACTTCATTAATTGTCCCGCCTTTATCTCCTCCCTTCCCATCCCCCCTAATAATCAGTTCTTTTATCCAGACCAACAAACACACCATAGGAGCTTTGTGGATTCAAAGGATTTGCTTTCGCTTCTGAAAGAGCCGCTATTCTTTGATGATTGGGTAGCGGCAAACTTCAAAGCCATAAATCTTCCCTCTGACTGGTTGGCGGCCCAGCAAAGTCCTTATCAAATTCTTGGAGGTGATCCTGGTGCAGTCAGACAGTCCGCGGAGATCGCGCAGTGCGGGGGGGTGGGACGGGCACGGAGGCGAAGAGATCAGAGGGAAGGGGAGACGGAGAGAGAGAGGGAGAAAGAAACTGGGCAGCTCCTCGTCTTCCTTTCGGTGTCCCCATGCCTCGGCTGTGCCCCGGCGCCTTCCCTTCGCCCCGGGAGCAGTAGCCATGGCTGCCGTGGCCGTCCTCCGGAACGACCCCCTCCAGGCTTTCCTCCAGGTCAGTACCCGCGCTCGGGGCCGGGCAGGCTCCACGGGTGTGACCCGCGTTGCGCAGGGACAGCGGGCGCCTGCTGCCTCCCTCCCTGGGCTTCACCCGGGGGCGGCTCGGGAGAGGTAGGCAGGGACCCGGGGGTAAGGAGCCCGGCATTTCTGGCTGGCAACTTCCCTCGCCCACCAACAGCCCGGCGGTAACTCCAGGCACCGTCCCGTGGCTGGGTGGGTCAGCGCGGCCCGGGGGCTGCCCTCTTCCCGTAGCGGCCCCTTTCCTGTCGCCCACAGTCCAGAACAGGCGGAGGGGCCGGCAGCCCTTGCCGCAGGCGGGACCGGTCTCTGGGCGGGGCGCGGGGGCCGGGCCCGTCCTGCCGGTTTGGCGCTCGCTGTTTTGGGAAAGTTTGCCAGCCGCGGGAGCTGTGGCGCGGCTCCGGCCGCCCGCGGGCAGCGGTGCGCAAAGTTTCCCGCGAGCGGCGAGGCTGCTCCCGCGGGGCGGCGGCGAGTAACGCGCTCTTCATCATCCCTCCCTCCCTCCCTCCCGCTCCCGCGCAGGACCGCACCCCCAGCGCCTCCCCAGACTTGGCCAAGCATTCGCCCCTGGCTCTTCTGGCCGCCACCTGTAGCCGGATCGGACAGCCGGGCGCAGCGCCCTCGGACTTCCTGCAGGTCTCCTACGACCCGACCCTGGGATCCCCCTCCAGGATCTTCCACCCGTGGAGCGGCGAGATGCCGGCGCACTCGCCGGGGGGACTGCCGCCGCCGCACCCCAGCCTGGGGCTGACCCCTCAGAAGAACCATCTGCAGCCCTCCTTCGGGGGCGCGCACGAACTGCCCCTCACCCCCCCGGCGGACCCCTCCTACCCGTACGAGTTCTCCCCCGTCAAGATGCTGCCCTCCTCCATGGCCGCCCTGCCCTCCAGCTGCCCCCCCGCATACGTCCCCTACGCCGCCCAGGCCGCGCTGCCTCCCGGCTACTCCAACCTGCTGCCCCCGACGCAGCCCTGCCGGCAGCTCTCTCCCAACCCGCCGCCCGAGGACATCCCCTGGTGGAGCATCCAGCAGGCCGGCGCTCCGGGCAGCTGCGGCCACCGCTTCCCCGCGGCCGCGGCGCTGCCTCGGAGCCTGGTGCTGGGCCACTCGGACTTCGCCCAGTACCAGACGCAGATCGCCGCCCTGCTGCAGACCAAGTCTCCCCTGGCGGCCACGGCCAGGAGGTGCCGCCGATGCCGCTGCCCCAACTGCCAGTCGGCCGCGGGCAGCGCCCCGGAGGCGGAGCCGGGCAAGAAGAAGCAGCACATCTGCCACATCCCCGGCTGCGGGAAGGTCTACGGCAAGACCTCGCACCTGAAGGCGCACCTGCGCTGGCACACGGGCGAGCGGCCCTTCGTCTGCAACTGGCTCTTCTGCGGGAAGAGCTTCACCCGCTCCGACGAGCTGCAGCGGCACCTGCGGACTCACACGGGCGAGAAGCGCTTCGTCTGCCCCGAGTGCGGGAAGCGCTTCATGCGCAGCGACCACCTGGCCAAGCACGTCAAGACCCACCAGAACAAGAAGCTCAAGTCGGCGGCGGACGGCGTCAAGCGGGAGGACGGCCGCGACCTGTGACCGCCGGGCGGCGGGGAGGGACCGGGCCGGGACTGCGCGGCACCTGCGGGCCAAGACGGGGCGCAGCGGGGACCCGAGCTGAGGGAGCCCCGCAGCCGGAGGCAGGGCGGGCGGCTCTCTGACTCGCGTCGGGCCCAGCGAGAGGGAGCTCGGCTGGAGGCGGAGCCGGGACCCTCAGGCCCGGGACTGGACGCTCGTAGGGCCCCGGGTCTGCCGCCGCCACGCGTCCTCGTCCCGGGACAGGCACCCTCCCCGCCCCTGAGGGCCCGGGGCGAGGCTGAGAGGAGACCGCGGCAGCCGCCTCCGTGGTCGGGGCTTGTAGGCGCCGGGGGGTGGCTCTGCAGCGCCGGCCGGGCCATACCGCGGCCCGGCCCCTCGGCTCTTTCAGGGTAAAAGACTGAAGTTTTGTGTACAGGTTATTTAATAGTTCTGTTTGAATACCGGTGTCCCTCTCCTCGTCCTCGGCCCCGTGGGGGGCTCCAGCATGAGATGTCTCTGTAAAGCGACTCGCGACTGCAGCGCGAAATAAACACGTTATCACTGGGGTCACGCAGGGGAGGTCCCGCCGCGCCGGTTTCATTCGAGCGTCCCGAGGGCCGCTCCGTGTGGCCGCGCGCTTCCCGCCACTTCCCGCTGAGGCGGCGGAGGGCCCTGAGGTGGGCGCGGGACGGGTCCGGCTCCACCGCCGCGGTGAAGCGAGGCGGAGCTCAGCGCACGGAGAGCTGTGAGCTGCTCATCGTAAAACAGCCTTAAAATCCCCTGGCTTCTTCGGACTGGTGCTGGCCCGTTGGTTTGGGGCGGTTCGGGTGGGTTGGGTTTAGTTATTGTCAGTATTTTGTTTTCTACACATGAAGGCGTGAGAGAAAAGAGGAACGTATGGTACCATGGTGCCAACACTGAGAGTGAATGTACAGGTCAAGTACTGCGGGCTGCGATATAAATGCCCCTTCTCAGAGAGAGCCAGCCCACAGGGCCTGTTACAACCAGCCATGCCCAGCTTCAAGCTGTCTGTGGCATGGCACAGCCGAAATATGCTTTCCGTGTGCTAACTTACTGTAAAATCTCAGAATTTTAGGGTAAGAAAGGCACTTGTCATCCTCCCAGTGTGAGGAAATGGTAGTCACTCCCCTGCACAGGGGAAGCTACTGGCACAAAACTGTATTTAAAAGTACTTGGTAGAT